>NC_143015.1:28018623-28686748 GCF_055824585.1 Amblyomma mixtum
GGCTGCTCAGCAGTCGGTTTCCTTCCCCCCCACCCTCTCTATCCATCCCCACCTGGCTCGACTGGCTTGACGCTGAAGGGGAAGACCAGCGGCTTCTGGTCACCCAGGCGGTCGAAATGCTCGGCCTATAAATTTTGGTCGATAAAAGTCTTTTACTACTACTACTACTACTACATTTTGTTACAAAGAAGAGGGCAGTGGCGCGGGACGGAGCACTCGCGCTAGGCCCACAGCCATTGAATCATATCATCTGTCATCATGTCGCCCTTTTTCTAGGCTTGCCACCTTTTAACATTTGGTGGAGGTGCGGGGTCTTCTTCGTAACAATATTAACATTAACACAGACACACATTACACATTACAAGACGTTATTGTTTCTAATATATTCATGCATTGTATGGTCTTTATTAAAATTAATAACAGTCTTGGAATTACATTGCACAACATTTGCATTACATAGTTCGTGATGAGGGAACTTCCCAGTGTTCTGCGTGTCGAGTGTGATATGGGTGAATGTTGTGACCTGTGTTTGCTAACTGTGAGAGGAAGTTACTTTGTTTTAAGCATGAAATGCTTTTAGCTCCCTTATAGGCAATGTGGTGACGTCACGCCGAGACCGAGAGCCATCATCCGGGCACTGAATTCCACTCATCCGGGCTCTGAAACGAGAACATCCGGGCACCGTACGAGACGTATCGAGATTCAACGAGACTCTCTAAGCCCTCCTACGGGACCGGCATACAAGCGCCGGTTGCTCTCCAAACGAGTCACAAAAAATAACTGCTGCCAGTGTCTTCTCAATGTTTATCAAGATATCAGTCGAGCTGTGCATTTGATAATGCACGGAATTATAATTTCCGATTTCTAATAGAGAGAGAGAGAGAGAGAGAAAAGAACGGAAAGGCAGGGAGGTTAACCAGGCGATGCCCAGTTGGCTACCCTACACTTGGGGAGGGGAACAAAGGGGAAAAAAGGAAAGCGAGCGGCAAGGAAATGAGTCTTCTAAGTGATCAGCGACCACTATGTCACAGGGACAGAGGGCGCGCACTGAAAACTTAGATTATAGGCGGGAATGCAACCCCGAGTCCCTTAGGAAATTCAGGAGCGCTTTCACCGCTTTCCGTTGTCTGGATGGTTGTGTCCAAGGCCCCAGAACGTTAGACTCTGTTAAAGGACGCGAGTCCAAGCGGAGCAGAGAAGCAACTAGGCAACCGCGCTCTCGCTCAAAACGAGGGCAGTCACAGAGGAGGTGGCTGATCGTCTTGTCACAACCACACTGGCCACACGCAGGAGAGTCAGCCATTGAGATGAGATGGGAATAGGCATTTGTGAACGCCACTCCCAGCCACAGGCGGCACAACAGCGCAGTATCACTGCGGGGGAGGCCGAATGGTATATGATGTTGGAGCAAGAGGTTGAAGTGATGCGAGCGGGGTGTCCAACCTCCAGGGTTCATCTAATTGCGTTTCATGACCTCACTAAGCGCAGCTTCGATTTTAACTTCACCATGTGCAAATAGTTCTCAGCAGCGTAAACAGAAGAGGAATAGCGTTGAGTAGTGCAGAAGGGATTACTTTTCTCTGGTTTTAAGGGACCTTAAACTGTCGAACTATGACTTCTACACTCCTCTGTAGGTTCAACTAATTGTAATCTACATCTTTGATAAAAGTAACCGAGTGGCATGGTTTGCTTGTCAGCTGTTCAGTAAAGTACTTATCGCGACGCCAAAGCTCAAAATCTCTGCGAGGTAAGGAAAACCCGTGTCCTCAACTGTAACGACCTTTTAATCTTTAGGAGAGACATAAGGGCTCAACTGCACGAGTGAGAATTAAACTACGCCACCTCTTTAATTGTGGCAAAGATGGCAAATTGTGCAGCCTGCGCGTGTTGCACTGGAGATATCGGATTAGGTGAACTAAAAATTGCAGTTCTTCACTCAATTGGGTTCGTTGACACCGACTTTTGGTAGCTTGCATTGCAATCTGTAAGCTTCGAGATAACGGCACAATGACTTTACCTTTTAGCTTTTCATATAGCATGCCTTTCAGAGAGGTTAGTGTAGCCGACTTTTGGAGTTCCTGAGGTGAGCCACATACATAGCGGTAAAAGTTAGTGCAAGGACTTGGTTTGTCTCCAGTGTTTTCACTGTTTTCTTCCAAATAGCCTGAAATAGAGAAAAGATATTTTGAGAAGCGCTCATTTTCTTAATTTCAACAATGACATGCTATAGAGACAGGGGTTTAACGTGAGAATCACTGATTTAGCTGCAGCTAAAGCCAGTTATACTAAAACATAATAATGCACCTTAAGATTTCTTGAAGCGTTTCCTATGCGGGCGGCCTTTTCGCGCAGCATAGCGCTTTTGTTCCGAAAGGTCTGCTTCTGGTCATTTTTTTGTGGCATGAGTGAAACGCAAGGCAAATTCTCGGGGGAAATTAATTAATGGTCAAAATCACAGGGTTAAGTATGTTGCTTTGTCAATTCTGAGAAAAGTATAAAAATGTGGCCACTGGATGCATGATTTTCCTTATGGGAACAATGAAATTTCGAGGCAGGTTCCAAATTTTTCCCTCTTTATTTGCTACCATACCATTCTGTTCCACGACACACTTAAGATTGTTAGAGGTAGGTGAGTAACATTACTTCTGACTATGGTGCGAACGGTACACGCTTCAGATATGCTGATCCGCCAAAGAGTATTGCTTCGATTTTAAGGCCAATTGCATGACGAAAGGATCAAACAGTTGATTAGTAGCCTGCCATTCCCTTCATGTACTTGAAATTAGCATAATAACATAACCCAGAAATCAAGTCTGCCCGCAAGTTTAGAACTGCTTGAAAGATCTTGGATTTAATTGGATGATATGTTTAAATGTGTAGGCCCCGTGTAAATCGTTTTATAATGGTAGCCTATGCGAGAACGTAATGTCAGCGAGCGACAGCAGCAACTTCACTGCCTTGCTTTTACTTTTTTCGTCAGTACTAAGCCCAATGTCTTTGTTAGAACGCTAATTGTTTTTGTAAAGACGTATCTTATTTAAATACATTAAAAACAGAGTTGGCACGCATGCTTAGATAGTAAGCCGGACATTATAGCTTTGCAGGAGGCTAGCGGCTCGGTGAAATTACCGGTATTTAAGACATTCACACCACCAGAGATCCTTGTGACCACACAGGCTTTAGCCGTTTCAATTGTATATGCACTCAAGTTGTTTCCATAGAAGGAGTGGATGGTAATTATGATTGTACAGAACGGAGGTTGAGAACAAAAATCCTAAAAAAACAAGTAGTTTAATTGCGGCTTGTCACTGACGAAGCCAAAGACAATAATTCGGAGATGTAATATTTTCATGGGTGTTGTTCGCTTTTTTGCGTCTTTTTAGCAAATATTTTGTGCGCGAGTGTGCTTGAAGAAATGAGGGCTTGACTGAACATTTACATGACTGAACATTTACTGCATAAGCGCGACATTTCCACAGAAATGCACCGATGAGGACGACTAGACTCCTGTACTCTTGTTTACGTCGCTGTGTACAAACTGCTGGAGCACGTTTGCATGACATGATATGCGAGCTGGCCATTAGTCATCTTAATTAATCTCACTGTTGTACCAGTTATACCATTGCTTGTTTACAAAGTTCGACAGCTCTGTAGGAAGCGCCGATGCGACTGCGCACCTTGGAAACACTCGGTAGCCTGGTTGCTGACATCGTGTAGGACCGGCGATTCTCGGCAATCGTCCCTGATTTCTCTGATAAGAGAATTTTGAATCAGTTTACGCAGAAACATATTCGGTGACCATTCGCATTCGTTATATCGGCCTTATTTTTCCTCAAGAAGCGACGGCAGCGACTGTTGCCCACTGTCCAAAACATTAAGCGGCAGGCCCACCGTCGCTTCCCGTTCAGTGCCTGCGTGTCCTGTAATGAAAGCGACAGTAGATTTCAGGTCAGCTTTGTTAAAACTACACTCGCTGTCCTTTTCGGTTCGCTGAAACTTGAGAATTCGCTCTCCACAATCGCCGAAATTGAGTACACACACCCTGTGGACTCATTAGGCCTATCGCGCAAGGGGGTCGTCGTCATTGCAAAGCGAGAGTAGCTGTTGTAGTGTGCGCATTACTTTTTCATTAAGAAGACCAATAAAGGAAATAAGATCGAGGATTTTTGTTCGGAAAACAAAATTTTTGAATGCTGGACAACTGCTGTGGAGATTACACACTCGCCCTGCCAGACCGAGTGGAGAGAGAGAGAGAGAGAGAGAGAGAGAGGGGGGGAAAGGCAGGGATGTTAACCAGAAAGGATTCCGGTTGGCTACCCTGCACAGGGGAAGGGAATGAGGGGAATTAAAGAGGAAAGAGAGAAGTAGCGGGAAATAATCACAGTCTGTCAATTAAGGCAGTCGCTCTCAAAAAGCGAAAGAGTGCCTTGTAAGCCTTGATGGCAGTTGACTGTTGTGGCCACGGACCGAGGATCTTGGCCTCTGTGAAAGGGCGAGGGTCCAGGCGGTCCAGAGCACATCGCAGCTTATGTCTTTCGGCTACAAAGGCAGGGCACTCACACAAAATATGGGTGATTGTCTCATCACAGGCGCAGTTCACACAAGAAGGGCTGTCGGCCATCGCGATCCGGAAAGCATACTTATTCGTGAAGGCAACACCGAGCCATAGACGACACAGTAGTGTTGCTTCACGACGCGCTACATTACACGGAAGACGGAGGCGCAGTCCAGGGTCCAAAGTCCTGAGGCGACGGTTGCACAACTCACCAGAGTTCCACGCTGAAAGTGTGAGCTCCAGCCTCAAAGAACGAAGCCCACACGCTGCGTCAGCTCTCGTTACGGGGATATTAACGGGGATTCCATCATTGTGGGCAGAACGGGCAGCTTCGTCAGCCTGGTGATTGCCATGAATGCCGCAGTGGCCCGGCAGCCACTGGAAAATTATGTTATGTCCTTTCAATGTGGCGTCATGGTAGAGCTTGCGGATTTCGGCAACGAGTTGTTCGTGTGACCCACGGCGTAGTGCAGTTTGCAGGCCTTGAAGGGCTGCTTTAGAGTCGCTGAAAACTGTCCAGTCATCTGCAGATTCCTGACTAATGAACTGAACTGCAGCCCGTAGGGCAGCTAGTTCTGCACCAGTTGAAGAGGTGAGATAGGTAGTCCTCACCTTCATTAAAATAGACCTGGCCGGTATCACCACAGACCCAGCAGAGCTTGTTGAAGTCACTGAGCCATCTGTGGAGTTAGACCGAGTGGAGTTAGCCCATCAAACTCACTACGAGGAAAGTGCGTGTTTCACTGAAGCTAACCGTGTGACAGTGCACAAATAACTTTAAGCGAATGTCACTTGTTGAAAGTGGCACTACATGCGCCATTGTCGTAGGAGTATAATGCTCTAGCATTAAAAAAATTACCGACGATTACGTTACTTCCTAATGCGAAATTTGAGCGCAGCAAATAAGCTGTTTCACCTTTTCGATAGATTGAGGCAAAGAAATCGAGCAACACATGTATGCGCTATCACAGAATTTTTTTTTATTTTTCACACGTATTCGCAATTTCGGCTCGGGCGGTGCACATATACAGATCCGCCGCCACCGATCTGGCTCTCTGATTGCCACCGCACAGGGGTTGCATTGGAGGAGGAGCGAAGAAAGGAATTAAGTTCGAGCCGGCGCTTTGACAACCGGAGACTCGCAGGAAGAGGGGGGAGGGGGGCGGCCCAGCGGCAAACAATGGGGGCAGAAGCGCGCGCAGCAAGCGGACAACACGATAAAGGGAGGAGGGAAGAGATAGCAGCGACTGACTGATGCCGCTGACGCCGATAGCGCTGGGGGGATGAAAGGGGGGCGGAGCTGGTTACGAGGCCGACGACAACGCCGGCGCCGACGACGACGCGAAACCCAGGAACGGACGCCAAAGAGCTGCGCTCTAAAACGGTTCCAATCCGTACTAAATCTGGAATACCACATTGCAGTAATGCATGAGTAATGTGCCGTGTTTTGTAGGAATGCATAGATATCGAGCGTTGTCACTACAGAAAACTTTATGCATTTTTCTCCTTGCGCTTCCATTTCGGGCTGTGGCTAAGGACGTCTTCCGCGTGATGTCTTCAAGAGAAACCTCATTTAGTGTACTGGCTTCTATGGCCTAGTGTTCAAGGGTGTGTGGTGAAGGCTTGGCTAGACTACATGCTGGAAACGCTACTGCATGCAATGAACAGCACATTTCAGCTCCCAGTCGCTTTTTGCGAAGGTAATCTCGGTGCCCCTTTAGCGCGACAGATGCCCTGGCCTGTTGTCGCTTTGCAGTGGCATGTGGTGCCAGGCAAAAGTGTGCCTTTTCGGACGGCTCCTTTCACATCTGTTCCCATTAATGTCATAAACTCCACATTACTGTAGAGCCTAGGCCATCCATTTAGTGTTTATATCTCTTGGCTGAGTTTCTAGTCTTTCCGCCTTGCTTTTCTACCATGAAGGAGTCGATTCCCAATGCTCAGCATAGAGCGCTAATTTTTGCAAGTATAAATTCCTCCTAGAGACATGCACTGGTGAATTAAGAGCACAACTTAGAGCACAACTTAGAGGTCAGAAACACGATGAAATTTGAAAATTATTTCAGATGTACTTTTTTTCGGGTGACTTCTTGCATCCGGTCGAAAGTGTAGCCTCGTAATGCATGCCTGTATTAATACACTCTTGGGACTCTTGGCCACAAGAGAACAGCATCGCACAAAAGCAAAATATATTACCTCTTCGCATAGCCGGAGTGTAGGAAACGAACTCCTCGTTTTCCTTCACTATGTGATTTCTGATAATATAATTTTATTTGTGGATGGGGCCGACAGCAGTTTGCCATAAAGAAGGCTAACAATATTTCTCTTGCATTCCTGTTTCTTGAATTTCCCCAGTGTCCAGTGTCCAGACATGCGCACGCGAAGCTCCGTTTAGCATTCGCACGCGCAGCTCCGTTTTGACATGCGGACGCGCAGCTCCGTTTAGACATGCGGACGCGCAGCTCCGTTTAGACATGCGGACGCGCAGCTCCGTTTAGACATGCGGACGCGCAGCTCCGTTTAGACATGCGGACGCGCAGCTCCGTTTAGACATGCGCACGCGCAGCTCCGTTTAGACATGCGCACTCGCAGCTCCGTTGAGACATGCGCACGTGAAGCAAAATTAACGCCAACAAAACTAACTAAGCACTAACAAAATGAGACAAAGAGTACACTGGCCTGTGCTGCTCGGCTGGTGCTGCTCCAGCTGCATAAGGCCGCTGCTGGTGTTCAGTAGCCCCCTCCCTGCTAGTGAAAGAGAAGGGTGAAGCTGGGACCCGGAACGATACTTTCCGCTGCTGAGGGTTACGAGGGGAAAATGGCGTAAGAGGGCAGCAGACCGGTTGAGGCAGAGAAATCGCACTTGTAGGCGCAGTGGAAGGGTGTCATTTGTGAAGTCTGGCTTCAAGCGGTCGATTTAAATGGTGTCAGTGCACCCTTGAAATGTCCAAGGTGAAGAACTTCGGTGTTCGTTCGAGTACACAGAATGTGCTGTCATAGGGGCGCTGAAGCGTCTTGCGGGCAGAGTCTCGGCGAAGAAAGACGTGTGTGCAAGTCTCTAGTTCGGATGGAACGTGGGAAGATGGCCGAGACTGGAGTCCAGCAGTTCTCCGTCATTCAAAAATTTTGTTTGAGAATTAGAAACCTCGATCTTATTTCTTTGATTGCGCCGTTTGATTAAAGCACGTATTAATTCATATGCAAATAAAAATAATGCGCACATTTGAATAGCTATTCCCGCTTTGCAGATGACGACGACCCCCTTCCGCGGTTTGTCTAATAAGTCCAAAGGGTGTGTGTATCCTCTTTCGGCGATTGTGGAGAGCGAATTCTGAAGTTTCAGCGAACCCAAATGGACAGCGAGCAGTTTTGCTAAAGGTGATGTGAAATCGACTGTCGTTTACATTACAGGACGTGCATGCACTGAACAGGAAGCGCCGGTGGGACTCAGACTGCCGCTTAATGTTTTGGGCAGCCAGCAGCAGTCGCTGCAGTCGATTCTGGTTGGCAAGTAAGGCCGATTCAATGAACGCCAACGGTCACCGAATATGTTTCTGCGTAAACTGATTCAAAATGAATACTACAGAGTACAGAGTAGTATTCATTTTGAATAAGTTTACTCAGTTACTCAGTTTAATCAGTTAAAATGAATACTAGAGGAATGGTACAGAGTAGCAATTAGGAAAGCGCGGTCTCGCTCAAAACGAGGGCAGACACAGAGGAGGTGTCCGATCTTTTCATCACCACCGCACTGGGCACACGCTGGAGAGTCTGCCATTGAGATGAGCTGGGAATAGGCGTTTGCGAACGCCACTCCCAGCCACAGGCGACACAACAGCATAGTATCACCGCAGGGGAGGCCGAATGGTATATGATGTTAAAGCAAGAGGTTGAAGTGGTGCGAGCGGGGAGTCCAACCTCCAGGGGCAGACCACGACGTTAGTCAGGTTTCGGGCGAGCAGTTGAAAGCGCTTTGCTGCGACAGCTCTTGTCAATGTCATGCGGGCAGTGTTTATTGTATCGTGAGCCGATCGAGCAGCATCGTTAGCTAAGGCGTTACCAACAATGCCGCTATGGCCTGGTACCCATTGGAAGATGATTTCATGATCTTGTTCGATTGCCTGGTGGTGCAGATATCGTATCTCCGGTAACGGTTGCTCATGGTTGCTATGTCTCAAGACAGATTGTTCATACATGCGCACGTGCACCTCCGTTTTGACATGCGCACGTGCAGTTTCGTTTTGACATGCGCACGCGCAGATCCGTTTGGCATGCGCACGCGAAGCCACGTTCTGACATGCGCACGCGCAGCTTGGTTCTCACATGAACACGCGTAGCTCGGAGACGACGGCAAAAGTGGTGGAGCTGCGAAACCTAATCGGCATGGTCGGGACTTGTGGACGAATCGGTGGATTCAAAAAATTCACCAGGAAGACGCAGGGGCGAGCTCAAGACAAGCTCTTCCGAAGTGCAACGAAGATCTTGTTTCAGTGTGCACGGAGGTTGAGCAGAACCACTTGAAGGGAGGCAGTCAGTGGGCAGTGTCGAATTGGGCTTTGAGGAATGTTTTTAGAGAACGTTGGAAACGCTCGATATTGCCGGTGGCGATGGTATGGTAAGCAATAGTTCTAATCCTGGAGCAGGACGTAGAAGAGGAAAGGCAGGGGGCTAACTGGAAGAATAATCGGTATGCTACGCTACTAGGGGAGAAAGGAGTGAGGGATAAAAAAGAAAGAGAAAGGAGAGTAGCAGAGAATTGAAGTCACTCTAAAAGTCAGTGTTCGTTGAAGTCACAGCCTATTGTGGAGGCCAGATGTTCTCAAGAAGTCGAGAGGTGCTTAGGAGACCTGTACCGGCGATGACCGCCGCAGCCAGTGGCCGAGAATCTTCATTTCCGTCAGTTGGCGTGGATCTAGGTGCTCCCGCGCACGGCTGAGAAACTGCCCTACGGCGGTGTAGGCAGGGCAGGCACAAAGAATGTGGGTTGTAGTCTCGTCATGCCCGCAGATGGCACATGCAGGCTATCAGCCATACCGATTAAGAATGAGTAATGGTTGGTGAAAGCTACACCAAGCCAGAGGCGACACCGCAGTTTCCTCTCGTCGTGATAGGCGTGATAGAAGCCGGAGCTTCTGATCTGGGTCAAAGGATTTTAACTGTGATTTGAAAAATTGCCCGGAATTACACGCCGCAAGCGTGATGTCCAGCGTAAGTGCGCAAAGCCTGCCCGCTTAGTCTGATCTCGAAATGGGGATCGACACAAAATCGCAGTCGTCGTGAGCAGTTCGCACGACCTCATCGCACGGTGATTGGCTGCCATGCCGCTGTGCCCCGGTAGCAGTTGGTAGATAATGTCGTCCTTTCTTGATGGCAGAGTGATGTGGTTGTCCAATTTCTGCGACCAGTTGTTCATGGTCATGGAAGACAGTTGGGCTAGTTGGGGTGTATTCGTTAGTGACTGCGACATTGCAACTAACGTGGAAAGCACAAGGACAGCGACAAAAGGAACCGACGTGACAGCACGCTAGCACGTTGTTCATGGGCTGCAAGGCGAAGAGCAGCGTGTAATCCATGGAGGGCTGTAAGGTTTAGAGGGCGCGTTCCGACATGCGTAAGCGCAGCTCCGTTTTGACATGCGCAAGCGCAGCTCCGTTTTGACATGCGCAAGCGCAGCTCCGTTTTGACTTGCGCAAGCGCAGCTCCGTTTTGACATGCGCAAGCGCAGCTCCGTTTCGAAATGCGCAAGCGCCGCTCCGTATTGACATGCGCACACGCAGCTCCGTATTGACATGCGCAAGCGCAGCTCCGTATTGACATGCGCACGCGCAGCTTCGTTTCGACATGCGCACGCGCAGCTCCATTCAGACATGCGCACGTGCAGCTCCGTTCTGACATGCGCACGCGCAGCTCCGTTCTGACATGCGCACGCGCAGCTCCGTTCTGACATGCGCACGCGCAGCTCCGTTCTGACATGCGCAAGCGCAGATCCGTTCTGACCTGCGCAAGCGCAGATCCGTTCTGACCTGCGCAAGCGCAGATCCGTTCTGACGTGCGCACGCGCAGCTCCGTTTTGACGTGCGCACGCGCAGCTCCGTTTTGACGTGCGCACGCGCAGCTCCGTTTTGACGTGCGCACGCGCAGCTCCGTTTTGACGTGCGCACGCGCAGCTCCGTTTTGACGTGCGCAAGCGCAGCTCCGTTTTGACGTGCGCAAGCGCAGCTCCGTTTTGACATGCGCAAGCGCAACTCCGTTTTGACATGCGCAAGCGCAGCTCCGTTTTGACATGCGCAAGCGCAGCTCCGTTTTGACATGCGCAAGCGCAGCTCCGTTTTGACATGCGCAAGCGCAGCTCCGTTCTGACATGCGCAAGCGCAGCTCCGTTCTGACATGCGCAAGCGCAGCTCCGTTCTGACATGCGCAAGCGCAGCTCCGTTCTGACATGCGCAAGCGCAGCTCCGTTCTGACATGCGCAAGCGCAGCTCCGTTCTGACATGCACTCGCGCAGCTCCGTTCTGACATGCACTCGCGCAGCTCCGTTCTGACATGCACTCGCGCAGCTCCGTTCTGACATGCACTCGCGCAGCTCCGTTCTGACATGCACTCGCGCAGCTCCGTTCTGACATGCACTCGCGCAGCTCCGTTCTGACATGCACTCGCGCAGCTCCGTTCTGACATGCACTCGCGCAGCTCCGTTCTGACATGCACTCGCGCAGCTCCGTTCTGACATGCACTCGCTCAGCTCCGTTCTGACATGCACTCGCGCAGCTCCGTTCTGACATGCACTCGCGCAGCTGCGTTCTGACATGCACTCGCGCAGCTCCGTTCTGACATGCACTCGCGCAGCTCCGTTCTGACATGCACTCGCGCAGCTCCGTTCTGACATGCACTCGCGCAGCTCCGTTCTGACATGCACTCGCGCAGCTCCGTTCTGACATGCACTCGCGCAGCTCCGTTCTGACATGCACTCGCGCAGCTCCGTTCTGACATGCACTCGCGCAGCTCCGTTCTGACATATACTCGCGCAGCTCCGTTCTGACATATACTCGCGCAGCTCCGTTCTGACATATACTCGCGCAGCTCCGTTCTGACATGCGCACGCGCAGCTCCGCAATGTGGTTCTTGGTTGGTGAAGAATGTTTCGTGCAGTGCTTGCTGTTTGTCTCCACTTGAGGGTCACGATCGCTGCACTGCACTGGGTTGGGGAAAGGGAGGAAAAGATGATAGAGAAGGGGACGGCATTATGAGAACAAAAGTAACTGCGCAAAAGGACGAGACAAGAGAAAGAGAACCACACGGGACAAACGCAGACTGACAACTGATTTATTCCACCTACTCCTCTTTCCTTCAGCAGCAAAGCACATGCGCACCAACCAAGCAAGGAGTTCGAGTTCCTTGATTCCACGAGATGAGTGTCGCTTCTGTTTTTTGTTTTTGTGGTTGGTGCGCATGCGCTTTGCTGCTGAAGGAAAGAGGAGTAGGTGGAATAAATCAGTTGTCAGTCTGCGTTTGTCCCGCGTGGTTCTCTTTCTCTTGTCCCGTCCTTTTGCGCAGTTACTTTTGTTCTCATAATGTCGTACCAACTAGCCCCTCACCGCACTCTTCTAGGGGACGGGTACGGAGACGAGACGGACGCGGGTCGTGTCGCGTGAGAAGTGGCACGAGCGGAGGCGCGAAGAGCGACCGGGTGGGGCGCGCGGACCGGTGGGAGACGCAGCCGCTGGTTGGTGGAGCGCCGAGCCAATAGGAGAGCGAGCGCTCGAGAATGAGGCTCTCCGCGGAAAGCGGGCAAAGAATTTGCGCGCAATGCAGGTATAGACCAGAATTTTGAGCCTCTCCAGAGCGCGGCCATTTTGCACCGACTGGCGCACCGCGGTGCGGGCGTTTCTTTGGGGACTGCGGGGCTGCGGCAGTTCCGCGGCCGCGCCTGCATATAGCCGCGCTTCGGGCGCTAAAAAAACATTGTCGAGCATACTTCCGCTGCCTGGCTGTGTTGCAGGAAGTATTTACGTTATCAGAGCGATAACACTGACACGTTTTAATGACATTTAGTTTGACATTCAGGCTAATTGTGCAGGCGCTTAGAACGCGCTCGTGCTTATATCGAATTCCGTCTTGGTGCTCCAACGCAAAGAAACTATTTGTTCAATATCAAGCATTAGGTGTGCGGCTAGCATGCAGTTCCAATTCCCATGCACTCTTATTCCTTCCTGCCGGCCGGCCATAAAGCACCCCCCTTCCACAAACAGGGCTTTCTTGTCGCCGCGCCAGTTTATCAACAAATTACCGCTGTGAGCTCAACTGAGTTGCAGCGCAAACAGAAAACAAATCTTGTCATGGTTTATGCAACCTGGTGCATAAAAACGTACTTTCGCTTAATTTATCAAAAGCTTGAATAGATATGAGCAGCTAATCCAGCTTTCACTAATTTTGAGGTCCGAAGTCGCGTTATTTTATTTAGGAGCTCTCGCCGCGTGTGATAGCGTGCGTAGCCGTTTGGCTAAGTGTGGAAAATGTAAGGAAATCGCGCATATTTTCCTATGAATAAGGTAGATACCGCACCGCTGCGGTGGCTCAGTGGTTACGGCCAGATGTTCTCAAGAAGTGGAGAGGGGCTCAGGAGACCTGTACCGCCGATGACCGCCGCAGCCAGTGGCCGAGAATCTTCATTTCCTTCAGTGGGCGTGGATCTATGTGCTCCCGCGCATGGCTGAGAGACTGCCCTACGGCGGTGTAGGCAGGGCAGGCACAAAGAATGTGGGTTGTAGTCTCGTCATGCCCGCAGATGGCACATGCAGGCTATCAGCCATACCGATTAAGAATCAGTAATGGTTGGTGAAAACTACACCAAGCCAGAGGCGACACAGCAGTTTCCTCTCGTCGTGATAGAAGCCGGAGCTTCTGATCTGGGTCCAAGGATTTTAACACTGATTTGAAAAATTGGCCGGAATTCCATGCCGCAAGCGTGATGTCCAGCGATTCAAGCGTTTGGCAGCAGCGGCAGCGGACTGTTTCTACGCCGGATCGCCTGACATCGTTTGCCTTTTTTTACCACTTCGCAGGTTAGTGCCACGAGTTTTGTTGTACTGTTTCTTATGTACTGTTACAACGCTCTGCGGCCGCTGCTGCTACTGCTGCCAAACCAGTTTCTTTGTTTACTCTGTGATCCTGTTACTTTCCTCTAATGCCGGGCCAAACAAACTGTGTATCATGCAGAGAAAAACTTGGGGATGAAGACCAGTATGCCACATGTGTAGAATGTTCCTTCAGTTACCATTACGGTAACTGTTCGGGGGGTTTCGAGAAAAGCGGGAAAGGCAAAGGTGCTAAAAGTTCATGGAAATGCCCTACTTGTAAAGCTGCTCGTCTGAGAGGGCAGAAATCATTAGACAAGCACAACAGCGAGGAAGGCTGTGAACACACTGGCGTACTGGCCGACATCAATGCGAAGTTGGCTGTTTTGGTCGAGATGAAAGTGCAAGTTGATGGTTTCGCGGGTTTGCGAACAACAATAGAAAGTCTTGAAACGTCTGTTCAACTGATGTCTGAAAAGTATGATGAAATTCTGGCCAACCAAAAAAAACAGGATTCTGATATTCAGACCATCAAGAAAAGAATGGACTACCTTGAAGAAGCTGATCATGCAAATGAAATTATCAACCTAAAATTGCAGGTCAATGAGCTTGAGCAGTACGGTAGACGACAAAACCTGGAACTTCACAGACTTAAGCAAGATGAGGATGAAAATTTGCTGTCAGAAGTGAACAAGCTAGCCGAGTCACTTGGTATCGATTCACTCGAAGAAACTGACCTCGATGGAATTAACAGGCTCCCCTCGAAAAACGCAAACCCTCCAGTTTTAATACGTTTCGTGAGCCTCAAGACAAAGGAGCAATGGCTATCCAAATCTCAAGAACTCAGAACGCAACAACCTGACCTCCGGTTCTATGAAAACCTGAGAGCCAAAAACAAGCAACTTCTCTGGCTTGCTCGCGTGAAGGCAAAGGAATTTGACTACAAGTTCACATGGGCACGAAATGGGAAAATTTTCTCAAGAAAAAGGGAAGGCGACCGTGAAGTATGCATTGCTTCTGAGAGCGATCTCGAGAAGATTAGATAGTTTTCCATTTATTGTCTCAAGCTCTAAACCTGATTTTTCTTTGTTAAGTATCACTATGGCTTACATTGACATTGTTTCTTTCAATAACCAAATGTCAAGCTTGAAGAAGCCTGAAAAAAATTATTTCTCAGTTCTTCATTTAAACGTCCGAAGCCTGTGTCATAAACAGGATGAACTGGTCACATTGCAGAACAAACTGTCGATAAAATCTGATGTCCTGGTATTCTCGGAAACATGGTTGAAAAGTGAACTTGATGCTTTTAATCTTGAATCTTACACCAGTGTTTCTCGAACAAGGGGTGACAGGAGAGGAGGCGGACTCACTGCATACATAAAAAATGGAAAGTCCTACTACATACTGTCCGAAATTTGTGAAAACAATGAGGATGTTGAGGTATTGGCAGTGTCTTATAATAACATTATTGTGATAGCAATTTATCGACCCCCGTCGGGCTCTGAACACATGTTTTGTAATTACCTTGAAAAAATACTGGACTTTGTTACAATTAATAATATGAATGCTGTGACTGTAGGTGACATCAACATAAACCTTCTCTGCAAACAACCAGCTACTAAACACCTCATTGACCTGTTGCTTAGCCACGGCTTTGATAACAAGGTTGAATCTCCAACTAGGGTGACTGATTTTTCTGAGACACTCATTGACATGTGTCTGTGCAACTTTGGCGGTTCTGGTGTAATTTCAGGTGTCCTGACTGTTCGTCTCAGTGATCACATGGCCATTTATAGCCTCATCCCACACCACACTGAACACAAAGATAAAAAACAACAAGAAAGCACTTATCGGAGGATTAATGACGAAAGTATAGCCAATTTCAGGAGTCTAGCCATGAACGCGGATTGGAGTGCCGTCCTATCTGAAAGTGATCCATGCCCTGCGTATGGAACATTTCAGACAATTGTTGAGTCGCTTTATAATGCGGCCTTTCCGCGGCGGCCAGCAACGAAACATAAAAAGTCCAGGAAACCATGGATCTCAAAAGAACTTTATGACCGCATACTACATAAAAATCGCTTATTCTCAGCTTTTATCGAAACAAAAAACGCAGAGATATTTCGAAATTTCAAGAAAATCAGGAACAAGCTAGGGGCCGACATAAAAAAGGCTAGACAACAATACTATCTAAACAAGTTCTCGAATACTACATCTCCAAAGCAGAGTTGGGCTCTCGTAAACGATATCCTCGGGGAAAAAAAACCAAACAGCGCCCTCTCTTCACTAAGCATTAATGGGATAGAATACACGGGGATTGCCTTGGCAAATAAATTTAACGAGCATTTCCTTACAGCTGGTGTAATGGAAAATGTAGATCCTCTCCGTAAAGAGCCTACAAGTTACATAAAGAAGAAATACACAAATTCAATTTTCCTGGAATCATGTACTGAAAATGAAATTGTAGACATAATTAACTCACTCCGAAACAATAGTGCTCCGGGAAAAGATGACGTCCTGACACGGCCAATAAAATTTGTTGCAGATATTTTAGCTGCCCCACTAGCACATATCTGTAACATCATGCTTAACACTGGTACGTTCCCAGACTTGATGAAAGTGGCTCGTATAGCTGTAATTCACAAGAGCGGTGATGCCAACAACCTCAACAACTACAGACCGATTTCCGTTCTCTCAACAAAATTATTTCAAAAGAGCAATATGGTTTCCAAAAAAATAAAACAGAATCTGCTTTGCTTAATATTAAGGAACAGCTAATTGACAATATAGAAAGAAGACTAGTAACAATAGGAATTTTTCTTGATTTAAAGAAAGCTTTCGACTCGGTAAAACACGATATCCTTCTCCAAAAGCTGGAACGGTACGGGGTAAGAGGTCTTGCTCTTGAGCTTCTCACCAGTTATTTAAAAAATCGTTTTCAAATAACCCAAATAAACGCAGTATCATCAACACCAGGGGAAATTGTAGTTGATGTACCACAGGGTTCTATTTTAGGACCGATACTGTCCCTTCTGTATATTAACGACATAGTGAACATACCTCAGACTAAGAATATTATTATTTACGCAGATGATAGTAATGTGTTCTTTTCAGGAAATAATATGGCTATCTTAGAAAAAGAAGCAAACGTATGGCTACAAGAACTTTCTTCATGGCTGGAATCTAACCAATTGAAACTAAATGTCGAAAAGACTAAATATGTCGTATTTAGAGCCAAAAATAAGATCATTACTGAAAGTTTTCAACTGAAATTTCAAAAATCAACTCTACTTCGTGAAAATTAAAAAAAAATTTAGGAGTAATTTTTGAGCAGCACTTACTGTGGAATGACCATTCAGATTATTTACGCAGTAAAGTATCGCGGTCAGTGGGCATAATAAATGGACTACGAATGCTTGTACCTGTCAGATGCAAACTACAGCTATACTACTCTTTAGCTCACTCCTATATACATTACGGCCGACTTGTGTGGGGAACAACAACACATACTAATATAGCAAAATTATTTGCGCTGCAAAAAAGGGCTATCTGAGCTGTATTCAACCTTACACTCAGCCAAGACACAGGGGATGTTTTTAGAAAACACAAGTTACTTAAAATACAAACAATGTATGACAAAAAACTGGCTATATACATAAAGAATCAAATAAAATACAGTAAAGAAACGTTTCAGAACACATATCTGCACATGCCTGGACTATATAACTTCCGAACAGCTAATTTTCATGTTTCAAAGTCCCGTACAAATTATGGCCACCAAATGTTGACATTTATGATACCGCGAGTTCTAAATGCTTACGCCCCGCTACTTTCTATGCCGATGGAAAAACGAAGTGACCAAAGCTATAAAAGAGTCGTGCATGATATGCTACTTTAGTGACAGTGCTGTGTAAGTAAACACAATGTTGTATCTTTTTTGGTATCAAATCTGTATATTACTGCCAATTTAATTTTAAGCTGCGTTTTTTTTTCTGTTCGAAGTCGGTTGCTGTCAAATACTTTGAATGTTTGTTTTAATTTCTTGTTTGTTTTTGTATAGGAGGGCAGGCCTTAGTCAGGTGTCGTTTAACGCCTTTTGCCTGCTCGTCCTTGGTTTACGTATGCATTGTAAACCAAAAATAAACCAATAAAAAAGTGCGCGAAGCCTGCCCGCTGAGTATGATCTCGAAATGAGGATCGACACAAAATCGCGGTCGTCGCGAGCAGTTCGCGCGACCTAATCACATGGAGATTGCCTGCTATTCAGCTGTGCCCCGGTAGCAGTTCGTAGATGATGTCGTCCTTTCTTGATGGCAGAGTGATGTCGAATTTCTGCGACCAGTTGTTCATGGTCATGGAAGGCAGTTGGACTAGTTGGTGTGTATTCGCTAGTGACTGCGACATTGCAACTAGCGTGGAGAGCACAAGGACAGCGACAAAAGGAACCGATGGGACAGCACGCTAGCACGTTGTTCATGGGCTCCCAGGCAAAGAGCAGCGTATAATCCATGGAGGGCTGTCAGGTTTAGAGGGCGCGCTCCGACATGCGCACGAGCAGCTGCGTGTTGACATGCGCACGCGAGGCTCCGTTTCGACATGCGCACGCGAGGCTCCGTTTCGACATGCGCACGCGAGGCTCCGTTTCGACATGCGCACGCGAGGCTCCGTTTCGACATGCGCACGCGAGGCTCCGTTTCGACATGCGCACGCGAGGCTCCGTTTCGACATGCGCACGCGAGGCTCCGTTTCGACATGCGCACGCGCAACTCCGTTTCGACATGCGCACGCGCAACTCCGTTTCGACATGCGCACGCGCAACTCCGTTTCGACATGCGCACGCGCAACTCCGTTTCGACATGCGCACGCGCAGGTGGGTTTCGTCATGCGCTCGCGCAGGTGGGTTTCGACACGCGCAAGCGCAGCTGGGTTTCGACACGCGCAAGCGCAGCTGGGTTTCGACACGCGCAACTCCGTTTCGACACGCGCAACTCCGTTTTGACACGCGCAACTCCGTTTTGACACGCGCAACTCCGTTTTGACACGCGCAACTCCGTTTTGACACGCGCAACTCCGTTTTGACACGCGCAACTCCGTTTTGACACGCGCAACTCCGTTTTGACACGCGCAACTCCGTTTTGACACGCGCAGCTCCGTTTTGACACGCGCAGCTCCGTTTTGACACGCGCAGCTCCGTTTTGACACGCGCAGCTCCGTTTTGACACGCGCAGCTCCGTTTTGACACGCGCAGCTCCGTTCTGACACGCGCAGCTCCGTTCTGACACGCGCAGCTCCGTTCTGACACGCGCAGCTCCGTTCTGACACGCGCAGCTCCGTTCTGACACGCGCAGCTCCATATCGACCCGCGCAGCTCCATATCGACCCGCGCAGCTCCATATCGACCCGCGCAGCTCCATATCGACCCGCGCAGCTCCATATCGACCCGCGCAGCTCCATATCGACCCGCGCAGCTCCATATCGACCCGCGCAGCTCCATATCGACACGCGCAGCTCCATATCGACACGCGCAGCTCCATATCGACACGCGCAGCTCCATATCGACACGCGCAGCTCCATATCGACACGCGCAGCTCCATATCGACACGCGCAGCTCCATATCGACACGCGCAGCTCCATATCGACACGCGCAGCTCCATATCGACACGCGCAGCTCCATATCGACACGCGCAGCTCCATATCGACACGCGCAGCTCCATATCGACACGCGCAGCTCCATATCGACACGCGCAGCTCCATATCGACACGCGCAGCTCCATATCGACACGCGCAGCTCCATATAGACACGCGCAGCTCCATATAGACACGCGCAGCTCCATATAGACACGCGCAGCTCCATATAGACACGCGCAGCTCCATATAGACACGCGCAGCTCCATATAGACACGCGCAGCTCCATATAGACACGCGCAGCTCCATATCGACACGCGCAGCTCCATATCGACACGCGCAGCTCCATATCGACACGCGCAGCTCCACATCGACACGCGCAGCTCCACATCGACACGCGCAGCTCCACATCGACACGCGCAGCTCCACATCGACACGCGCAGCTCCACATCGACACGCGCAGCTCCACATCGACACGCGCAGCTCCACATCGACATGCGCACGCGCAGCTCCACATCGACATGCGCACGCGCAGCTCCACATCGACATGCGCACGTGCAGCTCCACATCGACATGCGCACGCGCAGCTCCACATCGGCATGCGCACGCGCAGCTCCACATCGGCATGCGCACGCGCAGCTCCACATCGACATGCGCACGCGCAGCTCCACATCGACATGCGCACGCGCAGCTCCACATCGACATGCGCACGCGCAGCTCCACATCGACATGCGCACGCGCAGCTCCACATCGACATGCGCACGCGCAGCTCCACATCGACATGCGCACGCGCAGCTCCACATCGACATGCGCACGCGCAGCTCCACATCGACATGCGCACGCGCAGCTCCACATCGGCATGCGCACGCGCAGCTCCACATCGACATGCGCACGCGCAGCTCCACATCGACATGCGCACGCGCAGCTCCACATCGGCATGCGCACGCGCAGCTCCACATCGGCATGCGCACGCGCAGCTCCACATCGACATGCGCACGCGCAGCTCCACATCGACATGCGCACGCGCAGCTCCACATCGACATGCGCACGCGCAGCTCCACATCGGCATGCGCACGTGCAGCTCCACATCGGCATGCGCACGCGCAGCTCCACATCGACATGCGCACGCGCAGCTCCACATCGACATGCGCACGCGCAGCTCCACATCGGCATGCGCACGCGCAGCTCCACATCGGCATGCGCACGCGCAGCTCCACATCGACATGCCACGCGAAGCTCCCCATCGACATGCGCACGCGCAGCTCCACATCGACATGCGCACGCGCAGCTCCACATCGACATGCGCACGCGCAGCTCCACATCGACATGCGCACGCGCAGCTCCACATCGACATGCGCACGCGCAGCTCCACATCGACATGCGCACGCGCAGCTCCACATCGGCATGCGCACGCGCAGCTCCACATCGACATGCGCACGCGCAGCTCCACATCGGCATGCGCACGCGCAGCTCCACATCGACATGCGCACGCGCAGCTCCACATCGACATGCGCACGCGCAGCTCCACATCGGCATGCGCACGCGCAGCTCCACATCGGCATGCGCACGCGCAGCTCCACATCGACATGCGCACGCGCAGCTCCACATCGACATGCGCACGCGCAGCTCCACATCGACATGCGCACGCGCAGCTCCACATCGGCATGCGCACGTGCAGCTCCACATCGGCATGCGCACGCGCAGCTCCACATCGACATGCGCACGCGCAGCTCCACATCGACATGCGCACGCGCAGCTCCACATCGGCATGCGCACGCGCAGCTCCACATCGGCATGCGCACGCGCAGCTCCACATCGACATGCGCACGCGCAGCTCCACATCGGCATGCGCACGCGCAGCTCCACATCGACATGCGCACGCGCAGCTCCACATCGGCATGCGCACGCGCAGCTCCACATCGACATGCGCACGCGCAGCTCCACATCGACATGCGCACGCGCAGCTCCACATCGGCATGCGCACGCGCAGCTCCACATCGACATGCGCACGCGCAGCTCCACATCGACATGCGCACGCGCAGCTCCACATCGGCATGCGCACGCGCAGCTCCACATCGGCATGCGCACGCGCAGCTCCACATCGACATGCGCACGCGCAGCTCCACATCGACATGCGCACGCGCAGCTCCACATCGACATGCGCACGCGCAGCTCCACATCGGCATGCGCACGTGCAGCTCCACATCGGCATGCGCACGCGCAGCTCCACATCGACATGCGCACGCGCAGCTCCACATCGACATGCGCACGCGCAGCTCCACATCGGCATGCGCACGCGCAGCTCCACATCGGCATGCGCACGCGCAGCTCCACATCGACATGCGCACGCGCAGCTCCACATCGACATGCGCACGCGCAGCTCCACATCGACATGCGCACGCGCAGCTCCACATCGACATGCGCACGCGCAGCTCCACATCGACATGCGCACGCGCAGCTCCACATCGACATGCGCACGCGCAGCTCCACATCGACATGCGCACGCGCAGCTCCACATCGACATGCGCACGCGCAGCTCCACATCGACATGCGCACGCGCAGCTCCACATCGACATGCGCACGCGCAGCTCCACATCGACATGCGCACGCGCAGCTCCACATCGACATGCGCACGCGCAGCTCCACATCGACATGCGCACGCGCAGCTCCACATCGACATGCGCACGCGCAGCTCCACATCGACATGCGCACGCGCAGCTCCACATCGACATGCCACGCGAAGCTCCCCATCGACATGCCACGCGAAGCTCCACATCGACATGCCACGCGAAGCTCCACATCGACATGCCACGCGAAGCTCCACATCGACATGCCACGCGAAGCTCCACATCGACATGCCACGCGAAGCTCCACATCGACATGCCACGCGCAGCTCCATATCGACATGCCACGCGCAGCTCCATATCGACATGCCACGCGCAGCTCCATATCGACATGCCACGCGCAGCTCCATATCGACATGCCACGCGCAGCTCCATATCGACATGCGCACGCGCAGCTCCGTTTTGACATGCGCACGCGCAGCTCGGAGACGACGGCAGAAGTTGTGGAGCTGCGAACCGTAATCGGCATGGTCGGGACTTGTGGACGAATATGTGGATTAAAAAAATTCACCAGGAAGACGCAGGGGCGAGCCGAAGACAAGTTCTTCCGAAGTGCAACGAAGATCTTGTTTCAGCGTAGCACCGAGGTTGAGCAGAACCACTTTAAGGGAGGCAGTCTAGGGGGCAGTGTCGAGTTGGGCTTTGAGGGATGTTTTTAGAGAACGTTGGAAACGCTCGATCTTGCCGGTGGCGATGGGATGGTAAGCAGTAGTTCTAATCCTGGAGCAGGAGGAAGACGTAGAAGAGGAAAGGCAGGGGGCTAACTGGAAGAATAATCGGTATGCTACCCTACTAGGGGAGAAATTAATGAGGGATAAAAAAAGAAAGAGAAAGGAGAGTAGCAGAGAATTGAAGTCACTCTAAAAGTCAGTGTTCGTTGAAGTCACAGCCTATTGTTTAGTCCAGATGTTCTCAAGAAGTCGAGAGGTGCTTAGGAGATCTGTACCGCCGATGACCGCCGCAACCAGTGGCCAAGAATCTTCATTTCCGTCAGTGGGCATGGATCTAGGTGCTCCCGCGCACGGCTGATAGACTGCCCTATGGCGGCGTAGGCAGGGCAGGCACAAAGAACGTGGGTTGTAGTCTCGTCATGCCCGCAGATGGCACATGCAGGCTATCATCCATACCGATTAAGAATGAGTAATGGTTGGTGAAAGCTACACCAAGCCATGAAGACAGGGAAAGAGCATTAAGCGACATGTTAAAAATGCGGAAGTTAAAAATTGGATTAATTCAATGGAAAAGAAACCTATTCCAGAACTATATCTATACTGCAAAAGGCAGATCAGAAAAAAAATTGCTATGATAACTCAAGAGGCAGTGTCCTACTTGAGTTATCAAGTAGGGCACTGGCTACCATCACATACAGAAATGTGATGGTATCCATCGGGATGTCGATGGAGGCGCAGTCACTCTTCCTGAGGCCCTAGGGTTTAAAGATAACAATGGTCATGTAAATAAATCTGCAGTGAAGGTTAGCAAAAAGCGATTGGAGGATTTGTGGCTGAAAATCAGATGTGGCGTAAGGTTAGAGGTGTAGGAAACCGTAGGTGAAAAAGATAGCGAATCTTAGTGAGAATTGACAACACAGTTAAAAAAATAAAGAAAGAAAAGCTGAGCATGGTGGCAATTGCCACCACCCCGTTTCAAAGGGGGCGCTCTTATCCATCCATACATCCTGTCGCCTACACACCCAGAGTGCACCACCTTCGCACAAGCGCAGGGTTTCACACATCATGACGGCGTCCTGCCGGCTCTCCTAAACCAAACGCTTAGCCACAAGCTAAGCTAACACCCCAGTCGTATTGGTGAAAATGGCGCGTACGATCTTGTGCCGTTACCTAGCAACCCGAGTTACTACTCGAGCTTACACGAGTTGCTCGGGTAAGTTCGGACGAGCGTCGTGCCATCTGCGACAGAGGTTTTACTCGTTTTCACTGCATTTTGAGCAAGAACATGAATAGTAAAAGAAAGCTGTGTGCGATAACGCATCTAATCTCCTGTAGCCTGGTAATTTTTTTAAAAAATGATTACCGCACAGCTTCAAGAGTACAGATGCAAACGCTCCTGAAATGAGGCCCTCAAGCCAATGGCGTCAGCCGATTGACATGACTTCGCGGCTGATCTTGTTAATCCGCGGTTAAGCCTCTTACACCTTCCAGCCCCGTGCAGTGTAACTGTTCGAGGTGGGGTTGGACTAGCCGCGGCACCATGACAATCAGCCGCTGCCATTCACTGGAGGGTCTGTTTTGCCGGGCATTTGCCGCTGAATTCTTCAGCTGTATCCGACTGTATGCAGGCAGTGTAGCAAAATGCTACAGCAGCTATACTTACCATTAGTATCTATCGTTTGTCAACTGCTTTCTTGCCAAGGCCTATCTATATGAGAGCTTTTTCGTAGGAAAAGGTCGACAAAATTCATTCACCACTTTCTTCGCAACAATTAAACAAAGTTGGTGGTGTATCTTGTGGTGTAAGGGAAGTGTGGTGACTAAAAAGCGCAACCTCATTTCTGCAGTGATACCCCAGATAGGATTGCTGCTATACATGATATAAGCATATGATAAAAGTGAATGAAAGAACACCAAAACGAAGTAGCCTCTAGGTGTTTTAATAAGTGTACGAATGATTAAAATGCGTATAATTTTTCATTGACACATATTTTCGAGGTCTTGAAACGGGAAGTCTTTAATAAAACTGATAGAAAAAAAAATGTTCTGAACACAGGTTAGTACCCCAAGTCCAAACCCCAGTCACCATAATCCGACAGTGTTATAAATCACTAATTTGAAAGCATCACAGGTGGAAGCGACAGTTGACCTAACCAGAGGACTTCTGCTTCTAGACTTATAGTTCTCTATTATTCCAGACGACATGTACTAAGCTGAACAGGTACAGAACGTCTCTGAGTAAAGCTCCAACAATCTTCTTGCATCAGCATTAAGAGAATAAACTAAAGCGCTTACATCCTACACTACTTTTTGATGCCGGCCGTTTGGTTTCCGTTAGCTCTTCTAAAGTAGCAAGAATATCCAAATTCAAAAGAGCTTGCTTCCATAGCCTATTCTACCATGATTAAAGACGCAAGTCTGATCATAGGGCCGGCAATTCGCGAATTTGCTCCACTACAAGCATTATGAACACCCACGCGTACTTTTTGTCCCTACGGTAATTTTCATGCCAACAACTTTATTTGTTTAAAACTCCGGTTCATACACTAGGTTCGAACTCTCGCATGTCACCTGACAAAAATATAAAATATAAATCAAAACCGACGGAAATTCGTCGCTTCCAACCATTTCTGCGGCGTAAGTAGCTACCAGGCGCCATCTTTCGTATGTTAGGCAATACCAGGTTTCAGATAAAAAGGCCTCGGGAAGCTTCTGGATCAAAACTAGGACAGATCGACACACCGTTTTGAACAGCATATGTTAGGTTACCTAAAATTGGGAGTTTTTTCGACATCTATCTTTGCCACGGCGCTATACAGTTTTGAAGTCTGAAAAAAGTGCAGAATTTGGCCCTCTCCGAAAGGTAGCATCGTATAATGTTCAAATGTGCCGGGAATGTCGTGTATGAACAGCACAGAACTGGTTGGTTTAATAGGGTTTAACGTCCGAAAGCGACTGAGGTTATGAGACGCCGTAGTGAAGGGCTCCGGCTATTTCGACCACATGGTGTTTTTTAACGTGCACTGACATCGCATAGCACACGGGCCTCTAGAATTTCGCCTTCAAGAAATTCTAGAACCGCCGCGGCCGGGATTGAACCCGCGTCTTTCGGGTCACCAGCCGAGCGCCGTAACCACTCAGCCACCGCGGCGGGGCAACAGCACAGAACTGAAACTTGTCTGAACTGAAACATTTCTCATGTAGGTGTATACTATAAAAATCCTCCGACTCATTTTTTGTATGTGCCTTTGTTCACATTTTAAGATTTTTTTTGTCCCCTATCCCATTCAGTTACACGCCGTGACGCCGAAAGATGGCGCAAGTAGTACATGTCCGGGATAAAATCTACCGAGATAATGAAGTTGAAATTACATGGAAAGGGAAAAAAAGTACCACAACTGTAGGGGTGCACAAAGGATTAAGGCAAGGTTGCCCTCTATCACCGCTGCTGTTCATGCTTTACGTGATAAATATGGAAAGAAGGCTAGAAGAAAGTAATCTGGGTTATAATCTATCGTACAGATTAGGCGGAAATGTAGTTGAGCAGCGACTCCCGGGTTTAATGTATGCGGACGATATTGTACTGTTAGCAGATAGCCAGGAAGATTTACAAACTTTGGTTAATTGCTGTGGAGACGAAGGAGACGCTCTAGGATTCAGTTTTAGCGCAACTAAATCAGGTGTGATGATTTTTAACGATACAACTGATCAGGTGCTTACAATACAAGGCCACGAAATACCCAAAGTGGCCGAATACAAATACCTCGGGATATGGCTAAACGAAGGGCAGATATACACGGAAAAGCATGAACAGGCTCTTAGGGCAAAAGGACGAAGAGACGCCGGGATAATGAAACATAGGGCATTATGGGGGTACAACAAATATGATGTACTAAGAGGTATTTGGAAAGGAATAATGGTGCCGGGACTTACTTTCGGCAATGCGGTTCTGTGCTTAAGGGCAGAAGTACAGTCGAGATTAGACATAAATCAGAGAGCTGTTGGAAGAAGGAGGTGCCCACGGCAAAACCACAAACGAGGCAGTACAAGGGGATATGGGCTGGGCATCGTTCGAGGCACGGGAAGCTAAGAGTAAAATACTATATGAAGAACGCCTGAGGAAATTGGACGATAACAGATGGGCAGCTAAGGTATTTAAATATTTATACAGAAAGAACGTTGACTCACAGTGGCGGAAAAGAACTAGAAAACTAACCAGTAAGTATGCCGGTCATGAGGACGGAGAAAGAAAGAACATTAAACGACAGGTCAAAAACGCGGAAGTTAAAAATTGGATGAATTCAATGGAAAAGAAACATAGTGTAGAACTATATCGATTCTGGAAAAGGCAGATCAGGAAAGAATTTTTCTATGATAACTCAAGAGGCAGTGCCCTACTTTTTGAAGCTAGATCAGGGTGTCTTAAAACGCGCAGCTACAAAAAGAAATTTAACGAAGAAGATGACACATGTGCAGTGTGTGGTAGATCTGTGGAAACAATTGAACACCTCATAATCAAATGTGATGGTATCCATCCGGATGTCGATGCAGGCACAGTCACTCTTTCTGAGGCCCTAGGGTTTAAAGATAACAATGGTCATGTAAATAAATCTGCAGTGGAAGTCAGCAAAAAGCGATTGGAGGATTGGTGGCTGAAAAGCAGAGATGTGGAATAAGGTTAGAATAGTAGGAAACCGTAGGCAAAGTTGATGGAGAATCTTAATGAGAATTGCCAACACAGTAAACAAAAAAATAATAAAGAAAAGCTGAGCATGGTGGCAATTGCCACCACCCCGTTTCAAAGGGGGCGCTCCTATTCATTCATCCATCCATCCATCCATCGGGAAAGCTGGGTATGATCATGACGATGGCACCGAAAGAGCGTTGCTAATAAGGGAGTAATTACTGGCATCCACCCAAGCGCAGCCAGAAAAACTGTCAACAGTCAGGGTGGGTGGGGACTGTAGTGTAGCTATAAAAACAAACAGGAATTCCGCACCACTTATGCGGGAGAACATCCCGTTCCTCTAGCTCGCAGCGCCACCCATGGCTGTGACAACCTCTCGAAATAATTGCATAGAACTCGTCTTTGAGAACCAGGCATTGGTGCAGCAAATCAAGCATAAATCCATCAATTTTTCTGACCACAAAGCTTCCTTTATGGCAATCAAAACTTTGTAGTGCGTTTCTTGAAGAAAACAAATGTTTGAAAATTTGTACGTACATGTCTTGCTCGAATTCTTTGCCTCAATTTATCGAAAAGCTGAAACAGCTAATTAGCAGCAGCCAAATTTCGCATTAGAAAGCAACGCAATCGTCATCAATTTTCTGTCTGCCGTCTATCTCATTTAGGTTGAGTTAGTCTTTTAATGGCGACACCCATTTCTTCTTCAAGCACAGATACAAGTATTACCAATAACCATTTGCGCGCTTAATACCGGTAAATAAAGTGTTCTTGATGACAAAAGCACCGAGAAATTCTTCATTTTGCTTTCAAGCACCCAGAAAATGCTGCATTAAACCACAGAAGGCCATTTTTTCAATCACTGAAAATAACATTCCCCAAATAAAACCGGAACTTAGATTCAGAAATAAAAACAAGAATAAGTGCACCGAATTTTCAAATACTGAAAGCTGAAAAATTCCACCCCTTTCTGTAATGTAACCCGACTTAAAAAGACACTGAGGAGAAACAGAATTTGGCTTGTATCGATAGATTACAAGCTCCTCAACAGAACAACACCACTCTTTGCGAAAACAAAGCTCTTGTAAGGTAGAAAACAGCAAGACCTGAAGTACAAGTATACCCGCAACAGGCCAGACTCCAAAGTACAAGCGTGGTGATGAAATAAGAGAACAGACACCGCAGATATCTGAGGCTGACGAAGGTGCATGAAGGTTACGTGTTTGATCGATAAGTTTTGCTTTGAAACCACAGTTCACGTTTATCACACGAGGAAGACGGAAAACAACCTGAATGTTGGAAGTCGAAGAAAACCTCCAATTGGCGGCGCAACAGGCGGCCAGCTGAGTTTCGGTGTCTCACGGCTATGCGTTCTGCATGACTTACCAGGCACCTCGATTTACAAGGGCGAAGCACCAGAGTGCCTCCAAGTGCCCCTCGGACGAAGTTCGTGGAACAGCATGCCACAAGGAAAAACAAGAATTGACAAGGAAGAAAAAAAGCTGTGTAGAGCCAGTTTTCAACGGGTCTCCATTTAGCAAATGCACCGCTCGGAGTGTTCGCCTCGTCAGCGTACCAAGACGCTAAGCTGCATGACCAGCAATATGACGACTATTAGAGAATTTAAATATGCCCTCATGTGCCAGTCGCTACACATCAGTTGTGACGCTGGCTCATCGGCGCTAGGGACTTTCTCGCAAGACCCGCAGCCTCAGTCCTGAAAAGCATCGCATGCTTGATGGGGTTGCCTTCGCTGAATGCACTCCGCAGTTCTTTGCGAGAACTTTTTTGTTGGAATCGGGATCCGTCGCAACGTTGGTGAAAACGGAAACGAAGCGACGACGGCTCACAAAGGCCTTCATCGTGCGGCCGGCAGTAGTTTTCATTTCGGTTGCTCAATCGGTTGCTCAAGCAATCACGGAGTCCGTATTTGTTTCCGCCTCTTTACGCCACTCTATGTCGTCATCAGAGAAGCGAGTCTGAATAGTAGCGGCGGGAAAAGGCTTTCAACTTCGAATCCAAACCTCTTAGCAATAAATGCGCCTTTGGTTAACGGACAGCCACAAAATGCCAAACTATCGGATTTTACTAACAAAAAAAAATTGATAGCGTTGTCCTTAGTGTCCCTCCAAGAGCGTTGAAACCGAAACAGGACGGGAGAAAATTTTGAGTATAAGTTATTTAGCGGCCTTAGGCGAATACCACGTGGTGGTTCATGCGTGGTTCCGATTATGAGTTAACTTTCCAAAACGACTTACGCTGTGAAGGGTGCTGGAGTTGAAGACTGGATAATTTCGATCGCCTGGGTTTCTCCAACGTGCAGCGACATCGCACAGTGCACGTGTCTCTCGCATTTCGCCTCCATCAGATTGTGATCACAGTGTCCGGGTTCGAAAGCGCATATTTAGGGTCAGCAACCAAGCACCATAACCACTTTGCCATCGCGAAGGCGGTAGTAATGCATAATAATGTCTTACGCATCAATGCACGAAAGAAAACATATCACAAAAATTAGGTGTCTTTAACCCTTTAACTTTAAGCGCGCGCTTAGGGCAGTTACTCAATTAAGCAGATTTCCACTGCACCTCTCCTGAAAGTGTCATGTTCAGGCAATCGCAACAGTCGAGTGGCAGTTTCATCACTGCCGTGAACACGCTGACTACATGATGTATCGTACTGTATTATGTATCCCACACTCACGCATGTAAAAGACCGGCCGCTGGCCCTTCAGCCCATGAAGTTTCCCCCTTTGGCGGACACATGTATACACGCTCGCGGAGCATTCGATTGCGCTGCATATACATTCTTGTGAGGCCTGCGTCTCGTCGTGTCCGCGTACGCTTCTGCATCGTCCTGCATTTCAACGCCGCCAACGTCACAGCTGCTTAAGCCGAGCAATGGAGCCTGATGAAAGGAGAGGTAGGAAGCGTCTTGCGGAAAGCGATCGCTTTGCGAGTGATACGCCACAGTAGAAGACTGCTCGCCCCTGCCGACAACACCATGATTATGCGGCCGCCCCAAAAAGCGACAAGGCCGCCACGCTTACTCTACTCTCTGTTACGGGAGAGGCAGAGATTTTTAGCTTAGATCGTATATAGTAGGTCGGTCGCGCGCGACTCTGCACATGGTCTTTCTTCTGAGCGCTGTAGTTGTGAGCAGGCATGTCTTCACTTTTTTTTTTGCAAACCTAGTACTATTCTTGATTTTGCTATTGTTACTTTCCGGCCATGTGGAGCTTAATCCTGGCCACCTCAGTGAAGCAGATCTTGAATTGCTGAAAATTTGGAGGCCGGCCAGAGCACAATCACGAACAAGCTGGATGCCATCGAAGCAAAATTTGCTAAACATGAAGCTATGCTCGCAGAGCTAAATTCCAAAATGGGAACTGAAGGTCAGATTGCAATTCTTAATGATGCACTGGAAGAACACGGAATTGCAGTTGAACAGCCCTAAAAGGAGTCAATACCTACAAAGAAGAAGTGTCCGTCTTGAAAACAGAAGTCGAAGGATGGATCTTGTTTATGGTGTCGAAGATGAGGCAGAAAAGTGGGATCAGTCAGAGCAATTGATTAAAGCAATCTGTCAGACCCATTTTGCAAGATAACTGAAGACACTGCAAAGAGCGCATTGTGTCGGTCAATTCAACAAGTTCAATCGAGCGATTGCCGTTAATTTTCTCTCCGAGAATGGAAAAATAACTGCTCTTAAAAACACCAAAAAATTCAAGGGGTCTGAATACAGTGTAGACCAGGACTATGCACCGGTAAGAATTATGGAAATATGCTCAAGCGGAAACAACGGACACCACCAGTCAGGTTAACCGAAGCTGTGACAAGCTCATTGTTGACTGTAAGGCATACACTTGGGACTAAGAAAAAGAGAAAGTGGCTCCAGTCCTCAAAAAGGGACACCATGCTACTAAAAGGGCTGTTCCCTCGCACAATCTAACGGCTGTTTTCGTAAGCTGCAGAAGCATTGTGAACAAAGTAGACGAATTCGGGGGCCACATTGAATCACTGGAGGCTGGTATTGTGTTTGGAGCAGAATCGCGGCTGATCCCGTCCATCAATGACAGTGAGGTGTTTCCTAATCCCTCTACCGCTCATCGGAATGATAGGGCACGAACGGGGGTTGGTGGTGTCTTTGTTAGTTCATTCTTTTTTACGGTCAACTTTGTTGGATATTGGATGCGATAACATGGAATCAATCTGGTACAAAGTGACTTTTGCCGATAATACAACATTTATTGCTGGATCATGTCGCCCTCCAACTTCTGATGCAACTACATCGCAACGTCTATACGATATTGTCTCTAAAACATCGGATCAGATAATTCTTGCCGGAGATTTAAAACTACTGGACTTGAACTGGTCTAATGGAACCTGTACAACTGACTGGCTGCTGCAAAAATTTTCAGATGAAAAACTTTGCTGTCACATTCGGCTTCACTCAATACGTGAGTACACCTACACGCAACAACAGCATTTTGGACCTGTTGCTTTGTAACCCGCACAATTTCCTAGATTCTGTCACTGGCATCCTAGGAATAAATGGCCACTCGCTGTCGTAGCTAGCATTAAACTTGAGATCAAGCGAATGAAGATATTCAAATTAGGGAATATTTTTTTTGATAAGCGTGATTATTGCGCCACTTCTCGCGAACTTCTTGATTATTTGTCTGCTTTAGATTGCCTTTTACGTTAATACTTTTGTGCAACAGTGGCCATTTTTAAAAGAAAAATGATTTGGTTTAGGTTTAGTTTGGTTTATGGGGTTTAACGTCCCAAAGCGACTAAGGCTATGAGAGACGCCGTAGTGGAGGGCTCCGGAAATTTCGACCACCTGGGGTTCTTTAACGTGCACTGACATCGCACAGTACACGGGCCTCTAGAATTTCTCCTCCAAAGAAATTCCAGCCGCCGCGGCCGGGATCGAACCCGCGTCTTTCGGGTCAGCAGCCGAGCACCGTAACCGCTGAGCCACCGCGGCGGCAAAAAAAAAAGAAAAATGAGAGAACTGACGGAAAAGTATGTGCCGATCATTCATTCAGTTAGGCTGAAAAAGTTGCATGAAGCCATGGGTGACACCAAATACCTTGAGACTAACAAAGAAGAGAAGATGAGCATAACTGACATTCAAAAGAACACAGTAATTATCAGTTCAGAAGGTTAACTCAGGTAACTAATGAGTACAAAACTAAAGTACACAGTGCGAAGGAACGGTACTTCAGTCGACTCAGTGACATTAACAAAACGAATCTAAAGCTTTTCTGGCAAGATGTGAAAGGATTTGGATCTGAATCGTCTGGAATAAATGGAACCGTTCACAATAATGAAGTCCTGTCTGATGATAAGCTAAGGCAACTTTTATTGTCATTGTGTATATTTCCCGAAAATAAGTTTTATGGATACACGTGTCAGTGCTCCGCCATTAATGCCCCCTGTCGAGCTCAGTGCGAGTGGAACTGAATCATTGCTAAAAGGAATAGATGAAACGAAGCCATTCGGTCCCGATGGTATTTCTACCCGCGTGTTGAAAGCGCTGTGCATGGCCAGTCGGATCTCACCGTTATCTTATATACACCAAATCTCTCCATTGTCTCGCTACCGGAAATTGGAAATTGGCACATGTAGTCCCAGTTCACGAGGGGGTGGTTCAAAAAAAAGACGTAACTATAGGCCCATATCCTTGCCATCAATTTCTTGTAAAATACTATAGCACATTTTATAGAAGGAAATAATCAAACATTGCTTAGAGCACGGGATATTAATTTAAGTGCAACAAATGTTTGGTAAGCGGCTATTCTGTAATACACAACTGATTGAAATTTCCGGAGCCCTTCAGTACGGCGTACATCATAGCCTGAGTTGCTTCGGGACGTTAAACCCCAATAAACTAAAGCAAACCAAAGAACTGATTGAATTATATCACGACTGAATATCTGAGGTAAACGAAATCGATTTACAAACTAACCTTAGTAAAATTGTCTCATGGCATGAGAGGTGGAAAATGATACTGAATGCAAAACATGTACCCATCTGTGCTTCACGAAGAAAAAAAAACACACTTCCTATTTTTAGAAGACAGATTACTAACAAGTCAGCTGTGTACAAATATTTGGTAGTAACTTTTCAATCTGATTGCTCCTGGCGTGCCCATATCAGTAATGTTGTTTAAAAGGCTGCCAGAGCAGGATATTTGATTCAGCGAAATCTGAAATCCTCACCCTTTTTCCTGAAGAACACTGCGTATATCTCACACGTGCGACCGGTCCTGGAGTGTGCGTGTTGTGTTTAGAATCCTCACCAGAAAACCTTGATTGATCAAGTAAAAAGAGTACAGAGCAGAGCAGCAAGGTTCGCTATGCGACAGCACAAGCGACGGGACAGCTGCAGTGAAATGAAAAAGGAAGTGGGAATGGGAAGCGCTGTCCTCGCACCGAAGCAAATTGTGCTTGAAGTTACTATTTCGAATTTATAAGATGACCGGAATTTACAAAAATACTTATGTTCAGCAACCACACTGCATATCCAAAAGCAACTAAAAGCAAAAAAGTACGAGAATACCGCGCCAGAACGAACCTTTACGCTAATTCATTTTTCGCAAGAACTTTTGCAGAGTGCAATCGATTGTCCTATAAAGAAGTGTGCTGTACTAATGAAGATTTGTTTTTGTCCAGCTTGTAACCCCTCCTTGCTCATACGCCGTTTAGCCAAGCGGTGTACCTCTGAATAAAGAAAGAAAATAAACTTCCACTTAAATTATTATCAGCATTATTTCATCACCTTTAACATATAGATAACACTCGTGTGGAAGCCCAGCTGTAGGTAAGACCCTTTCAGCATTATTTACTTTAAAACCGACTGCTCGTGATGATAAAAAGGTAATGATAGACTACAAGTGATTTGAACATATAGTTAAAGAAAGCGATATTAGCGAGAAAAAAAAAACGGAGTTTAAACTAAATATTCCTTCAGAAATAAACATCTAAGAAAGTCGGCTGAATTGTCGGCAATTCAATATAGAAAAGTGCAACCCCTCGGACCCATACTCGCGACGAAGCGAGCGTCACGCAGCGTTCCGCTGAAGCTATGCAAGAAAAACGAACTTTCCTCGCAACCTAGATCGGAAGTCGGGCAACCGCAATGCTTTCTGCCTCGCGAGTGGCTTCCGGGCAGTGGCTGAAATTTTCCTCAACCACAGAACCGGAGCCATCAGCGACAGCACCTCCTAGGCCATCGCGCGAAGCCATCGCGCGTCGCGTCCCACAGAATTATTAGTTCGTTCAGTCAGCGCTGGATAGCGATGCATCTATTGTGGTATACGGGCACGAAGGCATTGTGTGCAGTGTGCCGTCGAAAAAAACCACCTTAAAATTTTTTCTCAACATTACGGAACGGATGTCAATTATATATTCAATTACCCCTTACGATACATGTCAATGTGATAGAGCCGATTGATTGCACTGAAGACAACCATATTAAATTGCGAATTCAAAAGCGTTCACGAACGGGAGTAGCGGGTGTTTCAATTTGATATTAAAACGACGCATAACTGGCGCCAGTCCCAGCACTTCTACTGCAAGGAATACTTCGTTCTAATCGCGACCTTTTCCCTCGACTAACCCTGCTTCCAGGCAGGGACTGTGCCAACATCTGTATAGTTTGAAAGCCCACCCAGCATCACACAACGCCCGCGGCCATGAAGGAACTCGATCTCTCTTCCCGCCACGTTAGAATTGCTCAGCGCCCGCCTCTCTGGCCCAGCCGTTGTCATGGGCCTCGTCTTCCACTGTCTGGACGCCTCGCGGGATGAGCGCGACAGCGAGAAATGATTCCGCACGAGTTTCGGACCGCGGCAGAAAAGTTTTAGTGTTGCTCGTGCGAAGACGTTCGCGTTCTTTTCGACGAGCCAAGAGACCGATCCTACAGGGATGGTCGAAGAAGAGCAATTCTTGTGGGATACAATGCGCTGTAATTACCAACCCCGTGATCTCAACGACAGATGATTTGAAGAGATCGTTACAAGGTTGGCTCCGCATCGTACAGGTGAACACGAGGTGTTTGTCCTGCTGTCTTGAAACTCAAATTCTTTGACGGAGCATGTCTCGCGCAGCCCACGCAATCTGTACCGCACTCACGATGCTCGCTTTAGAATTGAGATGGCAAAATGTTTCGGCGCATCTTCAGTCACGAGCATGCGACCTCCAAGTCAGAATCGACGGCCCGAAACAGCACCAAAGCTCTTTCTGCAATAACTACACACGAGAGTTCCTCGAACGACATCATCGGTGCAAAACACGTCGTGTTGGCGAACAGAGTCGAATACCGAGAGTACCTCCGTCCTTTCCCGAGCCTTGCAAAGCTGCGGCCGTGGTGTGTTACACGGGATGGTGGCGCTTTCCTGTCTGGTTGGGTCGCATTGTTTGTTTTTTCTCTTTTTACTTGCTATCATCTTTTTATTCCGCCAGCTGGTCTCGATCGAGCGTGGAAGGCGGTGCTGTCCATGTCCGCTCACCTTCGGTGTTTAAGTATAGGCATTTTTTCTCGATGGCAGAACATAATGCGGGACTGAAGGGGCTATACAAGTGACCCGTCAACACAATCGAACAATCACTACACTAAAAGGAGGGGAGTTATGACCGGAGTAAATTTAGACTTGCAGGCGGCCAACTGGTTGTAGTGAGAGCTGGTATTTAAAAGAAAGGGATGAAAAGACACTCTTCAGCTGTATAACTTGGTGCGCACGCTTAATTTAATCAGATGTTTAATTAGGAATGATGAGTAGTTCCTTGCCGCGAAAGTAGTTTGATTCTTGTGGGTAATATACATTGTTCAATATGGACAACGCGGTAATATAACAAGGCGGGGTCATTTCTTTTTTTCAAAGAAGAATCGCTTGCACCTTCTATGTGCTAGCTGAGTATTTTGTAGCGATAGCTACACTATGCCAGTTGCTTCGCGAGGTAAGCGTGGCTGCGCGCTGAGCCGTGGCACCACCGCCCCGCCGCCTGTGCGCATGCGCAGAGTGACGTCATAGCCTACAGATGGTGTGCGCGCCGCGCACCTCGCCGCTGCGCCGACGGCGGAGTAGACGCCTCCCGCCTCTTCAGTTGTGCGCATCCGCGAAGTGACGTCAGATCACGAAGCTAGTGCGCGCCGAGCGCCTGCATTACGCTAGCATTTCGAGCCTTCAGCGTGGTGGTGCCGTGGCCACCGTGGCTGCTCACGTTGCGCGGAGCAGCTACCGGGTCGCCGCGCACCGGCGAAACCGAGTGGGGGTGGAGTGGAGAGGGGGGAGTGAGTGAATCCACGTCCAGAGAAGATGAAAAAGGAATGCCCAGCGAAATGGAGCGACGAAAGACTGACTTTGCAATTCGACTGAGCGAGTTCCACTCGACCAGCTGTAGCTATCACGTCACTCCAGGTTTAAGCACAGCTAAGCCATAGCCAATGTTTCTTTCCCAAGCTATGAGGGACGCCGTAGTGCAGGGCTCTGGATAGTTTAGACCACCGGGGTTTCTTTAACGTGCACAGGTATGGCACATTTCGTCTCCATCGAAATTCCACCGTCATGGCCGGTATCGAACCCGCACCTCGAGCACGATAACCACTGAGGCACCGCAGCGGGTTACCCCTCTGTGAAGTCGCTCAACAGCACAGTACTTTCTAATGCCATCACCAAAGTATGATAAGCTGTTGATCACATGCATTGAAGTAGTCACGAGGTACACGCAATACACAGATTCTTATTTCAGCCTTGCCGCTATTCGCTCGCCGAGAAACAAGAATATGCCTAAGACATCACTGCTCTGTGCTTTATACACGTGTAACACCAAAAAAGGGAGCCCTAAAACGAATTTAATACAAGACTAATTGGGCAGATATCGTACACTGCACGGAAATATGCTATGTGCAGGGAAGGGCAGACTGGTGCTGCATCGCAACAAGACATCACAACTGATGGCTGAACGAGAGTGATGTTTGTGATGTCGAGCTTATGCTTTGTGTGTGTTTTCTCGTGCGGTCTTGGGAGCCAGGCTTGCCCACTCGCGGGGCAGTTCCTGTCTACCCCCTGCCGTCGCAGCAGTGATGAAACACTGCGTGACGAAGCGGCGAGGCATTAAAGCAGATGGCGTAGCGTCGCGGATATTCCTGAAGTTCGTCCGCTTCTATTTTTTCCCTTGAAACTTTAATGGCGTTAACGGATGTGCTATTTGGCTACTAATCGCAAGGACATCTGAGAAATCCGGCCGCGACGACCGCATTCAGGTAGAGGCGAAAGGTAAAAAGGCCAGTATATGCTCTGCTAGGTTAGTGCACTTTGAGGCAGTTTTTAATGTAACGCGAGAGTTAAGGCCCCGTTGCCCAGAAAGTCAGGTGTGGGCGTTGCCGGCGTTGTGAGCGAAAAAATCACGAGCCTTGCTCTGGCAGGTGGTGCCCACAGAGCAACCTAGGAGGCAGGTGGGCCACAAGGTCACGTGACCTTGCACCGAGTCATCACAACCTGGAAATTGGATAGTGAGTCAGCTGCCCTACGTGGCATTTAAATTAATGACGGGTCGTTCTGGAAGAGGAAACCTGGGCGGCACAAGGCCCACTGCTTGGAGCGCCTGCCATCGCAGGCCAGTGACGCGTCGCTTAACCGCTGCCCTCAGAGGGGTACGCGGACTTCCAGGCATCTATGAATGTAAAGTACGGATCGGCCTTATGTATATATGAGAATTAACCCCTTACGCTATCATATCATAGCCTTAAGGCGGAACTTGTGTCCATTTTTTTTGTTCCCTTGAGATGCCGTGGTCTAAGCGGCTGCACTCATTGCGAATTGCGTGGTTTACATAGACCCCAAACGACCGATCGGCTATGATCGATGGTCGCTACGAAGGAGGGCTCCGGTTCAATTCAAACCGCCTTCACTTACTTGCAACTGACATCGTACAATGCACTGGCGCTTTTGTATTGCGCCTCGATCCGTCGAAATACTGTGCCGCGGGCGAGATCACCAGCAGAACGTGAAAACCACGGAGGCGGTACGATGGGTCGCCATAAATATTGCGCGAAACTTATATGATAAAGGAACTTTACACGACAATAATAGAGGGCGTTTCACCTAAGAACTAAAGCAACTTTAAAAATGCGCTTCTTCAGTTAGAAGAGCACTTTTTTCGTCATAGCAATGCGAACAGCTCAGCGCATCAGAATGCAGCTAAGACGTGCTAACTAGTAGGCTTGGTAACTAATATCGGATGTTAACCGTTTAGCGATTACTGCTAATCTCCTTATTTATTGAGAAACGTGTAGGCCACCGTAGGTAACATCAATGTTAGCTTTTAAAATTTCGAAAAGGCTGTTACTCTCTGCGCCATGGTCCAACAAATTTCGGCTATTTCACCGAGTTACTTGTATTGGAGGGGTTGCTTTCCGCGCGCATGTATTTTGGCCGGATGTAGCGTAAATTTGTTCGGCCTCAGCGCCGAGGAAAACCGATTTCGAAATTGTAAAAACGTGGTGCGGTTATTACGCAAAGCCGAAAGTTGGTCAAGTTGGATAACGTTCATGAAGTAAGAATAGCACGAAAAACCACAGTTGTGAGTCAGCGCTTGTCTGCGTCGTTTCCGTTCCTCGCCTTCCTTTTGCGCTATTGTTACATCATGGATATTACTTATGGATGGCTACATGCCTCTCAATGAATAAGGACACAGTAATAGAGGTTCCCAACTCAGCAGTAGTTAACTATCCTTCTAGTTAGCACATCCTAGCTCTAGTCGGATGCGCTACACCGCACACAATGTTGTGCCGAAAACAGCGCTTTTCTAACTGAAAAAATCTTTAAAAATTGCAGAACATCTGCAGTGAAACACCCGTTACAAGAAAGTTTGCGCATGTGTGTAACACAAAAATTCGATGTCTCACCACGAATAGCACCTTAAAAAACAATATAATCGTAAACTTCTATTAGTCTGGTGTGCTTGAAGTGTCCGCAATCGCTATTTGCGGACAACGTCTAGCCCAAGGTTTAACTAACCGGAGGGCGGGATACATCTCGGGAGCGTACGCCCCCGCCGAGGCGCCTCGCTCGTACGCGGAGGTTACAGACATGCACGTATCCCGCCCCTCACCCCTACCTGGACAGGGCGCAAACCACGACATTCGGACGCCTAAAAAAAAGTAATTCTTAACCCCTACCGATTATGTCTAGTCACTAACGGTGAATATGACCCTGCATGTCCGCAATGTGGTGACGGGACGCACGCTACCCAAGACCATATTTTAAGGGAAAGTGCTAGCAAACCCCCTCCGACGACACTTTTGCTTGCTCCCTTAGCAGTGGAATGGGGCAGGCTTTTGGCCACGTCAAGGAACACAACCCCACCAGCCCTTATCACGCGAGGTCAAGAGGTCGCCCCCGACTCGAAGCCGACCTCTACTCGCCCCAGCACCAACTAATCCCTTCCCCTTGTTTGGCAGTAAAGTTGTAACCACCACCACCATGTTTTCGCTTCATTTGTGCTGCGAATTTTTCTACACCAATTCTAGGTGATAAAGCAGCAGAAAATGTGAAAGGGCCACAGAAAGATGGCCCCGGGCGTCGGGAAATAACCCGTCATTGCGTCCCTCCGAATTCAGCTTGCCACTCGCTCTAAGAAGTCATCTTTCATGAGCAGGGGCTCACTGAGCTTGTGTGAAGCTGGATTAAAGTCATACTAACGACAACTGAAAATTCAAGCTGGCTACGGCAAACACGACAATAACTTTGCGCAAGATTGATTGCCGCGGTCTGATAAGACGACATCGTGAATTCCAAAAGGAAAAGTTATGCGTACAGTCACCCACAGACTGAACACGAACGACGGAATGCGTGGCCCGACTGCCGTCAGCGCCCCGAAAAGATAGTCATCGGTGCGGGATAATGCTCCCTGTATGTTCGCGGTGGCTGACGACAGCTGGTGCACAGCTCGCTTTGACTGCTTTTTAGATTCTGCCCGATCGCCGCGTGGACAGCGCGTTCGTCACGGGGCGTTTCTGCGGTTTTTGATCCCCGACGCGGCCTCCAAGGCCCCGCAACGCTCTTTGCAGTTTTCTTTCCGCCGGTACCAAAAATTGCGCGCTTTGCTGCCGCGGTTCGCACCAGCTATCGTCAGCCACCGTAAACATACCGACAGCATTATCTCTCAACCGATTACTATCACCTCGTGCCGCTGACATCAGACCTGACCATGCGTTCCGTCATTCGCGTTAAGTCTGTGGGCGGCTCTACCACGCGACCGATACGCCCGCGGCTTTTCGAATCTGAGCCGGAGCGCGAGAACCGACTGCACGACGGCGTGCGCGCTCCCTCGAGCTGCTTACGCCTGCAGTCGTAAGCAGCACACGCAAGTCAACACTAACAAAATGAAGACCGTGCTTGGTAGGGGGGCTTACACGCTGAAGAAATGCGGTACCTCTACGGAGAGGACTTTGAACCTCGAAAAATGAGAAAGCGGTTCAGTAACGGTCAGGACACGAGCCATTACTATGACGCGTGAACCTCACTTGATTAGCAGCGTGCTTAAAAATAAAATACAGCATAAACCGCTTGTAATGACTGCCCAAAAGGTGAATGAAGAGCAGGTACCATAATTTTGTCGTGAAAACACAGTTCCACGAGCGCTTGGTTTAGAACGGGGGAGCCGTCAACAAGGTTGCGGGTGAAAACGTACTTTATCTCGAAGTGGCGGGAGAACAGCCGCTTTTATCTTTCGAACGCTGCATGAGAATGAAAGTCTATTGGGCAGAAACATCGGCTTACCACACCTGGACTTGAGCTGAGCGTCCTCCTCGCGAAGCTCCTCAGCAGTCTTCGTGCCCGCGCTGCGCAAACACCGACTTTGCGCTGTCTTGGCGAGAGGATGGCGACGGGAGCGGGATGCTGGGCGGACGATGCCTCACGGATGAGTAACGCGCAAAATGCTTCAGGGGCGTTATGAAAGCGAACGCAAGTAATCACGGGAAAACAGTCTGCCAGCTACTTCCGGTTCCAATTTTCGCCGCTTCACTACAGTCGCCGCGCGTGGTGGCATCGTTTATTCACTCATTTATTTGTGCTGTGACATAGTTCACTGTACATCATCGTAAGATGAGCCCGTGCTGCGTATGTGCGTGTCTTGAACGCAGAAATCGACAATCCCGAAAGATAAGCGTGTTCTATCGTGGCTTTGCAACCCACAATCGCTTCCGCTCAAAGCAGTGATGTTGATCAGGTTGCGTCTCCTCTGTGCAGCTTCCGATATCAACAAATCGTGCGGGAAGTGCTCGAAGGCTCGCACTGACTCGCGCGAAATGGGGATGTCGCATCGGGAATGCTTTCAAACATCCGTACTCGGCAACTGTCAGCGTCATTGTGACGTGTCCGGGGAGCATGCCAGTGGAGCGGGAGGTCCGCGTGGACACGTCACGCCCGGCGGCAAGTGTGAGTGCACTCAAGGGAGCAAAACAGATCGCTCACTGGAACGCTGACAAGAAGCACTGCGCATGACTGTTACAAGAGAGACAGACCCCCGTCTCTCTTGCCGTGTCTACTTCAGCCACCAGGGCACTAGAGGAGCCGCAGGAAGGCCAGAGATAGGTAGGCGTTCAGGACACGCACATACTCAGCACGCGTTGATCTTACGATTCTGTACAATGAACCATGTCACAGCACAAATAAATGAGTGAATAAACGATGGCGGCTGTAGTGAGTGGGAGAAAATTGGAACCGGAAGTAGCTGGCAGACTATTTTCCCGTGATTACTTGCGTTCACTGCAAGAACGCCCCTCAACCATTTCGCGCGTTACTCATTCATGAGACATCGTCCGATCAGCGTCCCGCTCCAGTCGCCATCCTCTCGTCAAGCCAGTACAAAGTCGGTGTTCGCGCAGCGCGGGCACGAACACTGCTGAAGAGCTTCGCGAGGAGAACGCTCAGCTCAAGTCCAGATGTGGTAAGCCGATGGTTCTGTCCAATACACTATTTCATTCGCCGCCGCGGTGGCTCAGCGGCTATGGTGCTCGGCTGCTGACCCAAAAGACGCGGGTTCGATCCCGGCCGCGGCGGCTAGAATTTCTTTGGAGGAGAAATTCTAGAGGCCCGTGTACTGTGCGATGTCAGCGCACGTTAAAGAACCCCAGGTGGTCGAAATTTCCGGAGCCCTTCACTACGGCGTCTCTCATAGCCTTAGTCGCTTTGGGACGTTAAACCCCATAAACCAAACCAAACTATTTCATTCTTATGCAGTGTTCTAAAGACAGAAGCAGCTGTTCTCCCGCCGCTTCGATATCAAGTACGTTTGCACCCACAACTTTGTTGTCGGCTACCTCGTTGTAAAGAAACCGAACGCGCGTGTAACTGCGATTTCACTACAAAATTACTGTTCCTGCGCTTCATTCACCTTTGGGGCAGTCATTACCAGCGGTATATGCTGTATTTTATTTCCTAAGCACGCGGCTAATCAAGTGAGGTTCACGCCTCGTATTAATCACTCGTGTCCTCACCGTTACTAAACCGCTTTCGCATTTTTCGGGGTTCAAAGCCCTCTCCGTAGAGGTACCGCATTTCTTCAGCGTATAAGCCCCCCTACGAAGCACGGTCTTCATTTTGTTAGAGTCGACTTCCGTGTGCTGTTTACGACTGCAGCTCGAGGGAGCGCGCGCCGTCGTGCAGTCGGATCTCGCGCTCCGGCTCAGATTCGAGAAGCCGCGGCCGTATCGGTCGCGTGGTAGAGCCGCCCACAGACTTAACGCGAATGACGGAACGTATGGACTGGTCTGATGTCAGCGGCACGAAGTGATAGAAATCGGGTGCGAGATAATGTTGTCTGTATGTCTACGGTGGCTGACGATAGCTGCGAACCGCGGCAGCATAGCGCGCAATTTTTGGTACCGGCGAAGAGAAAACTGCAAAAGCGTTGCGGGGTCGTGGAGGCCGTGTCGGCGAGCAAAAACGGCGGAAACGCCCCAGTCACGAACGCGCTGTCCTCGCGGCGATCAGGCAGAATCGAAAAAGCAGTCAGAGCGAGCTGCGCACCAGCTGACGTCAGCCACCGTGAACAGTGAACATAGAGATCATTATCCCGCACCGATGACTATCTCTTCGGGGCGCTGACGGCAGTCCGGGCCACGAATTCCGTCATTCGTGTTCAGTCTGTGGTTGACTGTACCTATAGCTTTTCCGGTTTGAACTCACGACGTCGATAAATCAGACCGCGGAAATCAATCTTGCGCAAAGTTACTGTCGTGTTTGCCGCAGCCAGCTTGAATTCTCAGTTGTCTGTAGAGATGACTTTAAGCCGGCTTCACGCAGGCTCAGTGAGCCCCTGCACATGAAAGATGACTTCTTAGAGCGAGTGGCAAGCTGAAGTAGGAGGGATGCAATGACGGTGTATTTCCCGACCCCTGGGTCCATCTTTCTGTGGGAAAACTTAGCCCTTTCAGATTTTCTGCCCCTTCATCACCTAAATTAGTATAAAAAAATTCGCAGCACAAATGGAGCGCAGACGTGGGGGGGTTACAACTTTACTGCCACAAAAGGGAAGGGATTAGTTGATGCTGGAGCCAGTACAGGTTGGCGTCCAGTCGGAGGCGACCTCTTGACCTCGCGTGATGAGGGCTAGTGGGGTTGTTTTTCTTGAACTGACCGGGAACCTGCCCCCATTCGTCCGCTGAGGGAGCGCTAGTGGAAGGCGCCTTCAACCTGAACGGCACTTCCGTCCCAGTAGCCTGCGTGGGATCCGCCGTGGTCCACGTGACGGCTTTTCGTGTGCCGCTGTACGTGGGAGATGCGGCGCTGGCGGCAGCACTGACCTCTTACGGCCAGGTGCTGGACATCACCCACCCCGTCCTCAAGGGCCGTCGTCACGTCGGCAACGGGACGCGCGTGGTCCGGATCGAGATGAAGCAGGCGGTGCCGAACTTCCTGACCATCCAGGGACACCGCGTCATGTTTGACTACCGAGGCGTCCAGAAGGTGTGTTCCCGCTGAGGGCAGGACGGCCACATCGGCGCGGCGTGCCAAACGCCGCGGTGCGCTCGATGCGAGGTGTTCGGCCTCGACACGGCCGGATGCGACGCGGCTTGCAGGCGCTGCGGCGGCAGCCACGCCACAGCGGACTGCCTGCGACCACGGTCCTATGCGGCGGCCGCCGCCTCGAGGAGGGAACCGAGCAAGGACAACGTGGCCGCAGAAACACGCAGCACACCAGCCGTCCGGACGTCGGTTGCCGACGAGCACCCAACAACCAGCCGCCCGAGGGAGCCCGAATCCGCCCCCGCGACGGAGGTGCTCGGGAAGGAGCAGCACCACGAGGGGTCACCTTCAAAGGAGGTGGAGCCGTTCGCTGCAGTTTTCGACGAGCCCTCGGCGCCGCTTCCCGGCACAGACACCTACGACACCGCGAGCAGCAGCGACGAGTCGAGCGAGACGTCGGGCGACCTGGAGGAGTTACCGGACAAAGTCACGCCGCTTCGCCTGACAGGCGACTTGACGTGCGGCCAGGTGTCAGGGCCGACGACTCCTCAAGGTGCGGACGACGCGCGCTTCCCGTCACCAGCCAGCCACACCCTCCCATTGGCGACCCTGGCGTCGGCATCGGCTTTAGCTGCGAGCGTCGCCAAGACCACGCAGCAACCGGTTGACGAGGCCACAAGCGCCGACGACCCCGAAAAAATGGACTTTTCCAGACCCGACTTCAAACGTGCCCACCCCCAATCATCGGAATCCGAAGGGACAGTTAACGAACGTTGTAGTAAAAAAGTGCCGCGCGCGTCAAGCGCCGCCCATGGCAGCGCTCGTTAGGTTGTATATTATGCCGTCGGTGCTCTTGGCAGTCATGGCGGTTGTGCATCTCCTCTCACTGAATTTTCGGGGATTTCAATCCGTAGACAGACAGAGAGAGGTGATGCACTTTGCCAGGGCCACGGGCGTCGACATCCTGTTTTTACAGGAATGCGGAGGAGGAGGATATAGAAGAGGAAAGGCAGGGAGGTTAACCGAAAGAATAATCGGTTTGCTACCCTACACGGGGGGAAGGAGTGAGGGGATAAAAAAAATGAAAGAGAAAGGAGAGTAACAGAAAATTGAAGTCACTCTAAAACGTCACTGTTCCTTAAAGTCACAGCCTATCGTGCCGGCCAGAAGTTCTCAAGAAGCGGAGCACTGCCTTGCAATCCTTCTCCGCCGACGACCGCCGCGGCCAGTGGCCGAGAATCTTCATTTCCATGAAAGGGCGTGTATCTAGGCGCTCCAGCGCACGGCTGAGAGACTGCCTTTCGGTGGTGCAGGAAGGGCAGTCACAAAGAATGTGGGTTATGGTCTCGTCGTGCCCGCAGATGGAACATGCAGGGCTATCAGCCATACCGATTAAGAATGAGTAGTGGTTGGTGAAAGCTACACCAAGCCAGAGGCGACACAGCAAAGTTTCTTCTCGTCTTGGTAGGCCTGATGGTAGCCGGAGCTTCAGATCTGGGTCCAAGGATTGTAAACGGGAATTGCAAAATTGGCCGGAATTCCACGCGGCAAGCGTGATGTCCCGCGCAAGTGCGCGAAGCCTGCTCGCTGCATCCGATCTCGAAATGGGGATCGACACAAAAATCGCCGTCGTCGTGAGCAGTTCGCGCGACCTCATCCGCGCGTTGATTACCTGCTAAGCCGCTGTGCGCCGGTAGCCATTGGTAGATAATGTCATGTCCTTTGTTGATGGCACAGTGATGTAGCTGTCGAATTTCGGCGACCAGTTGTTCATGGGCTCCACGGCGAAGAGCAGTTTGTAAGCCTTGGAGGGCAGCTTTCGAATCGGTGAATATAGACCACCGCTGAGGGCGCTGCTGACTGATGTATTCAATGGCGACACGAAGAGCGGTGAGTTCTGCACCCGTCGAAGAAGTGCGGTGACCTGTCCTAACTCTAATTTCTGTAGTGCTTGCGGGTATGACGACGGAGCCAGAAGAAGAGATAGGGTTGACTGAGCCGTCGGTGTAAACGTGCACCCGGTTTGCATGGTGCTCATGTAAATATTCAAGGGTGACTTGTTGTAGTTCTGTCGGCGATGAGTCTATCTTCTTCCTGATGCCAGGTATCGAAAGAAGCACACGGGGATTGTGCAGGCTCCAAAGTGGCGAGGACGGTCTAGAGGCGGGTGTAAACTGGGACGGCAGAATGGCGGGATGTGCGTCAATGATGTGTGTAAACGATGTGCGCGGCCTGGTAATAGGAACACTGGCAAGATGGTGAGAGAGAACCCGGGAAATGTGCCGGAAATGTGCCCTCAGTGCGTCAACTGTTAAGTAGGTAGGGATTGGATGCTCCTGGGCGATAAGTACAGATGCGGCCGTAGAGGCACATTTCGGCAATCCTAGGGAAGTGCGGAGAGCTTGAGCTTGAGCGCTTTGCAGACTTCGTATGTTTGTTTTTCGAACATTTCCAAGTACAGGGAGGCTGTAGCGAAGAAATCCCATGAATAAGGCGTTGTAGAGCTGCCTCATTGACCGCACCGACGCTCCCCACGACTTTCCCCCAAGAAAGGCGAGAACGTGAGAAATCGCTGTCAGTCTCTTTTTCATGTATGAGATATGAGGGGTCCATGATAGATTTCGGTCGATGATTACTCCCAGAAACCGATGGCTCTTTACGTAGGGTATTGCTGTGCCGTTTATGCATACGGTATAAGGAGACATGTTCTTTCGTGTAAAGGCAACCAGCGAGCACTTTTCGGTTGAAATCTGTAGGCCTTGCTGGCGAAGGTAGGCCGCAAGAATACTTGACGCCTTTTGAAGTCTCGCTCGAACTTGTGGGCGCGTAACTCCGGATGCCCAGATACAGATGTCATCCGCATATATTGAGAGTTGCGCCGACTGTGGTAGTATGTCGACAAGCCCGACAAGTGTAAGGTTGAACAGCGTTGGGCTGAGCACTCCACCCTGCGGGACTCCACGGGAAGTGAAATGAGAAGATGTTGGGCCTTCCTCTGTCTGCACAAAGAGAGATCTGTTGGATAAATAACTACGTATCCAGCAGAATACGCGGCCACCAAGCTCGGCAGCTTCCAGAGCGTCCAAAATAGCCTGGTGGGTTACATTGTCGTATGCGCCCTTTACATCCAGGAACAATGCCGCGGTCAAGCGCTTCAAATGTTTTTGGCGCTGGACGGATGACACTAGGTCGACCACGTTGTCGATTGAAGAGCGTCCACGTCGAAACCCGGACATTATATCCGGATATATGCGGTAGCGCTCCAGGTACCACTCAATGCGTGTAAGTACCATCCTTTCCAGTACTTTGCCAACACAACTAGCCAGCGCAATTGGACGGTATGACGTCAGGTCAAGAGGCGATTTCCCTGGTTTCAGGAGGGGAACTTGACGACTGGACTTCCAATCGTCTGGAACTGTGCCCTCATTCCAAGATTTGTTGTAATGCTCCAGAAGGACCCGCCGAGCTTCTTGTCCAAGGTTTGCAAGTGCAGTGTATGGCACACCGTCGGGTCCCGGCGATGATGATCGTCTGCAAGAAGCCAGCGCGGCGTCAAGTTCCTCCACGGAGAAGGGAAGGTCCATCCGAGGATCGCGAGAAGCAGGAACATCGCTGCAATGCAGCGTCACAGATGGGGCAGATGGTCCTGCTACCCTAGCGCAGAAATCCTCAGCTACCTGGACCTCGCCACGTCGTTGGAAGAGTGCAAGCGACTTGAAAGGGTGCAGCTGGTGCGGGGATGTTCGAAGGCCGCGAACTACATTCCAGATGCGTGACAACGGTTTCCGTGGATCAAGCGTTTCACAGAATGACCTCCAACGTTGTGCCTGTACTGCTTGAATTCTGCGCTGAATTTTCTTTTGCATGTGCCTCGCATCTCTGAGGTCAAGGCTCGACTTTGTGCGTCGGTACCTACGCTCGGCCCTACGCCGCAGTGATCGCAAGCGCTGCAATTCCATATCGAATTCCGTGTACTTTTTAATTGGGGTGAATAACCGTGTCGCGTTCTCCATGGCCTCCTTAACTTTCCCTTCAAAACTTGCGGATGAACCTTCTCTGGATGCATCTTCCATAAGTGCTTGAAACACTGACCAATCGATGCGTCGCATGCGTGTGGCAGAGGTGCATGTGGAAAGGCCAGTAATGGTCAGATATGTAGGGATATGGTCACTGCCGCGGGTTTCAATATCCGAAAACCACCGTACATTGCTGATAAGGCATCGAGAAACGAACGCCAAGGCAAGGCAGCTACTGTAAGTTGTCCCCCGAATATAAGTTGGGGAGCCGTCATTTAAACACTGAAGATCATGGTCAGAAGCGAAGGACACAAGTTTCCGTCCCCTAATGTTCATTCTAACGCCTCCCCACATGGTGTGGTGAGCGTTAAAGTCACCCATGACGATCCAAGGGCCGGGTGTAACCGCGATCAGGTCACTCAGTCGTGCGGCGTCAAATCGACTTGATGGAGACATATACGCACCCACAAGTGTAAACGTGAGATTACGCTTCTTCACTGTTAGACAAACGTACTGGTTGTCGTTATTAGGGGGAACTGGATGAAGCACATATGTAAGTTCACGCCGAATGTAGATGATGACTTTACTGTTCCCTCGGTGCGTGGGAGATGCAAACGCCTCGTAACCTGACAGTCGCAATATCTTCGGCACATTAGGCTCACAAATGATAAGGATGCGGAAATTGTTTACGTAAACATACTGCCGAATATCTGAAATTCGGGGCTGAAGTCCGCGGGCATTCCATTGAAAAATGGAGGCTTGCCTCAGCTGCTTTTGAAATGTTAATGCTGGGGGAGCCATTGTTCCTGCTACCGTAACGCCGCTAGGACTGGTGTTAGCGCGTCTAGTACTTGCAGCGCATTATGTGCCGCTGGCGTACGCAGGCCTGCCAGCACAGCGCGGATGGCACTCAGGATGGACTTCAGCATTGCCATAACCTGTAGTTCTTGGCCATGGCTGAGATCTTGGCCTTTCTCCGGATCAACAGTAGGAGCCGAACTTGGAGATGGCATTGACTTTCCTGACCCAGTGGATGTGGGAGGTTTCGGGAGTGACGGCCAGGTAACGGCCGATGCAGCAAGTCGAGCCTCATCAACTGTCGGGCTCCCTTGGTGTAGTACGGCAGGCGGAGGAGGAGGACAAGATGCAGCAGTGCTAGAGGGCTCTCTGTCAAAAGTGACGGCTTTCTTAGAGGACCTTCGACGACGCGAACGACGTCGTCGCACCTTAGCAGCGGCCTCTCTGTGCGTGGAATGGTCTGGAACCATGAGGGCCACGGCAGTTGGCACACTTCAGGGTAGTCGCCCGGCAAACGTCGCCGCAATGTGAATCAGAGCACCTAGAGCACACGATGTTGTTCTTGCAGACGCCACTCCCGTGTCCGATTTTCATGCACTTTCTACATTGCAGTGGCTTGGGCACGAAAGGTCGAACTGGGTGGCGAAAATGCCCAACTTTCACAAACGACGGTATGCAGTCGCTCTGGAATGTGAGCTTGATGCACTGAGATCTTCCAAGGCGCTGAACTGCCATTATAGAGATGCTGTTGGACGCTGGCTTGATTAAAATAGGCAAATCAGCGTCCGCGATGGAAATGTCGACGTTGTAAATGACGCCTGCTGTAGTGCCGCTGTCTTGGAGGACATGGGAGCGTACGCTGATGTCGCCGAGTTTGGTAACGGCGGACAGACTTTGCAGTGCGCTGCGCTCCGTGACATCAATGGCGATGTTTTTGTAAGGGTTGACTCGCACGTCTTTAATCCCCCCAGGCACGAGGCCCTCAAGGAACATAGACGTGGCTTGCCTGTCAGGTGGTTGAGGTTTCCGGTTGGCGTTTCAGGCACAAACAAGATGGTATGCGTCGGGGGACCTCGCGTCTTAATGACTGTAGACGTGCTTGATGAGGACGACTCCTCACGTCGGCGCAGTCTTCGCTTGGCCTTCTTGCTGATGACTGGTACGAACCCATCGTCCGTCGAAGAGTCTTCACTGGCCGCCGAGTACACCTCGGTGGCCTGGCTACTTGCGTCACTGATGTGGTAGAGACGCTTCCTCTGGGCGGTGTTGTGACTTAGGCATCCCACCGCTGCCACCAATGTTGTGCCATAGAGGTGGTCCCGTAGCGCTCGCCACCCGTTTCGTGACTGAGCGCTGCCAGCTCTCTTGGCGGTAGCGAAGACTCCGAGTCCGGCGTCGGTGAGATCAAGAAAACGCTTTATACATTATGTACAGGGCATAATATAGTTCAACATCGGCACAGGGGCCGAGAGCTACACAACGCGACTGTTCTCGCACAGCGACGACCAGCGAGACACCAGCACGTCACACCATCCGACTCCACTCGTGAGCAGCACTCGACCAACACCACGGTGGGTCGGTCACTCTCTCCAAGCTGCAGCTGCTATCCAAGCGGCAGCGGTGGGGCTTATATAGCCTGAGGAACGGCGGTCCCTCAGAACTGGCCAATCCAAAGGCAGCACTCGACGGCAGTCCGAAAGGACCAATCAGCGACCGCGCCGGCCACCCGCTTCAAATTTTGCCGCGCGCGGTGACGCCCTGGGGAAAGGGAAACGGGCGCCTCGTAGTCTGGCACCCAGCGACGTGTCCAGGCACGCTGCTCGGCGATGCTTCTCCTTAAGACCCTGCTGACTTACGGCGCAGCATCGTGGCTTGTCAAGGGAGCGTTAGGGCGCGTTGCCTTGCGGCGCAGCACCAGGGCTTGTCAAAGGGACGTTCGCAGCAGAAAGTTTGCGGCCTGCAGATTTGGAATCCGGGCGGGTTTCCCGGCATAACAGCGGCCGCTGCCGACCCGCCGGGTTCCAAGGGAGGCCCATGAGCCTCCACTTCCATCGCCGTATGTGAAAGGGAGCGGAGCCTGATTCTCACATGTGCGGTGTTGGTGTCGTCTTTGTAAACCCTTGCCTGCGCGCGGGTGCTCATTGCACTTTCGCGCTGGACGGCCGCACTCTTGCGGTCGACTTCACTCTAAACCAGCCGCGGGTACCTGCGTTGGTTGTATACGTGTCAGCACGGCAGTCCGACTTTTTCCGACTTCTTTGAGCGCCTCGACTCATTCCTCCTTGATCCCTTCCCCACTTTTATAGTCGGTGACTTCAATTGTGTTCTTAACATCGACCGTGACGTCCGTAGACAGGGACACGGCCGCCGTTATGCCGGTGCCCCCGCGCTCCGCGATCTCTTGACTCAGTTCCGCTTGTCTCACGCGTGGGTGCAGCTTCACCAGGATGCCTTTGGAGCGACGTGGGAGAGAGCACAGTCAGCCAGTCGGATAGACAAATTCTATATTCCACCAGAGCTCGCTTCTTTTGTCGTCAGCTGCGAGGTTCTTGCGTTCCCTGCAGGCACGCCGGTGATTTCCGGTCACAACCCCTTGTCAGTCAGGCACGACTTTGGTGAGGACACCCCACGTACTGTTACGTGGCGCATGGACACGAGCCTACTGGCAGACCCGGAAAGCGTGGCGTCGCTGCGTACGGCGTTGGCCGCATCGCCCAAGAGCTTCGTTGCGACTGATTCATGGGACACACTCAAGACTCGTTGGCAGGCAACTCTGGTGGCGGCCGGTCAAGACCGCAGACGCCGGGTAACTCACGCACTGAATGACACCCTCAAGCGGATCCGTATAGTGCAGAGGGGAGCACCCTTAACCTTCGCCATGAGCGATTACCAGAGTCTACTTAAAGCACGTTACCACGTGTTGCTCTGCCAGTCATCACGGGGAGCTAGTCCTGCACACCAGCTCGGGCGGCCTATATCAGACCCGGCTGTGCTACGACACGTACGCGCAGGCACGGCAGAGGAATTCGCTCCCGCTACTGTGCCTTTCGTGACACTCCCAGACGGCACCCAAAGCAAAACCACGTCCGATATCTGCACGATCTTCGCAAGTCACTTCTCGAACCTGTTCTCTATGGGCAGTTGGCTACATCTTCAAGATCGTTACGACAGGCTTCTACGAAGGTTTTTTGGAAACTTGGCCCGAGTAGCTGAAGAGCTGCATGAAAACCTTTGCGCACCAGCCACAAGCCAAGAGCTGCACGCCATCCTGCAAAGTATGAATGCAGCCTCTTCCCCCGGTCCAGACGGCATTCCAACAAGTTTTTATACCACGTTTTTTTTTACCAGATCCAAGGATCGCTGCTGAAGATGGTCAACGGCTTCCTCGCGGATGGGTTACGTCCAAACCCTTTCCGAGAATGTCGCATCATACTCATTCTGAAAGCGGGCTGTGGCCCCTCCGACCCGCGAGCATGGCGGCCCATAAGCCTTTTAAACGCAGACTACAAAATAGTCGCATCTTTACTGAACACAAGAATGCGGACGATCCTGGCTCACCTAATACACCGGGCTCAAACCAGCAGCGTGCCTGACCGCTCTGTGTTTGATGCACTGGCACTCACAAGAGACCTGTTCACATTTGCCAGCAGGACGGGCTTCAGCGGGTGCTTTGCTTCGCTTGATCAGGCGAAAGCATTCGATCGCGTGGAACACTCGTAATTGTTCGGAGTCCTCGAAGCCTTCGGATTCCCGCCGCAAATTGTCAGCAGGCTGCGCTTATTTTACGCAGACCTGAATGCTCGTCTCTCCATAAACGGCCACCAGAGCGCTCCCTTCTGAGCCACCTGGGGCATAAGGCAAGGATGCCCTCTCTCCCCAACATTCTTCGTGTTATGCCTGGATCCACTGATCCGGCGCATTAACGACAGCCCATCCATACGAGGCTTCCCTCTGCCTGGCCAGGGCCAAATCAAGGTTTCGGCCTACGCCGACGACGTGGCGCTGTTCCTCAAAGACGAGGATAGCTACGCCGCTTTTTCGCGGCTGTTTCTCGAGTAGAGCGAGATATCGGGGGCCCTATTAAACAGGAGAAAAAGCAAGGCGCTAAGGTTTGGCACCTTCACACCGTACCTTGCGGGCGAGGTGGAGTGGGTGCAGGGAGTGGAAGTCCTGGGAGTAGTGTTCCTCGCCAGCGGGGAAGTAGCCCGCGAAACCTGGACTAAACTCCGCACGAATGCTGAGAAACGCCTCTCGGTGGCGTCAACTTTCCGCCTTTCAATGCCAGAGCGCAGCTATGTAGTTAAGTCCACAATCCTAGCCGCATGTTTTTTTTTCGCCCGCGTCGCAAACCCACCGCGCACGTTTGCTCGCAGGCTACCTTCGGCCTGTGGCTCTTTCGTTTGGCCGGGCAAAACCGAACTTGTGTCACGAATGTTCATGCGCCTTCCATCGTACATGGGTGGGCTTAGTATATCTTGCATCCGCACCATGTGCAATGTGCTCGCCTTGCGAGGAGTACGAGATCTTGTACGCAACCCAGACTATCCCGGGAGAACACTCCTCACATACTTTCTGGGTACAGCGCGTAACGTGTTTTTTACACAACACGTGGTTGGCCCTACAGTCGAGCAGCCGCCGGCATTTTTCGTTAACATGCGTCGCACACTGGCGTCGTTGACTGCCAGCCTGCCCGATCTGGATGTTGATGAAACCCCGCCCTCCAGGATGTGTGAAGCACTAACGGTCGCTGAGCTGACCCGCGAACAACTCCAGAAAACGAGATGGGCACTCTGGCGCCAACTGAACTCAGCAGCGCTTCCTGCAGATGTCAGGAACTTCGGCTGGCTGCGAGGCTGGCGGGTCCTGCCCACAAGAGACTGCCTTGCGGCGTGGGGCGTGGCGCCCTCCGCCCGATGCCCGCCGTGCGGTCTCCTTGAAACTTTGCAGCACGCAATGTTTGAGTGTGTAGTGGCGCGAACCTTTTGGATATTAGTGTCACGCATGTTTTTAAGCCGCCTGGAAGCGCGCACTAGTTCACCCGAAGTGTTTCAAAATATGCTCTTGTGTGTCGGCATGTTCGTTTTGTGGCGGCAGCGTGGAGAGGCTTCATTAAATGGGCGTCCGCAAAGAACAATGTTTCCAATGTTGCAGCGCCTCCGCACGCTCCTGTTTGAACAAGCATGCGTGGACGCTCTGTCAATGAGCGAGGCTGAGGTTTTGCGCAAATGGTCGACATACTTTATCGTCCTGCGCGGCGGTCGAGTGTCGGCTTTCTTACTGCCTTACTGACGTGCTCAGTGCTGCGTCATTGCGCATGCGCTTGACTGATCAGAGCATTGAGTTCAGCTGCTTTGTTTTCTATTTTTTGTGTTAACACAGAACAAAATAAACTTCTCTTACCACGCACATACTCACCACGCGCTGATCTTACGATGCTGTACAATGAACCATGTCACAGCACAAATAAATGAGTGAATAAATGATGCCACCACGCGTGGCGTCTGTAGTGAGTGGGCGAAAATTGGAACCGGAAGTAGCTGGCAGACTATTTTCCCGTGATTACTTGCGTTCACTGCAAGAACGCCCCTCAACCATTTCGCGCGTTACTCATTCATGAGACATCGTCCGCCCAGCGTCCCGCTCCAGTCGCCATCCTCTCGTCAAGCCAGTACAAAGTCGATGTTCGCGCAGCGCGGGCACGAACACTGCTGAAGAGCTTCGCGAGGAGAACGCTCAGATCAAGTCCAGATGTGGTAAGCCGATGGTTCTGTCCAATGCACTATTTCATTCTTATGCAGTGTTCTATAGACAGAAGCAGCTGTTTTCCTGCCGCTTCGACATCAAGTACGTTTGCACCATCAGATGTTACCATCAGATGTACGTTTGCAAGAAATCAGATGTCACAACAGAGCTAACTATGAAAAAAAAACCGAATTAGAAATTTTTTCCGCCAAGTTCATTGATCAATACTTATTGCGCGTTGTTCAGCAAAACTGAGATTTATTCAAGAGTACTTTTAAGAAACTTATCGAAGACTTCGTTCCTCTATTGACCATTAGATGTAGCAGCAGTGCACCATGGTTTACTCAGAAGTTGCGACGTGCGAATAACAAGAAAAAGCGATTCTGCCAGCAGGCAGTGAACAATGGTGTTCTAAGCGCGTGGGAAAAGTACACTGCGACAAGGACTACCAGTCACTACTGAAATCCACTCGACGTCACTTTTTCAATCATGACCTGACATCTCTGCTATCCAACAACCCTCGTAAATTCTGGCGCATCATAAATCCTGGCTTTCAACCCGACATTTTGCTTTCCGACAGCGACAGCGTCTTAATTAAAGAGTCAGAATGTGCTCAGGTTTTCAACGACGGCTTCTCATTAGTATTCACCAAAGAAGACATTAGCTCATTCCCTGATTTAGATATAATCCAAGATATTTGCATGCCTGAAATAGTTATTAATGAAACAGGTGTTCTAGCTTCATTAAACAATTTTAAAATAAGTAATAGTTCGGATCACCTCGGCTTCAACAATAAGTTGCTGAAGAACACATCCCAAAGCATTGGCGTTGTGTTGTCCTGTTTGTGTTCGCAATCATTATCACACGGATTAATCCATAATGACTGGCTGGTAGCCAAAGTAATACCTATATTTAAATCAGGTGAGCCTTCCTCTCCATTAAACTATTGACCCATCTCGTTAACCAACTCTGTTTGCAAAGTCCTTGAACATATAATTCACAGCCAAATCATCAGCTATCTCGAAGATCATAACATTATTTTCAGTTATCAGCACGGTTTTCGCAAGGGATTTTCTTACTCAATTAGCTGGCTTTATTAATGACTTACAATTATCACTTGACGCGGGCTTTCAGGTCGACGCAGTTTCCTGGATTACCCAACAGCTTTCACAATCTGTCTCTCGTTCCTTCTCTCTTCCCTTTTTATCCCCTCATTTCCTTCCCCAGTGCAGGGTAGCCAACCGGAAACCTTTCTGGTTAACATCCCTGCCTTTCCCCCTCTCTTTATCTCTCTCTCAACAGCTTTCGATCGGGTTCTTCATCAAAGACTTCTACTGAAACTAGCACAGCTTAATATACACCCTAACGTGCTCGCTTGGATTAAGGACTTTCTATCATCTAGAACTCAGTTTACCTCCATTAATAATTCTAACTCTCCCTCTGCTAATGTGACATCTGGGGTACCACAAGGAAGCGTACTAGGGCCTTTGCTTTTTCTAATCTATATTAATGGCTGACTCTCCTGCGTGTGGCCAGTGTGGTTGTGACGAGACGATCAGCCACCTCCTCTGTGACTGCCCTCGTTTTGAGCGAGAGCGCGGTTGCCTAGTTGCTTCTCTGCTCCGCTTGGACTCGCGTCCTTTAACAAAGTCTAACGTTCTGGGGCCTTGGACGCAACCTTCCAGACAACGGAAAGCGGTGAAAGCGCTCCTGAATTTCCTAAGGGACTCGGGGTTGCATTCCCGCCTATAATCTATGTTTTCTGTGCGCGCCCTCTGTCCCTGTGACATAGTGGTCGATGGACACTTGACAGACTCAATTCTTTGCCGCTCTTTTTCCTTTTTTCCCCTTTGTTCCCCTCCCCAAGTGTAGGGTAGCCAACTGGGCATCGCCTGGTTAACCTCCCTGCCTTTCCGTCCTTTTCTCTCTCTCTCTCTATATATATATTAATGATTTACCTGCCTGTGTAACATCTAGAGTTCGCCTTTTCGCTGATGACTGCGTAATTTACCGTAAGATTACTAGAGACAGTGACCGCCAATCCCTACAATCTGACCTGAACGCAGTAAGCTCTTGGTGCTCATCACGGTTAATGACATTAAACGTTTCTAAAACTAAACTGATATCTTCACTCGCCGTTCAGCTCGCATTCCAACCACTTATATTCTAAATGACAATACTGTGGAACTAGTAACACGTTCTCCTGGGCGAGTTGGTTCATCTTGGTAAAGTAAAGGCTTTTAGCGCAAAACGACTAACAAAGGACGGGTATAGAACACAGACACAAAGCGCTCCTTTGTGTCTGTGTTCTATCCCCGTCCTTTCTTAGTCGTTTTGCACTAAAAGCCTTTACTTTACTGTGGAACTAACATCAACATACAAGTACCTTGGGGTGCACCTTTAGTTTGACCTAACATGGCATCACCATATCAACCTCACCCTAGCATCTGCTAACCGCTCACTTGGTTTTCTTAAACGTAACCTCAGATACGCCCCTATACATGTTAAAAAACTTGCTTATATAACTCTAATACGCCCTAAAATCGTATATGCTGCGGCCATTTGGGACCCTGTTCAAGCCTACGTTATCATTAACATTGAATGCTTGCAAAACCGTGCTCTTCGTTTCATATTTTCATACTAGTCACCCTTCACAAGCGTTTCAGCATTAAAAAAACGGGCCGAACTGGAAGATTTGTCATATCGCCGTAAACTTGCTCGCTTAACCCTTTTCCATAACCTTTATCACCACCCATCCCTTCGCAGTGATTTTTTTGTCACCTTATTCTATCTTTCCACACCGTGATCATTCTCTCAAAGTTAAACGCGGTAACTGTCATTCATCGTCTTATGCCAATTCATTCATTCCACGTACTATCACTGAATGGAATAGTTTTCCATCAGTCATCGCCACAGATACTGACAAAAAATTTCAAGAGCTTTTTCGCTGTGACGGAAATGTGTAAAAGTTTGCTGTTTTTGTTAGTGTTCATTTTTTCTTTGTGTGATGCCTCATGTTTTAATTAACATTTTTCGTTACACTTATTTGTTCAAATGTATCGCGATTACTTATGATTGTACCCCCCCTATGTAATACCCTCTTCTGGGGGGCGTTTAGGGGTAACTCTAATAAATAAATAAATAAATAAATAAATAAATAAATAAAAAGAAATGACCGCGCTTTGTTATATTACCGCGATGTCCACATCGAGCTATGTATATTACCTACAAGAATCAAACTACTTTCGCGCCAAGGATTTACTCGTCATTCCTCATTAAGCATCTGATGAGATTAATCGTGCGCACCAAGTTGTAAAGCTAAAGAGCGTCTTTTCATCCCTTTCTTTGAAATACCAGCTCTCACTACAACCTGTTGGCCGTCTGCAAGTCTAAATTTACTCCGGTCGTAACTCCCCTCCTTTTAGTTTAGTTCCTGTTCGATTGTGTTGACGGGTCACTTGTATAGCCACTTCAGTCCCGCATTCTGTTCTGTCATCGAAAAAAAATGCATATACTTAAAACACCGAAGGTGAGCGGACAAGGACTGCACCGCCTCCCACGCTCGAGAGCGGTAGGGCTGGCGGAATAAATAGAGATAACAGCACGTACAAACAGAAAAAATTGGCAGAGGCTCAGCTTGGGTAAGCCCGGAAATTGCGAAAGCACCTTCATCCGTTTCTTAAGCCCGCCGTCGTTTCCTAGATTGAGCGAATCGTTGCAGCCTTGCCTTGTACATGAAGGACGATATCGCCTTGCTGAAACGCACAGCGTGGTTACGCCGGGACGACTGCGGTTGGTTGGTTGGTTGCGACTGAGAGAAGGATTAAAAGGAAAGTGCACGGGCCTGCCAACTGGCTCAAGCCGAGCCACCATCGCTGCCACGTGCAGATAGAAGAAAGTTGAAAGATAATAGGACAGAATAAAAGACAGAGTAAATACGCGCGTCGCAACAACCGCGTCCGCCGGAACGGACGCTGGCTGAAAAATAGATACACAGCCGCAGCCCGAAGGCTGCAAACCGAATACCACAGATATTCAGCGACTGTGACGAGCCGGGTAGCAGCCCGATATATCTCCGTTTGGCGTGATGTCATCATAGCGAGCGCCTCCTCGCGGCAGCGGCGCGCAGCTGCTGCTCGGCGTACCCTGGTTACGCTGGGACGCGTGCGACGAGACGAGTTGGGGCTCTGTCTCTCTCCGTCTCGCGTGACGTCATCATAGCGAGCGCCTCCTCGCGGTAGCGGCGCGCAGCTGCTGCTCGGCGCACCGTGGTTACGCTGGGACGACCGCGACGAGACGAGTTGGGGCTCTGTCTCTCTCTGTCTCGCGTGACGTCATCACAGCGAGCGCCTCCTCGCGGCAGTGCCACGCAGCTGCTGCTCGGCGCACCGTGGTTACGCTGGGACGACCGGGACGAGACGAGTTGGGGCTCTGTCTCTCTCCGTCTCGCGTGACGTCATCATAGCGAGCGCCTCCTCGCGGCAGCGGCGCGCAGCTGCTGCTCGGCGCACCGTGGTTACGCTGGGACGACCGCGACGAGACGAGTTGGGGCTCTGTCTCTCTCTGTCTCGCGTGACGTCATCACAGCGAGCGCCTCCTCGCGGCAGTGCCGCGGAGCTGCTGCTCGGCACACCGTGGTTACGCTGGGACGACCGGGACGACACGAGTTGGGGCTCTGTCTCTCTCCGTCTCGCGTGACGTCATCATAGCGAGCGCCTCCTCGCGGCAGCGGCGCGCAGCTGCTGCTCGGCACACCGTGGTTACGCTGGGACGACCGCGACGAGACGAGTTGGGGCTCTGCCTCTCTCCGTCTCGCGTGACGTCATCATAACGAGCGCCTCCTCGCGGCAGCGGCGCGCAGCTGCTGCTCGGCGCACCGCGGTTACGCTGGGACGACCCGGACGAGATGAGTTGTGGCTCTCTCTCTGTCTCGCGTGACGTCATCACATCGAGCGCCTCCTCGCGGCAGTGCCGCGCGGCTGCTGCTCGACGCACCGTGGTTACGGTGGGACGACCGGGACGAGACGAGTTGGGGCTCTGTCTCTCTCCGTCTCGCGTGACGTCGTCATAGCGAGCGCCTCCTCGCGGCAGCGGCGCGCAGCTGCTGCTCGGCGCACCGTGGTTACGCTGGGACGACGATGACGAGCCGAGTTGGGGCTCTGTCTCTCTCCGTCTCGCGTGACGTCATCATAGCGAGCGCCTCCTCGCGGCAGCGGCGCGCAGCTGCTGCTCGGCGCACCGTGGTTACGCTGGAACGATCGGGACGAGAGGAGTTGGGGCTGTCTGTCTCCGTCTCGCGTGACGTCATCATAGCGAGCGCCTCCTCGCGGCAGCGGCGCGCAGCTGCTGCTCGGCACACCGTGGTTACGCTGGGACGACCGCGACGAGACGAGTTGGGGCTCTGCCTCTCTCCGTCTCGCGTGACGTCATCATAACGAGCGCCTCCTCGCGGCAGCGGCGCGCAGCTGCTGCTCGGCGCACCGCGGTTACGCTGGGACGACCCGGACGAGATGAGTTGTGGCTCTCTCTCTGTCTCGCGTGACGTCATCACATCGAGCGCCTCCTCGCGGCAGTGCCGCGCGGCTGCTGCTCGACGCACCGTGGTTACGGTGGGACGACCGGGACGAGACGAGTTGGGGCTCTGTCTCTCTCCGTCTCGCGTGACGTCGTCATAGCGAGCGCCTCCTCGCGGCAGCGGCGCGCAGCTGCTGCTCGGCGCACCGTGGTTACGCTGGGACGACGATGACGAGCCGAGTTGGGGCTCTGTCTCTCTCCGTCTCGCGTGACGTCATCATAGCGAGCGCCTCCTCGCGGCAGCGGCGCGCAGCTGCTGCTCGGCGCACCGTGGTTACGCTGGAACGATCGGGACGAGAGGAGTTGGGGCTGTCTGTCTCCGTCTCGCGTGACGTCATCATAGCGAGCGCCTCCTCGCGGCGCGCAGCTGCTGCTCGGCGCACCGTGGTTACGCTGGGACGACCACGACGAGACGAGTTGGGGCGCTGTCTCTCTCCGTCTCGCGTGACGTCATCACAGCGAGCGCCTCCTCGCGGCAGTGCCGCGCAGCTGCTGCTCGGCGCACCGTGGTTACGCTGGGACGGCCGTGACGAGAGGAGTTGGGGCTCTCTCTCTCACCGTGTGGCGTGACGTCACCGCGGAGGTCATGCTAAAGGTCAAACGTGGTTACGCCGCCCGGACGACGGTGAAGGGCTCAAACTGCGAGCAATATTGCTTTCGCTAAAAAAACGAACAATGCGACCCAACAAGACAAGAAAAGCGCCACCATCCCGTGTAGCAGAGGAGGGCGGGACATTCTAACACACCACGTCCGCAGCTTTGAAAGGCTCGGGAAAGGACGGAAGTACTCTCTGAATTCGACTCTGTTCGCCAACACGACGTGCGTTTTGCTCCGATGATGTCGGTCGAGGAACTATCGTGTGCAGTTTTTGCAGAAAAGCTTTGGTGCGGTTTCGGGCCGTCGATTCTGACTTCGAGACCGCATGCTGGTGACTGAAAATGCGCTGACACATTTTGCCTTCTCAATTCAAAAGCGAGCATAGTGAGTGCGGTGCAGATTGCGTTGCCTGCGCGAGACGTGCTCGGTCAAAGAATTTCAAAGTTGCGAGACAGCAGGACAAGCACCTCGTGTTCACATGTGCAATGCAGGGTCAACCTTGTGAAGATCTCTTCAAATCATCTGTCGTTGAGATCACGGAGTTGGTAATTACAGCGCATTATTCCACAAGAATTACCGTTCTTCGACCATCACTACAGGATCACTCTCTTGGCTGGTCGAAAAGAACGCCAACGTTTTCGCACGAGCAACTCTAAAAATTTTCTGCCGTGGTCCGAAACTCGCGCGGAATCATTTCTGGCTGTCGGGCTCATCCCGCGAGGCATCCAGACCGCAGAAGACGAGGCGGGAAGAGAGATCGAGTTCCTTCATGGCCGCGGGCGTTGTGTAGTCCTGGGTGGGCTTTCGAACTAGACAGATGTTGGAGCAGTCGCTGCCTGGAGGCAGGGTTTCTCGCAGTAGAAGAGCTGAAAGCGCCGCGAGTTATGCGTCGTTTTAACATCAAATTGAAACACTCGCTACTCACGTTCGTGAACGCTTTTGAATCCGCAATTTAATAGTTGTCTTGAGTGCAATTAATAACCTCTTCACATTGATATGTATGGTAAGGGGTAATTGAATATAGAATTGACATCCGTTCAGTAATGTGGAGAAAGAATTTGAAGGTGGCTTTTTTCGACGGCCGTGTTTACTGTACACTGCACACACTGCATTCGTACCGATATACTACAAGAGATGCATCGCTATCCAGCGTTGGCTGAACGAGGTGATAAGCGACGCGACGCGCGATGGCCTGGGAGCTGCTGTCGCTGATGGCGCCGGTTCTCCGGTTCTGGGGTTAAGGAGGATTTCGGCCACTGCCCGGAAGCCATTCGCGAGGCAGAAAGCATTGCGGGTGCCCGACTTCCGATCTGGTTTGCGAGAAAAGTTCGTTTTTGTGTCATAGCTTGTGGGGACGCTTTCGTCCCCTGCGTTCGCTTTCCCTCAACACGCTAGTTCCCTGTGGTTAGCTCCTCTGCAAAGCACTCCTCTCGGTTCGGTGACTTTCCACTAACAGGGGAGGGCGCTTGCGTCGCAGCGACACCAGCGCCACGGATGGCGTTTTGCTGCGCGCTCGCGGGGAGCTACGGGGTCTTCTTCGTAACAATATTAACATTAACACATTAACACAGACACACATTACACATTATGCACACATATACATCAGAATTCACATACAATAAATAAAATCAACTGTAAGGTTCCTGCGGCTACGCCCTGTACCATCCACACCTCCCTGCTCCTGAAACCCACACCAGCGGGCCGTATCTACACCCTCCAGACGCATTGTCCCTTGAGGTTCTCGCCATTGCGCATGCCCTCCAGTCATTTGCCCTCCTTCCCTCTCTCCAAGAGTACACAGTCTATTCAGACTCACAAGCCGCTATACACCACATACAGAAACGCACCCTGACCCCTTCTCTCCAACAGCAGGTCGAACGAGCGGTCTCCGCACTGCAGCCTTCCATCGTTTTCCTCCGCTGGGTCCCTGGGCATTCAGGGATTGACGGCAATGAGCTGGCCCATCAGCTTGCCCGTGACACACTTTTCCGGGCACCGTTGATCCCCTGGCCCAAGCCCTCGGAGGACGGTGGGAGACTCACCCTTCGCCGCACAATAAAAGAGGTCTACCTTGAGCTCCGCCTCGACAAACGCCTTTACCCTCCCCCTCATCCATCACTCACGGTGCCGGAGTCTCGCCTTCTTCGGCACATTCAGATGAATGCAGTTATCACCCCGTCCCGCCTCTTCCTCTATCGCTATCGATCGGACCCTTCCTGTCCCAACCGCCCCTGTATCTATGCGTACCTGGCCCATTGCCTCTTCTATTGCCCGGCTGCTCAGCAGTCGGGTTCCTTCCCCCCACCCTCTCTATCCATCCCCACTTGGCTCGACTGGCTTGGCGCTGAAGGGGAAAAACAGCGGCTTCTGGTCGCCCAGGCGGCCGAAATGCTCGGCCTATAAATTTTGGTCGATAAAAGTCTTTTACTACTACTACTACTACTACATTTTGTTACAAAGAAGAGGGCAGTGGCGCGGGACGGAGCACTCGCGCTAGGCCCACAGCCATTGAATCATATCATCTGTCATCATGTCGCCCTTTTTCTAGGCTTGCCACCTTTTAACATTTGGTGGAGGTGCGGGGTCTTCTTCGTAACAATATTAACATTAACACAGACACACATTACACATTATGCACACATATACATCAGAATTCACATACCATAAACAAAATCAACTGTACAAGCCGTCATTGTTTCTAATATATTCATGCATTGTATGGTCTTTATTAAAATTATTAACAGTCTTGGAATTACATTACACAACATTTGCATTACATAGTTCGTGATGAGGGAACTTTCCAGTGTTCTGCGTGTCGAGTGTGATATGGGTGAATGTTGTGACCTGTGTTTGCTAACTGTGAGAGGAAGTTACTTTGTTTTAAGCATGAAATGCTTTTAGCTCCCGTTGTAGGCAATGTGGTGACGTCACGCCGAGACCGAGAGCCATCATCCGGGCACTGAATTCCACTCATCCGGGCTCTGAATCGAGAACATCCGGGCACCGTACGAGACGTATCGAGATTCAACGAGACTCTCTAAGCCCTCCTACGTGACCGGCATACAAGCGCCGGTTGCTCTCCAAACGAGTCACAAAAAATAACTGCTGCCAGTGTCTTCTCAATGTTTATCAAGATATCAGTCGAGCTGTGCATTTGATAATGCACGGAATTATAATTTCGGATTTCTAATAGAGAGAGAGAGAGAGAGAGAAAAGGACGGAAAGGCAGGGAGGTTAACCAGGCGATGCCCAGTTGGCTACCCTACACTTGGGGAGGGGAACAAAGGGGAAAAAAGGAAAACGAGCGGCAAGGAAATGAGTCTTCTAAGTGACCAGCGACCACTATGTCACAGGGACAGAGGGCGCGCACTGAAAACTTAGATTATAGGCGGGAATGCAACCCCGAGTCCCTTAGGAAATTCAGGAGCGCTTTCACCGCTTTCCGTTGTCTGGAAGGTCTGGAAGGCCCCAGAACGTTAGACTCTGTTAAAGGACGCGAGTCCAAGCGGAGCAGAGAAGCAACTAGGCAACCGCGCTCTCGCTCAAAACGAGGGCAGTCACAGAGGAGGTGGCTGATCGTCTCGTCACAACCACACTGGCCACACGCAGGAGAGTCAGCCATTGAGATGAGATGGGAATAGGCGTTTGTGAACGCCGCTCCCAGCCACAAGCGGCACAACAGCGCAGTATCATTGCGGGGGAGGCCGAATGGTATATGATGTTGGAGCAAGAGGTTGAAGTGATGCGAGCAGGGTGTCCAACCTCCAGGGGCAGACCACGATGTTACAGTCAGGTTTCGGGCGAGCAGTTGAAGGTGCCGTGCTGCGTCAGCTCTTGTCAGTGGTATGCGGACAGTGTTGGTTGTCTCGTGAGCCGATCGAGCAGCATCGTCAGCTAAGGCGTTACCAACAATGCCGCTATGGCCTGGTACCCACTGGAAGATGATTTCATGGTCTTGTTCGATTGCCTGGTGGTGCAGATATCGTATCTCCGCTATAAGTTGCTCATGGTCGCTATGTCTCAAGGCTATAAGTTGCTCATGGTCGCTTTTGAATCACATAAAACAGCCCATTTTTGAGGTGATTGTTGTGAGATATACTGTACCACCGCAAGAAGTGCGGCCAACTCTGCTCCAGTAGAGGTAGTCAGATGCGAAATTTGTTGGTGAATTTGAGTCTGTCGCGCAGGAACGACCACAGCGCAAGCAGAACTAGTAGAGGTTACTGAGTAGAACGTTAAGTTGGGCGAATTGGTATAGGTTCATGGTTGAAAAACAGCGCACAAAAGACTAGACACAAGAGTAAAGGAGACGACAGGACAAGCGCTGATCCATCCGTATAGACGTGAGTACGGTCCCAATATTCGAAGTGGAGCATGGACAGTGTCAGTTGCTTAATGGCTGGCGTCGATAAATTTGACTTCTTCGCTATCCCCGGAATAGCAAGGCGCACACATGGGAGCCGCGTACACCACAGAGGAGAGGGAGGTAGTGCTGCCGGGGTGAACTGTTGTGGGATCGACGACTGTTGCGTCGTTATCACCTTCGCAAATGCAGAATGTGGTCTCTGCAGTGGAAAAGGCGCAAGGTGATGCTGTGGAATCCTTGAGATATGACGTATGTGCATTCGCAAGCAGTCTAGGACAATATAAGTAGATCGGGTGGTCTTTGGCGAGTGCAATGCTACCCAGTGTTGATGCGCTCCGAGGGAGACCTAGGCATGTGCGAAGGGCCTGACCCTGCACTGACTGGAGGGCACGCATGTTAGTTTTGCACGTGTTTAGAGTACAGGTGTACTGTACCGCAAGCATCCCACAAATAGAGCTCTGTACAACTCCAGCATTGACTGGACCGACGAGCCCCATGATTTTCCTCCCAGAAATCGAAGTAAATGAGCGATAGATGTTAGCGTTTTTTTCAGTAGAGTGCAATGCGGGCTCCATGATAAATTGCGGTCGATCAGGATCTCTAGGAAACGATGAGATTTACTGTAAGAAATGACTTGACCGTCGATGCGTACCGGATAGGGAGTCATACATTTACATGTAAATGCCACTAGCGCGCACTTTTCCGGTGAAACGCTGAGACCTTTCTTCTGGAGATAGGAAGTGATCGATGCTGCCCGCTGAAGTCTTGCACGCACCTGGGGACGCGTCACAGAGGAGGCCCAAATGCAGATATCATCGGCGTACATACACACCTGGACGGTGTTGGGGAGGTTCTCAGGGAGGGCGATGAGAGTCAGATTAAATAATGTAGGGCTAAGGACACCGCCCTGGGGCACGCCACGGTAGGTGCAATGCGCACGCGTCTGGCCATCTTCACATTCGATAAAAAATGATCTTTTGGACAGATAGCTCTCTATCCACGCAAACATCCGACCACCGATGCCCACAGTTTCCAGCGCATCAAGGATGGCCTCATGGTTCACGTTGTCGTAGGCACCTTTTACATCCAGAAAGAGTGCCACTGACAAACGTTTCGATTTCTAATAACGCGTGCAAAAAGCACATACATGCCTCAATACACTTCGTTCTCGTACGTGATCTGTTATGGGCTTTGAGAGAAGGCCGCTTAGAGAAAGAAGGGAGCTCCAGGGCGTGCTTTCGCGCGCTCTCCAAGGATGGCGCTGCAGTCCTACACTCACGCATGTAAAAGACCGGCCGCAGGGCCTTCATGCCCTTTCCCCCTCTGGCAGGCGGATGTATACACGCTCGCGGAGTATTCGAACGCGCTGCATATACATTCTTGTCAGGCCTGCGTCTCGTCGTGTCCGCGTACGCTTCTGCATCGTCCTGGATTTCAATGCCGCCACCGTCACAGCTGCTTAAGCCGAGCAATGGAGCCTGTATTAGGCCCGTAAACATTTCATGCTTACTTTACTCTCGGTTACGGGACAGGCGCAATTTTTTTATCGTTCACTAGGGCCTTGCATAAACATATATCATAACAGTGTTCCATGTTTACTAAGTCAAGTTCTTTAAGAAGTGCAATAGATGAACATATTGGAGGTGAGTTTGTAATAATTCTTACAATTTTCTTTTGAACGTGACCAACTTTTGCAATATTTTTACATGTACTCTTTCCCAACACGAGAAAACAGTAACGTACAGTGGACAGGAAAAGTGTGTGGTATGGCAAAAGTCTGATGTTAAACGGAAGTACGTCGCCATGGCGATAAAGCAAACCTGTGGTGCGAGCTAGTTTAGTTGCGATGAAGTCGAATTGCAAGTCCCACAGCATGTGCTCCGAAAATATAATTCCTAGAGTTTCGAAGTTACTCACGATATCTATGGGTTTTTCATTTAAGGAGAGATCATGGCCCTGTTCCAGTTTCTTATCTTTTGATCTGAAAACTATAGCTTTTGTTTTCTTAATATTAATGGTTAGTCCATTACTAAAATACCAATCAGCTAACTTAGATAAAACTTGGTTGCCACACTGGAAAAGAGCGTCCATATCACTATCATCAGTAAATAAGCTGGTATCGTCAGCGTAGATTATATACCTTACAGACTGATCAATTTGTGTGATATCATTTATGAAAATGTTTAAAAGAAAACGCCCCAAAATACTGCCTAGTGGTACACCAAATGTTGATTTTTTGGTCGATGAAACCCAGTTATTTAGAGACACGTACTGTTTACGGTTCTCAAAGTAAGACTCCATCATATTAAATGCGATACCACGTATACCAAACAATTCTTTTTCAAAAGTAAGTTGCGATTTAAGGAATCAAAGGCCTTACTGAAATCCACAAATATTCCTAACACAAAGTTATTTTGTTCAAAATTTTCTAGGATGTATTCATTCTTTATGTAATAGGGCAAGTTCAGTTCAGCGATGTTTTCTAAATCCAAATTGAAAGTCGATTGATAAACTGTTTGTCTGTAAATGACGCAAAGCGAGGAGAAGACTCTCTAAAAAAGTTGAGAAAATAAGCAATATTGAAATAGGCCGGTCGTTGTCTAAGTTGTTCTAATCACTTTTCTTATAAAGGATATTCACTCTAGAGATCTGTAACTCACGAGGAAAGACGCCAGCATTAAAACAAAGGTTGAATATATGAGTTAAAGGTCTGGTAATAATGTCCGCGACAAATTTCACTGGTCGAACTTGGATATCAAAAACATCAAGAGAAGTAGTGTTTTTTAATTTCATAATTACTCTTTGAACCTCAGATTCTGTTACAGGGTTTAAGAAAATTGATTGCGGACACTTATTAATCATGTAGTGTGCATTGTCCTCTACGACTAATGAAAAAGGCAGATTGACTAAGTAGTTATTGAAAGTACTTGCCAGTTCCTTTCCAGTTACAATTTTTCCATCAATATTTAGCTCAGTGACTGGAATTTGGGACTTTCCGGTTCCGAAGAGTGTATTTATCTTTTTCCATGTTGCTGCTGAGCCCGAACCTGTCATAAATACATTATTAAAGTGTTCAGTCCTGGCACACTTAATTTCCTTGTTAAGTCGATTACACGGTACAGTTTTAATTCTTTTAATCGCTCAGCATCGCGCTCTGTAGGAAATTTAGCGTACAGACAGTACTTAACTTTAATTTTCTTCAGAAGATCTTTATTAATCCACGGCTTTCTAATTTTTCGTGACTTTTTGTATTCTCTCTTCGGAAAATGCTTTGCGTATATTGTTGTGAATAGTGAAAGAAATCGGTCAAAGGAATCTTTAGGATTATCCGTGCTAAATACATTTCTCCAGGACAAGATTAGTATTACCTCCCGAAAGCTATCGAGCTTTTGAGGTGAAATACTTTGTACGAAAATTGTAGATTTAGATTCATCACAGTGATCCAGAATAGCCATGAATATTTTAGTCGAGGGTTTGACGGCATACCGTCTGGTCAGGAATCATGGTGATGAGGATTGCTGGTCACTGGCCAAAGTCAATAAATATGGAAAGATGTTTCGGGAGCGCTACGGCTCCCTTGTTCACTATGATGCAATCGGCGCACGGATCCGTCCTTTTGTAGCACTCAGTAGCGTTTTTAATGATTTAGCATAGATAGGATGTAGAGTTTACAGTTTTCCATGAATATTGGAAGGTGGTCACTGAGATCACAGGACAATACCCCAGCTTTTGTATTTGCGGTGGTTGAGCTAGTAAGAAAGATATCAATTAATGTTTTGGAGTCAGCAGTTACCCTCGTAGGCATACTAATAGCGTTAATTAGGCCGACTACTATCGAAAAGCCATTTTGTTTCGTTTGCCATTGATGAATCTACGAGCATATCTATATTAATATCCCCGCCACAGACTACTTTTAATAGATTAATTCTGCTGTACTCAAAAATATATTCAAGGTTCTTGAGAAAGTTTGGAGTACTAGAGCTTGGAGGACGGTAAACTACCGAGACAAGATAACCGTTCAAATAAACAGAGTATTTCACAGTCGGTGTCACTACGGGTGAGGGATTCGATAATGCCGCATCTGTATGTGCTTTTCACTAATAATGATACACCGCCTCCACGCCATATTGGACGATTTAGGTAGAAAACGTTGTAGCCTGGCAGAGTAAAAACATCTTCGTTTGTATACCATCTTTCGCTGAGCATGATCACATCAAAGTGAAAGCCGAGCTGGCCAAAAAATACTTTCAACGGTACATGCTTATTCTTTGCTGATTGTGGATTTATACAAAATAAATTTGATGCCAGATAAATATTCTTTTCCGGGTGCTTACTTAAGTAGCTAGGAATAGCGTACATGAAAGCAAAGACCGCAGTCTGCCGAAGTTTTTCTCTCCTAAGCAATAGCTGTCAAATCGTCGTTTGACCACACAACCAGAGCCGAGTCTCCGTCGATACGCCTGACAAGAATTTTAACGCTGCTATGCCAAACAAATTTGAAGTTTTTTTTCTTTCGCCCATTGCTTCGTCAGCCGCAGCAGTGAACGTGTTTGTTTGGTTAGGTTTGCCTGAATGTACGTCGATGAATTCCCCTCATTTAGTTTGCTTGCGTTTTTCGAACCACCGTTCCCTCAGATTGCTGGGTGAAGCGAACCCCTGGGGCTTTTGGGGGCAGACGATGCATTGCAACGACATCACTGTCATTCAGTTCGTGAAGGCCATGCAAGGCAGCAAGTGTGTTAACTTAAGACGAAGATCTTCGAGTTGTCTTCTGTATTCCATGAATCTCGAGATACAGCTTTCTGTTTTGCCATTCCAGTCCATCGACGTCCTTCTTTACACTTTTTATTTGTTCACTGGTCTCGTTCTTTTCAAGTGTTTCAACGCGCTCTTGGACTACATTCATGTCTCTCCCTTGTTGTGCCATTCTAGCCAACACTGTGTCGTACTTATCAGATAGCAACTGCATGCTTTTCTCGAAGGCACTTGCCGTGTCTTTCGTGCTCTTTACGTCGGCTTGCAGCTCGGCTATCTCAAAGATGTTCTTGTTATCGGCTGTGGTTTTTTGTTTAGCTCATCGGTATTGCGGACAACGCCACTGCCTTAGAATTGCTACACCTTTTGATTTTGCTAATATGTGCATTGTTGAGACTCTTTTTGTGGATGCCTACTTTTTATTAATATTTCGTGATTTATTTTTATTTTAGTGCAATATTTTAGCCTTGTACCAATGCTTTCTACTTACTTACCCCGCTCCCCCATGTAATACTCTCATATGAGCGCCTTTGGCGGTATTTTGAATAAATAAATAAGTGTCATGTACTCCGTGTTGGCATTAGGGAACGATAAGCACAAGGATCAAGTCTGAGTTTATTGTTAATTAGTCATAAAAAAAGATCTCAACAAAAATTTCGTCTCCTTATCTGTAGTGGTTCCGTACCGTTAGCATGCATAAAATATGAGGGGGAGTCAGTAGGTAGAAATTTTGGATATATGAAGGTAATTGCGTTCGTTTGAATGCTCTCGACCTCTCTTATGTTAGACTTTGTGTACGGGTCCCAAATTATGCAAGAATATTCGAGCTGGGGTCTAATTAGTGTTTTAACCTAAGAACTTAATCTTAGTGGGGGCGTTTCGAAGCTTATGCCTTAGATAACAGAGCTTACGGAATGCGAGTGAACCGATGTTATCTATATGAGAGTTCCAAGAGAGGTTATTAGTAAGTGTTACACCCAAGTACTTTACGGACGCCACTTGTTGCAATGGTTGCAGTGTAGCGTAACGGTTCGTTCTGGCGCGGTATTCTCGTATTTTTTTGCTTTTAGTTGCTTTTGGATATGCGGTGTGGTTCCTGAACATAAGTATTTTTGTGAATTGCGTTCATGTTATAAATTCGAAATAGTAACTTCTACGGAGCCTCTGTGTTGTGACGCCCTCTGTGTTGTGTGGTGACTCTTTGCGCGTTCTCCAAGCCCGCACCCATCTGAGACTTCCTTTTTATTGAATTTCACTGTATACCTGCATTGCGCGTAAATTCATTGCCCGCTTTCTGCGGCGAGCCTCATTCTCGAGCGCTCGCTCTCCTATTGGCTCGGCGCTCCACCAAGCAGCGGCTGCGTCTCCCACCGGTCCGCGCGCCCCACCCGGTCGCTCTCTGCGCCTCCGCTCGTCCCACGTCTCCCGCGACACGACCCGCGTCCGTCTCGTCTCCGTGCCCGTCCCCTACTCTATCATCTTTTCCTCCCTTTCCCCAACCCAGTGCAGTGCAGCGATCGTGACCCTCAAGTGGAGACAAACAGCAAGCACTGCACGAACCATTCTTCACCAACCAAGAACCACATAGAGGAGCTGCGCGTGCGCATGTCAGAACGGAGCTGCGCGAGTGCATGTCAGAACGGAGCTGCGAGAGTGCATGTCAGAACGGAGCTGCGCGAGTGCATGTCAGAACGGAGCTGCGAGAGTGCATGTCAGAACGCAGCTGCGCGCGCGCATATCAGAACGCAGCTGCGCGCGCGCATGGCAAAGCGGAGCTGCGCGCGCGCATGTCGAAAGGGAGCGGCGCTTGCGCATGTCGAAAGGGAGCGGCGCTTGCGCATGTCAAAACGGTGCTCCACTTGCGCATGTCAAAACGGAGCTGCGCTTGCGCATGTCAAAACGGAGCTGCGCTTGCGCATGTCAAAACGGAGCTGCGTTTGCGCATGTCAAAACGGTGCTGCGCTTGTGAATGTCAAAACGGAGCTGCATGTGCGTATGTCAATACGGTGCCGCGCTTGCGCATGTCAAAACGGAGCTGCGCGTGCGCATGTCGGAACGGAGCTGGGCGTGCGCATGTCTAAACGGAGCTCGCGTGCGCATATCAAAGCGGATCTGCGCGGGCGCATGTGAAAACGAATCTGCGCGTGCGCATGTCAAAACGGATCTGCATTTGGCATGTCAAAACGGAGCTGCGCGTGCGCATGTCTGAATGGAGCTGCGCTTGCGCATGTCGAAACGACGCTGCGCGTGCGCATGTCAATACGGAGCTGCGCTTGCGCATTTCGAAACGGAGCTGCGCTTGCGCATGTCAGAACGGAGCTGCGCTTGCGCGTGTCAAAACGAAGTTGCGCGTGCTCATGTCAAAACGAAGCATCGCGTGCGCATGTCAAAACGGAGCTGCGCTTGCGCATGTCCAAACAGAGCTGCGCTTGCGCCTGTCAGGACGGAGCTGCACTTGCGCATGTCGGAGCGGAGCTCCGCGTACGCATGTGAAAGCGGTGATGCGCTTGCGCACGTCAGTACGGAGCTGCGCATGCCAAAACGGAGCTTCGCGTGCGCATGTCAAAACGGAGCTGCGCTTGCGCATGTCAGAAGTGCAGCTGCGCGAGCGCATGTCAGAACGCAGCTGCGCATGCGCATGTCAAAACAGCTGCGCTTGCGCATGTCGGAACGCGCCCTCTAAACCTTACAGCGCTCCATCACGCTGCTCTTCGCCTTGCAGCCCATGAACAACGTGCTAGCGTGCTGTCCCGTCGCTTCCTTTTGTCGCTGTCCTTGTGCTTTCCGCGCTAGTTGCAATGTCGCAGTCACTAACGAAAACACTCCAACTAGCCCAACTGTCTTCCATGAGCATGAACAACTGGTCGCAGAAATTTGACAACTACATCACTCTGCCATCAAGAAAGGGCGACATTATCTACCAACTGCTACCGGGGCACAGCGGCATAGCAGCCAATCACCGTGCGATGAGGTCGCGCGAACTGCTCACTACGACCGCGATTTTGTGTCGATCCCCATTTCGAGATCAGACTAAGCGGGCAGGCTTCGCGCACTTACGCTGGACATCACGCTTGCGGCGTGGGATTCCAACCAATTTTTTATTCCCGGTTAAAATCCTCTGACCCAGATCAGAAGCTCCGACTTCTATCACGCCTATCACGACGAGAGGAAACTACGGTGTCGCCTCTGGCTTGGTATAGCTTTCACCAACCATTACTCATTCTTAATCGGTATGGCTGATAGTCTGCATGTGCCATCTGCGGGCATGACGAGACTACAACCCACATTCTTTGTGCCTGCTCTGCCTACACCGCTGTAGGGCAGTCTCTCAGCCGTGCGCGGGAGCACCTAGATCCACGCCCACTGACGGAAATGAAGATTCTCGGCCACTGGCTTCGGCGGTCATCGCCGGTACAGGTCTCCTAAGTACCTCTCGACTTCTTGAGAACATCTGGCCTCCACAATAGGCTGTGACTTCAACGAACACTGACATTTAGAGTGACTTCAATTCTCTGCTACTCTCCTTTTTCTTTCTTTTTTATCCCTCACTCCTTTCTCCCCTAGTAGTGTAGCATACCGATTATTCTTCCTGTTAGCCCCCTGCCTTTCTTCTTCTACGTCCTGCTCCAGGATTAGAACTATTGCTTACCATCCAATCGCGACCGGCAAGATCGAGCGTTTCCAACGTTCTCTAAAAACATTCCTCAAAGTCCAACTCGACACTGCCCCATAGACTGCCTCCCTTCAAGTGCTTCTGCTCAACCTCCGTGCAGACTGAAACAAGATCTTCGTTGCACTTCGGAAGAGCTTGTCTTCGGCTCGCCCCTGCGTCTTCCTGGTGAATTTTTTGAATCCACCGATTCGTCCACAAGTCCCGACCATGCCGATTAGGTTTCGCAGCTCCACAGCTTTTGCCGTCGTCTCCGAGCTGCGCGTGTGCATGTGAGAACGAAGCTGCGCGTGCGCATGTCAGAATGTGGCTGCGCGTGCGCATGCCAAACGGATCTGCGCGTGCGCATGTCAGAACAAAACTGCACGTGCGCATGTGAAAACGGAGCTGCACGTGCGCATGTAAGAACAATCTGTCTTGAGACATAGCAACCATGAGCAACCGTTACCCTAGATACGATATCTGCACCAGCAGGCAATCGAACAAGATCATGAAATCATCTTCCAATCGGTACCAGGCCATAGCGGCATTGTTGGTAATGCCTTAGCTAACGATGCTGCTCGATCGGCTCACGATACAATAAACACTGCCCGCATGACATTGACAAGAGCTGTCGCAGCAAAGCACTTTCAACTGCTCGCCCGAAACCTGACTAACGTCGTGGTCTGCCCCTGGAGGTTGGACTCCCCGCTCGCACCACTTCAACCTCTTGCTTTAACATCATATACCATTCGGCCTCCCCTGCGGTGATACTATGCTGTTGTGTCGCCTGTGGCTGGGAGTGGCGTTCGCAAACGCCTATTCCCATCTCATCTCAATGGCAGACTCTCCAGCGTGTGCCCAGTGCGGTTGTGATGAAAAGATCGGACACCTCCTCTGTGTCTGCCCTCGTTTTGAGCGAGAGCGCGCTTTCCTAATAGCTACTCTGTACCATTCCTCTAGTATTCATTTTAACTGATTAAACTGAGTAACTGAGTAAACTGATTCAAAATGAATACTACTCTGTACTCTGTAGTATTCGTTTTGAATCAGTTTACTCAGAAACATATTCGGTGACCGTTCGCGTTCATTGAATCGGCCTTACTTGTCATCCAGAATCGACTGCAGCGACTGTTGCTGGCTGCCCAAAACATTAAGCGGCAGTCTGAGTCCCGCCGGCGCTTCCTGTTCAGTGCATGCGCGTCCTGTAATGTAAGCGACAGTCGATTTCACATCACCTTTGGGAAAACTGCTCGCTGTCCATTTGGGTTCGCTGAAACTTCAGAATTCGCTCTCCACAATCGCCGAAAGAGGATACACACACCCTATGGACTCATTAGACCAACCGCGGAAGGGGGTCGTCGTCATCTGCAAAGTGGGAATAGCTGTTCAAATGTGCGTAATATTTTTATTTGCATATGAATTAATACGTGCTTTAATGAAACGGCGCAATCAAAGAAATAATATCGAGGTTTCTAATTCTCAAACAAACTTTTTGAATGCCGGAGAAGTGCAGTTGAGGCTGCACACTCACCATGCCGGACCATATGGAGTTAGCCCAACAAATTCACTACGCGGAAAGTGCGCTCTGCAGCGACTGTCACTAAAGCTCATCGTGTGACAGTGTGCAAATGGCATTCCAATCGAATGCCACCTGTTGAAAATGGCCTTAAATGCGCTGTTGTGGCAGTAGTATAATGCTCTCGCATTAAAAACGGTTCCAATCCGTGCTAAATCTGGAATCCATCATTGCAGTTATGCATGCGTTGCGTGCCGTGCTTTGTAGCAATGTATAGATATCGAGCGTTGTCACTACAGAAACCTTTCTGAATTTGTCTCGTTGTGCTTGCATATTGTGCTGTCGCTCAGGACGCCTCCCGTGCGAGCGGTTCAAGAGAAAACTCGTTTAGTGTTCAGGCTTCTATGGCCAAGTGTTCATGGGCGTGTGGTGATGGCTTTGCTAGACTACTGTAAACGCTACTCCATGAAATGAATGTCCCTCTTCAGCTCTCGGTCGCTGTTTGAGAAGGCGATCACGGCGCCTCTTTACCGCGGCAGATTCTCTGGCCCGTTGTCGCCTTGTCGTGCCGTCTGTGGCGCAAGGCGAAAGTGCGCCTCTTCGGAAGGCTCCTTCCACCTCTGTTCCCATTCATGTCGCAAACTCCGCTTTACTGTAGAGCCTAACCCATCAATTTAGTGTTTGTCTCTTGGCTAAGTTTCGAGTCTTTTCGTCTCTCTTTTCTACCACGGAGGAGTCGCTTCAGCCGCTCAGCATAGAGCGCTAATTTTTTTTCAAGTATAAATGCTTCCTATATAGCGATTTATGGCGATAGCCGAGCTGTTTACAAAGCCGCATACTTTTACGGTTTGCTTGAAAGCACGAACTGATGGGCGAGTTGGTTATGCATTGTATGATTGAAGCAGCGCAAGGCCGAAGGCCAAAGAAGAGGGCAGAGAAAGAAGGAAACGGACAACACAGCGCTGAACGGTTGCGCACTTAAAGGTTCGAAACACGATGAAAGTTAAAATTATTCCATATGTGCTTCTTTTTTCGGGTGACTTCTAGCGTCAAGTCGAAAGTGTAGCCTCGAAATGCATGTATGTATAATACATGCTTGAACAATACTGACGGCCACAAGTGAAGAGCATCGCACAAAAACAGAATAGATCACCTCATCGCTAGGCCGGTGTGTAGGAAACGATCCTTCACTCTCTGATTTCTGTTACTATAATTTTACTTGGTCGATGGAGCAGACAGCGTGTTCACTTATTCCTCAGTCAAGGTTGCCATAAAAAAGGTTAACAATAATCTTTCATTCTTGTTTATTGACTTTGCGATTTCTCTCAATCGGCCACATGACACGGCGCAGATATGCAGACGCACGCTACGTGTGCTTTCGGTGTCCCGGCTTGCATTCGTGCATGGTGCGTGGATGCGGGGGTGCGTGCATACGAGGTCTGTTAGAAAAGTATCCGACTTTATTTTTTTTTTGCGAACACCTGACGGATATTAAACAAGCGCGCTTGCATCAGGCGACCTTGAACCTTCATGCGCATGCACGAATGTTTTCCCGCCTGCCGATAGCGTCAGTCGCTGGGACGCAGCATTTGAGTGAGGCAGTGCGCAGTGCTCTCGTCGGTTTTTTATTGCAAGGAAAATGGCGGAGTGAAAGGAGCAGCGCTACTGCATCAAATTTTGCCATAAACTGGGCGACATCCAAGTGGAAACCATTCGAAATATTCAGACGGCTTTCGGTGACGATGCTATGACCAGCACACAGATTAAGCAGTGGTCAATTGATTTAAAGATGGCCGCACATCGGTGGAGAACGAGCCACGCTCCAATCGGCCATCAACATGCCAAAGTGACCAGGTCATTGCCGAACTGAACGCATGGTGATGCGGGACCGTCGCGTGACTATCCGAGAAATTGAGGAAGAGGTGGACATGAGCAATTTCTCCGCACATTCTATTATCACCGAACATTTGGCCATGGAGAGAGTTGCGGCGAAATTCGTGCCGAAGCTGCTCACAGTGGAGCAAAATCAGCTTCGTGTTGAAGTCTCACAGGACATGCTGGATTCCGCAAACAGTGACCCCGACTTCATCAACATCACAATCACTAGTGACGAGTCTTGGGTGTACAGGTACGACCCGGAAACCAGATCCCAGTCGTCACAGTGGAAACATTCCACGTCACCAAGACTTAAGAAGGCCCGCCAAGTGCGCAGCAATGTGAAAGTGATGCTGACTGCTTTCTTTGACACCCTCTCTCTGGCAGACCACGAGTACGCACTCCACAGGGTCAAACAATGATCAAAGAGTACTACAGGGATGTCCTCCGTTGCCTACGTGATGCTGTGTGGCGCAAGAACCCGGAGCTGAGGTCAGCAGGAAATTGGCGCACCCATCGCGACAATGCTCCTGCACATTCCTCGCACTCGATTCAGATTTTTTGGCGAAAAACCAGAGTCCTGTAGTTCAACAGACTCCTTACTGTCCTGATATGGCCCCTGCTACTTCTGGCTGGTTCCCAAAATTAGAAGGCCATTGAAAGGAGCGCGATTTCAGAAAAGGAAGAACATTATGGCTGCAACGACAGCTGAGCTAAACTCCATTCCGAAAGGGGCCTTTTCGAAATACTTCGCACAATGGCAGCACCGCTGGGAGAAGTGTGTGGAGTCTCAAGTAGAGTACTTTGAAGGTTTGCAACGCTCCAGTTATGAAAGTTTTTTTTCTACGGCCAAAGGTCGGATACTTTTCTAACAGACCTCGTATGTGTAGCATAGCGCGTGTGCAGTGAAAAATATGGCGCCGGAGAGACATGGCACAATGTATATCACCGCGAAATGTTTCTACGGGGACGTATCTTTTTCTTTTCTCTACATCCTCGAGGCACCTTTTGGAAACCTTACAACCCGTCGAAAAGACTTGCTGCAAGCATCTTCGCCCCCTCAAGCGGCCTCAACAAACCCATCAACCATCTTGCCTTTTCCGTCCGCTCTTTCTCTTCCCACTAAGCACCTTTCTTTATATCCGACTACTCAGCAAGCGTTTGTCAGGCGCGGAGCAGGCTTCACGCCGCATTTTGTGCTAATCTCTACAGCCTGTGCGGTGTCCTTATGACTTTACTTTCATGTCGCAGGATTAGAACTACTGCTTACCATCCCATCGCCAACGGCAAGATCGAGCGTTTCCATCGTTCGCTAAAAACATCCCTCAAAGCCAAACTCGACACTACCCACTAGACTGCCTCCCTACCACTGGTTATGTACAGCCTTCTTGCTACTCTGAAACACGATCTTCGTTGCACTCCGGAAGAACTTGTCTTCGGCTTGTCCTTGCGTCTTCCTGGTGAATTTTTCGAATCCACCGATTCGTCCACAAGATCCAGCCCTACGGATTACGTAGCGCAGCTCCGCCACTTTTGCCGTCATCTCCGAGGGACACATCTCCGACTCCAGTCACGGCCATCTTCCCACGTTCCATCCGAACTAGCGACTTGCACACACGTCTTTCTTCGCCGAGACTCTGCCCGCAAGACGCTTCAGCGCCCCTATGACAGCACATTCTGTGTACTCGAACGAACACCGAAGTTCTTCACCTTGGACATTTGAAGGGTGCACTGACACCATTTAAATCGACCGCTTGAAGCCAGACTTCACAAAAGACGCCCATCCACTGCACCTACAAGTGCGATTTCTCTGCCTTAACCGGTCTGCTGCCTTCTTACGCCATTTTCCCCTGCTAACACTCAGCAGCGGAAAGTATCGTTCCGGGTCCCAGCTTCACCCTTCTCTTTCACTAGCAGGGAGGGGGGCTACTTAGCACCAGCAGCGGCCTTACGCAGCGGGAGCAGCACCAGCCGAGCAGCACAGGCCAGTGTAATCTTTCTCATTTTGTTAGTGCTTAGTTTTGTTAGCGTCAATTTTGCTGCGCGTGCGCATGTCTAAACGGAGCTGCGCGTGCGCATGTCTAAACGGAGCTGCGAGTGCGAATGTCAAAACGGAGCTTCGCGTGCGCATGTCTGGACACTGGAGAAATTCAAGAAACAGGAATGCAAGAGAAATATTGTTAGCCTTCTTTATGGCAAACTGCTGTCGGCCCCATCCACAAATAAAATTATATTATCAGAAATCACATAGTGAAGGAAAACGAGGAGTTTGTTTCCTACACTCCGGCTATGCGAAGAGGTGATATATTTTGCTTTTGTGCGATGCTGTTCTCTTGTGGCCAAGAGTATTGTTCAAGAGTGTATTAATACAGGCATGCATTTCGAGGCTACACTTTCGACCGGATGCAAGAAGTCACCCGAAAAAAAGTAATCTGGAATAATTTTCAAATTTCATCGTGTTTCTGACCTCTAAGTTGTGCTCTAAGTTGTGCTCCTAAGTCACCAGTGCATGTCTCTAGGAGGAATTTACACTTGCAAAATTTAGCGCTCTATGCTGAGCATTGGGAATCGACTCTTTCATGGTTGAAAAGCAAGGTGGAAAGACTAGAAACTCAGCCAAGAGATATAAACACTAAATGGATGGCCTAGGCTCTACTGTAATGTGGAGTTTGTGACATGAATGGGAACAGAGGTGAAAGGAGCCGTCCGAAGAGTCACACTTTTGCCTGGCACCACACGCCACTGCAAAGCGACAACAGGCCGGGGCATCTGTCGCGCTAAAGGGGCACCGAGATTACCTTCGCAAAAAGCGACTGAGAGCTGAAATGTGCTGCTCATTGCATGCAGTAGCCTTTCCAGCATGTAGTCTAGCCAAGCCTTCACCACACGCCGTTGAACAGTAGGCCATAGAAGCCAGTACACTAAATGAGGTTTCTCTTGAAGACATCACGCGGAAGACGTCCTTAGCCACAGCCCGAAATGGAAGCGCAAGGAGAAAAATGCATAAAGTTTTCTGTAGTGACAACGCTCGATATCTATGCATTCCTACAAAACACGGCACATTACTCATGCATTACTGCAATGTGGTATTCCAGATTTAGCACGGATTGGAACCGTTTTTAATGCGAGAGCATTATACTCCTGCCACAATGGCGCATGTAGTGCCACTTTCAACAAGTGACATTCGCTTAAAGTCATTTGCGCACTGTCACACGGTTAGCTTCAGTGAAACACGCACTTTCCTCGTAGTGAGTTTGATGGGCTAACTCCGCTTGGTCTGGCAGGGTGAGTGTGTAACCTCCACAGCAGTTGTCCAGCATTCAAAAATTTTGTTTTCAGAACAAAAATCCTCCATCTTATTTCCTTTATTGGTCTTCTTAATGACATTTTCAGAAGCGCTAAAACAACAAGGACGCAGAGGGAACAGACAGGGACGAGCGCTACTTCCAACTGTTTATTTCGTAAAACCGCAAGAGTTTTAAACAGTTCTCGAACGCTTTTATGACACGGCAGTAAACTGCACGTGCGAGATTACACAGTATAGCTACCGAGACTAACAGAACCAAGGAGATAAGTGCACGATTATGTTGATACCCTGAGGAAGGCAAGTTCTTTTTTTGACAATGAAATAGATGGTGAGCTTACACAAGTGCTACCCAGTGATGCTATGTTCTGTGCTTCTATAATCTCTCGGGTTAGTTGATCACGACTACGTCCGATGATGTGGCACTGATTTAACAATGGAGCACAATTGCGGCACTTACTGCAGTGAATGGCTAGGTTGCTTCCGCAGGAACTTTTAACATTGTTGTTGTGCTGGCGTAGCCGGTCATTGAGACAACAGCCCGTTTGCCCAACATACTTTTTGCCACAAGATAGAGGGATGCAGTACACAACACAGTCCACGTACGCTGTCAGGTGTAATCTCGCACGTGCAGTTTACTGCCGTGTCGTAAAAGCGTTCGAGAACTGTTTAAAGCTCTTGCGGTTTTACGAAATAAACAGTTCGAAGTAGCGCTCGTCCCTGTCGGTTCCCTCTGCGTCCTTGTTGTTTTAGCGCTTCTGAAAATGTCAAATCTGCACCAACTAGCTCGATCCGCTACCCTTCTGATCTTCTTAATGAAAGCATGTTTTAATTAATATACATATAAAAGTAATGCGCAAACTACAACAGCTACTCTCGCTTTGCAATGACGACGACCCCCTTGCGCGTTAGGCCTAATGAGTCCACAGGGTGTGTGTACTCAATTTCGGCGATTGTGGAGAGCGAATTTTCAAGTTTCAGTGAACCGAAATGGACAGCGAGTGTAGTTTTACCAAAGGTGACCTGAAATCGACTGTCGCTTTCATTACAGGACACGCAGGCACTGAACGGGAAGTGACGGTGGGCCTGCGGCTCAATGTTTTGGACAGCGGGCAAGAGTCGTTGCCGTCGCTTCTTGAGGAAAAATAAGGCCGATATAACGAATGCGAATGGTCACCGAATATGTTTCTGCGTAAACTGATTTAAAATTCTCTTATCAGAGAAATCAGGGACGATTGCCGGGAATCGCCGGTCCTACACGATGTCAGCAACCAGGCTACCGAGTGCTTCCAAGGTGCGCAGTCGCATCGGCGCTTCCTACAGAGCTGTCGGACTTCGTAAACAAGCATTGGTATAACTGGTAACACAGTGAGATTAATTGAGATGACTAATGGCCAGCTCGCGTATCAAGTCATGCAAACGTGCACCAGCAGTTTGTACACAGCGACGTAAACAAGAGTACGGGAGTCCAGTCATCCTCATCGGTGCATTTCTGTGGAAATGTCGCACTTATGCAGTAAATGTTCAGTCAAGCCCTCATTTCTTCAAGCACACTCGCGCACAAAATATTTGCTAAAAAGACGCAAAAAAGCGAACAACACCCATGAAAATATTACATCTCCGAATTATTGTTTTTGTTTTTGGCTTCGTCAGTGACAACCCGCAATTAAACTACTTGTTTTTTTAGGATTTTTGTTCTGAACCTCCGTTCTGTACAATCGTAATTACCATCCACTCCTTCTATGGAAACAACTTGAGTGCATATACAGTTAAAACGGCTAAAGCCTGTGTGGTCACAACGATCTCTGGTGGTGTGAATGTCTTAAATCACGGTAATTTCACCGAGCCGCTAGCCTCCTGCAAAGCTATAATGTCCGGCTTACTATCCAGATTTTGTATGTGCAACGGAAGCCCCTGCAGTTCCCCTGCCAAACCTCAATTTATTTATTTATTTATTTATTTATTACAATACCTTCAGGGCCCCAGTGGGGCGTTACAGAAGGGAGTGGTTAAAAAAAGTATAGACAATGCAGCAAAATGAAAACAAAAAGAAAATGCAAAATGTAGTGTAATACAGCAAAGCAAGAAAAAACGTAAGCTTGAACAAAATACATATCAGATTAGGTAACAAAACAGCCTAGTCAAACACATAGTTTTCCGCGGCATTTTTAAATAAACATGTGTCAGAAATATCGGCAACCAAGGTGGGCAGGTGGTTCCAATCGCTCGCCGTCTTGGGTATAAATGAGTTGAAGTATGCATTGCTTCGGCAGTATGGAATGCGTACCTTGTGGCGATGATCCGTGCGAGGTGATATAAATGATGGTTCAGATAAAAGATCCCGTTTTAGCTGATGATTGTGGTAGTAAATCTTGTGAAAAGTTAGCATTCGCGCGAGTTTTCTACGAAGGGAAAGGCTAGGAAGGTTCAAAGTATTTTTCATTGCAGTTACACTAGCAGGGCGGGAAAAGTTAGACAAAATAAATCTGGCGCTACGATTCTGTACTGACTCTAACTGATTAGTAAGAGTTTCATGTCCCGGGTCCCACACAGAGCACGCGTATTCTAATTTTGATCTAACTAAGGTTTTATAGAGTAGTAGCTTTAAAGAAGATGGAGCCATGGAAAAATTACGACGCAAGTAGCCAAGCATGCGGTTAGCATTGTTAACAACATAATCAACATGTGCCTGCCATGAAAGGTTAGAAGTTATATGAACCCCTAAATATTTATATGCGGTAACTTGCTCAAGGAGAGTACCTGAAATATTGTAGGGAATAAGACTTTCGTTAGCAGATCGGTGTGAAATACGCATGACCTTACACTTGTTAGTATTCAGTCTCATGAGCCAACTATTACACCAATTAGATACCTTATTTAGGTCACTTTGAAGTATGGATGAGTCTGAAGCGGATTTGATTACTCGATAAATAACGCAATCATCTGCGAAAAGCCTAATTGTGGAGTTAATAGAAATTGGCAGGTCGTTAATGTATATTAGAAACAATAGCGGCCCGAGTACGGAACCTTGAGGCACGCCGGAGGTAACAGAGCATGGTGAGGAATCAGCGTTATTTGCAGTGACGAATTGAGTTCTGTTACGCAAAAAACTTTCGATCCATGAAAGAATGTTAGGGTCGATGTTCAGTTTACCGAGCTTAAAACAAAGTAGTTGGTGATTAACAAGATCAAATGCTTTCTGAAAATCTAAAAATACGCAGTCAATGAAAAGTCCCTTGTCTAATGCGTCAAATAAATCATGGGTGAAGGAAATGAGTTGCGTTTCACAAGAAAATGATTGACGAAAGCCATGCTGATGAGGGAAAAAGAACGAATGATTTTCTAGAAATTTAACCAGATTAGAAAAAATGACATGTTCAAACAGTTTACACGGGACACTTGTTAATGATATGGGTCTGTAATTAAGGGCACAATGAGCATCACCAGACTTAAATATTGGTACCACCTTACCCACCTTCCAGTCCCCGGGCAGCTGTCCTGAATTCAAAGATTGCGAAAACAGTGAACACAAGTAAATGGAAGAATAAACACTTGTATTCTTTAAAAATTTAGAATTTATGTCGTCGATTCCCGAAGATGAAGAAATTTTGAGATTATTAATTAGACTTTCTATACCAATACTGTCAAACACAATTGGGTCCATTAGTGGATTCTGCACAGACTGAAAAGAGGGCAGAGAAACAGATGATTGCTGTAAAAAAGCATTAGAGAAGGCGTCGTTCAGCACTTGAGGGCACTCTGATGAAGGAATGGCTGCGCCGCTGCTATCGTTTAGAGCTATTGCTTTATGCTTAGGCCCAGAAATGATGTTCCAAAATTTTTTGGCATTATCAACCAACAAAGACGGAAGCGTACTCTGGAAAAAAACCTGCCTGGCGTTTTTTAAGGCTTTTCGATAATCAGATGTTATGGCACGATACAAATCCCAGTGATCAGAGCAACCGGTGGTTTTCGCCCTGCGGTAAACTCGTTTTTTTTTACTTAAAAGGCGTTTTAATGCGGTAGTGAACCACGGGGAACGTTGCCTGCCTGATATGACGCGTAAAGGTATGTATTTTTGGACGAGAAAATCAACCTTTTCTTTAAAAAGATGCCAGTTCGTTTCCACAGAACGGTTATAAAAGTTTGGCATGCACTCACCTAAGAAGATTTCGAGTTCTGCGTTAATTGACGGAAAATTTGCCTTTGAATAATCTCTGATATATTTGGGATTGGGTCGCACACGTGTGTTAGTGTCTTTAAGCTCAAACTGGATGAAGGAGTGGTCACTGAGGCCTGGTAGAATTGCCAATGAATGAACTAGTTCAGGAAGCGTAGTTAGAACAAGATCAAGAATATTCGCGCTAGTAGTGGTGGTACGGGTTGGCTGGGTAATGAGCTGGGAGAAATTGAAGTCATTGCACAGATTTGTGAAGCCAATCGTGTCAGGCGACGAATCTAGAGTGGAAGGAAACGCGCCAGACCAATTTATTTTTGGCATGTTGAAATCCCCAAGTAAAAAGATTGGCGAAGAAGGAAACCTAACTAAAATTCGATTGAGCACATCATGAAGTTCACTACAAAAAGATGATGGAGCATTTGGAGGGCGATAGCATGCGCAGAAGATTACGTCTCGATGATTAATGCGTATAGAGGCACATACAAATTCTAGTGAAGAAACAAGTGACACGTGTGAAGAATGCAGATGATCAGCGACCGCTATCAGAACACCGCCTCCTATTCTGTCTCCACGGTCACATCGATAAGTAATGAAATCCTTTTCGCAGTTTAGTATTTCATCATTCGAAATCTTTGAATTCAGCCAGGTTTCGGTGAGTACCAAAATGTCTGCATCGCACGTGTCGATGAGAGTACACAGTTCATCACGTTTGTTAAGAACACTACGAATATTAGAGAACAAAACGCATATGTCATTTGGAAGGTCATGACCACGAGCAGGTAGCTACGCGGTAGAAAGATCGGCTGGCAAGGCACTACTATCAGGGCTGCGTGGGGTTGCTTCGTTATTGATATGATATTCACAGATGCTATCTGATGCCGAAATGTAGATGTAACACTTATTCTTTATGAACAATTTGTTCTGACGAATAGCGTACTTCTCTCCACTTGCCTGTCCAAAGTCGAAAAGTTTTTTACGTGCGTTGCGAGTTGACAAGCAGAAATCTTCCGTAACCTTTACCCCAGCATTTTTCATTTTGGTTCGGTCAGTAAACACAGCTTCTCGGATCTTAAAATTCGTAAACTTGACTATGACAGGACGGCATTTGTCATACGAAAATTTACCCAGCCGATGCGCACGTGCTATAGCCTCGCTCGGTAGCTCAAGGTCCATTTCAGAAAGAAGCTTTTCACGCACGAGCTTTTCAGATTCATCCCATGATTCGTTTTGCGCGTCAGGGAGGCCGTGAAAAAGTAGATTATCGCGTCTTGACCTGTCTTCGAGGTCATCCAGTCGTTTATGAAACGCCGCTGCTTCATTCTGTACAGCCTCAGACACTTCCCGGGTAATGTCAAAGGCGCTGGAGGCTTGCGAGGCAGCTACTTTTTCTTCGACGGCAACAAGCCTATCGTTCATACTGGCCATTTGACGCTCAAGCTTTGATTGTGTTTGCCGAACTTCATTGAGCTGGGAGAGTATTTCGCCATGGTTCTTATCAATTTTTTCGTTTAAAGATTTTAACAGAGTGACTACGTCATCATTGGACTGGCTAGCATCTTTTTTAGGGGGCCCTGGGTTCTGTTCAATATCACCACCTAAGAGCAATAATTTCAGCACATATACACATTCGCACACTATGCACATGAATACACTTGGGCATGGTACGAGCAGCAGGTTGACATTACTTGTGCGTTTACAGTGCAAAGAAGGACATGGACTGACCTGCACCAAGAAATAGAAGAACATTGGTCGTTGCTGCATTGCTGCTGCTGTTCCATGCCCACTGAAGGCGCTCGGTGATTGCCAGTGCTTAAAAGGGCGCGATAAGCTTGATGACTGTGACGATGGGGCTTGCGCGGCCAAAGGTGCAGACCACTTGAAGGCGATGGCTTCTTCCGGTGGCGTCGGGCAACATTCGCTCATTCGTAGCGAGTCTGACTTGAACTGTTCAGGCAGCCGAAGAGCTGATACGGCGCGCTCAGTCGATGTCAGGCAGGGAATGTGCTGCCGGTCGCTCGAAACATGACAAAGGCCGCTCCAAGATAGCATCTGCACCAAGAAATAGAAGAACATTGGTCGTTGCTGCATTGCTGCTGCTGTTCCATGCCCACTGAAGGCGCTCGGTGATTGCCAGTGCTTAAAAGGGCGCGATAAGCTTGATGACTGTGACGATGGGGCTTGCGCGGCCAAAGATGCAGACCACTTGAAGGCGATGGCTTCTTCCGGTGGCGTCGGGCAACATTCGCTCATTCGTAGCGAGTCTGACTTGAACTGTTCAGGCAGCCGAAGAGCTGATACGGCGCGCTCAGTCGATGTCAGGCAGGGAATGTGCTGCCGGTCGCTCGAAACATGACAAAGGCCGCTCCAAGATAGCATCTGCACCAAGAAATAGAAGAACATTGGTCGTTGCTGCATTGCTGCTGCTGTTCCATGCCCACTCAATTGCTGGCGAGGAGCCATGGTGAGCGCCACTAGCTTCACTAACATCGGCTCTATGCATAACCTCAGTCACCATGTTCTTTTCATTTTTCCGAAACGGAGAAACAATATGCATCGCGCCCGTTTCCTGCATCCGTGTAGTATTATGGAGATAGCTCTACTGAAACGTATATCCATTTTCATGAGATTTGCCGTCGCCCATAATTTCCAGCATTCCCAGCATGCCCATAATTTCCAGCATTTGCAGCGTTCCCACCATTTCCAGCATGCCCAGAATGCCCATCATTTCCTGCATGGCGGTCGTTTCCAACATGGCAAGCATTTCCAGCATTACCAGCATTCCCAACGATTCCAGCATTCCCAGCATGCCCATGATTTCCAGCATGCCCATAATTTCCACTGTGCCCATCAGTGTGCCCGTAATTTCCAGCAATTCCAGCATTTCCGGCATGGCCATCATTTCCACCATGCCCGCTATTTCCACCAAGCCCGTCATTTCCACAATGCCCATCATTTCCACCATGCCCATAATTTCGAACATGGCCATCATATCCAACATGGCCATCATTTCCAGAATGCCCATAATTTCCAGCATTTCCAGAATGCCCATCATTTCCAGCATTCCCAGCATGCCCTGCATTTCCACCATGTCCGTCATTTCCACCATGCCCATTATTTCCACCATGCCCATTATTTCAACCATGCCCATTATTTCAACCATGCCCACATTTCCATCATGCCCGTCATTTGCACCATGCCAGTCATTTGCACCATGCCTGTCATTTCCGCCATGCTTGTCAATTCCACCATGCCCATCATTTCCAGCATGGCCAGCATTTCTAGCCTTCTCAACATTTCCAGCATTCCGAAGATTGCTAGCATTCCCAACGATTCCAGCATTCCCAGCATGCCCATAATTTCCACCATGCCCATCAGCATGCCCATTTCCAGCATGCCCAACATTTCCAGCATGGCCATCATTTCCAACATGGCCATCATTCCTAGCATGCCCATAATTTCCAGCAATTCCAGCATTGCCATCATTTCCAACGTTTCCAGCATTCCGAACGTTTCCAACAGTCCCAGCATGCCCATCATTTCCAGCATTTCCAGAATGCCCATCATTTCCACCATGCTTGTCAATTCCACCATGCCCACCATTTCCAGCATGGCCAGCATTTCCACTATTCCCAACATTTCCAGCCTTCTGAGCATGCCCATAATTTCCAGCATGCCCAGCATTTCCAGCATGGCCATCATTTTTACCATGCCCGTCATTTCCACCATGCCCATAATTTCTAGCATGCCCATCATTGCCAACATGGCCGTCATTTCAAACGTTTCCAGCATTCCCAACGTTTCCAGCAGTCCCAGCATGCCCATAATTTCCAGCATGCCTACAATTTCACCATAGTTCAGATCGCGCATCAGAAGCTGACTGCATTTTCCTTGATTATTCTAAAGGGTTCGACAAGGTATGTCACCTCTTATTATTTTTAAAGCTAAACCAACTGAACATCGACTACAGCGTTCTGAAATGGTTGAATACTTTCTTCTAACCGATCGCAGTTCGTTTCTACTAATAATTTTAACTCACCTTTCAGCAAAGTTTACTCGGGCGTGGACCCCTTTTATTTCTCATTTACACCAACGACCCCCGTTTCCAACATTTCCAGCATTACCAGCGTGCTCATAATTTCCAGCATTTCCAGCATGCCTATAATTTCCACCATCGCCATCATTTCCACCATGGCCATCATTTCCAACATTCGCAACATTTCAAGCATTCTCAGCATGCCCATAATTTCCAGGATGGCCAACATTTCCACCATGCCCATCATTTCCATTATGGCCAACAGTTCCATCATGCCCATCTGTTCCAGGATGCCCAACATTTCCACCACTCCCACCATTTCCAGCATTCCCATCATTTCCAGCATTCCCACAATTTCCAGCATTCCCATAATTTCTAGCATCCAGCATTCCCAGCATGCCCAACAATCCTAGCATGCCCATAATTTCCAGCAATTCCAGCACCCATAATTTATCAATTCCAGCATGCCCGTAATTTCCAGCAGTTCCAGCATGCACATAATTTCCAGCATTTCCAACATGGCCATCATTTCCAGCATTCTCAGCATGCCCATAATTTCCACCATGCCCATACTTTCCACCATGCCCATAATTTTCATGCCTAATTTCCAGCATGGCCTGCATTTCCATCATGGCCTGCATTTTCATCATGGCCTGCATTTCCACCATGCCCAGATTTCCACAATGCCCATCAGTTCCAGCATCCCCAACATTTCCAGCATTCCCAACATTCCCTACAAATTATTCCCTATGTTTACTGTTGTTGCACGTCATCTTCACTAACCTTGTGAACTTTCTCGAGTCTAATTCCTTTTTTTACATCTGCACAGCATGGCTTTCAGAAGTCATTTTCTTGCGAAACCCAACTTGCCAGCTTCACTATCAAATTTCACCATAGTTCAGATCGCGCATCAGAAGCTGACTGCATTTTCCTTGATTATTCTAAAGGGTTCGACAAGGTAGGTCACCGCTTATTATTTTTAAAGCTAAACCAACTGAACATCGACTACAGCGTTCTGAAATGGGTTGAATACTTTCTTCTAACCGATCGCAGTTCGTTTCCACTAATAATTTTAACTCACCTTTCAGCGAAGTTTACTCGGCGTGGACCCCTTTTATTTCTTATTTACACCAACGACCTCTGTTTCCAACATTTCCAGCATTACCAGCATTCCCAGCATGCTCATAATTTCCAGCAATTCCAGCATGCCTATAATTTCCAACATGGCCATCATTTCCACCATGGCCATCATTTCCAACATTCGTAACATTTCCAGCATTCTCAGCATGCCCATAATTTCCAGCATGGCCAACATTTCCACCATGCCCATCATTTCCATCATGGCCAACAGTTCCATCATGCCCAACAGTTCCAGCATGCCCAGCATTTCCACCATGCCCATCAGTTCCAGCATGCCCAGCACTTCCAGCATTCGCACCATTTCCAGCATTCCCATAATTTCCAGCATTCCTAGCATCCCCAACATTTCCAGCATTCCCAACATTCCCTACAAATTATTCCCTACATTTACTGTTGTTGCACGTCATCTTCACTAACCTTGTGAACTTTCTCGAGACTAATTCGTTTTTTTACATCCGCACAGCATGGCTTTCAGAAATCATTTTCTTGCGAAACCCAACTTGCCAGCTTCGCTATCAAATTTCACCATAGTTCAGATCGCGCATCAGAAGCTGACTGCATTTTCCTTGATTATTCTAAAGGGTTCGACAAGGTATGTCACCGCTTATTATTTTAAAAGCTAAACAACTGAACATCGACTACAGCGTTCTGAAATGGGTTGAATACTTTCTTCTAACCGATCGCAGTTCGTTTCCACTAATAATTTTAACTCACCTTTCAGCGAAGTTTACTTGGGCGTGGACTCCTTTTATTTCTTATTTACACCAACGACCTCCGTTTCCAACATTTCCGGCATTACCAGCATGCTCATAATTTCCAGCATTTCCAGCAAGCCTATAATTTCCAACATGGCCATCATTTCCAACATTCGCAACATTTCAAGCATTCTCAGCATGCCCATAATTTCCAGGATGGCCAACATTTCCACAATGCCCATCATTTCCATCATGGCCAACAGTTCCATCATGCCCATCTGATCCAGCATGCCCAGCATTTCCACCATGCCCATCAGTTCCAGCATGCCCAGCACTTCCAGCATTCGCACCATTTCCAGCATTCCCACAATTTCCAGCATTCCCATAATTTACAGCATTCCCATAATTTCCAGCATCCAGCATTCCCAGCATGCCCAACAATCCTAGCATGCCCATAATTTCCAGCCATTCCGGCATCCATAATTTATCAATTCCAGCATGCCCGTAATTTCCACTAGTTCCAGCATGCACATAATTTCCAGCATTTCCAACATGGCCATCATTTCCAGCGTTCTCAGCATGCCCATAATTTCCACCATGCCCATACTTTCCACCATGCCCATAATTTCCATGCCCATAATTTCCAGCATGGCCTGCATTTCCATCATGGCCTGCATTTTCATCATGGCCTGCATTTTCATCATGGCCTGCATTTCCATCATGCCCATCATTTCCACCATGCCCACCAGTTCCAGCATCCCCAACATTTCCAGCATTCCCAACATTCCCTACAAATTATTCCCTACGTTTACTGTTGTTGCACGTCATCTTCACTAACATTGTGAACTTTCTCGAGTCTAATTCTTTTTTTACATCCGCACAGCGTGGCTTTCAGAAGTCATTTTCTTGCGAAACCCAACTTGCCAGCTTCACTATCAAATTTCACCATAGTTCAGATCGCGCATCAGAAGCTGACAGCATTTTCCTTGATTATTCTAAAGGGTTCGACAAGGTATGTCACCGTTTATTATTTTTAAAGCTAAACCAACTGAACATCGACTACAGCGTTCTGAAATGGGTTGACTACTTTCTTCTAACCGATCGCAGTTCGTTTCCACTAATAATTTTAACTCACCTTTCAGCGAAGTTTACTCGGGCGTGGACCCCTTTTATTTCTTATTTACACCAACGACCTCTGTTTCCAACATTCACAACATTTCCAGCATTCTCAGCATGCCCATAATTTCCAGCATGGCCAACATTTCCACCATGCCCATCATTTCCATCATGGCCAACAGTTCCATCATGCCCAACAGTTCCAGCATGCCCAGCATTTCCACCATGCCCAACAGTTCCAGCATGCCCAGCATTTCCAGCATTCCCACCATTTCCAGCATTCCCATAATTTCCAGCATTCCCAGCATCCCCAACATTCCCTACAAATTATTCCCTATATTTACTGTTGCACGTCATCTTCACTAACCTTGTGAACTTTCTCGAGACTAATTCCTTTTTTTACATCCGCACAGCATGGCTTTCAGAAGTCATTTTCTTGCGAAACCCAACTTGCCAGCTTCACTATCAAATTTATTTTATTTTTATTTATTGATACTGCGATCTTTTACAAGACCTTCGCAGGGTGGGCACACAATACATAAATTCTGGAAACAACAAAAACGACCTCAGGAACAAGCAAACAATACAAGAACAATTGATCAACAATTTAAGATCAAGAACACAATTTCAAAAAGTACAAACGAAACAAAGAAATGTAGCGGTAGGACATTATAAAAAAGTTAAAGGTGGCTTTCAAACCTTTTTAGTGAAGTTTGGGTTACTGCATCATTAGTTAGATTATTCCAGTCTGTAATCGTTCTGGGGAAAAAGGAGTACTTAAAGGTGTTAATTCGTGCGTTTAATGGTGTTACTGTAAAATCATGGCGTTGTCTTGTGTTGTACCCTGAGGAGAACGATATAATATTGGATGTGTCAATATTGTACTGACCTTTGATTAACTGAAATAAAAATTTTAGACGACAGATGCGATTTCTGTGAGAGACTGGAAGCAAACCACTTTGATTAAGAAGTGCAGTGATAGATGTGCGGTTATATGAATTGTAAATAAACCGTGCTGCTTTCTTTCGGACTCTGTCTAATTTAGCAATGTTAGATTTAGTGAAAGGATCCCAGATTATGACGGCATATTCTAACATAGGGCGAATAATAGTGTTATACGAAAGTGAACGTACACTGGGGGGGCCGAGCTTCAGAGCACGTCGGAGGAAAAATAGTTTGCGTAGGGCATTAGCTGTAACGTTGTCAACGTGCTCTGTCCAGGAGAGGTTATTGCAGATCCGCAGACCTAGGTATTTGTAAGTATTCACTTGAGAGAGAACTTTGTTTTTAGCAGTATAGTTAAACAAAAGAGGCTTCTTTTTCTGGGTTATACGCATGAACACTGTTTTATCATAATTAACGCACATTTGCCATTGGTCACACCATGTTATTATCTTAGTGAAATCGTTATTTAACCGTACTTGGTCCTCAGTAGTAGTAATCTTTTCATATAACACAAAATCGTCAGCATACAATCTAACAGAAACTGAGATGTTATCGACAATGTCATTAATAAAAATCAAGAAGAGGAGTGGCCCAAGAACAGATCCTTGGGGAACGCCGGAATCAACAGGAACTGGAGGGGAAGGGGAATTATTTACTACTACAAGCTGACGACGGTTTCTTAAGTAGGCTGTAATCCATGCGAGTAATTTGTCATTTTTTAGTACATTACCTAATTTGTGAAGAAGCTTGTTATGCGAAACTTTATCTAATGCTTTTTTAAAGTCCATAAATATAGCGTCAGTCTGCTTTCCTTCATTTATTGCCTGCGCAAAATCATGTATAGTTTGTACTAGCTGAGTGGCAGTGGAAAATCCTCGTCTGAAGCCATGCTGTGCATTAGTTTGAAAATTGTTTTGTTCAAGAAAATCTGCTATATGTTTATGAATGATGTGTTCCAAAACCTTGCATGCTGTAGATGTTAACGATATCGGACGGTAATTGTGAAAAGATGCTTTGTCTCCAGTTTTGTGAATTGGCTTGATTCTTGCCGTTCTCCAGCCATCCGGTAATGATCCTTCATTTAGTGATTTGTTAAATAAGATGCATAAGTACTTGGCACACCATTCTGCATAACACTTCAGGAATGCGTTGGGAATGTCATCTGGTCCGGGAGATTTTTTTACATCAAGCTTCAATAATAAATTGAGAACACCTGCCTCGGAAATCACAACATCAGGAATTGAAGGCAAATTCACGGAATAGCATGGAAGAGAGCTGTCATCCTGCGTAAACACCGATTTGAAGTAGTCATTGAAAGCCGTGGACACCAAAGCATCATCACGCTCACATATTCCATTTACTTTGAAAGTATCATGAGATCGTGAAGCTGGAGTTATCTGCCTCCAGAATTTCTCAGGGCATGTTTTAATGAAGGTAGGTAGCTGAGTAGAAAAGTACTTTTCCTTGTCATGGGCAATCAGCTGTTTTAGTTTTTCTGTTTGTTCATCAATGATCGTTTGGGAATAGTTTCCTGCTTTTAACCTTTTTTTCATTCTTTTTAGCTTTCGTTGTGAGCGTAATGTCTCTCGTGTTATCCAAGGGTTACATTTTGGTGACTTTTTTGCAATTTTTGGAACGAAGCGTTCAATACACTGAAAGACAACACTTTTGAAAAAGAGCCATAAGTCATTCACATTTCCATTAAAATTCATAAAGCGGTCATAATGAAAGTCGAGCATATCAAGAATAGATTCATCATGTGCACGAGAAAAATTAGGAAAGAAACTGACAGTATTTCGGCGATCAAAGTTTGCATTCATCAATGTCAGTACAACAGCTTTGTGATCAGAAATACCGGTCGTTACATAGCATTCGACGTTTTCTTTGACAGTACCATTTACAAAAAATAGATCAAGAATTGAATATGAACCATTGTGGACTCTAGTAGGATCTTTAACTACCTGAAGCAGGTCAAAGGCAATAGAAATATCAAGCATAGTTTGCTCAATGATGTTATTAGAATACGAAAAGGCAGTCCAGTCTATGTTTGGTAAATTAAAATCGCCAGTCAAGATTAGCCTATCATTCTGTTTTATATGGCGCTCAATATATTTTTTTAGATTCACTAGGAGTGCTACAAAGGAATTGGGTGGCCTGTACACGGCTCCTAAAACGTAACGAACATTGTTTTTGTAAAATTTACAAAAGATGCCTTCTACATCGTCAATATCTGGCATTCTAAAGACTTGCAGTGAAGATTTCAACAGTATGGCCACTCCACCGCCCCTTCCATCTCGGTCTTCGCGAAAAACTTTGTAGTTTTGTGGTACGAATTCGCTGTCAAAAATATTTTTCCCCAACCAGGTTTCAGTGAGTGCAGCGATTTCTACATCATGCGTCAACAGCAGGCCCTCAAGTTGCGTAGCTTTGCTGACAATACTTCGACAGTTGACGTTTATCAGTGTGAACCTTTTGTTCATAATATGCGTCTGTCATTCCCTCTTTTTAGATATACGATAGCGCTCATTCTTCACTTCGTCCCATCCGAACATAGCACCGTCGATAACCAGCTTATCAAATATCAGTTTGGCTTTAGCGCCGTTAGCCTTCTCCACTGCACAGCTTTGCCACAGCTTTTTTCTAATTTCACGAACTCGGCTGGAAAAGTCTTCAGCCACAGAGAATTTGGTTCCTTTCAGCTTCGAACAAGCCTGTAACACCGAAAGTTTTTCTCTGTAGTCCTGAAACTTCATAATTACGGGGCAGCTTTGATCTTTCTTCTTTTTTCCCAGCCTGTGACACCTCTCTATGCTATTGATTTCAACTTTCAATTTTTCTTCAAAGACTTCTTTCCGGATCGCATTCTGAAGACTGGTAGGAGTTTCTTCGTCACCCTCCTCCAAACCATAAACAATCAAGTTATTTCTCCTACTCCTGTTTTCTAAATCATCAATTTTTTTTAGCATGTATGAATTATCTTGCTCAAGTTGAGCTACCGTTTCTTTCAGATCACTGACCACTTTGTTTATAGATGCCAGACAGGATAGTTTGTCTTCCAGGTTGGTAATGCGAACAGCTAAACCTCCGATTTTATCCTCCAGCGTATTCTGTTTTTCCAGTAACTGGTTAATAGAGGCAGTCATATTGGTTTGGCCTGAAACAAGCTGAAGCAACATATCCTCCTGTGTTGGACCGGGGTTAGATTCAATGTCACCGCATGACAATAGATCTTCTGTGAATGACCGGACATCAGATAAAAAGTACGCAATGCATAGTGGGCAAGGTAGCAGCAATAGGCAGCGGTTATCGCTGCGGAAGCATTTAGTAGGCATATAAGAACAAACCTGAAGAATGAAGCAAAAATGGCTCCTGAACATCGTTTCCGATGCGCTCCTGCCGAGCCCACTGAAGATGAACGCAGATACAGGGCTCCTTTTAAAGGCTTGGTGAACCACGTGCTCTGCCGTCCCAGACGTCGGGGCATGCGCAGAAATCCTGGCTGCCGGTTCGATGATTCTGTTGACGCTTGTCACATCAGCACGTGCCAGTAGGTCGTTGTTGATATCGGCGATGACGGCAGACAGTCCAGGCAAGCAGAAGACAGGTGGCTGCACTTGCAACAGGCCCACCAGCACCTGAAGAATGAAGCAAAAATGGCTCCTGAACATCGTTTCCGATGCGCTGCTGCCGAGCCCACTGAAGATGAACGCAGATGCAGGGCTCCTTTTAAAGGCTTGGTGAACCACGTGCTCTGCCGTCCCAGACGTCGGGGCATGCGCAGAAATCCTGGCTGCCGGTTCGATGATTCTGTTGACGCTTGTCACATCAGCACGTGCCAGTAGGTCGTTGTTGATATCGGCGATGACGGCAGACAGTCCAGGCAAGCAGAAGACAGGTGGCTGCACTTGCAACAGGCCCACCAGCACCTGAAGAATGAAGCAAAAATGGCTCCTGAACATCGTTTCCGATGCGCTGCTGCCGAGCTCACTCTTCACCATAGTTCAGATCGCGCATCAGAAGCTGAGTGCATTTTCTTTGATTATTCTAAAGGGTTCGACAAGGTAAGTCACCGCTTATTATTTTTAAAGCTAAACCAACTGAACATCGACTACAGCGTTCTGAAATGGATTGAATACTTTCTTCTAGCCGATCGCAGTTCGTTTCCACTAATAACTTTAACTCACCTTTCAGCGAAGTTTACTCGGGCGTGCCACAAGGCTCATTGCTGGGACCCCTTTTATTTCTTATTTACACCAACGACCTCCGTTTCCAACTTTTCCAGCATTACCAGCATTCCCAGCATGCTCATAATTTCCAGCATTTCCAGCATGCCTATAATTTCGAACATGGCCATCATTTCCAACATGGCCATCATTTCCAACATTTCCAGCATATCCAACATGGCCGTCATTTTCAACATGGCCATCATTTCCAACATTTCCAATACGTCCAGCGTGCCCACCATTTCCAGCATGTCCATCATTTTCACCATGCCCATCATTTCCACCATGCCCATCATTTCCAGCATGGCCACCATTCCAGCTTGGCCATCATTTCCAACATGGCCATCATTTCCAACATGGCCATCTTTTCCAACATTTCCAGGATATCCAACATGCCCATAATTTCCAGCATTTCCAGCATGCCCAACATATCCAACATGTCCGACAACATGTGGTGTGTGCGGGCAACAAGCCCAGCTCACTGAGGGGGTGCAGGTCCCTCCCGAGTGAGTGAGAGTGAAAAACTTTATTAAGCTCTAGATTTGCTTTTCTTCTGCGGCTGTCAGATGGCTTCGTTGTACAAAGGTCGGCTGCCCTTAGTCCAGGGCTCCGCTGGAAGCTGCTGCGAGTTGTGCTCGCCGAATCACACCTTGGTCGATTTGGCAATCGCTGGAAAGCACTCTCTCCCATTGCTCTGCACTCGGGTTTGTTATAACGGGTACCACGCTTATCCTCTGGCATGCCCACGTTATGTGGTACAGCGTGAGTGGTTCTTGCCACTAAGGGCATTTGTCTGTATTGTGTGGGGTACATTTTATTGAGTACGTGTAGGTTCGGGTACGAGTCCGTTTGTAGCTGCCTCCACGCGACAGAGTTCTCTCTGCTCAGGGAGTTGTGTGGTGGTAGATACCGCTTTCTGCAGCCCTTGTAATAGTTTAGTATCGCCGAATAATCTTGGGGTACAGGTTCGTTCCCCTCGAGGTCGCCTACTTTGGATGCTCGGTAATAAGTGCACCCTCGAGCTATCTTTGTACCCTGTTACTTACACGCGTCCCGCCGTCCATACTATCGGATGCCTGATTGGTTCTTCGTTTGGTTGTCGTTGTGTTACGTGGCCCCCAGAGTGGAGTATGTGGAGCGCTCTGTGCCCTATTTTGCTGCGTAGGTAGTTGCGGCATGCTGTTTGTGAATCTGTAAGGATTGTTAGAGACCGTTTAGATGGATAGCACGGCCGCTTCCTCAGCCTCGACTATCGTACAGTCTTGTAGTGATGCACTGGTGATCTCGCATAGCGTGTTACCGCATTGCTGTTGTGCTTCCCCGCTGTTCTGGTGTATGTGGCTGTGGCCACGTATATCGTCTTTTCTTGGGGTGCTAATGTATTTTATAGGTATTCAGCCTTTGCCACTCTGCGTACTTTGTGCAGGTTGGGATCCATGTTCCTGGGTATGGGCGTTACTTTTAGTATTTTGCGATATTCGTCCGAGATTGATTCTGTCCTCTGTATCTCTTGAATTTGATTGGCGCGGCCCAGTTTCTTTAGGAGTTCTCTGCCAGGTGGGGTCTGCGGTAGTCTGCGCAGTTGGGAGACTAGTTGTGCCTCTCTCAATTCATCGAAAGTGTTGTGTAGTCCTAGGACTAGGAGCTTTTCGGTTGAAGTGCTGTGAGGAAGGTGGAGTGCGATTTTGTAGGCTATCGAGGATGTCATCAACCTCTGTTCAAGGGTGGACTCGTCTATGACCGAGGCGGACCGGATTAAGCATGTCCTGAAAGGCATCGAAACGGAAGCATTTCAGATGCTTATCGCCCGGAACCCTACCACCGTTGCCGAAGTGTTCAACCTGTGTCAGAGCTACGATGAGCTCCGCAGGCAGCGCATTCTGGTGCTACCACCTTCCGTGCAGCCTGACTCGCTTTCCAGCCTCGCCGTGACAACCTCCCACAGCTCGCTGCTTGACCAGATAAAAGACTTTGTACGTGAGGAGGTGGCTCGCCAGCTGTCACTTCTTCACGGCGTGCAGGGGCCTCCCTCCAACCTGGATCCGACCCTACAAACGGTGATTCGCGAGCAAGTGACCGAAGCGCTACCACCTGTTCGTCCGCCGGTTCCCGCTGCAGCGCCGCTCACATACGCCGACGCCGTCCGAAAACCAAGAGCCGAGCCGTTTGTCCCGTATTATCCTCCGACGCCGCCGCCTGCCTTTCCAACCCGACCACCTCCTGCTCGTGTCAACCCTTGGCGCACCCGTGACAACCGTCCTATTTGCTATGCATGTGGTGTCCCTGGCCACGTTGAGCGCCTGTGCCGACGCCGTGTGCCACCACCCGTGGATGACCCCAGAACCTACGTCTACGCGGCACCACAGCCCCCGCCACGTCCGTCGGCCGCCGAACAGCTTGATGCCTCCGATCGCCGCCCGTATTCTCGCCGCCGTTCGCCATTCCCGCGGCGCCGTTCTGTTTCGCCACTGCGTCCTCATTCCCCTATGCGCCAGGAAAACTAGTTGCCGCAGTTCCCGAGGCAAGAACTGCGTATTCGGCGACAAGTTCAAGGCCTCGTTTGTCCCCAGCGAATGTGCTCGACGTTTCTGTGGAGGGCCACACCGCCTTGGCGCTTGTTGATACTGGCGCTGCTGTTTCTGTGATGAATGAGAAACTGTGCCGAAAACTTCGCAAAGTGACGACGCCGTTATCCGGATTTTCGCTTCATACAGCTAATGCACAGCGCATCTCCCCTTTAGCCGCCTGCACAGCCCGGGTTATCATTCACGGTTCCTTATATACTGTTGAATTCGTCGTTCTCTCATCGTGCTCGCATGACATTATTTTAGGTTGGGACTTTCTTTCCCAACATGAGGCCCTCATCGACTGCGCTCGTGCCGAGCTTGAACTTCTTCCGTGCAGTGCTACCTCGCCTGATACGTCATCTTCGTGGGGCAAACTGTCTGTGGCTGACGACATCGAGATTCCTCCGTGCTCATCTGTTCCTGTCCCTGTCTCCTGCCTCACCGCATCTGACGGCGCTGTCGTCTTTACACCATCCGACGTCTTCATCTCTCGACACGGTCTGCCTCTGCCATTCGCTCTGCTCACTGTTCAAGACGGCTGCAGCCTCATCCCGATCTCGAGCCCTTTTTTGAGCCCCTGCATATTTCTCCGTGGCGAATGCCTTGGCCACATTCAGCCCGTCGACTCTTTGCTCCATCCCGAACGATGCGCCGAATCATGTTCTCTTGCTACTAATTCTCTTACTTTGCCCGCATCTCCCGCTGTGGCCACAGACGATGCCTTTGCCGATTCCGTCGACGCCAGTCTTGCCACACCGCAACGCGCCCAACTACTTCACCTACTGAACCAGTTTCGCTCTTCTTTCGACGTGGCTCAAAACCGACTCGGCCGCATGTCTACCGTGACCCACGAGATCGACACCGGAGCCCACTTGCCGCTTCGTCAACGCCCGTACCGAGTTTCGGCAGCCGAACGCCAGATTATCAACACTCAGGTGGCGACATGCTTCAGCGAGGCGTCATTCAACCATCCAGTAGTCCATGGGCCTCTCCTGTGGTTCTAGTGAAGAAAAAAGATGGCACAATACGATTTTGCGTCGATTATCGGCGGCTTAACAAGATCACCCGCAAAGACGTTTACCCGCTGCCGCGAATCGATGACGCCCTTGACTGCCTCCAAGGCGCGGAGTTCTTTTCTTCTTTAGACCTGCGTTCGGGGTATTGGCAGGTCCCTGTGGTCGAGGCTGACCGTGCCAAGACGGCTTTTGTTACACCAGATGGCCTGTACGAATTTACCGTCATGCCTTTCGGCCTTTGTAATGCCCCAGCGACTTTCGAGCGAATGATGGACTCCATTTTACGTGGCCTGAAGTGGACCACGTGCCTGTGCTACTTAGATGACATTGTCGTCTTCGCGCCTGATTTTGAGACGCACCTTCACCGCTTGGAGCACGTGTTGACATGTTTAACTGCCGCGGGGCTCCAACTTAATCTCAAAAAGTGTCGCTTTGGCGCCCGCCAACTGACAATTTTAGGTCACGTCGTCTCTAAGGACGGCGTGCTTCCTGACCCAGCCAAACTTCGTGCCGTCGCTGAGTTCCCCAAGCCGTCGACTCAGAAGGAACTTCGCAGCTTTCTCGGCCTGTGTTCTTATTTCCGACGTTTCGTCCGAAATTTTGCCTCTATCATCGCACCACTTACGAAACTTCTTCGGGGCGCCAACAACCTGTCCGATTGGTCACCTGACTGCGACGACGCCTTCATCACCTTACGCCGGCTGCTGACAGCGCCTCCCATTTTACGCCACTTCGACCCCACTGCTCCCACTGAAATTCACACCGATGCCAGTGGCGTTGGCCTCGGCGCTGTCCTTACGCAACGTAAACCCGGATTTCCCGAGTATGTCGTTGCCTACGCGAGCCGTGCACTGACAAAAGCGGAATCCAACTACTCAGTAACCGAGAAGGAATGCTTGGCGATTGTTTGGGCGATCGGAAAGTTTCGCCCTTACGTTTATGGCCGCCCTTGCGATATCGTCACGGACCATCATTCCCTGTGCTGGCTGGCCTCCTTGAAAGACCCTACAGGCCGCCTCGCTCGCTGGGCCCTACGCCTACAGGAGTACGATATCCGTGTCATCTATCGCTCCGGCCGAAAACATAACGACGCCGACGCATTGTCCCGCTCTCCACTGCCGCCAGACGTTGTCTGCCACTCGCCAACCGGTTGCGCTTCGCTGTCGTTTTCAACAGATACCATGGGCAGCGAGCAAAATAAGGACCCCTGGATATCTTCGCTTGTAAGTTTTCTCTCAAATTCCTCGGCGGCACCCGTGCCTCGTGCCCTCCGCCGCCAGGCTGCTCACTTCGCCATTCGTGATGGTCTATTGTACCGCCGCAACTACGTCCCTACCGGCAGGAAGTGGTTGCTAGTCGTCCCTGCCCATCTGCGGTCGACATTCTGCGCCCTGTTTCACAACGACCCGCAGTCTGCTCATGCCGGCGCCTTTAAAACATACACGCGACTCCGTCTCCGCTATTATTGGCGCGGTATGTCCACCTACGTCCGCAAATACGTCCGCTCGTGCCCTGACTGTCAACGTCGCAAGCCGGCTCCTCACCACTCAGTCGGCCAGATGCAGCCTCTCCCTTGCCCTTTGCGTCCTTTTGACAGAGTTGGAATTGACCTCTACGGCCCCCTTCCTTACACTGCTGCTGGCAACCGCTGGGTTATTGTAGCCGTCGACCACCTCACGCGTTACGCTGAAACCGCGGCTCTTTCTGCTGCTACGGCACCACACGTTGCCTCTTTCATCTTGCATCACTTCATTCTTCGCCATGGAGCGCCCCGAGAACTGCTGAGCGACCGTGGGCGCGTTTTTCTGTCCGAGGTCGTGGAATCTCTTCTCAAACAGTGTTCAAACACCTCGTCTTCACCTGTACGATGCGGAGCCAACCTTGTAACGATCTCTTCAAATCATCTGTCGTTGAGATCACGGGGTTGGTTATTACAGCGCATTGTATCCCACAAGAATTGCTCTTCTTCGACCATCCCTGTAGGATCGGTCTCTTGGCTCGTCGAAAAGAACGCGAACGTCTTCGCACGAGCAACACTTAAACTTTTCTGCCGTGGTCCGAAACTCGTGCGAAATCATTTCTCGCTGTCGCGCTCATCCCGCGAGGCGTCCAGACAGTGGAAGACGAGGCCCATGACAACGGCTGGGCCAGAGAGGCGGGCGCTGAGCAATTCTAACGTGGCGGGAAGAGAGATCGAGTTCCTTCATGGCCGCGGGCGTTGTGTGATGCTGGGTGGGCTTTCAAACTATACAGATACAAACTATACACTACACAAACTATACAAACTACACAGTCCCTCCCTGGAAGCAGGGTTAGTCGAGGGAAAAGGTCGCGATTAGAACGAAGTATTCCTTGCAGTAGAAGTGCTGGGACTGGCGCCAGTTATGCGTCTTTTTAATATCAAATTGAAACACCCGCTACTCCCGTTCGTGAACGCTTTTGAATTCGCAATTTAATATGGTTGTCTTCAGTGCAATCAATCGGCTCTATCACATTGACATGTATCGTAAGGGGTAATTGAATATAGAATTGACATCCGTTCCGTAATGTTGAGAAAAATTTTAAGGTGGTTTTTTTCGACGGCACACTGCACACAATGCATTCGTGCCCGTATACCACAATAGATGCATCGCTATCCAGCGCTGACTGAACGAACTAATAATTCTGTGGGACGCGACGCGCGATGGCTTCGCGCGATGGCCTAGGAGGTGCTGTCGTCTTGAAAGATTCGAACGCGGCCGCGGCGGTGGAGGCGGAATACTAGAGGCCCCTGTACTGTGCCATGTCAGTCCACGTTTGTCGAAATTATCCGGGGCCCTCCAGTACCGCGCCTGTCATAGCCTCAGTTAGTTTGGGTCGTTAAACCCCATAAAACCATGAAAAAGCGATTTCGTTAAGAATTTCTTGTCGATCAGATAGGCAGCCCGAGCCTATCAAAAGAGGTGGTAGAAGTACACAGAAGGAAGTTGTCATAACAGCCAACGCAGTGCTTGAAGCTCGAAACGAAACAAAGAAAGCAGCACAAATCGAAAGCGCGATTTAAGTAAACGATATAACACCGCAAATTATTGAAGGCTCAGCCGGTCTTGCACAAGAAAAACTATTGTAGGCAAGCGGGAACGGTTCACGGAAACATATGGCCTTAGGTGCCCGCCTCAGAAGTACGATTTGCTTCTCGTTAAACAGGAGCTGAGGGGAAGCCAAGCAGACCCATGCAGTATCATGGTGAAGTTAGCAGGGGAAGAACTCACAATCTTCTCGACGATAAACATTAAACATACTAAGAATGTACATAGAATACAATGGCAGAAAGAGCAACCAGGCTCCAGAAGCTGATGGATACGAAGGCAAAAGTTTTGAGAATGATGAAGAGGATGACATACAGATGGCACGGGATAAAGAAAAGGGACACTATAAGACTACTAAGTGTACTAAACATACACTGTGCCCTACCGAACACTCAAAACGCGCGCCCACCCATAACGGTACAGGTGTACAGGTGTACAACGGTACAGGTGTACCTGTACCGGGTACACCTGCACGGGAGGAGTAAAGGAGTACAGGTGCTGTCAAAATATGTATTAACACTATTTTGTATGTATTAACACTATGTATTAACACTATATGTATTAACAAATATATGTATTAACACTTATATATGTATTATATATATTACGATCAGGGGTACAGGTGCTGTCAAAATATGTATTATAGATAGAACGAACAACCACGGTAACAATGCTCGGCTATAACCAACAAGGGCTCTTTAAACTGACCCCGGTGGTGAAAAACGGGCGCTTTCTGCCCGTGCGCAAGCCGAAGCGTTTCTCAGCTTCCGTGACACACACGCGCGCACGCGCACACGCGCACGGGCACACACGCGCGAACGCACGCACGCACACACACGCGCACGCGCACGCGCACACACACGCGCACGCGAACACACACGCGCGCGCGCGCACGCACGCGCACACACACGCGCGCACGCGCACGGGCACACACGCGCGCGCACACACGCGCGCGCACGCACGCACGCACGCACACACACACACGCACGCACGCACGCACGCACACACACACACACACGCGCGCGCGCACACGCACACGCGCGCGCACGCGCACGCACACACCCGCGCACACGCACGCACGCACGTACGCAAACACATGCGCACGCGCGCGCACACGCGCGCGCGCACGCACGCACGCACACACACGCACGCACACACACACACACACGCGCACACGCACACACGCGCGCGCACGCACGCCCGCACGCACGCACGCACGCACGCGCACGCACGCACGCACGCACGCACGCACGCACACGCATGCACGCACGCGCACGCCCACACACGCACACGGGCGCACGCACACGCACGCACACGCACGCACGCGCGCGCCCGCGCACGCACACGCCCGCGGGCGCACGCACACGCGCGCGCGCACACGCGCACGCACACACGCCCGCACGCACGCACATGTACGCACGCGCACGCACGCACACGCTCGCACGCTCACGCACACACACACGCCCGCGGGCGCACGCACACGCGCACGCGCACACGCACACACGCGCGCGCACGCACGCCCGCACGCACGCACACGCACGCACGCGCACACACGCACGCACACGCACGCACGCACGCACGCGCACGCGCACACACACGCCCGCGGGTGCACGCACGCACGCACACGGACGCACGCGCGCGCCGGCGATCGCACACACCCGCGGGCGCACGCACACGCGCGCGCGCACACGCGCACGCACACACGCCCGCACGCACGCACGCGCACGCACGCGCACGCGCACAGACACGCCCGCGGGCGCACGCGCACGCGCACACACGGGCGCGCGCGCACACGCGCACGCGCACAAGCGCACGCGCACACACGCGCGCGCACACACGCGCACGCACGCACACACACACGCACGCACGCACACGCACGCACGCTCACGCGCACACACACGCCCGCGGGCGCACGCACACGCGCACGCGCACACGCACACACGCGCGCGCACGCACGCCCGCACGCACGCACACGCACGCACGCGCACGCACGCACGCACACGCACGCACGCACGCACGCACGCGCACGCGCACACACACGCCCGCGGGCGCACGCACGCACGCACACGCACGCACGCGCGCGCCCGCGCACGCACGCACGCACGCACACGCACACACACGCCCGCGGGCGCACGCACACGCGCACGCGCACACGCGCACGCGCACGCGCACGCACACACGCGCGCACGCGCACGCACGCACGCACACGCACGCACGCACGCGCACGCCCACACACACGCCCGCGGGCGCACGCACACGGGCGCCCGCACAGGCACGCACACGCACGCACGCGCGCGCCCGCGCACGCACACGCCCGCGGGCGCACGCACACGCGCACACGCGCACGCGCGCACACGCGCACGCACACACGCCCGCACGCACGCACGCACACGCACGCACGCCCACGCACGCACACGCACGCACGGAAGCTCACGCGCACACACGCCCGCGGGCGCACGCACACGCGCACGCGCACACGCACACGCACACACGCGCGCGCACGCACGCCCGCACGCACGCACACGCACGCACACTCACGCACGCACGCACACGCACGCACGCACGCGCACACACACGCCCGCGGGCGCACGCACGCACGCCCGCACGCACACGCACGCACGCGCACGCGCACGCGCACGCGCAAACGCACACGCAAACGCGCACGCGCACACGCGCACACGCGCACGCGCACGCGCGCACACGCGCACGCACACACGCCCGCACGCACGCACGCACACGCACACGCACACGCACACACGCGCGCACGCGCACGCACGCACGCGCACGCCCACACACACGCCCGCGGGCGCACGCACACGGGCGCCCGCACAGGCACGCACACGCACGCACGCGCGCGCCCGCGCACGCACACGCCCGCGGGCGCACGCACACGCGCACACGCGCACGCACACACGCCCGCACGCACGCACGCACACGCACGCACGCCCACGCACGCACACGTACGCACGCGCACGCACGCACACGCTCGCACGCTCACGCACACACACGCCCGCGGGCGCACGCACACGCGCACGCGCACACGCACACACGCGCGCGCACGCACGCCCGCACGCACGCACACGCACGCACGCGCACGCACGCACGCACGCACACGCACGCACGCACGCGCACGCGCACACACACGCCCGCGGGTGCACGCACGCATGCACACGGACGCACGCGCGCGCCGGCGCACGCACACACCCGCGGGCGCACGCACACGCGCGCGCGCACACGCGCACGCACACACGCCCGCACGCACGCACGCGCACGCACGCGCACGCGCACACACACGCCCGCGGGCGCACGCGCACGCGCACACACGGGCGCGCGCGCACACGCGCACGCGCACAAGCGCACGCGCACACACACGCGCGCGCACACACGCGCACGCACGCACACACACACGCACGCACGCACACGCACGCACGCTCACGCGCACACACACGCCCGCGGGCGCACGCACACGCGCACGCGCACGCGCACGCACACGCACACACGCGCGCGCACGCACGCCCGCACGCACGCACACGCACGCACGCGCACGCACGCACGCACACGCACGCACGCACGCACGCACGCACGCGCACGCGCACACACGCCCGCGGGCGCACGCACGCACGCACACGCACGCACGCGCGCGCCCGCGCACGCACGCACACGCACACACACGCCCGCGGGCGCACGCACACGCGCACGCGCACGCGCGCACGCGCACACGCGCACGCGCACGCGCGCACGCGCACGCGCACGCACACACGCGCACGCGCACGCGCACGCACACACGCGCGCACGCGCACGCACGCACGCACACGCACGCACGCGCACGCCCACACACACGCCCGCGGGCGCACGCACACGGGCGCCCGCACAGGCACGCACACGAACGCACGCGCGCGCCCGCGCACGCACACGCCCGCGGGCGCACGCACACGCGCACACGCGCACGCACACACGCCCGCACGCACGCACGCACACGCACGCACGCCCACGCACGCACACGCACGCACGGAAGCTCACGCGCACACACGCCCGCGGGCGCACGCACACGCGCACGCGCACACGCACACGCACAAACGCGCGCGCACGCACGCCCGCACGCACGCACACGCACGCACACTCACGCACGCACGCACACGCACGCACGCACGCGCACACACACGCCCGCGGGCGCACGCACGCACGCGCGCGCCCGCGCACGCACACGCCCGCGGGCGCACGCACACACGCCCGCACGCACACGCACGCACGCGCACGCGCACGCGCACGCGCACACGCACACGCACACGCGCACGCGCACACGCGCACGCGCACACGCGCACGCGCGCACACGCGCACGCACACACGCCCGCACGCACGCACGCACACGCCCGCGGGCGCACGCACACACGCCCGCACGCGCACGCACACGCGCACGCGCACACGCACACGCACACACGCGCGCGCACGCACGCCCGCACGCACGCACACGCACGCACACTCACGCACGCACGCACACGCACACACGCACGCACGCGCACGCGCACACACACGCCCGCGGGCGCACGCACGCACGCGCGCGCCCGCGCACGCACACGCCCGCGGGCGCACGCACACACGCCCGCACGCACACGCGCACGCGCACGCGCACACGCGCACGCACACGCCCGCGGGCGCACGCACACGCGCACACGCGCACGCGCGCACACGCGCACGCACACACGCCCGCACGCACGCACGCACACGCACGCACGCACGCACACACGCGCGGACGCGCACGCACGCACGCACACGCACGCACGCACGCGCACGCCCACACACACGCCCGCGGGCGCACGCACACGAGCGCCCGCACAGGCACGCACACGCACGCACGCGCGCGCCCGCGCACGCACACGCGCACACGCGCACACACACGCCCGCGGGCGCACGCACGCACGCACACGCACGCACGCGCGCGCCCGCGCACGCACGCACGCACACGCACACACACCCCCGCGGGCGCACGCACACGCGCACGCGCACACGCACACGCGCACGCGCACACGCGCACGCGCACGCACACACGCGCGCACGCGCACGCACGCACGCGCACGCACGCACGCACGCACACGCACGCACGCGCACGCCCACACACACGCCCGCGGGCGCACGCACACGGGCGCCCGCACAGGCACGCACACGCACGCACGCGCGCGCCCGCGCACGCACACGCCCGCGGGCGCACGCACACGCGCACGCGCGCACACGCGCACGCACACACGCCCGCACGCACACGCACGCACGCGCACGCACGCACACGCACGCACACACGGAAGCTCACGCGCACACACACGCCCGCGGGCGCACGCACACGCGCACGCGCACACGCACACGCACGCACACTCACGCACGCACGCACACGCACGCACGCACGCGCACGCGCACACACACGCCCGCGGGCGCACGCACGCACACGCACGCACGCGCGCGCCCGCGCACGCACACGCCCGCGGGCGCACGCACACACGCCCGCACGCACGCACACGCACGCACGCGCACGCCCACACACGCCCGCGGGAGCACGCGCACGCGCACACACGCGCGCGCGCGCACACGCACACGCGCACGCGCACACACACGCGCGCGCACACACGCGCGCGCACACACGCGCGCGCACGCGCGCACGCACACACACACACACGCACGCACGCACACGCACGCACGCTCACGCGCCCGCGGGCGCACGCGCACACACACACGCACACACGCGCGCACACGCACGCCCGCACGCACACGCACGCACGCACGCACGCACGCACACGCACGCATGCGCACGCGCACACACACGCCCGCGGGCGCACGCACGCACACGCACGCACGCGCGCGCCCGCGCACGCACGCACGCACACGCCCGCGGGCGCACGCACACGCGCACACGCGCACGCGCACGCACACACACGCGCACATATGTGCACACGCGCATGCACACGCGCGCGCGCACGCGCATGAAAAAAATAAAAAATAAAATATAAAATAAAAAATAAGAAAAATGAAAAATAGAAAAAAATAACAATAAAAAATAAAAAATAAAAAATAAAAATTTAAAAAAAAATAGAAATTAAAAAAAAAATAAAAAAATACAAAATAAAAAGAAAATAAAAAATGAAAAATGAGAAATAAAAAATAAACAATAGAAATAAAAAAATAAAAATAAATAAAAAATAAATGAATGACAAAAAAAGAATAAAAAGTAAAAAATAAAAAAAAAATAAAAAATAAAAACAAAAAATAAAAAATAAATAAAAAAATAAAAAAATAAATAAACAAAATTAAATAAAAGATAAAAAATAAAAAAAATAAAAAAATAGAAAAAAAAAAATAAAAAATAAAAAAAAATAAAAAATTAAAAAAAAAATTAAAATAAAAAAATAAAAATAAAAAATAAACATAAAAAAATTAAAAAAAAATAAAAAAAAATAAAAAATAGAAAAAAATGAAAAATATATAAAAAATAAATGAAAAAATTTAAAATAAAAATAAAAATAAAAAATAAGCATAATAAAAAAATTAAAAATAAAAAAAATAAAAAAAATAAAGAAAAAAAAAATAAATAAAACAAAAAAAAATATAATAAAAAATAGGAACACAAAAAAAAAATAAAAATAAAAAATAAAAAGAAAAAAAAGTAAAAAAATAAAAAAATAAATAAACAAAAAATAAAAGATAAAAAATAAAAAAAATAAAAATAATAGAAAAAAATAAAAAATAAATAAAAAATAGAAAAATGGAAAAAAAAATTAAAATAAAAAAAAAAAATAAAAAATAAACATAATAAAAAAAAATAAAAAAATAAAAAAAAAATAAAAAATAGAAAAATAAAACAAAAAATACGAGTAGGGTGTAGCGCATATGCCAGGTTCTCTCAGCTTGTTTACCGATATCCCTCAAGATACAATCGCTGTAGCTTACCGGTCAGAAAAGTCGAGGTTAATGAAGAGGCTTCAGCTTAAGTTAAGGAAGTTAAGCTTAAGTTAAGTTAAGTTCAGGAAGTTAAGCTTAAGTTAAGGAGTTAAGTTAAGGAAAAATGACAGGTGCAACGCTAATAGACAGAAAGAGGGCAGAGTGGGTGGGGGAACAAATCCTGGTTAATGACATCCTGGTCGAAATCAATATGAAAAAATGGGCTTGGGCAAGGCATGTAATGCGGAGGCAAGATAACCGCTGGTCCTTACGCGTAACAGAGTGGATTCCAAGAGAACGCAAGCGTAGCAGGGGGTGGCAGAAAGTTAGGTGGGCGGATGAGATTAAGAAGTTTGCGGGTATAAGATGGCCGCAACTGGCAAAGGACAGGGTTAATTGGAGAGACATAGAAGAGGCCCTTGCCCTGAATTGGCGTTGCCAGGGTGATGATGATGATGAAAATGTGCCAGAACTTGCACTAGGAAAGTTTAAGCATCACTGGTGGAGTTTGATTGCAGGAATCGATACCAGGTTTTAATGCTCTTCGGTTACGACACGTGGCTCTCATTATATACAAAGACTAGATTGAAATAAAACTGAACTTTAAAATTGCCGGCTCTAGAGAGAATATATATTTTAATGCGCAACCCGCGAACTCCTTTCAGACGTTGTTATCAAAGCTACGCACACGCACTCATGTCCTTTCACTTCTCGCGCACTTGGATTTAATTTTTTTCCTTATAACTAGTGTCATTGTGTTTCTAATCTTTTTTTTTAAATTTAGCATCCCGGCTAATTTCTTCGGACATGCTCCCAACCATCCGTTGACTGCACTTACAGCTAGATCATGTTCGCGAAGCCATTGCTGTACAGTGCGGCTGCTCAGACAATTGTGAGATTAGCCGCGTTAAGTGGATTTAAATACTGCTCTGCCAATGCAGAAAAAGCGCGTAGTGTAAGTACCTCTTAGGACGGTTGTAAAGGTCGCGGCGCTCGAAAAGCCAGTGCTGCCAGATGACATGCCAGAGGCGTTGTGGAACTCTTCCCTAGCCAAAAAACACAACAAACACAAGATCAATAGGTATACCACCACATGCAGATCACTGCTTGCAAACAACAACACCGGAAATTCACTTCACCTGTCTTTGAAGATTTCTGGTAGCTGACACACAGATATGTATGCCTAGTGCAGTTGCGATTTCAGTTTACTCAGGATACGCAGACTGGAAACGGCTGCTTCATGCCGCTATTCCCAGTGAAGCTCATCGGCTTCAAGTTATACTTCGGAATCTTCAAAATTCAAAGCATTCGCGCATTGCATGGTCGCTTGGTGTTATAATTTTTGTCTCACAAACTCAATACTTTCATCTCTAAGCGCAGCTTCGATTTTAACTTCACCATGTGCAGATAGTTCTCAGCAGCGTAAACAGAAGAGGAATAGCGTTGAGTAGTGCAGAAGGGATTACTTTTCTCTGGTTTTAAGGGACCTTCAACTGTCGAAGAGGCATTCTACTATGACTTCTACACTCCTCTGTAGGTTCAACTAATTGTAATCTACATCTTTGCTAAAAGTAACCGAGTGGCATGGTTTGCTTGTCAGCTGTTCAGTAAAGTACTTATCGCGACGCCAAAGCTCAAAATCTCTGCGAGGTAAGGGAAACCCGTGTCCTCAACTGTCACGACCTTTTAATCTTTAGGAGAGACATAAGGGCTCAACTGCACGAGTGAGAATTAAACTACGCCACCTCTTTAATTGTGGCAAAGATGGCAAATTGTGCAGCCTGCGCGTGTTGCACTGGAGATCAGGGTGTCGAACCGGAACCGAACCTGAACCCGAAACCGGAACCGAACCCGAATTTTCACCCGGGACCGGAGCCGAACCGAACCCATATTTTTTTCGCCATCTTGGAACTGAACCCGAACCGGAACGATTCAAAGGAACCGTTCCGAACCGGTTCGGAGCTCGGTTCGGCCCCGCTTTTTTTTTGCAACCCGGCACACTTCTTTTTTTTCAGACAAAATGAGATAGCCTAGCGCGTAGGTTTATTCATCCCAAGCTGTCTGTGCTGGAAAGTGGGAGAATGGCACCCAATACTTGAGACGACAAAATTTAATGAAGTATGGTGTGCGGTAAGAAACCTAATCGACTCTTCTGTAATATGTGAAATCTTGAGTTATTACTTCTCCTTTTCATGTTTGCGTATGGTTTTAATCAAATTGTTAGCACTGATCTAACTCAATAAAGGACCATAGACACCAAATTTTTCCTTGCGCATTTTCTTCTTTCAAACGATGATTTCGACATTGGTATACATGGAGCACCTCGTGGTATTTGCCTACAGCCAATACATAATTTGTTTTCGAATTTCTTCGTTACGTTGTTTTAGTTTAATCAGCAGAACGATGGATGTTACCTGTAGTTAAATTTAGGTTACATGAGGCACGAAAGAAACCGGCAATGTAAGGCGTTTGTTGTAATTCTAGCCTTTGACGCAGGCTGGTTTATGTGCAGTAGTGAGTCAAAACGAAGTATCAGCGTCTATATCACAGGTTTTGCAGGCCTCACGTGACAGTTCAACTGCAAGTCACAGCATTTTTAGGTTGATGAAACCGAAACCGCATGGAGAATAAATTGTTTTCTAAATTATTCAGCGGCCGTAGGCGAATACCGATGGTGATCCACGTATCCCAATATCTAATTGACCGTTTGAAAGAAGAAAGCACGCAATAAAATTTGTGTGCACAGTCCTTTAAGCACCGATTGCGAATGCCTTCCTTTTATTTGTGTCATTTACCACAAATATATGAAACAATAGCGCAACGACCAACAATGCTGTGGCAGTGGTTTTTGGGAAAAGGAAATGGCGCAGTAACAGTGTCAAGGGAAAGGGGAAGGTGGGAGTGAAAGAAGAAAGGAAGGAAGAGGTGCAGTTCGGGAGGGCTTCGGAATATTTGGACTTCAACATGCACTGACACCTCACAGCACATGGGTGTCTTTTGCGTTTCCCTCCAACGAAACGCCACCGGGTTCTAACCCGGGTACACCGAATAAGTAGCCGAGCGTCAAAAACATTGAGCCACCGCAGTGGGTAGAGCAAAATTTACTTTTACAAGCGTTCGTTGTCACCGACAGCAGGTACTAAATAAAACCCTTCACGATGGGTCAGTGGTGCAGTAAAGAAAAAAAATGTTGCGGTGGCTGTGGAGCTCGGCTGCTGATCCAAGGTTGCGTCGCATCCGAGTCACGTGCACAATCATATGACCACGTCTGGTGAAGCGGCGGTCGGAGCAGCGGTGAGCCACGTGGTCTTAAGTCACAGCCACACCTCCGGCGCTCCAATCTGCTGAAGGTCAAAATGCAGTACTCGATGACCTTGGGCGAAATATGATGTGATAGAGCTCTCGCTCCAAAACCTCTGGCTGGTTATGTTAATCTGGAGTCCACCACTACAGCGTCCATCGTATAGAGGCCGTGTATACTGGACCGTGTATACTGCCAAATAAGGGATGGACAAATTGATGCAGCTTTTTTTTTAGAATCCGAATATTCTTTTTTGCACGTGATGTAAAAAAGCAGGGAAAGGCAGACTCTTGGCAGTGGTGAAGCTATACTTATAAGGAAAAAATTAAATACTGATTACACAAAGGGGCAATGCCGAAATGCATGCGTTCGCTTGCATGTGATAATGATTACGCCCAGAAAGATGCTACTGCAATGAGATGCAACTGCGATGAAATTATTCCGTTACGCCAAAAATACTAAGGCCACTAAAAGTGGCGTTTATTTCTTATAAAACTGCTTTATGCGCGCCTACTTGTGCAAAGCAGATCCTGCAGCGGCTCTTTCCAGGCTATCTAGGGTGGTCAGTTAATCCTCGTGGAGACCCTTGCTGCCAACTATCAAATTTAGCGACGGGTGTATAACTAATCGTGGTTGAAGTGTCCACAGCAGCTGGTGCAAGGTCGGCCACATAAAAAAGATTCCTGAGAGTACGGGAGTGCCTGTACTTGGTGTTCCTCTTCGTCACAGCCCGCGCTTTTTCAATTTTGTGGTCTACAGGAGCGTAGTTTTATATATATATATCTATATATATATATATATATATATATATATATATATATATATATATATATTGTTGCAGGATTTCCGGGGAAAGGAACTTAGCGACAGATAGCCAAAATGCCGGTCCGAGCTTCGGTCATCCAGCAAGCGATCTCGCGCCGCACGCTAGCGGAGCGGCGGCCGCCGCTGCTCATCTTCCTCTTTACAATCACCCCCGGGCTCAAGGCGAAGCCATCCTGGCGAGTCAGGGAGACGACAACACACGGCTTCAGGCGTACGGATAGTACGGCTTCAGGCGTGACACATGAACAGTCTCGCGGCTGCGTCGGCGTTGATCTGTGGAGGGTGTCACCGGGTCGACAATGTAGTTAACCGGGGAAGTGCACTCTACGATGCGGTAAGGTCCGTGGTACTTGGGGAGAAGTTTGGACGAAAGGCCAGGTGAGGTAGACGGCACGTGAAGCCAGACGAGAGAGCCGGGTAGAAAACTGTCATCAGTGTGGCTTGTGTCGAAACGGAATTTTTGACGCCCCTGCTCGCCGGATGTTAACGACCGAGCGAGCTGACGGCACTCCTCGGCATGCTTGGACGCCTCCGAAAGAGTGGTGCACTCGGACACGTCGGGCCGGTAAGGAAGTACTGTGTCGAGTGGTGAGGAAGGTTCGCGCCCGTAGAGGAGAAAAAATGGCGAGAAGCCGGTGGTGGTCTGCGTGGCGGTGTTGTAGGCGTAGGTGATGAACGGCAGGATCCTGTCCCAGTCGGAGTGGTCGGAAGACACGTACATCGACAGCATATCGCCCAAGGTGCGGTTAAACCGTTCCGTCAAACCGTTAGTCGGAGGATGGTAGGCCGTGGCGGTATGGTGAGTCTTGAAACTCAAATTCTTTGACGGAGCATGTCTCGCGCAGCCCACGCAATCTGTACCGCACTCACGATGCTCGCTTTAGAATTGAGATGGCAAAATGTTTCGGCGCATCTTCAGTCACGAGCATGCGACCTCCAAGTCAGAATCGACGGCCCGAAACAGCACCAAAGCTCTTTCTGCAAAAACTGCACACGACAGTTCCTCGAACGACATCATCGGTGCAAAACACGTCGTGTTGGCGAACAGAGTCGAATTCCGAGAGTACCTCCGTCCTTTCCCGAGCCTTGCAAAGCTGCGGCCGTGGTGTGTTACACGGGATGGTGGCGCTTTCCTGTCTGGTTGGGTCGCATTGTTTGTTTTTTCTGCTTGTACTTGCTATCATCTTTTTATTCCGCCAGCTGGTCTCGATCGAGCGTAGAAGGCGGTGCTGTCCATGTCCGCTCACCTTCGGTGTTTAAGTATAGGCATTTTTTCTCGATGGCAGAACATAATGCGGGACTGAAGGGGCTATACAAGTGACCCGTCAACACAATCGAACAATCACTACACTAAAAGGAGGGGAGTTATGACCGGAGTAAATTTACTCTTGCAGGCGGCCAACTGGTTGTAGTGAGAGCTGGTATTTAAAAGAAAGGGATGAAAAGACACTCTTCAGCTGTATAACTTGGTGCGCACGCTTAATTTAATCAGATGTTTAATTAGGAATGATGAGTAGTTCCTTGCCGCGAAAGTAGTTTGATTCTTGTAGGTAATATACATTGTTCAATATGGACATCGCGGTAATATAACAAGGCGGGGTCATTTCTTTTTTTCAAAGAAGAATCGCTTGCACCTTCTATGTGCTAGCTGAGTATTTTGTAGCGATAGCTACACTATGCCAGTTTCTTCGCGAGGTCAGCGTGGCTGCGCGCTGAGCCGTGGCACCACCGTCCCGCCGCCTTTGCGCATGCGCAGAGTGACGTCATAGCCTACAGATGGTGTGCGCGCCGCGCACCTCGCCGCTGCGCCGACGGCGGAGTAGACGCCTCCCGCCTCTTCAGTTGTGCGCATCCGCGAAGTGACGTCAGATCACGAAGCTAGTGCGCGCCGAGCGCCTGCATTACGCTAGCATTTCGAGCCTTCAGCGTGGTGGTGCCGTGGCCACCGTGGCTGCTCACGTTGCGCGGAGCAGCTACCGGGTCGCCGCGCACCGGCGAAACCGAGTGGGGGTGGAGTGGAGAGGGGGGGAGTGAGTGAATCCACGTCCAGAGAAGATGAAAAAGGAACGCCCAGCGAAATGGAGCGACGAAAGACTGACTTTGCAATTCGACTGAGCGAGTTCCACTCGACCAGCTGTAGCTATCACGTCACTCCAGGTTTAAGCACAGCTAAGCCATAGCCAATGTTTTTTTCTCAAGCTATGAGGGACGCCGTAGTGCAGGGCTCTGGATAGTTTAGACCACCGGGGTTTCTTTAACGTGCACAGGTATGGCACAGTACATAAATCTCTAACATTTCGTCTCCATCGAAATTCCACCGTCATGGCCGGTATCGAACCCGCACCTCGAACACGATAACCACTGAGGCACCGCAGCGGGTTACCCCTCTGTGAAGTCGCTCAACAGCACAGTACTTTCTAATGCCATCACCAAAGTATGATAAGCTGTTGATCACATGCATTGAAGTAGTCACGAGGTACACGCAATACACAGATTTTTATTTCAGCCTTGTCGCTATTCGCTCGCCGAGAAACAAGGATATGCCTAAGACATCACTGCTGTGTGCTTTATACACGTGTAACATCAAAAAAGGGAGCCCTAAAACGAATTTCATACAAGACTAATTGGGCAGATATCGTACACTGCACGGAAATATGCTATGTGCAGGGAAGGGCAGACTGGTGCTGCATCGCAACAAGACATCACAACTGATGGCTGAACGAGAGTGATGTTCGTGATGTCGAGCTTATGTTTTGTGTGTGTTTCCTCGTGCGGTCTTGGGAGCCACGCTTGCCCACTTGCGGGGCAGTTCCTGTCTACCCCCTGCCGTCGCAGCAGTGATGAAACACTGCGTGACGAAGCGGCGAGGCATTACAGCAGATGGCGTAGCGTCGCGGATATTCCTGAAGTTGGTCCGCTTCTATTTTTCCCTTGAAACTTTAATGGCGTTAACGAATGTGCTATTTGGCTACTAATCGCAAGGACATCTGAGAAATCCGGCCGCGACGACAGCATTCAGATAGAGGCGAAAGGTAAAAAGGCCAGTATATGCTCTGCTAGGTTAGTGCACTTTGAGGGAGTTTTTAATGTAACGCGAGAGTTAAGGCCCCGTTGCCCAGAAAGTCAGGTGTGGGCGTTGCCGGCGTTGTGAGCGAAAAATCACGAGCCTTGCTCTGGCAGGTGGTGCCCACAGAGCAACCTAGGAGGCAGGTGGGCCACAAGGTCACGTGACCTTGCACTGAGTCATCACAACCTGGCCATTGGATAGTGAGTCAGCTGCCCTACGTGGCATTTAAATTAATGACGGGTCGTTCTGGAAGAGGAAACCTGGGCGGCACAAGGCCCACTGCTTGGAGCGCCTGCCATCGCAGGCCAGTGACGCGTCGCTTAACCGCTGCCCTCAGAGGGGTACGCGGACTTCCAGGCATCTATGAATGTAAAGTACGGATCGGCCTTATGTATATATGGGAATTAACCCCTTACGCTATCATATCATAGCCTTAAGGCGGAACTTGTGTCCTTCATTTTTTTTTTGTTCCCTTGAGATGCCGTGGTCTAAGCGGCTGCACTCATTGCGAATTGCGTGGTTTACATAGACCCCAAACGACCGATCGGCTATGATCGATGGTCGCTACGAAGGAGGGCTCCGGTTCAATTCAAACCGCCTTCACTTACTTGCAACTGACATCGTACAATGCACTGGCGCTTTTGTATTGCGCCACGTTCCGTCGAAATACTGTGCCGCGGGCGAGATCACCAGCAGAACGTGAAAACCACGGAGGCGGTACGATGGGTCGCCATAAATATTGCGCGAAACTTATATGATAAAGGAACTTTACACGACAATAATAGAGGGCGTTTCACCTAAGAACTAAAGCAACTTTAAAAATGCGCTTCTTCAGTTAGAAGAACACTTTTTTCGTCATAGCAATGCGAACAGCTCAGCGCATCAGAATGCAGCTAAGACGTGCTAACTAGTAGGCTTGGTAACTAATATCGGATGTTAACCGTTTAGCGATTACTGCTAATTTCCTTATTTATTGAGAAACGTGTAGGCCACCGTAGGTAACGTCAATGTTAGCTTTTAAAATTTCGAAAAGGCTGTTACTCTCTGCGCCATGGTCCAACAAATTTCGGCTATTGCACCGAGTTACTTGTATTGGAGGGGTTGCTTTTCGCGCGCAGGTATTTTGGCCGGATGTAGCGTAAATTTGTTCGGCCTCAGCGCCGAGGAAAACCGATTTCGAAATTGTAAAAACGTGGTGCGGTTATTACGCAAAGCCGAAAGTTGGTCAAGTTGGATAACGTTCATGAAGTAAGAATAGCACGAAAACCCACAGTTGCGAGTCAGCGCTTGTCTGCGTCGTTTCCGTTCCTCGCGTTCCTTTTGCGCTATTGTTACATCATGGATATTACTTATGGATGGCTACATGCCTCTCAATGAATAAGGACACAGTAATAGAGGTTCCCAACTCAGCAGTAGTTAACTATCCTTCTAGTTAGCACATCCTAGCTCTAGTCGGATGCGCTACACCGCACACAATGTTGTGCCGAAAACAGCGCTTTTCTAACTGAAAAAATATTTAAAAATTGCAGAACATCTGCAGTGAAACACCCGTTACAAGAAAGTTTGCGCATGTGTGTAACACAAAAATTCGATGTCTCACCACGAATAGCACCTTAAAAAACAATATAATCGTAAACTTCTATTAGTCTGGTGTGCTTGAAGTGTCCGCAATCGCTATTTGCGGACAACGTCTAGCCCAAGGTTTAACTAACCGGAGGGCGGGATACATCTCGGGAGCGTACGCCCCCGCCGAGGCGCGTCGCTCGTACGCGGAGGTTACAGACATGCACGTATCCCGCCCCTCACCCCTACCTGGACAGGGCGCAAGCCACGACATTCGGACGCCTAAAAAAAAGTAATTCTTAACCCCTACCGATTATGTCTAGTCACTAACGGTGAATATGACCCTGCATGTCCGCAATGTGGTGACGGGACGCACGCTACCCAAGACCATATTTTAAGGGAAAGTGCTAGCAAACCCCCTCCGACGACACTTTTGCTTGCTCCCTTAGCAGTGGAATGGGGCAGGCTTTTGGCCACGTCAAGGAACACAACCCCACCAGCCCTTATCACGCGAGGTCAAGAGGTCGCCCTCGACTCGAAGCCGACCTCTACTCGCCCCAGCACCAACTAATCCCTTCCCCTTGTTTGGCAGTAAAGTTGTAACCACCACCACCATGTTTTCGCTTCATTTGTGCTGCGAATTTTTCTACACCAATTCTAGGTGATAAAGCAGCAGAAAATGTGAAAGGGCCACAGAAAGATGGCCCCGGGCGTCGGGAAATAACCCGTCATTGCGTCCCTCCGAATTCAGCTTGCCACTCGCTCTAAGAAGTCATCTTTCATGAGCAGGGGCTCACTGAGCCTGTGTGAAGCTGGCTTAAAGTCATACTAACGACAACTGAAAATTCAAGCTGGCTACGGCAAACACGACAATAACTTTGCGCAAGATGGATTGCCGCGGTCTGATACGACGACATCGTGAATTCCAAAAGGAAAAGTTATGCGTAAAGTCACCCACAGACTGAACACGAATGACGGAATGCGTGGCCCGACTGCCGTCAGCGCCCCGAAAAGATAGTCATCGGTGCGGGATAATGCTCCCTGTATGTTCGCGGTGGCTGACGACAGCTGGTGCACAGCTCGCTTTGACTGCTTTTTAGATTCTGCCCGATCGCCGCGTGGACAGCGCGTTCGTCACGGGGCGTTTCTGCGGTTTTTGATCACCGACGCGGCCTCCAAGGCCCCGCAACGCTCTTTGCAGTTTTCTTTCCGCCGGTACCAAAAATTGCGCGCTTTGCTGCCGCGGTTCGCACCAGCTATCGTCAGCCACCGTAAACATACCGACAGCATTATCTCTCAATCGATTACTATCACCTCGTGCCGCTGACATCAGACCTGACCATGCGTTCCGTCATTCGCGTAAAGTCTGTGGGCGGCTCTACCACGCGACCGATACGCCCGCGGCTTTTCGAATCTGAGCCGGAGCGCGAGAACCGACTGCACGACGGCGTGCGCGCTCCCTCGAGCTGCTTACGCCTGCAGTCGTAAGCAGCACACGCAAGTCAACACTAACAAAATGAAGACCGTGCTTCGTAGGGGGGCTTACACGCTGAAGAAATGCGGTACCTCTAAGGAGAGGACTTTGAACCTCGAAAAATGAGAAAGCGGTTCAGTAACGGTCAGGACACGAGCCATTACTATGACGCGTGAACCTCACTTGATTAGCAGCGTGCTTAAAAATAAAATACAGCATAAACCGCTTGTAATGACTGCCCCAAAGGTGAATGAAGAGCAGGTACCATAATTTTGTCGTGAAAACACAGTTCCACGAGCGCTTGGTTTAGAACGGGGGAGCCGTCAACAAGGTTGCGGGTGAAAACGTACTTTATCTCGAAGTGGCGGGAGAACAGCCGCTTTTATCTTTCGAACGCTGCATGAGAATGAAATAGTCTATTGGGCAGAAACATCGGCTTACCACACCTGGACTTGAGCTGAGCGTCCTCCTCGCGAAGCTCCTCAGCAGTCTTCGTGCCCGCGCTGCGCAAACACCGACTTTGCACTGTCTTGGCGAGAGGATGGCGACTGGAGCGGGATGCCGGGCGGACGATGCCTCACGGATGAGTAACGCGCAAAATGCTTCAGGGGCGTTATGAAAGCGAACGCAAGTAATCACGGGAAAACAGTCTGCCAGCTACTTCCGGTTCCAATTTTCGCCGACTCACTACTGTCGCCGCGCGTGGTGGCATCGTTTATTCACTCATTTATTTGTGCTGTGACATAGTTCACTGTACATCATCGTAAGATGAGCCCGTGCTGCGTATGTGCGTGTCTTGAACGCAGAAATCGACAATCCCGAAAGATAAGCGTGTTCTATCGTGGCTTTGCAACCCACAATCGCTTCCGCTCAAAGCAGTGATGTTGATCAGGTTGCGTCTCCTCTGTGCAGCTTCCGATATCAACAAATCGTGCGGGAAGTGCTCGAAGGCTCGCACTGACTCGCGCGAAATGGGGATGTCGCATCGGGAATGCTTTCAAACATCCGTACTCGGCAACTGTCAGCGTCATTGTGACGTGTCCGGGGAGCATGCCAGTGGAGCGGGAGGTCCGCGTGGACACGTCACGCCCGGCGGCAAGTGTGAGTGCACTCAAGGGAGCAAAACAGATCGCTCACTGGAACGCTGACAAGAAGCACTGCGCATGACTGTTACAAGAGAGACAGACCCCCGTCTCTCTTGCCGTGTCTACTTCAGCCACCAGGGCACTAGAGGAGCCGCAGGAAGGCCAGAGATAGGTGGGCGTTCAGGACACGCACATACTCAGCACGCGTTGATCTTACGATGCTGTACAATGAACCATGTCACAGCAGAAATAAATGAGTGAATAAACGATGGCGGCTGTAGTGAGTGGGAGAAAATTGGAACCGGAAGTAGCTGGCAGACTATTTTCCCGTGATTACATGCGTTCACTGCAAGAACGCCCCTCAACCATTTCGCGCGTTACTCATTCATGAGATATCGTCCTATCAGCGTCCCGCTCCAGTCGCCATCCTCTCGTCAAGCCAGTACAAAGTCGGTGTTCGCGCAGCGCAGGCACGAACACTGCTGAAGAGCTTCGCGAGGAGAACGCTCAGCTCAAGTCCAGATGTGGTAAGCCGATGGTTCTGTCCAATACACTATTTCATTCTTATGCAGTGTTCTAAAGACAGAAGCAGCTGTTCTCCCGCCGCTTCGATATCAAGTACGTTTGCACCCACAAATTTGTTGTCGGCTACCTCGTTGTAAAGAAACCGAACACGCGTGGAACTGCGATTTCACTACAAAATTAATGTTCCTGCGCTTCATTCACCTTTGGGGCAGTCATTACCAGCGGTATATGCTGTATTTTATTTCCTAAGCACGCGGCTAATCAAGTGAGGTTCACGCCTCGTATTAATCACTCGTGTCCTCACCGTTACTAAACCGCTTTCGCATTTTTCGGGGTTCAAAGTCCTCTCCGTAGAGGTACCGCATTTCTTCAGCGTATAAGCCCCCCTACGAAGCACGGTCTTCATTTTGTTAGAGTCGACTTCCGTGTGCTGTTTACGACTGCAGCTCGAGGGAGCGCGCGCCGTCGTGCAGTCGGATCTCGCGCTCCGGCTCAGATTCGAGAAGCCGCGGCCGTATCGGTCGCGTGGTAGAGCCGCCCACAGACTTAACGCGAATGACGGAACGTATGGCCTGGTCTGATGTCAGCGGCACGAAGTGATAGAAATCGGGTGCGAGATAATGTTGTCTGTATGTCTACGGTGGCTGACGATAGCTGCGAACCGCGGCAGCATAGCGCGCAATTTTTGGTACCGGCGAAGAGAAAACTGCAAAAGCGTTGCGGGGTCGTGGAGGCCGTGTCGGCGAGCAAAAACGGCGGAAACAACCCCGTCACGAACGCGCTGTCCTCGCGGCGATCAGGCAGAATCGAAAAAGCAGTCAGAGCGAGCTGCGCACCAGCTGACGTCAGCCACCGTGAACAGTGAACATAGAGAGCATTATCCCGCACCGATGACTATCTCTTCGGGGCGCTGCCGGCAGTCCGGGCCACGAATTCCGTCATTCGTGTTCAGTCTGTGGTTGACTGTACGTATAGCTTTTCCGGTTTGAACTCACGACGTCGATAAATCAGACCGCGGAAATCAATCTTGCGCAAAGTTACTGTCGTGTTTGCCGCAGCCAGCTTGAATTCTCAGTTGTCTGTAGAGATGACTTTAAGCCGGCTTCACGCAGGCTCAGTGAGCCCCTGCACGTGAAAGATGACTTCTTAGAGCGAGTGGCAAGCTTAAGTAGGAGGGATGCAATGACGGTGTATTTCCCGACCCCTGGGTCCATCTTTCTGTGGGAAGACTAAGCCCTTTCAGATTTTCTGCACCTTCATCACCTAAATTAGTATAAAAAAAATTCGCAGCACAAATGAAGCGCAGACGTGGGGGGGTTACAACTTTACTGCCACAAAAGGGAAGGGATTAGTTGATGCTGGAGCCAGTACAGGTTGGCGTCCAGTCGGAGGCGACCTCTTGACCTCGCGTGATGAGGGCTAGTGGGGTTGTTTTTCTTGAACTGACCGGGAACCTGCCCCCATTCGTCCGCTGAGGGAGCGCTAGTGGAAGGCGCCTTCAACCTGAACGGCACTTCCGTCCCAGTAGCCTGCGTGGGATCCGCCGTGGTCCACGTGACGGCTTTTCGTGTGCCGCTGTGCGTGGGAGATGCGGCGCTGGCGGCAGCACTGACCTCTTACGGCCAGGTGCTGGACATCACCCACCCCGTCCTCAAGGGCCGTCGTCACGTCGGCAACGGGACGCGCGTGGTCCGGATCGAGACGAAGCAGGCGGTGCCGAACTTCCTGACCATCCAGGGACACCGCGTCATGTTTGACTACCGAGGCGTCCGGAAGGTGTGTTCCCGCTGCGGGCAAATTCAAATTCAAATTCAAATTTTATTTGCCACCATGGTACAGATGATGGCGGGGACCCGTAGTAAAAGCTGCCGTTTGACAGCTTGACAAGGCCACGGGCCCCCACTTTGACAGCAATGCAGTGGGTTTTTTTTTTTTTACACACACACACACAAAAAAGATAATACAGGAAATACAGATAACAAAGGAAAAAAAATACATATAGCAGAGCTGTTATCAGGTTACAGTAGTCAGCATAAAATCAACAGCATTGTCCTGGCTGGAAAGAAAACTTACAATGATAGTGAAAGAAAGAATTAGGTAAACAAATCACAGAAAAAAAAAGGTTAGGTGTAGTGTAAAAAATATTCGAACAGTTTGTGGCGTGTTGTGTTTTGGAGATCAATATCGTTTTGTGCGAGTTTGTTAAGAAGTCGAGGTAGTTTATTTTCTAATGTTTGATTACCATAGAAAGTTCTGTATGTTTTTACGTTCCATTGTGCTATATTTCTTGTGTTGTACATTGCATCTCGTTTTTCTAAACCAGCTAATTTGGATAGAAAAGATATATTCTTCAACACCTCGTTTTTCACACACTTGCTCAGACGATAGTCATAAAGCTTAGTAATTGGAAGTAAGTTATACTTTAAGAAAAGTGCGGCCGTATGGTAGGTATGCGAAACATTTTCAACAATTCTTAGAAATTTTTTCTGTAACAAGTGTAGTTTCTGAAGATTGCCTGCTGTTGTTGCACCCCAGGTTAAATGGCAATAGCTGAAATGAGATTGTATCAATGAATTATATAGCATTAGCATTACATTTCGCGGCAGTATCTCACGGTTCTTGTAAAGAAGACCAATAATACGTGAACATTTATTTATTACAAAGCTAACATGATCATCCCATGACATTCTTTCATTAAATATTATACCTAATGTTTTAAATGAAGGCACAACTTCTAAGGGTACGGACTGAAGGAATATATTCTCAGTGAGACAGACCTTCTTGTTTCTACCTCTGAAAACAACGACTTTAGTCTTTGCTGTGTTAATCAGCAACGCATTTCTGCTACTCCAGTTTTCTATTTGCTTCAGTGCATTGTTTGCAGTATCTGTGAGTTCAGCTGCATTATCTCCGGCAAGAAAAATACTGGTGTCATCAGCATAGATGATAAATTTAACGAATGGAGTTGCATGTACAATGTCATTGATGTAGAGATTAAACAGAAATGGACCCAAAATGCTACCTTGTGGGACGCCACAGCCCGGCAGGACGTGGCAGGACGGCCACATCGCCGCGGCGTGCCAAACGCCGCGGTGCGCTCGATGCGAGGTGTTCGGCCTCGACACGGCCGGATGCGGAGCGGCTTGCAGGCGCTGCGGCGGAAGCCACGCCACAGCGGACTGCCTGCGACCACGGTCCTATGCGGCGGCCGCCGCCTCGAGGAGGGAACCGAGCAAGGACAACGTGGCCGCAGAAACACGCAGCACACCAACCGTCCGGACGTCGGTTGCCGACGAGCACCCAACAACCAGCCGCCCGAGGGACCCCGAATCCGCCCCGCGACGGAGGTGCTCGGGAAGGAGCAGCACCACGAGGGGTCACCTTCAAAGGAGGTGGAGCCGTTCGCTGCAGTTTTCGCCGAGCCCTTGGCGCCGCTTCCCGGCACAGACACCTACGACACCGCGAGCAGCAGCGACGAGTCGAGCGAGACGTCGGGCGACCTGGAGGAGTTACCGGACAAAGTCACGCCGCTTCGCCTGACAGGCGACTTGACGTGCGGCCAGGTGTCAGGGCCGACGACTCCTCAAGGTGCGGACGACGCGCGCTTCCCGTCACCAGCCAGCCACACCCTCCCATCGGCGACCCTGGCGTCGGCATCGGCTTTAGCTGCGAGCGTCGCCAAGACCACGCAGCAACCGGTTGACGAGGCCACAAGCGCCGACGACCCCGAAAAAATGGACTTTTCCAGACCCGACTTAAAACGTGCCCACCCCCAATCATCGGAATCCGAAGGGACAGTTAAGGAACGTTGTAGTAAAAAAGTGCCGCGCGCGTCAAGCGCCGCCCATGGCAGCGCTCGTTAGGTTGTATGTTATGCCGTCGGTGCTCTTGGCAGTCATGGCGGTTGTGCATCTCCTCTCACTGAATGTTCGGGGATTTCAATCCGTAGACAGACAGAGAGAGGTGATGCACTTTGCCAGGGCCACGGGCGTCGACATCCTGTTTTTACAGGAATGCGGAGGAGGATATAGAAGAGGAAAGGCAGGGAGGTTAACCGAAATAATAATCGGTTTGCTACCCTACACGGGGGGAAGAAGTGAGGGGATAAAAAAAATGAAAGAGAAAGGAGAGTAACAGAAAATTGAAGTCACTCTAAAACGTCACTGTTCCTTAAAGTCACAGCCTATCGTGCCGGCCAGAAGTTCTCAAGAAGCGGAGCAGTGCCTTGCAGGCCTTCTCCGCCGACGACCGCCGCGGCCAGTGGCCGAGAATCTTCATTTCCGTGAAAGGGCGTGTATCTAGGCGCTCCAGCGCACGGCTGAGAGACTGCCTTTCGGTGGTGCAGGAAGGGCAGTCACAAAGAATGTGGGTTATGGTCTCGTCGTGCCCGCAGATGGAACATGCAGGGCTATCAGCCATACCGATTAAGAATGAGTAGTGGTTGGTGAAAGCTACACCAAGCCAGAGGCGACACAGCAAAGTTTCTTCTCGTCTTGGTAGGCCTGATGGTAGCCGGAGCTTCAGATCTGGGTCCAAGGATTGTAAACGGGAATTGCAAAATTGGCCGGAATTCCACGCGGCAAGCGTGATGTCCCGCGCAAGTGCGCGAAGCCTGCTCGCTGCATCCGATCTCGAAATGGGGATCGACATAAAATCGCCGTCGTCGTGAGCAGTTCGCGCGACCTCATCCGCGCGGTGATTACCTGCTAAGCCGCTGTGCGCCGGTAGCCATTGGTAGATAATGTCATGTCCTTTGTTGATGGCAGAGTGATGTAGCTGTCGAATTTCGGCGACCAGTTGTTCATGGGCTCCACGGCGAAGAGCAGTTTGTAAGCCTTGGAGGGCAGCTTTCGAATCGGTGAATATAGACCACCGCTGAGGGCGCTGCTGACTGATGTATTCAATGGCGACACGAAGAGCGGTGAGTTCTGCACCCGTGGAAGAAGTGCGGTGACCTGTCCTAACTCTAATTTCTGTAGTGCTTGCGGGTATGACGACGGAGCCAGAAGAAGAGATAGGGTTGACTGAGCCGTCGGTGTAAACGTGCACCTGGTTTGCATGGTGCTCATGTAAATATTCAAGGGTGACTTGTTGTAGTTCTGTCGGCGATGAGTCTATCTTCTTCCTGATGCCAGGTATCGAAAGAAGCACACGGGGATTGGGCAGGCTCCAAAGTGGCGAGGACGGTCTAGAGGCGGCTGTAAACTGGGACGGCAAAATGGCGGGATGTGCGTCAATGATGTGTGTAAACGATGTGCGCGGCCTGGTAATAGGAACACTGGCAAGATGGTGAGAGGGAACCCGGGAAATGTGCCGGAAATGTGCCCTCAGTGCGTCAACTGTTAAGTAGGTAGGGATTGGATGCTCCTGGGCGATAAGTACAGATGCGGCCGTAGAGGCACATTTCGGCAATCCTAGGCAAGTCCGGAGAGCTTGAGCTTGAGCGCTTTGCAGACTTCGTATGTTTGTTTTTCGAACATTTCCAAGTACAGGGAGGCTGTAGCGAAGAAATCCCATGAATAAGGCGTTGTAGAGCTGCCTCATTGACCGCACCGACGCTCCCAACGACTTTCCCCCAAGAAAGGCGAGAACGTGAGAAATCGCTGTCAGTCTCTTTTTCATGTATGAGATATGAGGGGTCCATGATAGATTTCGGTCGATGATTACTCCCAGAAACCGATGGCTCTTTACGTAGGGTATTGTTGTGCCGTTTATGCATACGGTATAATGAGACATGTTCTTTCGTGTAAAGGCAACCAGCGAGCACTTTTCGGTTGAAATCTGTAGGCCTTGCTGGCGAAGGTAGGCCGCAAGAATACTTGACGCCTTTTGAAGTCTCGCTCGAACTTGTGGGCGCGTAACTCCGGATGCCCAGATACAGATGTCATCCGCATATATTGAGAGTTGCGCCGACTGTGGTAGTATGTCGACAAGCCCGACAAGTGTAAGGTTGAACAGCGTTGGGCTGAGCACTCCACCCTGCGGGACTCCACGGGAAGTGAAATGAGAAGATGTTGGGCCTTTCTCTGTCTGCACAAAGAGAGATCTGTTGGATAAATAACTACGTATCCAGCAGAATACGCGGCCACCAAGCTCGGCAGCTTCCAGAGCGTTGTAGTGCCAGAGCCCACATTTCGCTGGCTGGCCTCTCTGGAAACAAGCGCTGCGCGCTCGCCGACGCTCAAAGCAGGCCCAGATTTTCTCCGACAAGTCGCGACATGCAGCGTGACTCATCCCGCCGCCGCGGCGCCGACACGGACCCTTCCTCCTCTCCTCCTCTCCGTCGGTGCGAATTCCTCCGACGCTCGCCGGCTCTCTACCATTGGTCTAATTTGAACGGTGGCCAGTGATTGGAGGATTTGAACGGCTGGCTGCCGTAACCGTTACCAGCGGCTATAAAAACGGAGCCGCGCTGAACCCGAGCAGCAGACGGGCAGCAGAAGAGCCATCACGCCGGAGCTACGCTCGCCGCCGGGGCCGCCCTTCTTCTGTGTGCCTGCCCGTGGTGCTCTTGGCCCTTGTATCATGTAAAAGCCCTTGTACATACTGTACATAAACGTCCTATTACTCACCGTCGCCTCGACCGTTTCCTGGCTCGGACACCCAGTCCCAACAGTGGTGGCAGCGGTGGGATGCCTCAGTCCCAACAGCGTCCAAAATAGCCTGGTGTGTTACATTGTCGTATGCGCCCTTTACATCCAAGAACAATGCCGCGGTCAAGCGCTTCAAATGTTTTTGGCGCTGGACGGATGACACTAGGTCGACCACGTTGTCGATTGAAGAGCGTCCACGTCGAAACCCGGACATTATATCCGGATATATGCGGTAGCGCTCCAGGTACCACTCAATGCGTGTAAGTACCATCCTTTCCAGTACTTTGCCAACACAACTAGCCAGCGCAATTGGACGGTATGACGTCAGGTCAAGAGGCGATTTCCCTGGTTTCAGGAGGGGAACTAGACGACTGGACTTCCAATCGTCTGGAACTGTGCCCTCATTCCAAGATTTGTTGTAATGCTCCAGAAGGACCCGCCGAGCTTCTTGTCCAATGTTTGCAAGTGCAGTGTATGGCACACCATCGGGTCCCGGCGATGATGATCGTCTGCAAGAAGCCAGCGCGGCGTCAAGTTCCTTCACGGAGAAGGGAAGGTCCATCCGAGGATCCCGAGAAGCAGGAACATCGCTGCAATGCAGCGTCACAGATGGGGCAGATGGTCCTGCTACCCTAGCGCAGAAATCCTCAGCTACCTCGACCTCGCCACGTCGTTGGAAGAGTGCAAGAGACTTGAAAGGGTGCAGCTGGTGTGGGGATGTTCGAAGGCCGCGAACTACATTCCAGATGCGTGACAACGGTTTCCGTGGATCAAGCGTTTCACAGAATGACCTCCAACGTTGTGCCTGTACTGCTTGAATTCTGCGCTGAATTTTCTTTTGCATGCGCCTCGCATCTCTGAGGTCAAGGCTCGACTTTGTGCGTGGGTACCTGCGCTCGGCCCTACGCCGCAGTGATCGCAAGCGCTGCAATTCCATATCGAATTCCGTGTACTTTTTAATTGGGGTGAATAACCGTGTCGCGTTCTCCATGGCCTCCTTAACTTTCCCTTCAAAACTTGCGGATGAACCTTCTCTGGATGCATCTTCCATAAGTGCTTGAAACACTGACCAGTCGATGCGTCGCATGCGTGTGGCAGAGGTGCATGTGGAAAGGCCAGTAATGGTCAGATATGTAGGGATATGGTCACTGCCGCGGGTTTCAATATCCGAAAACCACCGTACATTGCTGATAAGGCATCGAGAAACGAACGCCAAGGCAAGGCAGCTACTGTAAGTTGTCCCCCGAATATAAGTTGGGGAGCCGTCATTTAAACACTGAAGATCATGGTCAGAAGCGAAGGACACAAGTTTCCGTCCCCTAATGTTCATTCTAACGCCTCCCCACATGGTGTGGTGAGCGTTAAAGTCACCCATGACGATCCAAGGGCCGGGTGTAACCGCGATCAGGTCACTCAGTCGTGCGGCGTCAAATCGACTTGATGGAGACATATACGCACCCACAAGTGTAAACGTGAGATTACGCTTCTTCACTGTTAGACAAACGTACTGGTTGTCGTTATTAGGGGGAACTGGATGAAGCACATATGTAAGTTCACGCCGAATGTAGATGATGACTTTACTGTTCCCTCGGTGCGTGGGAGATGCAAACGCCTCGTAACCTGACAGTCGCAATATCTTCGGCACATTAGGCTCACAAATGATAAGGATGGGGAAATTGTTTACGTAAACATACTGCCGAATATCTGAAATTTGGGGCTGAAGTCCGCGGGCATTCCATTGAAAAATGGAGGCTTGCCTCAGCTGCTTTTGAAATGTTACTTGAAGGAATTTTTGAGCGCTAAAAAACCACGGAAAAAGGACGAACACACGGGACGAAGCGCTTTCTAACAACTGTTTTAATATCAAATGGATCATGACTATATACACACATTTGACGTCATATCATGCACAGAAGAGGTACGCACGCGCTGACAAGATTAAAAATGAAGGAAAAAAATCAAGGAAAAAAAAAGAAAACAGGTAAAAATCTACGCGCGCTTAGAATAGCCGAAGATTGCTATTCCTGAGACAGGTTAATTCAGTTCCCCCTAACATCACCGAAGGGGAGCTGACGCATTGCTTATCCGGAGCAACGTGCATTGCGAAAGCTTCGATAATTTCTCTTTCCCGTCTGTTTCGAGCCCTACCTATAACCTTGGTGTTTTTTAGCAGTGGTGTGCATTTACAGCGTGCACAATGAGGTGCCAGATTACCGGATTTTGCAATTTGTTCACACAATCTTTCGTGTTCCCGGAGCCTCTTGTTAAGGCATCTGCCCGTTTGCCCAACGTAAGTTCGTTGGCAGCTGAGTGGAATGCTGTAAATGACGTTTTCATCACACTTTACATAGGTGTTTTCGTGTTTGATATCGCACCCAGGCTTCTTTTTATGGTCTTCACTCTCGTTTACCTTTTTGCACATTCCAATGAGCTTATTGGGAGCTGAGAAAACCACCTGGACTCCGTACTTGTTGGCTATCCTCCTTATTCTGTGGGAGATATTGTGAACATACGGCATCACGGCAGGGCGTCCCTCGTAGCTCGCTTTCTTAGTTTTGTGGGACCCAGTAACTTCTCCCAGTAAGCTTTCTGCAATGCCGCAAATTAACTGCTCCGGATAACCGCTCTCCTTCAATCGCGAGACCTGTTGGTCTACGCTGTGAATTATCAAGTGGGGGCAAGATTTCTTTATAGCTAGTTTGAGGCAAGACGTAGCTACAGCTCGCTTTACAGTTCTGGAATGACCGGAGTCAAACCGCAGCAGCGGTTTTTCTGCTCTAGGCTTGTAAGCCCAGCAAGTGTGATTGTCGCAGCAAGTCACCAGCAGGTCTAGGAATCTAATCTGAGTGAAGAGTGAAGACCACAAAAAGAAGCCTGGGTGCGATATCAAACACGAAAACACCTATGTAAAGTGTGATGAAAACGTCATTTACAGCATTCCACTCAGCTGCCAACGAACTTACGTTGGGCAAACGGGCAGATGCCTTAACAAGAGGCTCCGGGAACACGAAAGATTATGTGAACAAATTGCAAAATCCGGTAATCTGGCACCTCATTGTGCACGCTGTAAATGCACACCACTGCTAAAAAACACCAAGGTTATAGGTAGGGCTCGAAACAGACGGGAAAGAGAAATTATCGAAGCTTTCGCAATGCACGTTGCTCCGGATAAGCAATGCGTGAGCTCCCCTTCGGTGATGTTAGGGGGAACTGAATTAACCTATCTCAGGAATAGCAATCTTCGGCTATTCTAAGCGCGCGTAGTTTTTTACCTGTTTTCTTTTTTTTCCTTCATTTTTTCCTTCATTTTTAATCTTGTCAGCGCGTGCGTACCTCTTCTGTGCATGATATGACGTCAAATGTGTGTATATAGTCATGATCCTTTTGATATTAAAACAGTTCTTAGAAAGCGCTTCGTCCCGTGTGTTCGTCCTTTTTCCGTGGTTTTTTAGCGCTCAAAAATTCCTTCAAGTATGTATTTCCAACTAGCCCCAGTAGTAGCTCTTTTGAAATGTTAATGCTGGGGGAGCCATTGTTCCTGCTACTGTAACGCCGCTAGGACTGGTGTTAGCGCGTCTAGTACTTGCAGCGCATTCTGTGCCGCTGGCGTACGCAGGCCTGCCAGCACTGCGCGGATGGCACTCAGGATGGACTTCAGCATTGCCATAACCTGTAGTTCTTGGCCATGGCTGAGATCTTGGCCTTTCTCCGGATCAACAGTAGGAGCCGAACTTGGAGATGGCATTGACTTTCTTGACCCAGTGGATGTGGGAGGTTTCGGGAGTGACGGCCAGGTAACGGCCGATGCAGCAAATCCGGCCTCATCAACTGTCGGGTTCGCTTGGTGTAATACGGCAGGCGGAGGAGGAGGACAAGATGCAGCAGTGCTAGAGGCCTCTCTGTCAAAAGTGACGGCTTTCTTAGAGGACCTTCGACGACGCGAACGACGTCGTCGCACCTTAGCAGCGGCCTCTCTGTGCGTGGAATGGTCTGGATCCATGAGGGCCACGGCAGTTGGCACACTTCAGGGTAGTCGCGCGGCAAACGTCGCCGCAATGTGAATCAGAGCACCTAGAGCACACGATGTTGTTCTTGCAGACGCCACTCCCGTGTCCGATTTTCATGCACTTTCTACATTGCAGTGGCTTGGGCACGAAAGGTCGAACTGGGTGGCGAAAATGCCCAACTTTCACAAACGACGGTATGCAGTCGCCCTGGAATGTGAGCTTGATGCACTGAGATCTTCCAAGGCGCTGAACTGCCATTATAAAGATGCTGTTGGACGCTGGCTTGATTAAAATAGGCAAATCAGCGTCCGCGATGGAAATGTCGACGTTGTAAATGACGCCTGCTGTAGTGCCGCTGTCTTGGAGGACATGGGAGCGTACGCTGATGTCGCCGAGTTAGGTAACGGCGGACAGACTCTGCAGTGCGCTGCGCTCCGTGAAATCAATGGCGATAATGTTTTTGTAAGAGTTGACTCGCACGTCCTTAATCCCCCCAGGCACGAGGCCCTCAAGGAACATAGACGTGGCTTGCCTGTTCAGGTGGTTGAGGTTTCCGGTTGGCGTTTCAGGCACAAACAAGATGGTATGCGTCGGGGGACCTCGCGTCTTAATGACTGTAGACGTGCTTGATGAGGACGACTCCTCACGTCGGCGCAGTCTTCGCTTGGCCTTCTTGCTGATGACTGGTACGAACCCATCGTCCGTCGAAGAGTCTTCACTGGCCGCCGAGTACACCTCGGTGGCCTGGCTACTTGCGTCACTGATGTGGTAGAGACGCTTCCTCTGGGCGGTGTTGTGACTTAGGCATCCCACCGCTGCCACCAATGTTGTGCCATAGAGGTGGTCCCGTAGCGCTCGCCACCCGTTTCGTGACTGAGCGCTGCCAGCTCTCTTGGCGGTAGCGAAGACTCCGAGTCCGGCGTCGGTGAGATCAAGAAAACGCTTTATACATTATGTACAGGGCATAATATAGTTCAACATCGGCACAGGGGCCGAGAGCTACACAACGCGACTGTTCTCGCACAGCGACGACCAGCGAGACACCAGCACGTCACACCATCCGACTCCACTCGTGAGCAGCACTCGACCAACACCACGGTGGGTCGGTCACTCTCTCCAAGCTGCAGTTGCTATCCAAGCGGCAGCGCTGGGGCTTATATAGCCTGAGGAACGGCGGTCCCTCAGAACTGGCCAATCCAAAGGCAGCACTCGACGGCAGTCCGAAAGGACCAATCAGCGACCGCGCCGGCCACCCGCTTCAAATTTTGCCGCGCGCGGTGACGCCCTGGGGGGGGGGGGGGGTAGTCTCGTTTTGGCCGCCGACGGGTGCACACGTCGGCGGCTGGCGTCTCTCATTCAGGCCCTTTGTTTTCGCTTATGGCGTTCTTGAAGGCCCTTATTTTTTTGACGCGCGCCCAACACAGGCCCGCCTCCCTGGATTACTCAACTGTCATCCATGGATAGCCTTCCTGCGCCTCCTCCTGGGTGGTTTTCAGCAGCAATACTCCTGCGCCCCTGCTCTACATTGGTTTTACTAGCAGACTCACTTCACTACCCTCGAACGGATTACCAGTGTGCGTTGTTCGCGTATGTCTGCTACCCGGACTGCTTGCTCTGGACTCTGGACGAACGGTGACTTCTCTCGCTCGCACCTCGTGTGCCTGCCATTCTCTTTTTTCCCCAACGGCTTCTCTACACGCCGTCCTTCCTCCGCTCGCCACCCTGGCCCGCATCTTCCCCATGCCTTTCTGGCATCTTCTTCCCCATGCCCTCTTCGGCTCCTTCGCGCAGGCGGAGCGCGTTCCGGCGCATTCTTTGGGTTGTTCTTGGGCTGCGCGCGTGTCGCGGTGTTGGCCGCAGTCGCTGGCAAACCCGGGGTGGTAGGGCACGTGCTTCGCTATCTAAGAGCGGTAGTCTGCGCGGTCGTGTCCACGGGAGGGGCGCCCCGAACACTCCCACTTCTGCCGCCACCGCATGCTTCGTTGTCGCCGCGCTGCCCGTTTTCTTCCCGTTCCTTTCGCCGGGCCCCGCTCCCGCCGTGCATACCTCACGCCCAGGGCCTTTCCGCTCCTCGTCCTATTCTCTTCCCTAGCTCGTCTTTCTGACGGCCAATCCTTACCCGCGCAATTTAATTGCCTCCTTTCCTCACATGCAGGTTCCTACCTACATGACAGCCCTTCCTGCGCGCCCCGTGCCCGCTAACTACATAGCGCGCTCATATAGCCGCTTTCTCTCTCTGGCCGCTCTATATCTGAACGTGCCACCCCTGTCCTTTTGACCCCTTTCGTCTGCGGTCTCAGTGCGCCATGGCGTTTGTGCGTGGGTCCGTGTGGCGGCGTTTCACTCTGGGGTTGGCCGCAGTCGCCGACCACACGGGGCGGGTGGACACGCGTTTCGCTATCTAAGTGCGGTAGTCTGCGTTCTCGTGTTCACGGGAGGGCCGCCCCGGACGCCTCGCTTCTGCCGCCACCGCCACACCCTGGCCCGTGTCTCGCTGCCTCGCGGTCGCCCGTTCCTTCGCCTTGTCGTACTGGCGTCCGCTTCCCTCTTCGTCTACCACTGACTCCAACTTTGCGCGTTTCTCATGCCCGCAACCGCTTCGCGGTCTCCTTTTATTTCCTATTCTATTACTGCGCGCAAGAATTCTGTCCGCTATCTTCCAGCGCGCAATTGTGCTCGCTTCCGTCCACAGCGCTCAATCTCGAGCTCTCTTTTCTCTATTGGCCCACCGCTACTCGAATCAGCGGCTGCGCTTCTCACGCGGGCGCGCCTCCTTGACTTGCAGATGCTCGCTCTACGCTCTGGCCTTGTTTTGCCCTTGGCTTTGCCGCCATGTCTATTCACCCGGACCCTTTCCATCACTATCCTTATATTCCCTCTTCCCCCAGCACGGCGCAACGGCGGTGATTCCCTCTCAAGAGGAGACAGTTGAACGCGCCGTGTCCCCACATTTCAAATCATCTTCACCAAGAATCACAAGAAGAAGAACGCCCTGGGGAAAGGGAAACGGGCGCCTCGTAGTCTGGCACCCAGCGACGTGTCCAGGCACGCTGCTCGGCGATGCTTCTCCTTAAGACCCTGCTGACTTACGGCGCAGCATCGTGGCTTGTCAAGGGAGCGTTAGGGCGCGTTGCCTTGCGGCGCAGCACCAGGGCTTGTCAAAGGGACGTTCGCAGCAGAAAGCTTGCGGCCTGCAGATTTGGAATCCGGGCGGGTTTCCCGGCATAACAGCACCCCCGCCATCAGATAAGGCGCCGGGAAGACGAGCTGCTTCCACGTGGCTCGGATGCCTGGCGCGCATCTTCTCAGGCTCTTCCAAGTTCGCGTCCTGGTAACTTCACGAGCACCAGGTCCCACTTGCCGGACCAGGATCTCTTCTCACAGCGTTGTCGCCAAGGCACCTCGACCAGCTTCGCTGCTCTCGTTCCGATCCCCTTGCTTCTCGCCACCGGTCATGGTTGGTCGTTCTGCAGACTACAAAACCGACCGGCAAAAGGCAACACCCAACACGAGCAAGTGCCCTCTGTCTCCCGTCAAACACCAGACAAAGCCATAATCCAAATCAACTCAACTAAATTGCTGTCCCCATTTTTTTCCCGCTGCAACAAGAGGCATGCGTACGATCTGGTACACAAGGTTCAAACAACCATTTTACAAAGTATCCACACACCAAAATAGCAGGAGAACTTAATAATCAGCAATAATAATGAAAATCAGATTGGTCCCCTTGAAATCATTTGGACCGAAAACACACTACTGAGGAAGCAAATGAGGTCATTCATTTTTGCCCGTTTCTTCCTCTGAACATGATAGTTTGTCGCAAAGTGAGAGAAGGTAAGTAACGAGGATGTCACTGAAAGAATCGAGGCCTAAAATGCACGACTTAGAACATCGGCGTTCGCGTTCAACCTTCCCTTATAGCGGACAACGAGATTATGCTGCTGGAGGGTCATGCTCCACCTCAGCAAACGACCGCTTTTAGACTAAATGTTACTTAACCAGACTAGAGGGAAATGGTCCGTTTCCACAACAAACTCAGAACCGGAGACACAACAAGCCAGCTTCTGAACTGCCCACACAAGGCAGGCGCACTCTCTCTCCTCTGCCTCTTCCCTACAACTTAGTCTGCAACTCAAATACAAAATTGGTCGTTCATGACCACTAGCATCTTCTTGGCATAGCACCGCTCCCATTCCGCGATCGCTCGCGTAACATTCAAAGATGAAACCTTTCGGAAAGTCTGGTACCGTTAGAATCGGCTTATGGCTCAAGGCTTGTTTCAATATTTAGAACGCATTCTATTCCTTCGAGTCCCACGTCACCTTAACTGGCGCCGATTTTCGAAGCGCGTCTGTCAGCGGGTTGGCAAGGTCAGAGTAGTCTCTCACATAGTGTTGGTAATATCCAGCTAAACTGGTTGGCTGGGGAGAGTTTACAATAACGGCTACCTTGATGTCGGAAGGTCTACGCCGGCCGCGCCCCACCACAAGGCCCAAATAAGTCACTTCACTGTAACCTAGGTGACATTTAGCTGGTTTCACAGTAAGGCCTGCCTCTTTCTACCTGCACAATACGACTCGCAAGTGCTCGAGATTTTCTTCCCAAGTGTCCGAAAAGATGGCAACATCGTCGAGGTATGGTAATGCAAACTCGCCCAAACCATGAAGCACTCTGCCCATCAGGCTAGAGAAACAATACGGCTCGTTTCGAAGTCCGAAGCTCAAATTTTGGTTTGCCTCCATCTTTCCTTTTACATCTGAGTGAATGACCAAAAAAAACAAACACTAAATACAAGAAAGATGTATTCTTAGAATGCACAAACTTCAGCCGCGCCCTGCGCGGTCGCGGCCGGACGGCCGCTCGACCAGCCGACGCTTCACAGAAGCTGAGGGGCTGATTAGTCACGCCTCTCCGCGACATGCGTCCAAAGCCTAGGCAGCGCTTGGAAGGCCGAAAGCGAGAGGGGCGCTTCCTCCTTTCTTGGTCGCAGTCATGTCGTTCCCCTTTCTGACTAGCGCGTGCACTGTGGCGCTCTTTTGTGTGGCGACCGCGCACCCTTCTCTGGAGTCCATCACGCCCATCCCGAATCCTAGGAATTCCTCTGCGGTTCTTCCACAGCGGCGTAGTACGCTTTAGACCAGGCTGCGCCTGGTGAGTCGGCTTTCCTTTTACGCGACGCCTGCGAACTCTTGGGCTCCAAGGTGACAATTTCGGGCTCTTACGCACATTGCCGGCCCTCGATCGTACAAGCTTCTTCCGCACTTTTCCCTTTTTAGCGCAACCATTCACATTGGTTTTTCTTCTACGCCGCCGCTTTTTGGGAACTGCCCTAGCGGATCTGTTGTGCGATTCTCCGGTTATTTCGGTGCCCTCATCCTTCAAGCTACCAGCCTTCGTCTGACCAGCAAAATCTGGTCTTGAAGAATTCATGCACTCGTCCCGAGCAAGACTTTCCTCGCGCAGCCACAGAACCTGCGCTTTTCTAGCAGTGTCAGGCGACGGTTCACCTGACGAACCGTTCGGTGCTATTTCCTTTGAGCACAATAGCTCGTTTTCCGGCAGTCTATCACAAGACGCTGGAGTTTGACCTTCACTAAGCTGATCTTTGTCTCGATGCAGCGCTGAGCGGCATTCCTCGCCTACGATCGAACTCTCAGTTGGCGCTTTCGGTGCGCCACTGCCCGTAGCGAACTCAGAGCGACCTGTCTCAATTTCCGCAGAGAACAGCTGCTCGCTCTCCTGTGGCCTACATCTTGGCGCTACGCCTTCATCTTTCAAGATCGCAGCGGTAATCTCTGTAGCATCGCACTTTACAGCTAACGCTGCGCTCTGGCTTGGCGCTTCATCGTCACCGTCATGTGACTCACAGCCACGCTCTGGGCCGCAGATTAGAGCCTCAATGTCATTACCCTTGCACACGTGCTCAACTTTCTCGAGGTATCTATCCATATCCTCGCCGACGACCATGGGCGGCAGTTGGTCGCGTATTCTTGGACCGTTAGAGAGAACTGTCGTAGAAGCAAGAATAGGCGCTGGCGCGGTTTCGAGGAGCTTCAGCTCCATCATTCTTACCTCGTGCTCTCTAAGCGCCTGGCGCTCCCGCCTCTCCTCTTCTTCCCTTTCCTCCTCGCGACGTTCCTTCTCCCTCTTTTCCTCCCGCTCACGCCGTTCAATGACATCAGCCCAGGCCTCTTCGGCTTCCTCAGCCGTCACGTCCTCGGTTCTCATGACCTCAAGGATCGCATTCTTTCTTTTTGCTGGGCCCAAATCAATGCCCAACTCCTCACAAATTTGGAGAAGTTCTTTGACCTTGTAACCCTCCATCGTTCACAATGGCCTCTTGCTGTTTGCCCTTTTAGAAAATACTTGCCGTACACTACTATATGACTACTAGTTAGCCACGCGCAAGCATTTTACACACTGCCTTATTTTCCCCTTCAGCATCCCTTGGTTTTCAAAACACTCTTCCTAGGCTTGAAACACACAAGGTTAACACAATGCTACACCAAAATTCTCTAAGCTACCATAACCTGTTTTAGAGAAAGTCTGGCGTTTGAGGAAAACTTCAGGCACTCACCGCGCCGAGGTAGCTGATGTCGGTCGATCCCACCGCTGCCACCAATGTTGTGACTTTGGGCATCCCACCGCTGCCACCAATGTTGTGACTTAGGCATCCCACCGCTGCCACCAATGTTGTGCCATAGAGGTGGTCCCGTAGCGCTCGCCACCCGTTTCGTGACTGAGCGCTGCCAGCTCTCTTGGCGGTAGCGAAGACTCCGAGTCCGGCGTCGGTGAGATCAAGAAAACGCTTTATACATTATGTACAGGGCATAATATAGTTCAACATCGGCACAGGGGCCGAGAGCTACACAACGCGACTGTTCTCGCACAGCGACGACCAGCGAGACACCAGCACGTCACACCATCCGACTCCACTCGTGAGCAGCACTCGACCAACACCACGGTGGGTCGGTCACTCTCTCCAAGCTGCAGCTGCTATCCAAGCGGCAGCGGTGGGGCTTATATAGCCTGAGGAACGGCGGTCCCTCAGAACTGGCCAATCCAAAGGCAGCACTCGACGGCAGTCCGAAAGGACCAATCAGCGACCGCGCCGGCCACCCGCTTCAAATTTTGCCGCGCGCGGTGACGCCCTGGGGAAAGGGAAACGGGCGCCTCGTAGTCTGGCACCCAGCGACGTGTCCAGGCACGCTGCTCGGCGATGCTTCTCCTTAAGACCCTGCTGACTTACGGCGCAGCATCGTGGCTTGTCAAGGGAGCGTTAGGGCGCGTTGCCTTGCGGCGCAGCACCAGGGCTTGTCAAAGGGACGTTCGCAGCAGAAAGTTTGCGGCCTGCAGATTTGGAATCCGGGCGGGTTTCCCGGCATAACAGCGGCCGCTGCCGACCCGCCGGGTTCCAAGGGAGGCCCATGAGCCTCCACTTCCATCGCCGTATGTGAAAGGGAGCGGAGCCTGATTCTCACATGTGCGGTGTTGGTGTCGTCTTTGTAAACCCCTGCCTGCGCGCGGGTGCTCATTGCACTTTCGCGCTGGACGGCCGCACTCTTGCGGTCGACTTCACACTAAACCAGCCGCGGGTACCTGCGTTGGTTGTATACGCGCCGGCACGGCAGTCCGACTTTTTCCGACTTCTTTGAGCGCCTCGACTCATTCCTCCTTGATCCCTTCCCCACTTTTATAGTCGGTGACTTCAATTGTGTTCTTAACATCGACCGTGACGTCCGTAGACAGGGTCACGGCCGCCGTTATGCCGGTGCCCCCGCGCTCCGCGATCTCGTGACTCAGTTCCGCTTGTCTCACGCGTGGGTGCAGCTTCACGAGGATGCCTTTGGAGCGACGTGGGAGAGAGCACAGTCAGCCTGTCGGATAGACAAATTCTATTTTCCACCAGAGCTCGCTTCTTTTGTCGTCAGCTGCGAAGTTCTTGCGTTCCCTGCAGGCACGCCGGTGATTTCCAATCACCACCCCTTGTCAGTCAGGCACGACTTTGGTGACACCCCACGTACTGTTACGTGGCGCATGGACACGAGCCTACTGGCAGACCCGGAAAGCGTGGCGTCGCTGCGTACGGCGTTGGCCGCATCGCCCAAGAGCTTCGTTGCGACTGATTCATGGGTCACACTCAAGACTCGTTGGCAGGCAACTCTGGTGGCGGCCGGTCAAGACCGCAGACGCCGGGTAACTCACGCACTGAATGACACCCTCAAGCGGATCCGTATAGTGCAGAGGGGAGCACCCTTAACCTTTGCCATGAGCGATTACCTGAGTCTACTTAAAGCACGTTACCCCGTGTTGCTCTGCCAGTCATCACGGGCAGCTAGTCCTGCACACCAGCTCGGGCGGCCTATATCAGACCCGGCTGTGCTACGACACGTACGCGCAGGCACGGCAGAGGAATTCGCTCCCGCTACTGTGCCTTTCGTGACACTCCCAGACGGCACCCAAAGCAAAACCACGTCCGATATCTGCACGATCTTCGCAAGTCACTTCTCGAACCTGTTCTCTATGGGCAGTTGGCTACATCTTCAAGATCGTTACGACGGGCTTCTACGAAGGTTTTTTGGAAACTTGCCCCGAGTAGCTGAAGAGCTGCATGAAAACCTTTGCGCACCAGCCACAAGCCAAGAGCTGCACGCCATCCTGCAGAGTATGAATGCAGCCTCTTCCCCCGGTCCAGACGGCATTCCAACAAGTTTTTATACCACGTTTTTTTTACCAGATCCAAGGATCGCTGCTGAAGATGGTCAACGGCTTCCTCGCGGATGGGTTACGTCCAAACCCTTTCCGAGAATGTCGCATCATACTCATTCCGAAAGCGGGCGGTGACCCCTCCGACCCACAAGCATGGCGGCCCATAAGCCTCTTAAACGCAGACTACAAAATAGTCGCATCTTTACTGAACACAAGAATGCGGACGATCCTGCCTCACCTAATACACCGGGCTCAAACCAGCAGCGTGCCTGACCGCTCTGTGTTTGATGCATTGGCACTCACAAGAGACCTGTTCACATTTGCCAGCAGGACGGGCTACAGCGGGTGCTTTGTTTCGCTTGATCAGGCGAAAGCATTCGATCGCGTGGAACACTCGTAACTGTTCGGAGTCCTCAAAGCCTTCGGATTCCCGCCGCAAATTGTCAGCAGGCTGCGCTTACCTTACGCAGACCTGAATGCTCGTCTCTCCGTAAACGGCCACCAGAGCGCTCCCTTCTGAGTCACCTGGGGCATAAGGCAAGGATGCCCTCTCTCCCCAACATTCTTCGTGTTATGCCTGGATCCACTGATCCGGCGCATTAACGACAGCCCATCCATACGAGGCTTCCCTCTGCCTGGCCAGGGCCAAATCAAGGTTTCGGCCTACGCCGACGACGTGTCGCTGTTCCTCAAAGACGAGGATAGCTACGCCGGTTTTTCGCGGCTGTTTCTCGAGTACAGCGAGATATCAGGGGCCCTATTAAACAGGGCAAAAAGCAAGGCGCTAAGGTTTGGCACCTTCACACCGTACCTTGCGGGCGAGGTGGAGTGGGTGCAGGGAGTGGAAGTCCTGGGAGTAGTGTTCCTCGCCAGCGGGGAAGTAGCCCGCGAAACCTGGACTAAACTCCGCACGAATGCTGAGAAACGCCTCTCGGTGGCGTCAACTTTCCGCCTTTCAATGCCAGAGCGCAGCTATGGAGTTAAGTCCTCAATCCTAGCCGCATGTTTTTTTTTCGCCCGCGTCGCAAACCCACCGCGCACGTTTGCTCGCAGGCTAACCTCGGCCTGTGGCTCTTTCGTTTGGCCGGGCAAAACCGAACTTGTGTCACGAATGTTCATGCGCCTTCCATCGTACATGGGTGGGCTTAGTATACCTTGCATCCGCACCATGTGCAATGTGCTCGCCTTGCGAGGAGTACGAGATCTTGTACGCAACCCAGACTATCCCGGGAGAACACTCCTCACATACTTTCTGGGTACAGCGCGTAACGTGTTTTTTACACAACACGTGGTTGGCCCTACAGTCGAGCAGCCGCCGGCATTTTTCGTTAACGTGCGTCGCACACTGGCGTCGTTGACTGCCAGCGTGCCCGATCTGGATGTTGATGAAACCCCGCCCTCCAGGATGTGTGAAGCACTAACGGTCGCTGAGCTGACCCGCGAACAACTCCAGAAAACGAGACGGGCACTCTGGCGCCAACTGACCTCAGCAGCGCTTCCTGCAGATGTCAGGAACTTCGGCTGGCTGCGAGGCTGGCGGGTCCTGCACACAAGAGACCGCCTTGCGGCGTGGGGCGTGGCGCCCTCCGCCCGATGCCCCCGTGCGGTCTCCTTGAAACTTTGCAGCACGCAATGTTTGAGTGTGTAGTGGCGCGAACCTTTTGGATATTAGTGTCACGCATGTTTTTAAGCCGCCTGGAAGCGCGCACTAGTTCACCCGAAGTGATTCAAAATATGCTCTTGTGTGTCGGCATGTTCGTTTTGTGGCGGCAGCGTGGAGAGGCTTCATTAAATGGGCGTCCGCAAAGAACAATGTTTCTAATGTTGCAGCGCCTCCGCACGCGCCTGTTTGAACAAGCATGCGTGGACGCTCTGTCAATGAGCGAGGCTGAGGTTTTGCGCAAATGGTCGACATACTTTATCGTCCTGCGCGGCGGTGGGTGTCGGCTTTCTTACTGCCTTACTGACGTGCCCAGTGCTGCGTCATTGCGCATGCGCTTGACTGATCAGAGCATTGAGTTCAGCTGCTTTGTTTTCTATTTTTTATGTTAACACAGAACAAAATAAACTTCTCTTACCACGAACATACTCACCACGCGCTGATCTTACGATGCTGTACAATGAACCATGTCACAGCACAAATAAATGAGTGAATAAACGATGCCACCACGCGTGGCGGCTGTAGTGAGTGGGCGAAAATTGGAACCGGAAGTAGCTGGCAGACTATTTTCCCGTGATTACTTGCGTTCACTGCAAGAACGCCCCTCAACCATTTCGCACGTTACTCATTCATGAGACATCGTCCGCCCAGCGTCCCGCTCCAGTCGCCATCCTCTCGTCAAGCCAGTACAAAGTCGATGTTCGCGCAGCGCGGGCACGAACACTGCTGAAGAGCTTCGCGAGGAGAACGCTCAGCTCAAGTCCAGATGCGGTAAGCCGATGGTTCTGTCCAATGCACTATTTCATTCTTATGCAGTGTTCTATAGACAGAAGCAGCTGTTCTCCTGCCGCTTCGATATCAAGTACGTTTGCACCATCAGATGTTACTATCAGATGTACGTTTGCAAGAAATCAGATGTCACAACAGAGCTAACTATGAAAAAAAAACCGAATTAGAAATTTTTTCCGCCAAGTTCATTGATCAATACTTATTGCGCATTGTTCAGCAAAACTGAGATTTATTCAAGAGTACTTTTAAGAAACTTATCGAAGACTTCGTTCCTCTATTGACCATTAGATGTAGCAGCAGTGCACCATGGTTTACTCAGAAGTTGCGACGTGCAAATAACAAGAAAAAGCGATTTTGCCAGCAGGCAGTGAACAATGGTGTTCTAAGCGCGTGGGAAAAGTACACTGCGACAAGGACTACCAGTCACTACTGAAATCCACTCGACGTCACTTTTTCAATCATGACCTGACATCTCTGCTATCCAACAACCCTCGTAAATTCTGGCGCATCATAAATCCTGGCTTTCAACCCGACATTTTGCTTTCCGACAGCGACAGCGTCTTAATTAAAGAGTCAGAATGTGCTCAGGTTTTCAACGACGGCTTCTCATTAGTATTCACCAAAGAAGACATTAGCTCATTCCCTGATTTAGATATAATCCAAGATATTTGCATGCCTGAAATAGTTAATAATGAAACAGGTGTTCTAGCTTCATTAAACAATTTTAAAATAAGTAATAGTTCGGATCACCTCGGCTTCAACAATAAGTTGCTGAAGAACACATCCCAAAGCATTGGCGTTGTGTTGTCCTGTTTGTGTTCGCAATCATTATCACACGGATTAATCCCTAATGACTGGCTGGTAGCCAAAGTAATACCTATATTTAAATCAGGTGAGCCTTCCTCTCCATTAAACTATTGACCCATCTCGTTAACCAGCTCTGTTTGCAAAGTCCTTGAACATATAATTCACAGCCAAATCATCAGCTATCTCGAAGATCATAACATTATTTTCAGTTATCAGCACGGTTTTCGCAAGGGATTTTCTTACTCAATTAGCTGGCTTTATTAATGACTTACAATTATCACTTGACGCGGGCTTTCAGGTCAACGCAGTTTCCTGGATTACCCAACAGCTTTCACAATCTGTCTCTCGTTCCTTCTCTCTTCCCTTTTTATCCCCTCATTCCCTTCCCCAGTGCAGGGTAGCCAACCGGAAACCTTTCTGGTTAACATCCCTGCCTTTCCCCCTCTCTTTATCTCTCTCTCTCTCAACAGCTTTCGATCGGGTTCCTCATCAAAGACTTCTACTGAAACTAGCACAGCTTAATATACACCCTAACGTGCTCGCTTGGATTAAGGACTTTCCATCATCTAGAACTCAGTTTACCTCCATTAATAATTCTAACTCTTCCTCTGCTAATGTGACATCTGGGGTACCACAAGGAAGCGTACTAGGGCCTTTGCTTTTTCTAATCTATATTAATGGCTGACTCTCCTGCGTGTGGCCAGTGTGGTTGTGACGAGACGATCAGCCACCTCCTCTGTGACTGCCCTCGTTTTGAGCGAGAGCGCGGTTGCCTAGTTGCTTCTCTGCTCCGCTTGGACTCGCGTCCTTTAACAGAGTCTAACGTTCTGGGGCCTTGGACGCAACCTTCCAGACAACGAAAAGCGGTGAAAGCGCTCCTGAATTTCCTAAGGGACTCGGGGTTGCATTCCCGCCTATAGTCTAAGTTTTCTGTGCGCGCCCTCTGTCCCTGTGACATAGTGGTCGATGGACACTTGACAGACTCATTTCTTTGCCGCTCTTTTTCCTTTTTTCCCCTTTGTTCCCCTCCCCAAGTGTAGGGTAGCCAACTGGGCATCGCCTGGTTAACCTCCCTGCCTTTCCGTCCTTTTCTCTCTCTCTCTATATATATATATTAATGATTTACCTGCCTGTGTAACATCTAGAGTTCGCCTTTTCGCTGATGACTGCGTAATTTACCGTAACATTACTAGAGACAGTGACCGCCAATCCCTACAATCTGACCTGAACGCAGTAAGCTCTTGGTGCTCATCACGGTTAATGACATTAAACGTTTCTAAAACTAAACTGATATCTTTCACTCGCCGTTCAGCTCGCATTCCAACCACTTATATTCTAAATGACAATACTGTGGAACTAGTAACACGTTCTGCTGGGCGAGTTGGTTCATCTTGGTAAAGTAAAGGCTTTTAGCGCAAAACGACTAAGAAAGGACGGGTATAGAACACAGACAAAAAGCGCTCCTTTGTGTCTGTGTTCTATCCCCGTCCTTTCTTAGTCGTCTCGCGCTAAAAGCCTTTACTTTACTTTACTGTGGAACTAACATCAACATACAAGTACCTTGGGATGCACCTTTAGTACCTAACATGGCATCACCATATCAACCTCACCCTAGCATCTGCTAACCGCTCACTTGGTTTTCTTAAACGTAACCTCAGATACGCCCCTATACATGTTAAAAAACTTGCTTATATAACTCTAATACGCCCTAAAATCGTATATGCTGCGGCCATTTGGGACCCTGTTCAAGCCTACGTTATCATTAACATTGAATGCTTGCAAAACCGTGCTCTTCGTTTCATATTTTCATACTACTCACCCTTCACAAGCGTTTCAGCATTAAAAAAACGGGCCGAACTGGAAGATTTGTCATACCGCCGTAAACTTGCTCGCTTAACCCTTTTCCATAAGCTTTATCACCACCCATCCCTTCGCAGTGATTTTTTGTCACCTTATTCTATCTTTCCACACCGTGATCATTCTCTCAAAGTTAAACGCGGTAACTGTCATAGCGCGGTAACTGTCATAACTGTCAATAGCGCTCGTGAACGTCTCAGTGTGTCTCTCTTTGTCCCTTGTCTGTATTTTTGCGCTGAATTCAATTTAACATGCTTCACCAACTAGCCCGGCAGCTTGCTCTCCTGAACTGTCATTCATCGTCTTATGCCAATTCATTCATTCCACGTACTATCACTGAATGGAATAGTTTTCCATCAGTCATCGCCACAGATACTGACAAAAAATTTCAAGAGCTTTTCTGCTGTGACCGAAATGTGTAAAAGTTTGCTGTTTTTGTTAGTGTTCATTTTTTCTTTGTGCGATGCCTCATGTTTTAATTAACATTTTTCGTTACACTTATTTGTTCAAATGTATCGCGATTACTTATGATTGTACCCCCCCCTATGTAATACCCTCTTCGGGGGGCGTTTAGGGGTAACTTGAATAAATAAATAAATAAATAAATAAAAAGAAATGACCGCGCTTTGTTATATTACCGCGATGTCCACATCGAGCTATGTATATTACCTACAAGAATCAAACTACTTTCGCGCCAAGGAATTACTCGTCATTCCTCATTAAGCATCTGATGAGATTAATCGTGCGCACCAAGTTGTAAAGCTAAAGAGCGTCTTTTCATCCCCTTCTTTGAAATACCAGCTCTCACTACAACCTGTTGGCCGTCAGCAAGTCTAAATTTACTCCGGTCGTAACTCCCCTCCTTTTAGTTTAGTTCCGGTTCGATTGTGTTGACGGGTCACTTGTATAGCCCCTTCAGTCCCGCATTCTGTTCTGTCATCGAAAAAAAATGCATATACTTAAAACACCCAAGGTGAGCGGACAAGGACTGCACCGCCTCCCACGCTCGAGAGCGGTAGTGCTGGCGGAATAAATAGAGATAACAGCACGTACAAACAGAAAAAATTGGCAGAGGCTCAGCTTGGGTAAGCCCGGAAATTGCGAAAGCACCTTCATCCGTTCCTTAAGCCCGCCGTCGTTTCCTAGATTGAGCGAATCGTTGCAGCCTTGCCTTGTACATGAAGGACGACATGGCCTGGCTGAAACGCACAGCGTGATTACGCCGGGACGACTGCGGTTGGTTGGTTGGTTGCGACTGAGAGAAGGATGAAAAGGAAAGTGCACGGGCCTGCCAACTGGCTCAAGCCGAGGCATCACGCTGCCACGTGCAGATAGAAGAAAGTTGAAAGATAAGAGGACAGAATAAAAGACAGAGTAAATACGCGCGTCGCAACAACCGCGTCCGCCGGAACGGACGCTGGCTGAAAAATAGATACACAGCCGCAGCCCGAAGGCTGCAAACCGAATACCACAGATATTCCGCGACTGCGACGAGCCGGGTAGCAGCCCGATATATCTCTTTTTGGCGTGATGTCATCATAGCGAGCGCCTCCTCGCGGCAGCGGCGCGCAGCTGCTGCTCGGCGCACCGTGGTTACGCTGGAACGATCGGGACGAGAGGAGTTGGGGCTCTGTCTCTCTCCGTCTCGCGTGACGTCATCATAGCGAGCGCCTCCTCGCGGCAGCGGCGCGCAGCTGCTGCTCGGCGCACCGTGGTTACGCTGGGACGACCACGACGAGACGAGTTGGGGCTCTGTCTCTCTCCGTCTCGCGTGACGTCATCACAGCGAGCGCCTCCTCGCGGCAGCGCCGCGCAGCTGCTGCTCGGCGCACCGTGGTTACGCTGGGACGGCCGTGACGAGACGAGTTGGGGCTCTGTCTCTCACCGTGTGGCGTGACGTCACAGCGGAGGTCATGCTGAAGGTCAAACGTGGTTACGCCGCCCGGACGACGGTGAAGGGCTCAAACTGCGAGCAATATTGCTTTCGCTAAAAAAACGAACAATGCGACCCAACAAGACAGAAGAAAAGCGCCACCATCCCATGTAGCAGAGGAGGGCGGGACATTCTAACACACCACGTCCGCAGATTTGAAAGGCTCGGGAAAGGACGGAAGTACTCTCTGAATTCGACTCTGTTCGCCAACACGACGTGCGTTTTGCTCCGGTGATGTCGGTCGAGGAACTATCGTGTGCAGTTTTTGCAGAAAGAGCTTTGGTGCGGTTTCGGGCCGTCGATTCTGACTTGGAGACCGCATGCTGGTGACTGAAAATGCGCTGACACATTTTGCCTTCTCAATTCAAAAGCGAGCATAGTGAGTGCGGTGCAGATTGCGTTGCCTGCGCGAGACGTGCTCGGTCAAAGAATTTCAAAGTTGTGAGACAGCAGGACAAGCACCTCGTGTTCACATGTGCAATGCAGGGTCAACCTTGTGAAGATCTCTTCAAATCATCTGTCGTTGAGATCACGGAGTTGGTAATTACAGCGCATTGTATCCCACAAGAATTACCGTTCTTCGACCATCACTACAGGATCGCTCTCTTGGCTGGTCGAAAAGAACGCCAACGTTTTCGCACGAGCAACACTAAAAATTTTCTACCGTGGTCCGAAACTCGCGGGGAATCATTTCTGGCTGTCGGGCTCATCCCGCGAGGCATCCAGACCGCAGAAGACGAGGCGGGAAGAGAGATCGAGTTCCTTCATGGCCGCGGGCGTTGTGTAGTCATGGGTGGGCTTTCGAACTAGACAGATGTTAGAGCAGTCGCTGCCTGGAGGCAGGGTTTCTCGCAGTAGAAGAGCTGAAAGCGCCGCGAGTTATGCGTCGTTTTAACATCAAATTGAAACACCCGCTACTCACGTTCGTGAACGCTTTTGAATCCGCAATTTAATAGTTGTCTTCAGTGCAATTAATAACCTCTTCACATTGACATGTATGGTAAGGGGTAATTGAATATAGAATTGACATCCGTTCAGTAATGTGGAGAAAGAATTTGAAGGTGGCTTTTTTCGACGGCCGTGTTTACTGTACACTGCACACTCTGCATTCGTACCGATATACTACAATAGATGCATCGCTATCCAGCGTTGGCTGAACGAGGTGATAAGCGACGCGACGCGCGATGGCCTGGGAGCTGCTGTCGCTGATGGCGCCGGTTCTCCGGTTCTGGGGTTAAGGAGGATTGCGGTCACTGCCCGGAAGCCATTCGCGAGGCAGAAAGCATTGCGGGTGCCCGACTTCCGATCTGGTTTGCGAGAAAAGTTCGTTTTTGTGTCATAGCTTCAGCGGAACGCTGCGTGAGGCTCGCTTCGTCGCGGGTATGGGTCCGAGGGGTTGCAGTTTTCTATATTGAATGGCCGACAATTCAGCGGGCTTTTTTCAGTGTTTATTTCGTTTTTTAGGAAAATAATAATTTCTACAGGTAAAACTGCGTTTTTTTCTCGCTAATATCGCATTGCTTACGATATGTTGAAGTCACTTGGAGTTTATCATTACCTTTTTATCAGCACGAGCAGTCGACTTTAAAGTAATTAATGCACAAAGGGTCCTACCTACTGCTGTGCTTGCAGACTGGTGTTATCGCTATTTTAAATGTAATTAAATTCAGTGATGGTGCCTACCGATAATAATGCAAGTGGAAGGTTGTTATCTTTCATTGTTCTGCCAAAGTTCTTGCAAGAAATGAATTATTTTTTTATTTATGTACATAGTGCATACCATGGTTAGGTCCAAGCCGGAAGGGCAGGTTCACAAAAAGAAAAATGAAAGCAACAAACAGACAACATTACAGCAACAATAATGTAATAATAGAACAATACAGCAGTGCAAGACAAAGGAGGAAAAAACATAATACGCAATATTAAACATGGCTGACAAACGCAAGTCTCATTTTTCAGTGTTGATTAGGTTCGGTTAATGAGTTCCAGTCGGATATGGTGCGTAGGAAAAAGGAAAACTTATACGAATTGGTACAGGCAAAATGTGGTTTTAAAAGTTAGTTATAAGTGTCTTGGCATTAGCCTTCAATCCGACTTATCATGGAACCATCATATTGTCACGGAACCAAGGCTCACTCTTGCCTCCTCTAACCGTACTTTCAGACTTCTCAAACATAATTTAAAAGAGGCCGTGACACAGGTAAAAAAACTAGCGTAGACCACATTAATCCGTCCGAAACTCGAATATGCGTCTGCCATTTGGGATCCTCATCAGAATTCTATCGAAGTAAGACATGATGTTGGGCTAGTCGGTTCATGGTTAGAGCGAAACAAAACTGCGCGAAGAAGACGGGACAAAAGAAAGGCACGAATACACACACACAAAGCGCAGACTTCCAACTGACTTTATTTTGTAAAAGCAGGGTGCTTATAAAGGCAATCACAGCAAACTAGGAGACAAGCAGAAGCAACGTGCGAACGGCAAAGACAGAGTCAACAATACCACGTGTGATTACGACGCATGAAAAGTTCGAATGTGACCATCTAAGAAATTGATTTCTTGACATGAAAGAGATAAAGAAGGGGCGCTAACACACTTATCACCCCTTTTAGAAATGAAATAGGCCTCGATAATTTCTCTTTCGGTTTTTGTTTTGGCTTTAGAAAGGAACTTTGTTTTTTCCAGGTAAGGAGAACAGGTTTTCGTGTCGCAGCTCTTACAATGCAAGGGTAGATTGCTGCCAGTGCCACTGCTAAGGGATCGCCTGTGTTCTAAAGCGCGCTCATTAAAACAACGGCCAGTCTGGCCTATGTAGGAACGACCGCATGACAAAGGTATCTCGTAAACAACTTCGGAAACAGTTTGTAAACTTGTTCCGGTGGTTCTTCTTGCAAGTGGTGGGTTGCTTTCTTGTTCCAGCCAGTAGAGGGCACACTTTTTTCAGCTTGCAGGGAGCCGAAAAAAAACAACGCGTATCCCATACCTTTCTGCTACCTTCTTGATGTTATGGGAAAGACAATGAAAATACGGCATGACAAATGGTGGCTTGGGATCCGAGCATCCTTTATCTTTTTCATGTGAAGATGTTAGCCTTTGAAGCAGGCTTTCGCAAGTGCCAAGAAGTAGATGACGGGGATAGCCAGCGGAAAGAAGGCGCTCAACTTGACAGTGAAAACTGGATGACATGGTGTGGGTACAGGATTTCTGCAGGGCAGAGAGGCAGGCAGACATGATGATGCCACGTTTGACTAGCTTAGAATGAGCGCTTTTATAGGGTAGTAGACTCTTGTTCGACCTTGGGCTATACGACCAGCAAACGTGGGCATCAGTGAAGTGCAGATTTAAGTCTAAAAACTGTATGCGGTTGTCCTTCGTCACGTCATGAGTAAAAAGTAAGCCTTGCCCCTGAGAGGAGAAGGCGTTAAGAATGTTAGTGACAGCACTGTCAAGGTCATAGTTAGAAGAATTGTCTAGAATCACTAGAAAGTCATCGACATAACGAAACACACGTGATACAGGGTGGTTTAAAAGCTCTTTTTCTAAGCGTCTTAAAAAAGCCATCAAAATGTCACACAGCACTGGAGCAACCGAAGACCCAATGCAAATTCCGGACTTTTGAACATAAAATCGTCCTTCGTAAAAAGTGGCTGTGGAACTCAGGTAAAACTGTAAAAGCTCTAAAAAATGCTCGGTACTGATGCCAGCCATATTGCGAAAAACTAATTCACCATGCTCTTGAATGCAATCCCTCACAGCAGTGTACAACCCTTATGCTTATTGTTTTTTACCGCGCTGAATAAGCGAATGGAACGCTTTACCATCAGACCTTGCCCCAGAATTTGACCTAGGTAAGTTCCAACACCTTATTTACTCATGTTTCAACAACTAAAAAAGTTTTTTTTCAGCGTTCTTTCTTCCGCCTTGTCTTATTTTTATTTTATATTTTTGAGTTGTATTTCAGCGCTCTTTTTCCGGTGTCGCCTTTTTCTTGCGGTGCTCTTATTTATTTCTCAAATTTGATTTCATTTTATTTCATGTACTGAAAGGACAGGAGGGGGCGAGAGAAAATGCTGCTTTACGGGTAGCTTGACAAGCTCGCACCCCCTATTACATATGGACAAGGTTAGACCCAGTACATGAGTGGAACAGTAGAAATTATATAATTTGTAAAGAGATTAGAGTAATCAGATAACAATTATTATCAAAACACATGACAACTCTCTAAATACTGTAATACAATGCAATTTTTACAAACCAGAAAGTGGCAATTTTCCATTGCCGTGTAAAAAATGCCGGCGTAAAACGCACCACTTTCACACACACATATACATATTGTTACAAAGAAGAGGGCAGTGGCGCGGGACGGAGCGCTCGCGCTAGGCCCACAGCCATTGAATCATATCATCTGTCATCATGTCGCCCTTTTTCTAGGCTTGCCACCTCTTAACATTTGGTGGAGGTGCGGGGTCTTCTTCGTAACAATATTAACATTAACACATTAACACAGACACACATTACACATTATGCACACATATACATCAGAATTCACATACAATAAATAAAATCAACTGTAAGGTTCCTGCGGCTACGCCCTGTACCATCCACACCTCCCTGCTCCTGAAACCCACACCAGCGGGCCGTATCTACACCCTCCAGACGCATTGTCCCTTGAGGTTCTCGCCATTGCGCATGCCCTCCAGTCATTTGCCCTGCTTCCCTCTCTCCAAGAGTACACAGTCTATTCCGACTCACAAGCCGCTATACACCACATACAGAAACGCACCCTGACCCCTTCTCTCCAACAGCAGGTCGAACGAGCGGTCTCCGCACTGCAGCCTTCCATCGTTTTCCTCCGCTTGGTGCCTGGGCATTCAGGGATTGACGGCAATGAGCTGGCCCATCAGCTTGCCCGCGACACACTTTTCCGGGCACCGTTGATCCCTGGCCCAAGCCCTCGGAGGACGGTGGGGGACTCACCCTTCGCCGCACCATAAAAGAGGTCTACCTTGAGCTCCGCCTCGACAAACGCCTTTACCCTCCCCCTCATCCATCACTCACGGTGCCGGAGTCTCGCCTTCTTCGGCACATTCAGATGAATGCAGTTATCACCCCGTCCCGCCTCTTCCTCTATCGCTATCGATCGGACCCTTCCTCTCCCAACCGCCCCTGTATCTATGCGGACCTGGCCCATTGCCTCTTCTATTGCCCGGCTGCTCAGCAGTCGGGTTCCTTCCCCCCACCCTCTCTATCCATCCCCACTTGGCTCGACTGGCTTGGCGCTGAAGGGGAAGAACAGCGGCTTCTGGTCGCCCAGGCGGCCGAAATGCTCGGCCTATAAATTTTGGTCGATAAAAGTCTTTTACTACTACTACTACTACTACTACATTTTGTTACAAAGAAGAGGGCAGGGGCGCGGGACGGAGCACTCGCGCTAGGCCCACAGCCATTGAATCGTATCATCTGTCATCATGTCGCCCTTTTTCTAGGCTTGCCACCTTTTAACATTTGGTGGAGGTGCGGGGTCTTCTTCGTAACAATATTAACATTAACACAGACACACATTACACATTATGCACACATATACATCAGAATTCACATACCATAAACAAAATCAACTGTACAAGCCGTCATTGTTTCTAATATATTCATGCATTGTATGGTCTTTATTAAAATTATTAACAGTCTTGGAATTACATTACACAACATTTGCATTACATAGTTCGTGATGAGGGAACTTCCCAGTGTTCTGCGTGTCGAGTGTGATATGGGTGAATGTTGTGACCTGTGTTTGCTAACTGTGAGAGGAAGTTACTTTGTTTTAAGCATGAAATGCTTTTAGCTCCCGTTGTAGGCAATGTGGTGACGTCACGCCGAGACCGAGAGCCATCATCCGGGCACTGAATTCCACTCATCCGGGCTCTGAATCGAGAACATCCGGGCACCGTACGAGACGTATCGAGATTCAACGAGACTTTCTAAGCCCTCCTACGGGATCGGCATACAAGCGCCGGTTGCTCTCCAAACGAGTCACAAAAAATAACTGCTGCCAGTGTCTTCTCAATGTTTATCAAGATATCAGTCGAGCTGTGCATTTGATAATGCACGGAATTATAATTTCCGATTTCTAATAGAGAGAGAGAGAGAGAGAGAAAAGGACGGAAAGGCAGGGAGGTTAACCAGGCGATGCCCAGTTGGCTACCCTACACTTGGGGAGGGGAACAAAGGGCAAAAAAGGAAAACGAGCGGCAAGGAAATGAGTCTTCTAAGTGACCAGCGACCACTATGTCACAGGGACAGAGGGCGCGCACTGAAAACTTAGATTATAGGCGGGAATGCAACCCCGAGTCCCTTAGGAAATTCAGGAGCGCTTTCACCGCTTTCCGTTGTCTGGAAGGTTGTGTCCAAGGCCCCAGAACGTTAGACTCTGTTAAAGGACGCGAGTCCAAGCGGAGCAGAGAAGCAACTAGGCAACCGCGCTCTCGCTCAAAACGAGGGCAGTCACAGAGGAGGTGGCTGATCGTCTCGTCACAACCACACTGGCCACACGCAGGAGAGTCAGCCATTGAGATGAGATGGGAATAGGCGTTTGTGAACGCCGCTCCCAGCCACAAGCGGCACAACAGCGCAGTATCATTGCGGGGGAGGCCGAATGGTATATGATGTTGGAGCAAGAGGTTGAAGTGATGCGAGCAGGGTGTCCAACCTCCAGGGGCAGACCACGATGTTACAGTCAGGTTTCGGGCGAGCAGTTGAAGGTGCCGTGCTGCGTCAGCTCTTGTCAGTGGTATGCGGACAGTGTTGGTTGTATCGTGAGCCGATCGAGCAGCATCGTCAGCTAAGGCGTTACCAACAATGCCGCTATGGCCTGGTACCCACTGGAAGATGATTTCATGGTCTTGTTCGATTGCCTGGTGGTGCAGATATCGTATCTCCGCTATAAGTTGCTCATGGTCGCTATGTCTCAAGGCTATAAGTTGCTCATGGTCGCTTTTGAATCACATAAAACAGCCCATTTTTGAGGTGATTGTTGTGAGATATACTGTACCACCGCAAGAAGTGCGGCCAACTCTGCTCCAGTAGAGGTAGTCCGATGCGAAATTTGTTGGTGAATTTGAGTCTGTCGCGCAGGAACGACCACAGCGCAAGCAGAACTAGTAGAGGTTACTGAGTAGAACGTTAAGTTGGGCGAATTGGTATAGGTTCATGGTTGAAAAACAGCGCACAAAAGACTAGACACAAGAGTAAAGGAGACGACAGGACAAGCGCTGATCCATCCGTATAGACGTGAGTACGGTCCCAATATTCGAAGTGGAGCATGGACAGTGTCAGTTGCTTAATGGCTGGCGTCGATAAATTTGACTTCTTCGCTATCCCCGGAATAGCAAGGCGCACACATGGGAGCCGCGTACACCACAGAGGAGAGGGAGGTAGTGCTGCCGGGGTGAACTGTTGTGGGATCGACGACTGTTGCGTCGTTATCACCTTCGCAAATGCAGAATGTGGTCTCTGCAGTGGAAAAGGCGCAAGGTGATGCTGTGGAATCCTTGAGATATGACGTATGTGCATTCGCAAGCAGTCTAGGACAATATAAGTAGATCGGGTGGTCTTTGGCGAGTGCAATGCTACCCAGTGTTGATGCGCTCCGAGGGAGACCTAGGCATGTGCGAAGGGCCTGACCCTGCACTGACTGGAGGGCACGCATGTTAGTTTTGCACGTGTTTGAGAGTACAGGTGTACTGTACCGCAAGCATCCCACAAATATAGCTCTGTACAACTCCAGCATTGACTGGACCGACGAGCCCCATGATTTTCCTCCCAGAAATCGAAGTAAATGAGCGATAGATGTTAGCGTTTTTTTCAGTAGAGTGCAATGCGGGCTCCATGATAAATTGCGGTCGATCAGGATCTCTAGGAAACGATGAGATTTACTGTAAGAAATGACTTGACCGTCGATGCGTACCGGATAGGGAGTCATACATTTACATGTAAATGCCACTAGCGCGCACTTTTCCGGTGAAACGCTGAGACCTTTCTTCTGGAGATAGGAAGTGATCGATGCTGCCCGCTGAAGTCTTGCACGCACCTGGGGACGCGTCACAGAGGAGGCCCAAATGCAGATATCATCGGCGTACATACACACCTGGACGGTGTTGGGGAGGTTCTCAGGGAGGGCGATGAGAGTCAGATTAAATAATGTAGGGCTAAGGACACCGCCCTGGGGCACGCCACGGTAGGTGCAATGCGCACGCGTCTGGCCATCTTCACATTTGATAAAAAATGATCTTTTGGACAGATAGCTCTCTATCCACGCAAACATCCGACCACCGATGCCCACAGTTTCCAGCGCATCAAGGATGGCCTCATGGGTCACGTTGTCGTAGGCGCCTTTTACATCCAGAAAGAGTGCCACTGACAAACGTTTCGATTTCTAATAACGCGTGCAAAAAGCACATACATGCCTCAATACACTTCGTTGTCGTACGTGATCTGTTATGGGCTTTGAGAGAAGGCCGCTTAGAGAAAGAAGGGAGCTCCAGGGCGTGCTTTCGCGCGCTCTCCAAGGATGGCGCTGCAGTCCTACACTCACGCATGTAAAAGACCGGCCGCAGGGCCTTCATGCCCTTTCCCCCTCTGGCAGGCGGATGTATACACGCTCGCGGAGTATTCGAACGCGCTGCATATACATTCTTGTCAGGCCTGCGTCTCGTCGTGTCCGCGTACGCTTCTGCATCGTCCTGGATTTCAATGCCGCCACCGTCACAGCTGCTTAAGCCGAGCAATGGAGCCTGTATTAGGCCCGTAAACATTTCATGCTTACTTTACTCTCGGTTACGGGACAGGCGCAATTTTTTTATCGTTCACTAGGGCCTTGCATAAACATATATCATAACAGTGTTCCATGTTTACTAAGTCAAGTTATTTAAGAAGTGCAATAGATGAACATATTGGAGGTGAGTTTGTAATAATTCTTACAATTTTCTTTTGAACGTGACCAACTTTTGCAATATTTTTACATGTACTCTTTCCCAACACGAGAAAACAGTAACGTACAGTGGACAGGAAAAGTGTGTGGTATGGCAAAAGTCTGATGTTAAACGGAAGTACGTCGCCATGGCGATAAAGCAAACCTGTGGTGCGAGCTAGTTTAGTTGCGATGAAGTCTAATTGCAAGTCCCACAGCATGTGCTCCGAAAATATAATTCCTAGAGTTTCGAAGTTACTCACGATATCTATGGGTTTTTCATTTAAGGAGAGATCATGGCCGTGTTCCAGTTTCTTATCTTTTGATCTGAAAACTACAGCTTTTGTTTTCTTAATATTAATGGTTAGTCCATTACTAAAATACCAATCAGCTAACTTAGATAAAACTTGGTTGCCACACTGGAAAAGAGCGTCCATATCACTATCATCAGTAAATAAGCTGGTATCGTCAGCGTAGATTATATACCTTACAGACTGATCAATTTGTGTGATATCATTTATGAAAATGTTTAAAAGAAAACGCCCCAAAATACTGCCTAGTGGTACACCAAATGTTGATTTTTTGGTCGATGAAACCCAGTTATTTAGAGACACGTACTGTTTACGGTTCTCAAAGTAAGACTCCATCATATTAAATGCGATACCACGTATACCAAACAATTCTTTTTCAAAAGTAAGTTGCGATTTAAGGAATCAAAGGCCTTACTGAAATCCACAAATATTCCTAACACAAAGTTATTTTGTTCAAACTTTTCTAGGATGTATTCTTTCTTTATGTAATAGGGCAAGTTCAGTTGAGCGATGTTTTCTAAATCCAAATTGAAAGTCGATTGATAAACTGTTTGTCTGTAAATGACGCAAAGCGAGGAGAAGACTCTCTAAAAAAGTTGAGAAAATAAGCAATATTGAAATAGGCCGGTAGTTGTCTAAGTTGTTCTAATCACTTTTCTTATAAAGGATATTCACTCTAGAGATCTGTAACTCACGAGGAAAGACGCCAGCATTAAAACAAAGGTTGAATATATGAGTTAAAGGTCTGGTAATAATGTTCGCGACAAATTTCACTGGTCGAACTTGGATATCAAAAACATCAAGAGAAGTAGTGTTTTTTAATTTCATAATTACTCTTTGAACCTCAGATTCTGTTACAGGGTTTAAGAAAATTGATTGCGGACACTTATTAATCATGTAGTGTGCATTGTCCTCTACGACTAATGAAAAAGGCAGATTGACTAAGTAGTTATTGAAAGTACTTGCCAGCTCCTTTCCAGTTACAATTTTTCCATCAATATTTAGCTCAGTGACTGGAATTTGGGACTTTCCGGTTCCGAAGAGTGTATTTATCTTTTTCCATGTTGCTGCTGAGCCCGAACCTGTCATAAATACATTATTAAAGTGTTCAGTCCTGGCACACTTAATTTCCTTGTTAAGTCGATTACACGGTACAGTTTTAATTCTTTTAATCGCTCAGCATCGCGCTCTGTAAGAAATTTAGCGTACAGACAGTACTTAACTTTAATTTTCTTCAGAAGATCTTTATTAATCCACGGATTTCTAATTTTTCGTGACTTTTTGTATTCTCTCTTCGGAAAATGCTTTGCGTATATTGTTATGAATAGTGAAAGAAATTGGTCAAAGGAATCTTTAGGATTATCCGTGGTAAATACATTTCTCCAGGACAAGATTAGTATTACCTCCCGAAAGCTATCGAGCTTTTGAGGTGAAATACTTTGTACGAAAATTGTAGATTTAGATTCATCACAGTGATCCAGAATAGCCATGAATATTTTAGTCGAGGGTTTGACGGCATACCGTCTGGTCAGGAATCATGGTGATGAGGATTGCTGGTCACTGGCCAAAGTCAATAAATATGGAAAGATGTTTCGGGAGCGCTACGGCTCCCTTGTTCACTATGATGCAATCGGCGCACGGATCCGTCCTTTTGTAGCACTCAGTAGCGTTTTTAATGATTTAGCATAGATAGGATGTAGAGTTTACAGTTTTCCATGAATATTGGAAGGTGGTCACTGAGATCACAGGACAATACCCCAGCTTTTGTATTTGCGGTGGTTGAGCTAGTAAGAAAGATATCAATTAATGTTTTGGATTCAGCAGTTACCCTCGTAGGCATACTAATAGCGTTAATTAGGCCGAAACTATCGAAAAGCCATTTTGTTTCGTTTGCCATTGATGAATCTACGAGCATATCTATATTAATATCCCCGCCACAGACTACTTTTAATAGATTAATTCTGCTGTACTCAAAAATATATTCAAGGTTCTTGAGAAAGTTTGGAGTACTAGAGCTTGGAGGACGGTAAACTACCGAGACAAGATAACCGTTCAAATAAACAGAGTATTTCACAGTCGGTGTCACTACGGGTGAGGGATTCGATAATGTCGCATCTGTATGTGCTTTTCACTAATAATGATACACCGCCTCCACGCCACATTGGACGATTTAGGTAGAAAACGTTGTAGCCTGGCAGAGTAAAAACATCTTCGTTTGTATACCATCTTTCGCTGAGCATGATCACATCAAAGTGAAAGCCGAGCTGGCCAAAAAATACTTTCAACGGTACATGCTTATTCTTTGCTGATTGTGGATTTATACAAAATAAATTTGATGCCAGATAAATATTCTTTTCCGGGTGCTTACTTAAGTAGCTAGGAATAGCGTACATGAAAGCAAAGACCGCAGTCTGCCGAAGTTTTTCTCTCCTAAGCAATAGCTGTCAAATCGTCGTTTGACCACACAACCAGAGCCGAGTCTCCGTCGATACGCCTGACAAGAATTTTACCGCTGCTATGCCGAACAAATTTGAAGTTTTTTTTCTTTCGCCCATTGCTTCGTCAGCCGCAGCAGTGAACGTGTTTGTTTGGTTAGGTTTGCCTGAATGTACGTCGATGAATTCCCCTCATTTAGTTTGCTTGCGTTTTTCGAACCACCGTTCCCTCAGATTGCTGGGTGAAGCGAACCCCTGGGGCTTTTGGGGGCAGACGATGCATTGCAACGACATCACTGTCATTCAGTTCGTGAAGGCCATGCAAGGCAGCAAGTGTGTTAACTTAAGACGAAGATCTTCGAGTTGTCTTCTGTATTCCATGAATCTCGAGATACAGCTTTCTGTTTTGCCATTCCAGTCCATCGACGTCCTTCTTTACACTTTTTATTTGTTCGCTGGTCTCGTTCTTTTCAAGTGTTTCAACGCGCTCTTGGACTACATTCATGTCTCTCCCTTGTTGTGCCATTCTAGCCAACACTGTGTCGTACTTATCAGATAGCAACTGCATGCTTTTCTCGAAGGCACTTGCGGTGTCTTTCGTGCTCTTTACGTCGGCTTGCAGCTCGGCTATCTCAAAGATGTTCTTGTTATCGGCTGTGGTTTTTTGTTTAGCTCATCGGTATTGCGGACAACACCACTGCCTTAGAATTGCTACACCTTTTCATTTTGCTAATATGTGCATTGTTGAGACTCTTTTTGTGGATGCCTACTTTTTATTATTTCGTGATTTATTTTTATTTTAGTGCAATATTTTAGCCTTGTAGTAATGCTTTCTACTTACTTACCCCGCTCCCCCATGTAATACCCTCATATGAGCGCCTTTGGCGGTATTTTGAATAAATAAATAAGTGTCATGTACTCCGTGTTGGCATTAGGGAACGATAAGCACAAGGATCAAGTCTGAGTTTATTGTTAATTAGTCATAAAAAAAGATCTCAACAAAAATTTTGTCTCCTTATCTGTAGTGGTTCCGTACCGTTAGCATGCATAAAATATGAGGGGGAGTCAGTAGGTAGAAATTTTGGATATATGAAGGTAATTGCGTTCGTTTGAATGCTCTCGACCTCTCTTATGTTAGACTTTGTGTACGGGTCCCAAATTATGCAAGAATATTCGAGCTGGGGTCTAATTGGTGTTTTAACCTAAGAACTTAATCTTAGTGGGGGCGTTTCGAAGCTTATGCCTTAGATAACAGAGCTTACGGAATGCGAGTGAACCGATGTTATCTATATGAGAGTTCCAAGAGAGGTTATTAGTAAGTGTTACACCCAAGTACTTTACGGACGCCACTTGTTGCAATGGTTGCAGTGTAGCGTAACGGTTCGTTCTGGCGCGGTATTCTCGTATTTTTTTGCTTTTAGTTGCTTTTGGATATGCGGTGTGGTTCCTGAACATAAGTATTTTTGTGAATTGCGTTCATGTTATAAATTCGAAATAGTAACTTCTACGGAGCCTCTGTGTTGTGACGCCCTCTGTGTTGTGTGGTGACTCTTTGCGCGTTCTCCAAGCCCGCACCCATCTGAGACTTCCTTTTTATTGAATTTCACTGTATACCTGCATTGCGCGTAAATTCTTTGCCCGCTTTCTGCGGCGAGCCTCATTCTCGAGCGCTCGCTCTCCTATTGGCTCGGCGCTCCACCAAGCAGCGGCTGCGTCTCCCACCGGTCCGCGCGCCCCACCCGGTCGCTCTCCGCGCCTCCGCTCGTCCCACGTCTCCCGCGACACGACCCGCGTCCGTCTCGTCTCCGTGCCCGTCCCCTACTCTATCATCTTTTCCTCCCTTTCCCCAACCCAGTGCAGTGCAGCGATCGTGACCCTCAAGTGGAGACAAACAGCAAGCACTGCACGAACCATTCTTCACCAACTAAGAACCACATAGAGGAGCTGCGCGTGCGCATGTCAGAACGGAGCTGCGCGAGTGCATGTCAGAACGGAGCTGCGCGAGTGCATGTCAGAACGGAGCTGCGCGAGTGCATGTCAGAACGGAGCTGCGAGAGTGCATGTCAGAACGCAGCTGCGCGCGCGCATGTCAGAACGCAGCTGCGCGCGCGCATGGCAAAGCGGAGCTACGCGCGCGCATGTCGAAAGGGAGCGGCGCTTGCGCATGTCGAAACGGAGCTGCGCTTGCGCATGTCAAACGGAGCTGCGCTTGCGCATGTCAAAACGGAGCTGCGTTTGCGCATGTCAAAACGGGGCTGCGCTTGCGAATGTCAAAACGGAGCTGCATGTGCGTATGTCAATACGGTGCCGCGCTTGCGCATGTCAAAACGGAACGGAGCACAGGACAGCGCCCGTCCTGTGTTTTTCGTGTTCCTTCTGTCCTTGTTCCGTAGCGCTGTTGTGAATCTGTTTATTAAGTCAAAACGGAGCTGCGCGTGCGCATGTCGGAACGGAGCTGGGCGTGCGCATGTCTAAACGGAGCTCGCGTGCGCATATCAAAGCGCATCTGCGCGGGCGCATGTCAAAGCGCATCTGCGCGGGCGCATGTCAAAACGGATCTGCGCGTGCGCATGTCAAAACGGATCTGCGTTTGGCATGTCAAAACGGAGCTGCGCGTGCGCATGTCTGAATGGAGCTGCGCTTGCGCATGTCGAAACGACGCTGCGCGTGCGCATGTCAATACGGAGCTGCGCTTGCGCATGTCAGAACGGAGCTGCGCTTGCGCGTGTCAAAACGAAGTTGCGCGTGCTCATGTCAAAACGAAGCATCGCGTGCGCATGTCAAAACGGAGCTGCGCTTGCGCATGTCCAAACAGAGCTGCGCTTGCGCCTGTCAGGACGGAGCTGCACTTGCGCATGTCGGAGCGGAGCTCCGCGTACGCATGTGAAAGCGGTGATGCGCTTGCGCACGTCAGTACGGAGCTGCGCATGCCAAAACGGAGCTGCGCGTGCGCATGTCAAAACGGAGCTGCGCTTGCGCATGTCGAAGTGCAGCTGCGCGAGCGCATGTCAGAACGCAGCTGCGCATGCGCATGTCAAAACCACTGCGCTTGCGCATTTCGGAACGCGCCCTCTAAACCTTACAGCGCTCCATGGATTACACGCTGCTCTTCGCCTTGCAGCCCATGAACAACGTGCTAGCGTGCTGTCCCGTCGCTTCCTTTTGTCGCTGTCCTTGTGCTTTCCGCGCTAGTTGCAATGTCGCAGTCACTAACGAAAACACTCCAACTAGCCCAACTGTCTTCCATGAGCATGAACAACAGGTCGCAGAAATTTGACAACTACATCACTCTGCCATCAAGAAAGGGCGACATTATCTACCAACTGCTACCGGGGCACAGCGGCATAGCAGCCAATCACCGTGCGATGAGGTCGCGCGAACTGCTCACTACGACCGCGATTTTGTGTCGATCCCCATTTCGAGATCAGACTAAGCGGGCAGGCTTCGCGCACTTACGCTGGACATCACGCTTGCGGCGTGGGATTCCAACCAATTTTTCAAATCCCGGTTAAAATCCTCTGACCCAGATCAGAAGCTCCGACTTCTATCACGCCTATCACGACGAGAGGAAACTACGGTGTCGCCTCTGGCTTGGTGTAGCTTTCACCAACCATTACTCATTCTTAATCGGTATGGCTGATAGTCTGCATGTGCCATCTGCGGGCATGACGAGACTACAACCCACATTCTTTGTGCCTGCTCTGCCTACACCGCTGTAGGGCAGTCTCTCAGCCGTGCGCGGGAGCACCTAGATCCACGCCCACTGGCGGAAATGAAGATTCTCGGCCACTGGCTTCGGCGGTCATCGCCTGTACAGGTCTCTTAAGTACCTCTCGACTTCTTGAGAACATCTGGCCTCCACAATAGGCTGTGACTTCAACGAACACTGACATTTAGAGTGACTTCAATTCTCTGCTACTCTCCTTTCTCTTTCTTTTTTATCCCTCACTCCTTTCTCCCCTAGTAGTGTAGCATACCGATTATTCTTCCTGTTAGCCCCCTGCCTTTCCTCTTCTACGTCCTGCTCCAGGATTAGAACTATTGCTTACCATCCAATCGCGACCGGCAAGATCGAGCGTTTCCAACGTTCTCTAAAAACATTCCTCAAAGTCCAACTCGACACTGCCCCATAGACTGCCTCCCTTCAAGTGCTTCTGCTCAACCTCTGTGCACACTGAAACAAGATCTTCGTTGCACTTCGGAAGAGCTTGTCTTCGGCTCGCCCCTGCGTCTTCCTGGTGAATTTTTTGAATCCACCGATTCGTCCACAAGTCCCGACCATGCCGATTAGGTTTCGCAGCTCCACCGCTTTTGCCGTCGTCTCCGAGCTGCGCGTGTGCATGTGAGAACGAAGCTGCGCGTGCGCATGTCAGAATGTGGCTGCGCGTGCGCATGCCAAACGGATCTGCGCGTGCGCATGTCAGAACGAAACTGCACGTGCGCATGTGAAAACGGAGCTGCACGTGCGCATGTAAGAACAATCTGTCTTGAGACATAGCAACCATGAGCAACCGTTACCCTAGATACGATATCTGCACCAGCAGGCAATCGAACAAGATCATGAAATCATCTTCCAATCGGTACCAGGCCATAGCGGCATTGTTGGTAATGCCTTAGCTAACGATGCTGCTCGATCGGCTCACGATACAATAAACACTGCCCGCATGACATTGACAAGAGCTGTCGCAGCAAAGCACTTTCAACTGCTCGCCCGAAACCTGACTAACGTCGTGGTCTGCCCCTGGAGGTTGGACTCCCCGCTCGCACCACTTCAACCTCTTGCTTTAACATCATATACCATTCGGCCTCCCCTGCGGTGATACTATGCTGTTGTGTCGCCTGTGGCTGGGAGTGGCGTTCGCAAACGCCTATTCCCATCTCATCTCAATGGCAGACTCTCCAGCGTGTGCCCAGTGCGGTTGTGATGAAAAGATCGGACACCTCCTCTGTGTCTGCCCTCGTTTTGAGCGAGAGCGCGCTTTCATAATAGCTACTCTGTACCATTCCTCTAGTATTCATTTTAACTGATTAAACTGAGTAACTGAGTAAACTGATTCAAAATGAATACTACTCTGTACTCTGTAGTATTCGTTTTGGATCAGTTTACTCAGAAACATATTCGGTGACCGTTCGCGTTCATTGAATCGGCCTTACTTGTCATCCAGAATCGACTGCAGCGACTGTTGCTGGCTGCCCAAAACATTAAGCGGCAGTCTGAGTCCCGCCGGCGCTTCCTGTTCAGTGCATGCGCGTCCTGTAATGTAAGCGACAGTCGATTTCACATCACCTTTGGGAAAACTGCTCGCTGTCCATTTGGGTTCGCTGAAACTTCAGAATTCGCTCTCCACAATCGCCGAAAGAGGATACACACACCCTATGGACTCATTAGACCAACCGCGGAAGGGGGTCGTCGTCATCTGCAAAGTGGGAATAGCTGTTCAAATGTGCGTAATATTTTTATTTGCATATGAATTAATACGTGCTTTAATGAAACGGCGCAATCAAAGAAATAAGATCGAGGTTTCTAATTCTCAAACAAACTTTTTGAATGCCGGAGAAGTGCAGTTGAGGCTGCACACTCACCATGCCGGACCATATGGAGTTAGCCCAACAAATTCACTACGCGGAAAGTGCGCTCTGCAGCGACTGTCACTAAAGCTCATCGTGTGACAGTGTGCAAATGGCATTCCAATCGAATGCCACCTGTTGAAAATGGCCTTAAATGCGCTGTTGTGGCAGTAGTATAATGCTCTCGCATTAAAAACGGTTCCAATCCGTGCTAAATCTGGAATCCATCATTGCAGTTATGCATGCGTTGCGTGCCGTGCTTTGTAGCAATGTATAGATATCGAGCGTTGTCACTACAGAAACCTTTCTGAATTTGTCTCGTTGTGCTTGCATATTGTGCTGTCGCTCAGGACGCCTCCCGTGCGAGCGGTTCAAGAGAAAACTCGTTTAGTGTTCAGGCTTCTATGGCCAAGTGTTCATGGGCGTGTGGTGATGGCTTTGCTAGACTACTGTAAACGCTACTCCATGAAATGAATGTCCCTCTTCAGCTCTCGGTCGCTGTTTGAGAAGGCGATCACGGCGCCTCTTTACCGCGGCAGATTCTCTGGCCCGTTGTCGCCTTGTCGTGCCGTCTGTGGCGCAAGGCGAAAGTGCGCCTCTTCGGAAGGCTCCTTCCACCTCTGTTCCCATTCATGTCGCAAACTCCGCTTTACTGTAGAGCCTAACCCATCAATTTAGTGTTTGTCTCTTGGCTAAGTTTCGAGTCTTTTCGTCTCTCTTTTCTACCACGGAGGAGTCGCTTCAGCCGCTCAGCATAGAGCGCTAATTTTTTTTCAAGTATAAATGCTTCCTATATAGCGATTTATGGCGATAGCCGAGCTGTTTACAAAGCCGCATACTTTTACGGTTTGCTTGAAAGCACGAACTGATGGGCGAGTTGGTTATGCATTGTATGATTGAAGCAGCGCAAGGCCGAAGGCCAAAGAAGAGGGCAGAGAAAGAAGGAAACGGACAACACAGCGCTGAACGGTTGCGCACTTAAAGGTTCGAAACACGATGAAAGTTAAAATTATTCCATATGTGCTTCTTTTTTCGGGTGACTTCTAGCGTCAAGTCGAAAGTGTAGCCTCGAAATGCATGTATGTATAATACATGCTTGAACAATACTGACGGCCACAAGTGAAGAGCATCGCACAAAAACAGAATAGATCACCTCATCGCTAGGCCGGTGTGTAGGAAACGATCCTTCACTCTCTGATTTCTGTTACTATAATTTTACTTGGTCGATGGAGCAGACAGCGTGTTCACTTATTCCTCAGTCAAGGTTGCCATAAAAAAGGTTAACAATAATCTTTCATTCTTGTTTATTGACTTTGCGATTTCTCTCAATCGGCCACATGACACGGCGCAGATATGCAGACGCACGCTACGTGTGCTTTCGGTGTCCCGGCTTGCATTCGTGCATGGTGCGTGGATGCGGGGGTGCGTGCATACGAGGTCTGTTAGAAAAGTATCCGACTTTATTTTTTTTTTGCGAACACCTGACGGATATTAAACAAGCGCGCTTGCATCAGGCGACCTTGAACCTTCATGCGCATGCACGAATGTTTTCCCGCCTGCCGATAGCGTCAGTCGCTGGGACGCAGCATTTGAGTGAGGCAGTGCGCAGTGCTCTCGTCGGTTTTTTATTGCAAGGAAAATGGCGGAGTGAAAGGAGCAGCGCTACTGCATCAAATTTTGCCATAAACTGGGCGACATCCAAGTGGAAACCATTCGAAATATTCAGACGGCTTTCGGTGACGATGCTATGACCAGCACACAGATTAAGCAGTGGTCAATTGATTTAAAGATGGCCGCACATCGGTGGAGAACGAGCCACGCTCCAATCGGCCATCAACATGCCAAAGTGACCAGGTCATTGCCGAACTGAACGCATGGTGATGCGGGACCGTCGCGTGACTATCCGAGAAATTGAGGAAGAGGTGGACATGAGCAATTTCTCCGCACATTCTATTATCACCGAACATTTGGCCATGGAGAGAGTTGCGGCGAAATTCGTGCCGAAGCTGCTCACAGTGGAGCAAAATCAGCTTCGTGTTGAAGTCTCACAGGACATGCTGGATTCCGCAAACAGTGACCCCGACTTCATCAACATCACAATCACTAGTGACGAGTCTTGGGTGTACAGGTACGACCCGGAAACCAGATCCCAGTCGTCACAGTGGAAACATTCCACGTCACCAAGACTTAAGAAGGCCCGCCAAGTGCGCAGCAATGTGAAAGTGATGCTGACTGCTTTCTTTGACACCCTCTCTCTGGCAGACCACGAGTACGCACTCCACAGGGTCAAACAATGATCAAAGAGTACTACAGGGATGTCCTCCGTTGCCTACGTGATGCTGTGTGGCGCAAGAACCCGGAGCTGAGGTCAGCAGGAAATTGGCGCACCCATCGCGACAATGCTCCTGCACATTCCTCGCACTCGATTCAGATTTTTTGGCGAAAAACCAGAGTCCTGTAGTTCAACAGACTCCTTACTGTCCTGATATGGCCCCTGCTACTTCTGGCTGGTTCCCAAAATTAGAAGGCCATTGAAAGGAGCGCGATTTCAGAAAAGGAAGAACATTATGGCTGCAACGACAGCTGAGCTAAACTCCATTCCGAAAGGGGCCTTTTCGAAATACTTCGCACAATGGCAGCACCGCTGGGAGAAGTGTGTGGAGTCTCAAGTAGAGTACTTTGAAGGTTTGCAACGCTCCAGTTATGAAAGTTTTTTTTCTACGGCCAAAGGTCGGATACTTTTCTAACAGACCTCGTATGTGTAGCATAGCGCGTGTGCAGTGAAAAATATGGCGCCGGAGAGACATGGCACAATGTATATCACCGCGAAATGTTTCTACGGGGACGTATCTTTTTCTTTTCTCTACATCCTCGAGGCACCTTTTGGAAACCTTACAACCCGTCGAAAAGACTTGCTGCAAGCATCTTCGCCCCCTCAAGCGGCCTCAACAAACCCATCAACCATCTTGCCTTTTCCGTCCGCTCTTTCTCTTCCCACTAAGCACCTTTCTTTATATCCGACTACTCAGCAAGCGTTTGTCAGGCGCGGAGCAGGCTTCACGCCGCATTTTGTGCTAATCTCTACAGCCTGTGCGGTGTCCTTATGACTTTACTTTCATGTCGCAGGATTAGAACTACTGCTTACCATCCCATCGCCAACGGCAAGATCGAGCGTTTCCATCGTTCGCTAAAAACATCCCTCAAAGCCAAACTCGACACTACCCACTAGACTGCCTCCCTACCACTGGTTATGTACAGCCTTCTTGCTACTCTGAAACACGATCTTCGTTGCACTCCGGAAGAACTTGTCTTCGGCTTGTCCTTGCGTCTTCCTGGTGAATTTTTCGAATCCACCGATTCGTCCACAAGATCCAGCCCTACGGATTACGTAGCGCAGCTCCGCCACTTTTGCCGTCATCTCCGAGGGACACATCTCCGACTCCAGTCACGGCCATCTTCCCACGTTCCATCCGAACTAGCGACTTGCACACACGTCTTTCTTCGCCGAGACTCTGCCCGCAAGACGCTTCAGCGCCCCTATGACAGCACATTCTGTGTACTCGAACGAACACCGAAGTTCTTCACCTTGGACATTTCAAGGGTGCACTGACACCATTTAAATCGACCGCTTGAAGCCAGACTTCACAAAAGACGCCCTTCCACTGCACCTACAAGTGCGATTTCTCTGCCTCAACCGGTCTGCTGCCTTCTTACGCCATTTTCCCCTGCTAACACTCAGCAGCGGAAAGTATCGTTCCGGGTCCCAGCTTCACCCTTCTCTTTCACTAGCAGGGAGGGGGGCTACTTAGCACCAGCAGCGGCCTTACGCAGCGGGAGCAGCACCAGCCGAGCAGCACAGGCCAGTGTAATCTTTCTCATTTTGTTAGTGCTTAGTTTTGTTAGCGTCAATTTTGCTGCGCGTGCGCATGTCTAAACGGAGCTGCGCGTGCGCATGTCTAAACGGAGCTGCGAGTGCGAATGTCAAAACGGAGCTTCGCGTGCGCATGTCTGGACACTGGACACTGGAGAAATTCAAGAAACAGGAATGCAAGAGAAATATTGTTAGCCTTCTTTATGGCAAACTGCTGTCGGCCCCATCCACAAATAAAATTATATTATCAGAAATCACATAGTGAAGGAAAACGAGGAGTTTGTTTCCTACACTCCGGCTATGCGAAGAGGTGATATATTTTGCTTTTGTGCGATGCTGTTCTCTTGTGGCCAAGAGTATTGTTCAAGAGTGTATTAATACAGGCATGCATTTCGAGGCTACACTTTCGACCGGATGCAAGAAGTCACCCGAAAAAAAGTAATCTGGAATAATTTTCAAATTTCATCGTGTTTCTGACCTCTAAGTTGTGCTCTAAGTTGTGCTCTTAAGTCACCAGTGCATGTCTCTAGGAGGAATTTACACTTGCAAAATTTAGCGCTCTATGCTGAGCATTGGGAATCGACTCTTTCATGGTTGAAAAGCAAGGTGGAAAGACTAGAAACTCAGCCAAGAGATATAAACACTAAATGGATGGCCTAGGCTCTACTGTAATGTGGAGTTTGTGACATGAATGGGAACAGAGGTGAAAGGAGCCGTCCGAAGAGTCACACTTTTGCCTGGCACCACACGCCACTGCAAAGCGACAACAGGCCGGGGCATCTGTCGCGCTAAAGGGGCACCGAGATTACCTTCGCAAAAAGCGACTGAGAGCTGAAATGTGCTGCTCATTGCATGCAGTAGCCTTTCCAGCATGTAGTCTAGCCAAGCCTTCACCACACGCCGTTGAACAGTAGGCCATAGAAGCCAGTACACTAAATGAGGTTTCTCTTGAAGACATCACGCGGAAGACGTCCTTAGCCACAGCCCGAAATGGAAGCGCAAGGAGAAAAATGCATAAAGTTTTCTGTAGTGACAACGCTCGATATCTATGCATTCCTACAAAACACGGCACATTACTCATGCATTACTGCAATGTGGTATTCCAGATTTAGCACGGATTGGAACCGTTTTTAATGCGAGAGCATTATACTCCTGCCACAATGGCGCATGTAGTGCCACTTTCAACAAGTGACATTCGCTTAAAGTCATTTGCGCACTGTCACACGGTTAGCTTCAGTGAAACACGCACTTTCCTCGTAGTGAGTTTGATGGGCTAACTCCGCTTGGTCTGGCAGGGTGAGTGTGTAACCTCCACAGCAGTTGTCCAGCATTCAAAAATTTTGTTTTCAGAACAAAAATCCTCCATCTTATTTCCTTTATTGGTGTTCTTAATGACATTTTCAGAAGCGCTAAAACAACAAGGACGCAGAGGGAACAGACAGGGACGAGCGCTACTTCCAACTGTTTATTTCGTAAAACCGCAAGAGCTTTAAACAGTTCTCGAACGCTTTTATGACACGGCAGTAAACTGCACGTGCGAGATTACACAGTATAGCTACCGAGACTAACAGAACCAAGGAGATAAGTGCACGATTATGTTGATACCCTGAGGAAGGCAAGTTCTTTTTTTGACAATGAAATAGATGGTGAGCTTACACAAGTGCTACCCAGTGATGCTATGTTCTGTGCTTCTATAATCTCTCGGGTTAGTTGATCACGACTACGTCCGATGATGTGGCACTGATTTAACAATGGAGCACAATTGCGGCACTTACTGCAGTGAATGGCTAGGTTGCTTCCGCAGGAACTTTTAACATTGTTGTTGTGCTGGCGTAGCCGGTCATTGAGACAACAGGCCGTTTGCCCAACATACTTTTTGCCACAAGATAGAGGGATGCAGTACACAACACAGTCCACGTACGCTGTCAGGTGTAATCTCGCACGTGCAGTTTACTGCCATGTCGTAAAAGCGTTCGAGAACTGTTTAAAGCTCTTGCGGCTTTACGAAATAAACAGTTCGAAGTAGCGCTCGTCCCTGTCGGTTCCCTCTGCGTCCTTGTTGTTTTAGCGCTTCTGAAAATGTCAAATCTGTACCAACTAGCTCGATCCGCTACCCTTCTGATCTTCTTAATGAAAGCATGTTTTAATTAATATACATATAAAAGTAATGCGCACACTACAACAGCTACTCTCGCTTTGCAATGACTACGACCCCCTTGCGCGATAGGCCTAATGAGTCCACAGGGTGTGTGTACTCAATTTCGGCGATTGTGGAGAGCGAATTTTCAAGTTTCAGTGAACCGAAATGGACAGCGAGTGTAGTTTTACCAAAGGTGACCTGAAATCGACTGCCGCTTTCATTACAGGACACGCAGGCACTGAACGGGAAGTGACGGTGGGCCTGCGGCTCAATGTTTTGGACAGCGGGCAAGAGTCGTTGCCGTCGCTTCTTGAGGAAAAATAAGGCCGATATAACGAATGCGAATGGTCACCGAATATGTTTCTGCGTAAACTGATTTAAAATTCTCTTATCAGAGAAATCAGGGACGATTGCCGGGAATCGCCGGTCCTACACGATGTCAGCAACCAGGCTACCGAGTGCTTCCAAGGTGCGCAGTCGCATCGGCGCTTCCTACAGAGCTGTCGGACTTCGTAAACAAGCATTGGTATAACTGGTAACACAGTGAGGTTAATTGAGATGACTAATGGCCAGCTCGCGTATCATGTCATGCAAACGTGCACCAGCAGTTTGTACACAGCGACGTAAACAAGAGTACAGGAGTCCAGTCATCCTCATCGGTGCATTTCTGTGGAAATGTCGCACTTATGCAGTAAATGTTCAGTCAAGCCCTCATTTCTTCAAGCACACTCGCGCACAAAATATTTGCTAAAAAGACGCAAAAAAGCGAACAACACCCATGAAAATATTACATCTCCGAATTATTGTTTTTGGCTTCGTCAGTGACAACCCGCAATTAAACTACTTGTTTTTTAGGATTTTTGTTCTGAACCTCCGTTCTGTACAATCGTAATTACCATCCACTCCTTCTATGGAAACAACTTGAGTGCATATACAGTTAAAACGGCTAAAGCCTGTGTGGTCACAACGATCTCTGGTGGTGTGAATGTCTTAAATCACGGTAATTTCACCGAGCCGCTAGCCTCCTGCAAAGCTATAATGTCCGGCTTACTATCCAGATTTTGTATGTGCAACGGAAGCCCCTGCAGTTCCCCTGCCAAACCTCAATTTGCTGGCGAGGAGCCATGGTGAGCGCCACTAGCTTCACTAACATCGGCTCTATGCATAACCTCAGTCACCATGTTCTTTTCATTTTTCCGAAACGGAGAAACAATATGCATCGCGCCCGTTTCCTGCATCTGTGTAGTATTATGGAGATAGCTCTACTGAAACGTATATCCATTTTCATGAGATTTGCCGTCGCCCATAATTTCCAGCATTCCCAGCATGCCCATAATTTCCAGCGTTTCCAGCGTTCCCACCATTTCCAGCATGCCCAGAATGCCCATTTCCTGCATGGCGGTCGTTTCCAACATGGCAAGCATTTCCAGCATTAGCAGCATTCCCAACGATTCCAGCATTCCCAGCATGCCCATGATTTCCAGCATGCCCATAATTTCCACTGTGCCCATCAGTGTGCCCATAATTTCCAGCAATTGCAGCATTTCCGGCATGGCCATCATTTCCACCATGCCCGCTATTTCCACCAAGCCCGTCATTTCCACAATGCCCATCATTTCCACCATGCCCATAATTTCGAACATGGCCGTCATTTCCAACATGGCCATCATATCCAACATGGCCATCATTTCCAGAATGCCCATAATTTCCAGCATTTCCAGAATGCCCATCATTTCCAGCATTCCCAGCATTTCCACCATGTCCGTCATTTCCACCATGCCCATTATTTCCACCATGCCCATTATTTCAACCATTCCCATTATTTCAACCATGCCCATCATGCCCGTCATTTGCACCATGCCCGTCATTTGCACCATGCCTGTCATTTCCACCATGCTTGTCAATTCCACCATGCCCATCATTTCCAGCATGGCCAGCATTTCTAGCCTTCCCAACATTTCCAGCATTCCGAAGATTGCTAGCATTCCCAACGATTCCAGCATTCCCAGCATGCCCATAATTTCCACCATGCCCATCAGCATGCCCATTTCCAGCATGCCCAACATTTCCAGCATGGCCATCATTTCCAACATGGCCATCATTCCTAGCATGCCCATAATTTCCAGCAATTCCAGCATTGCCATCATTTCCAACGTTTCCAGCATTCCGAACGTTTCCAAGAGTCCCAGCATGCCAATAATTTCCAGCATGCCTACAATTTCCATCATGCCCGTCATTTCCACCATGCTTGTCAATTCCACCATGCCCATCATTTCCAGCATGGCCAGCATTTCCACCATTCCCAACATTTCCAGCCTTCTGAGCATGCCCATAATTTCCAGCATGCCCAACATTTCCAGCATGGCCATCATTTTTACCATGCCCGTCATTTCCACCATGCCCAGAATTTCTAGCATGGCCATCATTGCCAACATGGCCGTCATTTCCAACGTTTCCAGCATTCCCAACGTTTCCAGCAGTCCCAGCATGCCCATAATTTCCAGCATGACTACAATTTCACCATAGTTCAGATCGCGCATCAGAAGCTGACTGCATTTTCCTTGATTATTCTAAAGGGTTCAACAAGGTATGTCACCACTTATTTTTAAAGCTAAACCAACTGAACATCGACTACAGCGTTCTGAAATGGTTGAATACTTTCTTTCTTCTCACCGATCGCAGTTCGTTTCCACTAATAATTATAACTCACCTTTCAGCAAAGTTTACTCGGGCGTGGACCCCTTTTATTTCTTATTTACACCAACGACCCCCGTTTCCAACATTTCCAGCATTACCAGCATGCTCATAATTTCCAGCATTTCCAGCATGCCTATAATTTCCACCATGGCCAACATTTCCACCATGGCCATCATTTCCAACATTCGCAACATTTCAAGCATTCTCAGCATGCCCATAATTTCCAGGATGGCCAACATTTCCACCATGCCCATCATTTCCATCATGGCCAACAGTTCCATCATGCCCATATGTTCCAGCATGCCCAGCATTTCCAGCATTCCCACCATTCCCACAACTTCCAGCATTCCCATAATTTCCAGCATCCAGCATTCCCAGCATGCCCAACAATCCTAGCATGCCCATAATTTCCAGCCGATGATATCTACATTTGGGCCTCCTCTGTGACGCGTCCCCAGGTGCGTGCAAGACTTCAGCGGGCAGCATCGATCACTTCCTATCTCCAGATGAAAGGTCTCAGCGTTTCACCGGAAAAGTGCGCGCTAGTGGCATTTACATGTAAATGTATGACTCCCTATCTGGTACGCATCGACGGTCAAGTCTTTCTTACAGTAAATCTCATCGTTTCCTAGAGATCCTGATCGACCGCAATTTATCATGGAGCCCGCATTGCACTCTACTGAAAAAAAACGCTAACATCTATCGCTCATTTACTTCGATTTCTGGGAGGAAAATCATGGGGCTCGTCGGTCCAGTCAATGCTGGAGTTGTACAGAGCTCTATTTGTGGGATGCTTGCGGTACAGTACACCTGTACTCTCAAACACGTGCAAAACTAACATGCGTGCCCTCCAGTCAGTGCAGGGTCAGGCCCTTCGCACATGCCTAGGTCTCCCTCGGAGCGCATCAACACTGGGTAGCATTCCACTCGCCAAAGACCACCCGATCTACTTATATTGTCCTAGACTGCTTGCGAATGCACATACGTCATATCTCAAGGATTCCACAGCATCACCTTGCGCCTTTTCCACTGCAGAGACCACATTCTGCATTTGCGAAGGTGATAACGACGCAACAGTCGTCGATCCCACAACAGTTCACCCCGGCAGCACAACCTCCCTCTCCCCTGTGGTGTACGCGGCTCCCGTGTGTGCGCCTTGCTATTCCGGGGATAGCGAAGAAGTCAAATTTATCGACGCCAGCCATTAAGCAACTGACACTGTCCATGCTCCACTTCGAATATTGGGACCGTACTCACGTCTATACGGATGGATCAGCGCTTGTCCTGTCGTCTCCTTTACTCTTGTGTCTAGTCTTTTGTGCGCTGTTTTTCAACCATGAACCTATACCAATTCGCCCAACTTAACGTCCTACTCAGTAATCTCTACTAGTTCTGCTTGCGCTGTGGTCGTTCCTGCGCGACAGACTCAAATTCACCAACAAATTTCGCATCGGACTACCTCTACTGGAGCAGAGTTGGCCGCACTTCTTGCAGTGGTACAGTATATCTCACAACAATCACCTCAAAAATGGGCTGTTTTATGTGATTCAAAAGCGACCATGAGCAACTTATAGCCTTGAGACATAGCGACCATGAGCAACTTATAGCGGAGATACGATATCTGCACCACCAGGCAATCGAACAAGACCATGAAATCATCTTCCAGTGGGTACCAGGCCATAGCGGCATTGTTGGTAACGCCTTAGCTGACGATGCTGCTCGATCGGCTCACGAGACAACCAACACTGTCCGCATACCACTGACAAGAGCTGACGCAGCATGGCACCTTCAACTGCTCGCCCGAAACCTGACTGTAACATCGTGGTCTGCCCCTGGAGGTTGGACACCCTGCTCGCATCACTTCAACCTCTTGCTCCAACATCATATACCATTCGGCCTCTCCCGCAATGATACTGCGCTGTTGTGCCGCTTGTGGCTGGGAGCGGCGTTCACAAACGCCTATTCCCATCTCATCTCAATGGCTGACTCTCCTGCGTGTGGCCAGTGTGGTTGTGACGAGACGATCAGCCACCTCCTCTGTGACTGCCCTCGTTTTGAGCGAGAGCGCGGTTGCCTAGTTGCTTCTCTGCTCCGCTTGGACTCGCGTCCTTTAACAGAGTCTAACGTTCTGGGGCCTTGGACACAACCTTCCAGACAACGGAAAGCGGTGAAAGCGCTCCTGAATTTCCTAAGGGACTCGGGGTTGCATTCCCGCCTATAATCTAAGTTTTCAGTGCGCGCCCTCTGTCCCTGTGACATAGTGGTCGCTGGTCACTTAGAAGACTCATTTCCTTGCCGCTCGTTTTCCTTTTTTGCCCTTTGTTCCCCTCCCCAAGTGTAGGGTAGCCAACTGGGCATCGCCTGGTTAACCTCCCTGCCTTTCCGTCCTTTTCTCTCTCTCTCTCTCTCTATTAGAAATCGGAAATTATAATTCCGTGCATTATCAAATGCACAGCTCGACTGATATCTTGATAAACATTGAGAAGACACTGGCAGCAGTTATTTTTTGTGACTCGTTTGGAGAGCAACCGGCGCTTGTACGCCGGTCCCGTAGGAGGGCTTAGAGAGTCTCGTTGAATCTCGATACGTCTCGTACGGTGCCCGGATGTTCTCGATTCAGAGCCCGGATAAGTGGAATTCAGTGCCCGGATGATGGCTCTCGGTCTCGGCGTGACGTCACCACATTGCCTACAACGGGAGCTAAAAGCATTTCATGCTTAAAACAAAGTAACTTCCTCTCACAGTTAGCAAACACAGGTCACAACATTCACCCATATCACACTCGACACGCAGAACACTGGGAAGTTCCCTCATCACGAACTATGTAATGCAAATGTTGTGTAATGTAATTCCAAGACTGTTAATAATTTTAATAAAGACCATACAATGCATGAATATATTAGAAACAATGACGGCTTGTACAGTTGATTTTGTTTATAGTATGTGAATTCTGATGTATATGTGTGCATAATGTGTAATGTGTGTCTGTGTTAATGTTAATATTGTTACGAAGAAGACCCCGCACCTCCACCAAATGTTAAAAGGTGGCAAGCCTAGAAAAAGGGCGACATGATGACAGATGATACGATTCAATGGCTGTGGGCCTAGCGCGAGTGCTCCGTCCCGCGCCACTGCCCTCTTCTTTGTAACAAAATGTAGTAGTAGTAGTAGTAGTAAAAGACTTTTATCGACCAAAATTTATAGGCCGAGCATTTCGGCCGCCTGGGCGACCAGAAGCCGCTGTTCTTCCCCTTCAGCGCCAAGCCAGTCGAGCCAAGTGGGGATGGATAGAGAGGGTGGGGGGAAGGAACCCGACTGCTGAGCAGCCGGGCAATAGAAGAGGCAATGGGCCAGGTCCGCATAGATACAGGGGCGGTTGGGACAGGAAGGGTCCGATCGATAGCGATAGAGGAAGAGGCGGGACGGGGTGATAACTGCATTCATCTGAATGTGCCGAAGAAGGCGAGACTCCGGCACCGTGAGTGATGGATGAGGGGGAGGGTAAAGGCGTTTGTCGAGGGGGAGCTCAAGGTAGACCTCTTTTATGGTGCGGCGAAGGGTGAGTCTCCCACCGTCCTCCGAGGGCTTGGGCCAGGGGATCAACGGTGCCCGGAAAAGTGTGTCGCGGGCAAGCTGATGGGCCAGCTCATTGCCGTCAATCCCTGAATGCCCAGGGACCCAGCGGAGGAAAACGATGGAAGGCTGCAGTGCGGAGACCGCTCGTTCGACCTGCTGTTGGAGAGAAGGGGTCAGGGTGCGTTTCTGTATGTGGTGTATAGCGGCTTGTGAGTCTGAATAGACTGTGTACTCTTGGAGAGAGGGAAGGAGGGCAAATGACTGGAGGGCATGCGCAATGGCGAGAACCTCAAGGGACAATGCGTCTGGAGGGTGTAGATACGGCCCGCTGGTGTGGGTTTCAGGAGCAGGGAGGTGTGGATGGTACAGGGCGTAGCCGCAGGAACCTTACAGTTGATTTTATTTATTGTATGTGAATTCTGATGTATATGTGTGCATAATGTGTAATGTGTGTCTGTGTTAATGTGTTAATGTTAATATTGTTACGAAGAAGACCCCGCACCTCCACCAAATGTTAAGAGGTGGCAAGCCTAGAAAAAGGGCGACATGATGACAGATGATATGATTCAATGGCTGTGGGCCTAGCGCGAGCGCTCCGTCCCGCGCCACTGCCCTCTTCTTTGTAACAATATGTATATGTGTGTGTGAAAGTGGTGCGTTTTACGCCGGCATTTTTTACACGGCAATGGAAAATTGCCACTTTCTGGTTTGTAAAAATTGCATTGTATTACAGTATTTAGAGAGTTGTCATGTGTTTTGATAATAATTGTTATCTGATTACTCTAATCTCTTTACAAATTATATAATTTCTACTGTTCCACTCATGTACTGGGTCTAACCTTGTCCATATGTAATAGGGGGTGCGAGCTTGTCAAGCTACCCGTAAAGCAGCATTTTCTCTCGCCCCCTCCTGTCCTTTCAGTACATGAAATAAAATGAAATCAAATTTGAGAAATAAATAAGAGCACCGCAAGAAAAAGGCGACACCGGAAAAAGAGCGCTGAAATACAACTCAAAAATATAAAATAAAAATAAGACAAGGCGGAAGAAAGAACGCTGAAAAAAAACTTTTTTAGTTGTTGAAACATGAGTAAATAAGGTGTTGGAACTTACCTAGGTCAGATTCTGGGGCAAGGTCTGATGGTAAAGCGTTCCATTCGCTTATTCAGCGCGGTAAAAAACAATAAGCATAAGGGTTGTACACTGCTGTGAGGGATTGCATTCAAGAGCATGGTGAATTAGTTTTTCGCAATATGGCTGGCATCAGTACCGAGCATTTTTTAGAGCTTTTACAGTTTTACCCGAGTTCCACACCCACGTTTTACGAAGGACGATTTTATGTTCAAAAGTCCGGAATTTGCATTGGGTCTTCGGTTGCTCCAGTGCTGTGTGACATTTTGATGGCTTTTTTAAGACGCTTAGAAAAAGAGCTTTTAAACCACCCTGTATCACGTGTGTTTCGTTATGTCGATGACTTTCTAGCGATTCTAGACAATTCTTCTAACTATGACCTTGACAGTGCTGTCACTAACATTCTTAACGCCTTCTCCTCTGAGGGGCAAGGCTTACTTTTTACTCATGAAGTGACGAAGGACAACCGCATACAGTTTTTAGACTTAAATCTGCACTTTACTGATGCCCACGTTTGCTGGTCGTATAGCCCAAGGTCGAACAAGAGTCTACTACCCTATAAAAGCGCTCATTCTAAGCTAGTCAAACGTGGCATCATCATGTCTGCCTGCCTCTCTGCCCTGCAGAAATCCTGTACCCACACCATGTCATCCAGTTTTCACTGTCAAGTTGAGCGCCTTCTTTCCGCTGGCTATCCCCGTCATCTACTTCTTGGCACTTGCGAAAGCCTGCTTCAAAGGCTAACATCTTCACATGAAAAAGATAAAGGATGCTCGGATCCCAAGCCACCATTTGTCATGCCATATTTTCATTGCCTTTCCCATAACATCAAGAAGGTAGCAGAAAGGTATGGGATACGCGTTGCTTTTTTTCGGCTCCCTGCAAGCTGAAAAAAGTGTGCCCTCTACTGGCTGGAACAAGAAAGCAACCCACCACTTGCAAGAAGAACCACCGGAACAAGTTTACAAACTGTTTCCGAAGTTGTTTACGAGATACCTTTGTCATGCGGTCGTTCCTACATAGGCCAGACTGGCCGTTGTTTTAATGAGCGCGCTTTAGAACACAGGCGATCCCTTAGCAGTGGCACTGGCAGCAATCTACCCTTGCATTGTAAGAGCTGCGACACGAAAACCTGTTCTCCTTACCTGGAAAAAACAAAGTTCCTTTCTAAAGCCAAAACAAAAACCGAAAGAGAAATTATCGAGGCCTATTTCATTTCTAAAAGGGGTGATAAGTGTGTTAGCGCCCCTTCTTTATCTCTTTCATGTCAAGAAATCAATTTCTTAGATGGTCACATTCGAACTTTTCATGCGTCGTAATCACACGTGGTATTGTTGACTCTGTCTTTGCCGTTCGCACGTTGCTTCTGCTTGTCTCCTAGTTTGCTGTGATTGCCTTTATAAGCACCCTGCTTTTACAAAATAAAGTCAGTTGGAAGTCTGCGCTTTGTGTGTGTGTATTCGTGCCTTTCTTTTGTCCCGTCTTCTTCGCGCAGTTTTGTTTCGCTCTAACCATGAACCGACTAGCCCAACATCATGTCTTACTTCGATAGAATTCTGATGAGGATCCCAAATGGCAGACGCATATTCGAGTTTCGGACGGATTAATGTGGTCTACGCTAGTTTTTTTACCTGTGTCACGGCCTCTTTTAAATTATGTTTGAGAAGTCTGAAAGTACGGTTAGAGGAGGCAAGAGTGAGCCTTGGTTCCGTGACAATATGATGGTTCCATGATAAGTCGGATTGAAGGCTAATGCCAAAACACTTATAACTAACTTTTAAAACCACATTTTGCCTGTACCAATTCGTATAAGTTTTCCTTTTTCCTACGCACCATATCCGACTGGAACTCATTAACCGAACCTAATCAACACTGAAAAATGAGACTTGCGTTTGTCAGCCATGTTTAATAGTGCGTATTATGTTTTTTCCTCCTTTGTCTTGCACTGCTGTATTGTTCTATTATTACATTATTGTTGCTGTAATGTTGTCTGTTTGTTGCTTTCATTTTTCTTTTTGTGAACCTGCCCTTCCGGCTTGGACCTAACCATGGTATGCACTATGTACATAAATAAAAAAATAATTCATTTCTTGCAAGAACTTTGGCAGAACAATGAAAGATAACAACCTTCCACTTGCATTATTATCGGAAGGCACCATCACTGAATTTAATTACATTTAAAATAGCGATAACACCAGTCTGAAAGCACAGCAGTAGGTAGGACCCTTTGTGCATTAATTACTTTAAAGTCGACTGCTCGTGCTGATAAAAAGGTCATGATAAACTCCAAGTGACTTCAACATATCGTAAGCAATGCGATATTAGCGAGAAAAAAACGCAGTTTTACCTGTAGAAATTATTATTTTCCTAAAAAAACGAAATAAACACCGAAAAAAGCCCGCTGAATTGTCGGCCATTCAATATAGAAAACTGCAACCCCTCGGACCCATACCCGCGACGAAGCGAGCCTCACGCAGCGTTCCGCTGAAGCTATGACACAAAAACGAACTTTTCTCGCAAACCAGATCGGAAGTCGGGCACCCGCAATGCTTTCTGCCTCGCGAATGGCTTCCGGGCAGTGACCGAAATCCTCCTTAACCCCAGAACCGGAGAACCGGCGCCATCAGCGACAGCAGCTCCCAGGCCATCGCGCGTCGCGTCGCTTATCACCTCGTTCAGCCAACGCTGGATAGCGATGCATCTATTGTAGTATATCGGTACGAATGCAGTGTGTGCAGTGTACAGTAAACACGGCCGTCGAAAAAAGCCACCTTCAAATTCTTTCTCCACATTACTGAACGGATGTCAATTCTATATTCAATTACCCCTTACCATACATGTCAATGTGAAGAGGTTATTAATTACACTGAAGACAACTATTAAATTGCGGATTCAAAAGCGTTCACGAACGTGAGTAGCGGGTGTTTCAATTTGATGTTAAAACGACGCATAATTCGCGGCGCTTTCAGCTCTTCTACTGCGAGAAACCCTGCCTCCAGGCAGCGACTGCTCTAACATCTGTCTAGTTCGAAAGCCCACCCATGACTACACAACGCCCGCGGCCATGAAGGAACTCGATCTCTCTTCCCGCCTCGTCTTCTGCGGTCTGGATGCCTCGCGGGATGAGCCCGACAGCCAGAAATGATTCCCCGCGAGTTTCGGACCACGGTAGAAAATTTTTAGTGTTGCTCGTGCGAAAACGTTGGCGTTCTTTTCGACCAGCCAAGAGAGCGATCCTGTAGTGATGGAGAACGGTAATTCTTGTGGGATACAATGCGCTGTAATTACCAACTCCGTGATCTCAACGACAGATGATTTGAAGAGATCTTCACAAGGTTGACCCTGCATTGCACATGTGAACACGAGGTGCTTGTCCTGCTGTCTCGCAACTTTGAAATTCTTTGACCGAGCACGTCTCGCGCAGGCAACGCAATCTGCACCGTACTCACTATGCTCGCTTTTGAATTGAGAAGGCAAAATGTGTCAGCGCATTTTCAGTCACCAGCATGCGGTCTCCAAGTCAGAATCGACGGCCCGAAACCGCACCAAAGCTCTTTCTGCAAAAACTGCACACGATAGTTCCTCGACCGACATCACCGGAGCAAAACGCACGTCGTGTTGGCGAACAGAGTCGAATTCAGAGAGTACTTCCGTCCTTTCCCGAGCCTTTCAAATCTGCGGATGTGGTGTGTTAGAATGTCCCGCCCTCCTCTGCTACATGGGATGGTGGCGCTTTTCTTCTGTCTTGTTGGGTCGCATTGTTCGTTTTTTTAGCGAAAGCAATATTGCTCGCAGTTTGAGCCCTTCACCGTCGTCCGGGCGGCGTAACCACGTTTGACCTTTAGCATGACCTCCGCTGTGACGTCACGCCACACGGTGAGAGACAGAGCCACAACTCGTCTCGTCACGGCCGTCCCAGCGTAACCACGGTGCGCCGAGCAGCAGCTGCGCGGCACTGCCGCGAGGAGGCGCTCGCTGTGATGACGTCACGCGAGACGGAGAGAGACAGAGCCCCAACTCGTCTCGTCCCGATCGTTCCAGCGTAACCACGGTGCGCCGAGCAGCAGCTGCGCGCCGCTGCCGCGAGGAGGCGCTCGCTATGATGACATCACGCCAAACGGAGATATATCGGGCTGCTACCCGGCTCGTCGCAGTCGCGGAATATCTGTGGTATTCGGTTTGCAGCCTTCGGGCTGCGGCTGTGTATCTATTTTTCAGCCAGCGTCCGTTCCGGCGGACGCGGTTGTTGCGACGCGCGTATTTACTCTGTCTTTTATTCTGTCCTCTTATCTTTCAACTTTCTTCTATCTGCACGTGGCAGCGGTGGTGGCTCGGCTTGAGCCAGTTGGCAGGCCCGTGCACTTTCCTTTTCATCCTTCTCTCAGTCGCAACCAACCAACCAACCGCAGTCGTCCCGGCGTAACCACGCTGTGCGTTTCAGCCAGGCCATGTCGTCCTTCATGTACAAGGCAAGGCTGCAACGATTCGCTCAATCTAGGAAACGACGGCGGGCTTAAGGAACGGATGAAGGTGCTTTCGCAATTTCCGGGCTTACCCAAGCTGAGCCTCTGCCAATTTTTTCTGTTTGTACGTGCTGTTATCTCTATTTATTCCGCCAGCCCTACGGCTCTCGAGCGTGGGAGGCGGTGCAGTCCTTGTCCGCTCACCTTCGGTGTTTTAAGTATATGCATTTTTTTTTCGATGACAGAACAGAATGCGGGACTGAAGGGGCTATACAAGTGACCCGTCAACACAATCGAACCGGAACTAAACTAAAAGGAGGGGAGTTACGACCGGAGTAAATTTAGACTTGCTGACGGCCAACAGGTTGTAGTGAGAGCTGGTATTTCAAAGAAGGGGATGAAAAGACGCTCTTTAGCTTTACAACTTGGTGCGCACGATTAATCTCATCAGATGCTTAATGAGGAATGACGAGTAATTCCTTGGCGCGAAAGTAGTTTGATTCTTGTAGGTAATATACATAGCTCGATGTGGACATCGCGGTAATATAACAAAGCGCGGTCATTTCTTTTTATTTATTTATTTATTTATTTATTTATTTATTCAAGTTACCCCTAAACGCCCCCAGAAGAGGGTATTACATAGGGAGGGGGGGTACAATCATAAGTAATCGCGATACATTTGAACAAATAAGTGTAACGAAAAATGTTAATTAAAACATGAGGCATCACACAAAGAAAAAATGAACACTAACAAAAACAGCAAACTTTTACACATTTCGGTCACAGCGAAAAAGCTCTTGAAATTTTTTGTCAGTATCTGTGGCGATGACTGATGGAAAACTATTCCATTCAGTGATAGTACGTGGAATGAATGAATTGGCATAAGACGATGAATGACAGTTACCGCGTTTAACTTTGAGAGAATGATCACGGTGTGGAAAGATAGAATAAGGTGACAAAAAATCACTGCGAAGGGATGGGTGGTGATAAAGCTTATGGAAAAGGGTTAAGCGAGCAAGTTTACGGCGATATGACAAATCTTCCAGTTCGGCCCGTTTTTTTAATGCTGAAACGCTTGTGAAGGGTGAGTAGTATGAAAATATGAAACGAAGAGCACGGTTTTGCAAGCATTCAATGTTAATGATAACGTTGGCTTGAACAGGGTCCCAAATGGCCGCAGCATATACGATTTTAGGGCGTATTAGAGTTATATAAGCAAGTTTTTTAACATGTATAGGGGCGTATCTGAGGTTACGTTTAAGAAAACCAAGTGAGCGGTTAGCAGATGCTAGGGTGAGGTTGATATGGTGATGCCATGTTAGTTAAACTAAAGGTGCATCCCAAGGTACTTGTATGTTGATGTTAGTTCCACAGTAAAGTAAAGTAAAGGCTTTTAGCGCAAGACGACTAAGAAAGGACGGGGATAGAAGACAGACACAAAGGAGCGCTTTGTGTCTGTGTTCTATACCCGTCCTTTATTAGTCGTTTTGCGCTAAAAGCCTTTACTTTACCAAGATGAACCAACTCGCCCAGCAGAACGTGTTACTAGTTCCACAGTATTGTCATTTAGAATATAAGTGGTTGGAATGCGAGCTGAACGGCGAGTGAAAGATATCAGTTTAGTTTTAGAAACGTTGAATGTCATTAACCGTGATGAGCACCAAGAGCTTACTGCGTTCAGGTCAGATTGTAGGGATTGGCGGTCACTGTCTCTAGTAATGTTACGGTAAATTACGCAGTCATCAGCGAAAAGGCGAACTCTAGATGTTACACAGGCAGGTAAATCATTAATATATATATAGAGAGAGAGAGAGAAAAGGACGGAAAGGCAGGGAGGTTAACCAGGCGATGCCCAGTTGGCTACCCTACACTTGGGGAGGGGAACAAAGGGGAAAAAAGGAAAAAGAGCGGCAAAGAAATGAGTCTGTCAAGTGTCCATCGACCACTATGTCACAGGGACAGAGGGCGCGCACAGAAAACTTAGACTATAGGCGGGAATGCAACCCCGAGTCCCTTAGGAAATTCAGGAGCGCTTTCACCGCTTTCCGTTGTCTGGAAGGTTGCGTCCAAGGCCCCAGAACGTTAGACTCTGTTAAAGGACGCGAGTCCAAGCGGAGCAGAGAAGCAACTAGGCAACCGCGCTCTCGCTCAAAACGAGGGCAGTCACAGAGGAGGTGGCTGATCGTCTCGTCACAACCACACTGGCCACACGCAGGAGAGTCAGCCATTAATATAGATTAGAAAAAGCAAAGGCCCTAGTACGCTTCCTTGTGGTACCCCAGATGTCACATTAGCAGAGGAAGAGTTAGAATTATTAATGGAGGTAAACTGAGTTCTAGATGATAGAAAGTCCTTAATCCAAGCGAGCACGTTAGGGTGTATATTAAGCTGTGCTAGTTTCAGTAGAAGTCTTTGATGAGGAACCCGATCGAAAGCTGTTGAGAGAGAGAGAGATAAAGAGAGGGGGAAAGGCAGGGATGTTAACCAGAAAGGTTTCCGGTTGGCTACCCTGCACTGGGGAAGGGAATGAGGGGATAAAAAGGGAAGAGAGAAGGAACGAGAGACAGATTGTGAAAGCTGTTGGGTAATCCAGGAAACTGCGTTGACCTGAAAGCCCGCGTCAAGTGATAATTGTAAGTCATTAATAAAGCCAGCTAATTGAGTAAGAAAATCCCTTGCGAAAACCGTGCTGATAACTGAAAATAATGCTATGATCTTCGAGATAGCTGATGATTTGGCTGTGAATTATATGTTCAAGGACTTTGCAAACAGAGCTGGTTAACGAGATGGGTCAATAGTTTAATGGAGAGGAAGGCTCACCTGATTTAAATATAGGTATTACTTTGGCTACCAGCCAGTCATTAGGGATTAATCCGTGTGATAATGATTGCGAACACAAACAGGACAACACAACGCCAATGCTTTGGGATGTGTTCTTCAGCAACTTATTGTTGAAGCCGAGGTGATCCGAACTATTACTTATTTTAAAATTGTTTAATGAAGCTAGAACACCTGTTTCATTATTAACTATTTCAGGCATGCAAATATCTTGGATTATATCTAAATCAGGGAATGAGCTAATGTCTTCTTTGGTGAATACTAATGAGAAGCCGTCGTTGAAAACCTGAGCACATTCTGACTCTTTAATTAAGACGCTGTCGCTGTCGGAAAGCAAAATGTCGGGTTGAAAGCCAGGATTTATGATGCGCCAGAATTTACGAGGGTTGTTGGATAGCAGAGATGTCAGGTCATGATTGAAAAAGTGACGTCGAGTGGATTTCAGTAGTGACTGGTAGTCCTTGTCGCAGTGTACTTTTCCCACGCGCTTAGGACACCATTGTTCACTGCCTGCTGGCAAAATCGCTTTTTCTTGTTATTTGCACGTCGCAACTTCTGAGTAAACCATGGTGCACTGCTGCTACATCTAATGGTCAATAGAGGAACGAAGTCTTCGATAAGTTTCTCAAAAGTACTCTTGAATAAATCTCAGTTTTGCTGAACAATGCGCAATAAGTATTGATCAATGAACTTGGCGGAAAAAATTTCTAATTCGGTTTTTTTTTCATAGTTAGCTCTGTTGTGACATCTGATTTCTTGCAAACGTACATCTGATAGTAACATCTGATGGTGCAAACGTACTTGATATCGAAGCGGCAGGAGAACAGCTGCTTCTGTCTATAGAACACTGCATAAGAATGAAATAGTGCATTGGACAGAACCATCGGCTTACCACATCTGGACTTGAGCTGAGCGTTCTCCTCGCGAAGCTCTTCAGCAGTGTTCGTGCCCGCGCTGCGCGAACATCGACTTTGTACTGGCTTGACGAGAGGATGGCGACTGGAGCGGGACGCTGGGCGGACGATGTCTCATGAATGAGTAACGCGCGAAATGGTTGAGGGGCGTTCTTGCAGTGAACGCAAGTAATCACGGGAAAATAGTCTGCCAGCTACTTCCGGTTCCAATTTTCTCCCACTCACTACAGCCGCCATCGTTTATTCACTCATTTATTTGTGCTGTGACATGGTTCATTGTACAGCATCGTAAGATCAACGCGTGCTGAGTATGTGCGTGTCCTGAACGCCCACCTATCTCTGGCCTTCCTGCGGCTCCTCTAGTGCCCTGGTGGCTGAAGTAGATACGGCAAGAGAGACGGGGGCTGCAACATTAGAAACATTGTTCTTTGCGGACGCCCATTTAATGAAGCCTCTCCACGCTGCCGCCACAAAACGAACATGCCGACACACAAGAGCATATTTTGAAACACTTCGGGTGATCTAGTGCGCGCTTTCAGGCGGCTTAAAAACATGCGTGACACTAATAGCCAAAAGGTTCGCGCCACTACACACTCAAACATTGCGTGCTGCAAAGTTTCAAGGAGACCGACCGCACGGCGGGCATCGGGCGGAGGGCGCCGCGCCCCACGCCGCAAGGCGGTCTCTTGTGGGCAGGACCCGCCAGCCTCGCAGCCAGCCGAAGTTCCTGACATCTGCAGGAAGCGCTGCTGAGGTCAGTTGGCGCCAGAGTGCCCGTCTCGTTTTCTGGAGTTGTTCGCGGGTCAGCTCAGCGACCGTTAGTGCTTCACACATCCTGGACTGCGGGGTTTCATCAACATCCAGATCGGGCACGCTGGCAGTCAACGACGCCAGTGTGCGACGCACGTTAACGAAAAATGCCGGCGGCTGCTCGACTGTAGGGCCAACCACGTGTTGTGTAAAAAACACGTTACGCGCTGTACCCAGAAAGTATGTGAGGAGTGTTCTCCCGGGATAGTCTGGGTTGCGTACAAGATCTCGTACTCCTCGCAAGGCGAGCACATTGCACATGGTGCGGATGCAAGGTATACTAAGCCCACCCATGTACGATGGAAGGCGCATGAACATTCGTGACACAAGTTCGGTTTTGCCCGGCCAAACGAAAGAGCCACAGGCCGAGGTTAGCCTGCGAGCAAACGTGCGCGGTGGGTTTGCGACGCGGGCGAAAAAAAAACATGCGGCTAGGATTGAGGACTTAACTCCGTAGCTGCGCTCTGGCATTGAAAGGCGGAAAGTTGACGCCACCGAGAGGCGTTTCTCAGCATTCGTGCGGAGTTTAGTCCAGGTTTCGCGGGCTACTTCCCCGCTGGCGAGGAACACTACTCCCAGGACTTCCACTCCCTGCACCCACTCCACCTCGCCCGCAAGGTACGGTGTGAAGGTGCCAAACCTTAGCGCCTTGCTTTTTCCCCTGTTTAATAGGGCCCCCGATATCTCGCTGTACTCGAGAAACAGCCGCGAAAAAGCGGCGTAGCTATCCTCGTCTTTGAGGAACAGCGACACGTCGTCGGCGTTGGCCGAAACCTTGATTTGGCCCTGGCCAGGCAGAGGGAAGCCTCGTATGGATGGGCTGTCGTTAATGCGCCGGATCAGTGGATCCAGGCATAACACGAAGAATGTTGGGGAGAGAGGGCATCCTTGCCTTATGCCCCAGGTGACTCAGAAGGGAGCGCTCTGGTGGCCGTTTACGGAGAGACGAGCATTCAGGTCTGCGTAAAGTAAGCGCAGCCTGCTGACAATTTGCGGCGGGAATCCGAAGGCTTCGAGGACTCCGAACAATTACGAGTGTTCCACGCGATCGAATGCTTTCGCCTGATCAAGCGAAACAAAGCACCCGCTGAAGCCCGTCCTGCTGGCAAATGTGAACAGGTCTCTTGTGAGTGCCAATGCATCAAACACAGAGCGGTCAGGCACGCTGCTGGTTTGAGCCCGGTGTATTAGGTGAGGCAGGATCGTCCGCATTCTTGTGTTCAGTAAAGATGCGACTATTTTGTAGTCTGCGTTTAAGAGGCTTATGGGCCGCCATGCTTGTGGGTCGGAGGGGTCACCGCCCGCTTTCGGAATGAGTATGATGCGACATTCTCGGAAAGGGTTTGGACGTAACCCATCCGCGAGGAAGCCGTTGACCATCTTCAGCAGCGATCCTTGGATCTGGTAAAAAAAAACGTGGTATAAAAACTTGTTGGAATGCCGTCTGGACCGGAGGAAGAGGCTGCATTCATACTCTGCAGTATGGCGTGCAGCTCTTGGCTTGTGGCTGGTGCGCAAAGGTTTTCATGCAGCTCTTCAGCTACTCGGGGCAAGTTTCCAAAAAACCTTCGTAGAAGCCCGTCGTAACGATCTTGAAGATGTAGCCAACTGCCCATAGAGAACAGGTTCGAGAAGTGACTTGCGAAGATCGTGCAGATATCGGACGTGGTTTTGCTTTGGGTGCCGTCTGGGAGTATCACGAAAGGCACAGTAGCGGGAGCGAATTCCTCTGCCGTGCCTGCGCGTACGTGTCGTAGCACAGCCGGGTCTGATATAGGCCGCCCGAGCTGGTGTGCAGGACTAGCTGCCCGTGATGACTGGCAGAGCAACACGGGGTAACGTGCTTTAAGTAGACTCAGGTAATCGCTCATGGCAAAGGTTAAGGGTGCTCCCCTCTGCACTATACGGATCCGCTTGAGGGTGTCATTCAGTGCGTGAGTTACCCGGCGTCTGCGGTCTTGACCGGCCGCCACCAGAGTTGCCTGCCAACGAGTCTTGAGTGTGACCCATGAATCAGTCGCAACGAAGCTCTTGGGCTATGCGGCCAACGCCGTACGCAGCGACGCCACGCTTTCCGGGTCTGCCAGTAGGCTCGTGTCCATGCGCCACGTAACAGTACGTGGGGTGTCCTCACCAAAGTCGTGCCTGACTGACAAGGGGTGGTGATTGGAAATCACCGGCGTGCCTGCAGGGAACGCAAGAACCTCGCAGCTGACGACAAAAGAAGCGAGCTCTGGTGGAAAATAGAATTTGTCTATCCGACAGGCTGACTGTGCTCTCTCCCACGTCGCTCCAAAGGCATCCTCGTGAAGCTGCACCCACGCGTGAGACAAGCGGAACTGAGTCACGAGATCGCGGAGCGCGGGGGCACCGGCATAACGGCGGCCGTGACCCTGTCTAAGGACGTCACGGTCGATGTTAAGAACACAATTGAAGTCACCGACTATAAAAGTGGGGAAGGGACCAAGGAGGAATGAGTCGAGGCGCTCAAAGAAGTCGGAAAAAGTCGGACTGCCGTGCCGGCGCGTATACAACCAACGCAGGTACCCGCGGCTGGTTTAGTGTGAAGTCGACCGCAAGAGTGCGGCCGTCCAGCGCGAAAGTGCAATGAGCACCCGCGCGCAGGCAGGGGTTTACAAAGACGACACCAACACCGCACATGTGAGAATCAGGCGCCGCTCCCTTTCACATACGGCGATGGAAGTGGAGGCTCATGGGCCTCCCTTGGAACCCGGCGGGTCGGCAGCGGCCGCTGTTATGCCGGGAAACCCGCCCGGATTCCAAATCTGCAGGCCGCAAACTTTCTGCTGCGAACGTCCCTTTGACAAGCCCTGGTGCTGCGCCGCAAGGCAACGCGCCCTAACGCTCCCTTGACAAGCCACGATGCTGCGCCGTAAGTCAGCAGGGTCTTAAGGAGAAGCATTGCCGAGCAGCGTGCCTGGACACGTCGCTGGGTGCCAGACTACGAGGCGCCCGTTTCCCTTTCCCCAGGGCGTCACCGCGCGCGGCAAAATTTGAAGCGGGTGGCCGGCGCGGTCGCTGATTGGTCCTTTCGGACTGCCGTCGAGTGCTGCCTTTGGATTGGCCAGTTCTGAGGGACCGCCGTTCCTCAGGCTATATAAGCCCCACCGCTGCCGCTTGGATAGCAGCTGCAGCTTGGAGAGAGTGACCGACCCACCGTGGTGTTGGTCGAGTGCTGCTCACGAGTGGAGTCGGATGGTGTGACGTGCTGGTGTCTCGCTGGTCGTCGCTGTGCGAGAACAGTCGCGTTGTGTAGCTCTCGGCCCCTGTGCCGATGTTGAACTATATTATGCCCTGTACATAATGTATAAAGCGTTTTCTTGATCTCACCGACGCCGGACTCGGAGTCTTCGCTACCGCCAAGAGAGCTGGCAGCGCTCAGTCACGAAACGGGTGGCGAGCGCTACGGGACCACCTCTATGGCACAACATTGGTGGCAGCGGTGGGATGCCTAAGTCACAACATTGGTGGCAGCGGTGGGATGCCCAAAGTCACAACATTGGTGGCAGCGGTGGGATCGACCGACATCAGCTACCTCGGCGCGGTGAGTGCCTGAAGTTTTCCTCAAACGCCAGACTTTCTCTAAAACAGGTTATGGTAGCTTAGAGAATTTTGGTGTAGCATTGTGTTAACCTTGTGTGTTTCAAGCCTAGGAAGAGTGTTTTGAAAACCAAGGGATGCTGAAGGGGAAAATAAGGCAGTGTGTAAAATGCTTGCGCGTGGCTAACTAGTAGTCATGTAGTAGTGTACGGCAAGTATTTTCTAAAAGGGCAAACAGCAAGAGGCCATTGTGAACGATGGAGGGTTACAAGGTCAAAGAACTTCTCCAAATTTGTGAGGAGTTGGGCATTGATTTGGGCCCAGCAAAAAGAAAGAATGCGATCCTTGAGGTCATGAGAACCGAGGACGTGACGGCTGAGGAAGCCGAAGAGGCCTGGGCTGATGTCATTGAACGGCGTGAGCGGGAGGAAAAGAGGGAGAAGGAACGTCGCGAGGAGGAAAGGGAAGAAGAGGAGAGGCGGGAGCGCCAGGCGCTTAGAGAGCACGAGGTAAGAATGATGGAGCTGGAGCTCCTCGAAACCGCGCCAGCGCCTATTCTTGCTTCTACGACAGTTCTCTCTAACGGTCCAAGAATAAGCGACCAACTGCCGCCCATGGTCGTCGGCGAGGATATGGATAGATACCTCGAGAAAGTTGAGCACGTGTGCAAGGGTAATGACATTGAGGCTCTAATCTGCGGCCCAGAGCGTGGCTGTGAGTCACATGACGGTGACGATGAAGCGCCAAGCCAGAGCGCAGCGTTAGCTGTAAAGTGCGATGCTACACAGATTACCGCTGCGATCTTGAAAGATGAAGGCGTAGCGCCAAGATGTAGGCCACAGGAGAGCGAGCAGCTGTTCTCTGCGGAAATTGAGACAGGTCGCTCTGAGTTCGCTACGGGCAGTGGCGCACCGATAGCGCCAACTGAGAGTTCGATCGTAGGCGAGGAATGCCGCTCAGCGCTGCATCGAGACAAAGATCAGCTTAGTGAAGGTCAAACTCCAGCGTCTTGTGATAGACTGCCGGAAAACGAGCTATTGTGCTCAAAGGAAATAGCACCGAACGGTTCGTCAGGTGAACCGTCGCCTGACACTGCTAGACAAGCGCAGGTTCTGTGGCTGCGCGAGGAAAGTCTTGCTCGGGACGAGTGCATGAATTCTTCAAGACCAGATTTTGCTGGTCAGACGAAGGCTGGTAGCTTGAAGGATGAGGGCACCGAAATAACCGGAGAATCGCACAACAGATCCGCTAGGGCAGTTCCCAAAAAGCGGCGGCGTAGAAGAAAAACCAATGTGAATGGTTGCGCTAAAAAGGGAAAAGTGCGGAAGAAGCTTGTACGATCGAGGGCCGGCAATGTGCGTAAGAGCCCGAAATTGTCACCTTGGAGCCCAAGAGTTCGCAGGCGTCGCGTAAAAGGAAAGCCGACTCACCAGGCGCAGCCTGGTCTAAAGCGTACTACGCCGCTGTGGAAGAACCGCAGAGGAATTCCTAGGATTCGGGATGGGCGTGATGGACTGCAGAGAAGGGTGCGCGGTCGCCACACAAAAGAGCGCCACAGTGCACGCGCTAGTCAGAAAGGGGAACGACATGACTGCGACCAAGAAAGGAGGAAGCGCCCCTCTCGCTTTCGGCCTTCCAAGCGCTGCCTAGGCTTTGGACGCATGTCGCGGAGAGGCGTGACTAATCAGCCCCTCAGCTTCTGTGAAGCGTCGGCTGGTCGAGCGGCCGTCCGGCCGCGACCGCGCAGGGCGCGGCTGAAGTTTGTGCATTCTAAGAATACATCTTTCTTGTATTTAGTGTTTGTTTTTTTTGGTCATTCACTCAGATGTAAAAGGAAAGATGGAGGCAAACCAAAATTTGAGCTTCGGACTTCGAAACGAGCCGTATTGTTTCTCTAGCCTGATGGGCAGAGTGCTTCATGGTTTGCATTGCCTCGCGGTTTGCATTGCTTCGAGTTTGCATTGCCATACCTCGACGATGTTGCCATCTTTTCGGACACTTGGGAAGAAAATCTCGAGCACTTGCGAGTCGTATTGTGCAGGTTGAAAGAGGCAGGCCTTACTGTGAAACCAGCTAAATGTCACCTAGGTTACAGTGAAGTGACTTATTTGGGCCTTGTGGTGGGGCGCGGCCGGCGTAGACCTTCCGACATCAAGGTAGCCGTTATTGTAAACTCTCCCCAGCCAACCAGTTTAGCTGGATATTACCAACTCTATGTGAGAGACTACTCTGACCTTGCCAACCGGCTGACAGACGCGCTTCGAAAATCGGAGCCAGTTAAGGTGACGTGGGAGTCGAAGGAATAGAATGCGTTCTAAATATTGAAACAAGCCTTGAGCCATAAGCCGATTCTAACGGTACCAGACTTTCCGAAAGGTTTCATCTTTGAATGTTACGCGAGCGATCGCGGAATGGGAGCGGTGCTATGCCAAGAAGATGCTAGTGGTCATGAACGACCAATTTTGTATTTGAGTTGCAGACTAAGTTGTAGGGAAGAGGCAGAGGAGAGAGAGTGCGCCTGCCTTGTGTGGGCATTTCAGAAGCTGGCTTGTTGTGTCTCCGGTTCTGAGTTTGTTGTGGAAACGGACCATTTCCCTCTAGTCTGGTTAAGTAACATTTAGTCTAAAAGCGGTCGTTTGCTGAGGTGGAGCATGACCCTCCAGCAGCATAATCTCGTTGTCCGCTATAAGGGAAGGTTGAACGCGAACGCCGATGTTCTAAGTCGTGCATTTTAGGCCTCGATTCTTTCAGTGACATCCTCGTTACTTACCTTCTCTCACTTTGCGACAAACTATCATGTTCAGAGGAAGAAACGGGCAAAAATGAATGACCTCATTTGCTTCCTCAGTAGTGTGTTTTCGGTCCAAATGATTTCAAGGGGACCAATCTGATTTTCATTATTATTGCTGATTATTAAGTTCTCCTGCTATTTTGGTGTGTGGATACTTTGTAAAATGGTTTTTTGAACCTTGTGTACCAGATCGTACGCATGCCTCTTGTTGCAGCGGGAAAAAAATGGGGACAGCAATTTAGTTGAGTTGATTTGGATTATGGCTTTGTCTGGTGTTTGACGGGAGACAGAGGGCACTTGCTCGTGTTGGGTGTTGCCTTTTGCCGGTCGGTTTTGTAGTCTGCAGAACGACCAACCATGACCGGTGGCGAGAAGCAAGGGGATCGGAACGAGAGCAGGGAAGCTGGTCGAGGTGCCTTGGCGACAACGCTGTGAGAAGAGATCCTGGTCCGGCAAGTGGGACCTGGTGCTCGTGAAGTTACCAGGACGCGAACTTGGAAGAGCCTGAGAAGATGCGCGCCAGGCATCCGAGCCACGTGGAAGCAGCTCGTCTTCCCGGCGCCTTATCTGATGGCGGGGGTGCTGTTATGCCGGGAAACCCGCCCGGATTCCAAATCTGCAGGCCGCAAGCTTTCTGCTGCGAACGTCCCTTTGACAAGCCCTGGTGCTGCGCCGCAAGGCAACGCGCCCTAACGCTCCCTTGACAAGCCACGATGCTGCGCCGTAAGTCAGCAGGGTCTTAAGGAGAAGCATCGCCGAGCAGCGTGCCTGGACACGTCGCTGGGTGCCAGACTACGAGGCGCCCGTTTCCCTTTCCCCAGGGCGTTCTTCTTCTTGTGATTCTTGGTGAAGATGATTTGAAATGTGGGGACACGGCGCGTTCAACTGTCTCCTCTTGAGAGGGAATCACCGCCGTTGCGCCGTGCTGGGGGAAGAGGGAATATAAGGATAGTGATGGAAAGGGTCCGGGTGAATAGACATGGCGGCAAAGCCAAGGGCAAAAGAAGGCCAGAGCGTAGAGCGAGCATCTGCAAGTCAAGGAGGCGCGCCCGCGTGAGAAGCGCAGCCGCTGATTCGAGGAGCGGTGGGCCAATAGAGAAAAGAGAGCTCGAGATTGGGCGCTGTGGACGGAAGCGAGCACAATTGCGCGCTGGAAGATAGCGGACAGAATTCTTGCGCGCAGTAATAGAATAGGAAATAAAAGGAGACCGCGAAGCGGTTGCGGGCATGAGAAACGCGCAAAGTTGGAGTCAGTGGTAGACGAAGAGGGAAGCGGACGCCAGTACGACAAGGCGAAGGAACGGGCGACCGCGAGGCAGCGAGACACGGGCCAGGGTGTGGCGGTGGCGGCAGAAGCGAGGCGTCCGGGGCGGCCCTCCCGTGAACACGAGAACGCAGACTACCGCACTTAGATAGCGAAACGCGTGTCCACCCGCCCCGTGTGGTCGGCGACTGCGGCCAACCCCAGAGTGAAACGCCGCCACACGGACCCACGCACAAACGCCATGGCGCACTGAGACCGCAGACGAAAGGGGTCAAAAGGACAGGGGTGGCACGTTCAGATATAGAGCGGCCAGAGAGAGAAAGCGGCTATATGAGCGCGCTATGTAGTTAGCGGGCACGGGGCGCGCAGGAAGGGCTGTCATGTAGGTAGGAACCTGCATGTGAGGAAAGGAGGCAATTAAATTGCGCGGGTAAGGATTGGCCGTCAGAAAGACGAGCTAGGGAAGAGAATAGGACGAGGAGCGGAAAGGCCCTGGGCGTGAGGTATGCACGGCGGGAGCGGGGCCCGGCGAAAGGAACGGGAAGAAAACGGGCAGCGCGGCGACAACGAAGCAAGCGGTGGCGGCAGAAGTGGGAGTGTTCGGGGCGCCCCTCCCGTGGACACGACCGCGCAGACTACCGCTCTTAGATAGCGAAGCACGTGCCCTACCACCCCGGGTTTGCCAGCGACTGCGGCCAACACCGCGACACGCGCGCAGCCCAAGAACAACCCAAAGAATGCGCCGGAACGCGCTCCGCCTGCGCGAAGGAGCCGAAGAGGGCATGGGGAAGAAGATGCCAGAAAGGCATGGGGAAGATGCGGGCCAGGGTGGCGAGCGGAGGAAGGACGGCGTGTAGAGAAGCCGTTGGGGAAAAAAGAGAATGGCAGGCACACGAGGTGCGAGCGAGAGAAGTCACCGTTCGTCCAGAGTCCAGAGCAAGCAGTCCGGGTAGCAGACATACGCGAACAACGCACACTGGTAATCCGTTCGAGGGTAGTGAAGTGAGTCTGCTAGTAAAACCAATGTAGAGCAGGGGCGCAGGAGTATTGCTGCTGAAAACCACCGAGGAGGAGGCGCAGGAAGGCTATCCATGGATGACAGTTGAGTAATCCAGGGAGGCGGGCCTGTGTTGGGCGCGCGTCAAAGAAATAAGGGCCTTCAAGAACGCCATAAGCGAAAACAAAGGGCCTGAATGAGAGACGCCAGCCGCCGACGTGTGCACCCGTCGGCGGCCAAAACGAGACTACCCCCCACCCCCCCCCCCCCCAGGGCGTCACCGCGCGCGGCAAAATTTGAAGCGGGTGGCCGGCGCGGTCGCTGATTGGTCCTTTCGGACTGCCGTCGAGTGCTGCCTTTGGATTGGCCAGTTCTGAGGGACCGCCGTTCCTCAGGCTATATAAGCCCCACCGCTGCCGCTTGGATAGCAGCTGCAGCTTGGAGAGAGTGACCGACCCACCGTGGTGTTGGTCGAGTGCTGCTCACGAGTGGAGTCGGATGGTGTGACGTGCTGGTGTCTCGCTGGTCGTCGCTGTGCGAGAACAGTCGCGTTGTGTAGCTCTCGGCCCCTGTGCCGATGTTGAACTATATTATGCCCTGTACATAATGTATAAAGCGTTTTCTTGATCTCACCGACGCCGGACTCGGAGTCTTCGCTACCGCCAAGAGAGCTGGCAGCGCTCAGTCACGAAACGGGTGGCGAGCGCTACGGGACCACCTCTATGGCACAACATTGGTGGCAGCGGTGGGATGTCTAAGTCACAACACCGCCCAGAGGAAGCGTCTCTACCACATCAGTGACGCAAGTAGCCAGGCCACCGAGGTGTACTCGGCGGCCAGTGAAGACTCTTCGACGGACGATGGGTTCGTACCAGTCATCAGCAAGAAGGCCAAGCGAAGACTGCGCCGACGTGAGGAGTCGTCCTCATCAAGCACGTCTACAGTCATTAAGACGCGAGGTCCCCCGACGCATACCATCTTGTTTGTGCCTGAAACGCCAACCGGAAACCTCAACCACCTGAACAGGCAAGCCACGTCTATGTTCCTTGAGGGCCTCGTGCCTGGGGGGATTAAAGACGTGCGAGTCAACCCTTACAAAAACATTATCGCCATTGATGTCACGGAGCGCAGCGCACTGCAAAGTCTGTCCGCCGTTACCAAACTCGGCGACATCAGCGTACGCTCCCATGTCCTCCAAGACAGCGGCACTACAGCAGGCGTCATTTACAACGTCGACATTTCCATCGCTGACGCTGATTTGCCTATTTTAATCAAGCCAGCGTCCAACAGCATCTCTATAATGGCAGTTCAGCGCCTTGGAAGATCTCAGTGCATCAAGCTCACATTCCAGAGCGACTGCATACCGTCGTTTGTGAAAGTTGGGCATTTTCGCCACCCAGTTCGACCTTTCGTGCCCAAGCCACTGCAATGTAGAAAGTGCATGAAAATCGGACACGGGAGTGGCGTCTGCAAGAACAACATCGTGTGCTCTAGGTGCTCTGATTCACATTGCGGCGACGTTTGCCGCGCGACTACCCTGAAGTGTGCCAACTGCCGTGGCCCTCATGGATCCAGACCATTCCACGCACAGAGAGGCCGCTGCTAAGGTGCGACGACGTCGTTCGCGTCGTCGAAGGTCCTCTAAGAAAGCCGTCACTTTTGACAGAGAGGCCTCTAGCACTGCTGCATCTTGTCCTCCTCCTCCGCCTGCCGTACTACACCAAGGGAGCCCGACAGTTGATGAGGCCCGACTTGCTGCATCGGCCGTTACCTGGCCGTCACTCCCGAAACCTCCCACATCCACTGGGTCAGGAAAGTCAATGCCATCTCCAAGTTCGGCTCCTACTGTTGATCCGGAGAAAGGCCAAGATCTCAGCCATTGGCAAGAACTACAGGTTATGGCAATGCTGAAGTCCATCCTGAGTGCCATCCGCGCTGTGCTGGCAGGCCTGCGTACGCCAGCGGCACAGAATGCGCTGCAAGTACTAGACGCGCTAACACCAGTCCTAGCGGCGTTACAGTAGCAGGAACAATGGCTCCCCCAGCATTAACATTTCAAAAGAGCTACTACTGGGGCTAGTTGGAAATACATACTTGAAGGAATTTTTGAGCGCTAAAAAACCACGGAAAAAGGACGAACACACGGGACGAAGCGCTTTCTAAGAACTGTTTTAATATCAAAAGGATCATGACTATATACACACATTTGACGTCATATCATGCACAGAAGAGGTACGCACGCGCTGACAAGATTAAAAATGAAGGAAAAAATGAAGGAAAAAAAAGAAAACAGGTAAAAAACTACGCGCGCTTAGAATAGCCGAAGATTGCTATTCCTGAGATAGGTTAATTCAGTTCCCCCTAACATCACCGAAGGGGAGCTCACGCATTGCTTATCCGGAGCAACGTGCATTGCGAAAGCTTCGATAATTTCTCTTTCCCGTCTGTTTCGAGCCCTACCTATAACCTTGGTGTTTTTTAGCAGTGGTGTGCATTTACAGCGTGCACAATGAGGTGCCAGATTACCGGATTTTGCAATTTGTTCACATAATCTTTCGTGTTCCCGGAGCCTCTTGTTAAGGCATCTGCCCGTTTGCCCAACGTAAGTTCGTTGGCAGCTGAGTGGAATGCTGTAAATGACGTTTTCATCACACTTTACATAGGTGTTTTCGTGTTTGATATCGCACCCAGGCTTCTTTTTGTGGTCTTCACTCTTCACTCAGATTAGATTCCTAGACCTGCTGGTGACTTGCTGCGACAATCACACTTGCTGGGCTTACAAGCCTAGAGCAGAAAAACCGCTGCTGCGGTTTGACTCCGGTCATTCCAGAATTGTAAAGCGAGCTGTAGCTACGTCTTGCCTCAAACTAGCTATAAAGAAATCTTGCCCCTACTTGATAATTCACAGCGTAGACCAACAGGTCTCGCGATTGAAGGAGAGCGGTTATCCGGAGCAGTTAATTTGCGGCATTGCAGAAAGCTTACTGGGAGAAGTTACTGGGTCCCACAAAACTAAGAAAACGAGCTACGAGGGACGCCCTGCCGTGATGCCGTATGTTCACAATATCTCCCACAGAATAAGGAGGATAGCCAACAAGTACGGAGTCCAGGTGGTTTTCTCAGCTCCCAATAAGCTCATTGGAATGTGCAAAAAAGTAAACGAGAGTGAAGACCATAAAAAGAAGCCTGGGTGCGATATCAAACACGAAAACACCTATGTAAAGTGTGATGAAAACGTCATTTACAGCATTCCACTCAGCTGCCAACGAACTTACGTTGGGCAAACGGGCAGATGCCTTAACAAGAGGCTCCGGGAACACGAAAGATTGTGTGAACAAATTGCAAAATCCGGTAATCTGGCACCTCATTGTGCACGCTGTAAATGCACACCACTGCTAAAAAACACCAAGGTTATAGGTAGGGCTCGAAACAGACGGGAAAGAGAAATTATCGAAGCTTTCGCAATGCACGTTGCTCCGGATAAGCAATGCGTGAGCTCCCCTTCGGTGATGTTAGGGGGAACTGAATTAACCTATCTCAGGAATAGCAATCTTCGGCTATTCTAAGCGCGCGTAGATTTTTACCTGTTTTCTTTTTTTTTCCTTCATTTTTTTCCTTCATTTTTAATCTTGTCAGCGCGTGCGTACCTCTTCTGTGCATGATATGACGTCAAATGTGTGTATATAGTCATGATCCTTTTGATATTAAAACAGTTGTTAGAAAGCGCTTCGTCCCGTGTGTTCGTCCTTTTTCCGTGGTTTTTTAGCGCTCAAAAATTCCTTCAAGTAACATTTCAAAAGCAGCTGAGGCAAGCCTCCATTTTTCAATGGAATGCCCGCGGACTTCAGCCCCGAATTTCAGATATTCGGCAGTATGTTTACGTAAACAATTTCCCCATCCTTATCATTTGTGAGCCTAATGTGCCGAAGATATTGCGACTGTCAGGTTACGAGGCGTTTGCATCTCCCACGCACCGAGGGAACAGTAAAGTCATCATCTACATTCGGCGTGAACTTACATATGTGCTTCATCCAGTTCCCCCTAATAACGACAACCAGTACGTTTGTCTAACAGTGAAGAAGCGTAATCTCACGTTTAAACTTGTGGGTGTGTATATGTCTCCATCAAGTCGATTTGACGCCGCACGACTGAGTGACCTGATCGCGGTTACACCCGGCCCTTGGATCGTCATGGGTGACTTTAACGCTCACCACACCATGTGGGGAGGCGTTAGAATGAACATTAGGGGACGGAAACTTGTGTCCTTCGCTTCTGACCATGATCTTCAGTGTTTAAATGACGGCTCCCCAACTTATATTCGGGGGACAACTTACAGTAGCTGCCTTGCCTTGGCGTTCGTTTCTCGATGCCTTATCAGCAATGTACGGTGGTTTTCGGATATTGAAACCCGCGGCAGTGACCATATCCCTACATATCTGACCATTACTGGCCTTTCCACATGCACCTCTGCCACACGCATGCGACGCATCGATTGGTCAGTGTTTCAAGCACTTATGGAAGATGCATCCAGAGAAGGTTCATCCGCAAGTTTTGAAGGGAAAGTTAAGGAGGCCATGGAGAACGCGACACGGTTATTCACCCCAATTAAAAAGTACACGGAATTCGATATGGAATTGCAGCGCTTGCGATCACTGCGGCGTAGGGCCGAGCGCAGGTACCCACGCACAAAGTCGAGCCTTGACCTCAGAGATGCGAGGCGCATGCAAAAGAAAATTCAGCGCAGAATTCAAGCAGTACAGGCACAACGTTGGAGGTCATTCTGTAAAACGCTTGATCCACGGAAACCGTTGTCACGCATCTGGAATGTAGTTCGCGGCCTTCGAACATCCCCACACCAGCTGCACCCTTTCAAGTCTCTTGCACTCTTCCAACGACGTGGCGAGGTCGAGGTAGCTGAGGATTTCTGCGCTAGGGTAGCAGGACCATCTGCCCCATCTGTGACGCTGCATTGCAGCGATGTTCCTGCTTCTCGGGATCCTCGGATGGACCTTCCCTTCTCCGTGAAGGAACTTGACGCCGCGCTGGCTTCTTGCAGACGATCATCATCGCCGGGACCCGACGGTGTGCCATACACTGCACTTGCAAACCTTGGACAAGAAGCTCGGCGGGTCCTTCTGGAGCATTACAACAAATCTTGGAATGAGGGCACAGTTCCAGACGATTGGAAGTCCAGTCGTCTAGTTCCCCTCCTGAAACCAGGGAAATCGCCTCTTGACCTGACGTCATACCGTCCAATTGCGCTGGCTAGTTGTGTTGGCAAAGTACTGGAAAGATTGGTACTTACACGCATTGAGTGGTACCTGGAGCGCTACCGCATATATCCGGATATAATGTCCGGGTTTCGACGTGGACGCTCTTCAATCGACAACGTGGTCGACCTAGTGTCATCCGTCCAGCGCCAAAAACATTTGAAGCGCTTGACCGCGGCATTGTTCTTGGATGTAAAGGGCGCATACGACAATGTAACACACCAGGCTATTTTGGACGCTGTTGGGACTGAGGCATCCCACCGCTGCCACCACTGTTGGGACTGGGTGTCCGAGCCAGGAAACGGTCGAGGCGACGGTGAGTAATAGGACGTTTATGTACAGTATGTACAAGGGCTTTTACATGATACAAGGGCCAAGAGCACCACGGGCAGGCACACAGAAGAAGGGCGGCCCCGGCGGCGAGCGTAGCTCCGGCGTGATGGCTCTTCTGCTGCCCGTCTGCTGCTCGGGTTCAGCGCGGCTCCGTTTTTATAGCCGCTGGTAACGGTTACGGCAGCCAGCCGTTCAAATCCTCCAATCACTGGCCACCGTTCAAATTAGACCAATGGTAGAGAGCCGGCGAGCGTCGGAGGAATTCGCACCGACGGAGAGGAGGAGAGGAGGAAGGGTCCGTGTCGGCGCCGCGGCGGAGGGATGAGTCACGCTGCATGTCGCGACTTGTCCGAGAAAATCTGGGCCTGCTTTGAGCGTCGGCGAGCGCGCAGCGCTTGTTTCCAGAGAGGCCAGCCAGCGAAATGTGGGCTCTGGCACTACAACGCTCTGGAAGCTGCCGAGCTTGGTGGCCGCGTATTCTGCTGGATACGTAGTTATTTATCCAACAGATCTCTCTTTGTGCAGACAGAGGAAGGCCCAACATCTTCTCATTTTACTTCCCGTGGAGTCCCGCAGGGTGGAATGCTCAGCCCAACGCTGTTCAACCTTACACTTGTCGGGCTTGTCGACATACTACCACAGTCGGCGCAACTCTCAATATATGCGGATGACATCTGTATCTGGGCATCCGGAGTTACGCGCCCACAAGTTCGAGCGAGACTTCAAAAGGCGTCAAGTATTCTTGCGGCCTACCTTCGCCAGCAAGGCCTACAGATTTCAACCGAAAAGTGCTCGCTGGTTGCCTTTACACGAAAGAACATGTCTCCTTATACCGTATGCATAAACGGCACAGCAATACCCTACGTAAAGAGCCATCGGTTTCTGGGAGTAATCATCGACCGAAATCTATCATGGACCCCTCATATCTCATACATGAAAAAGAGACTGACAGCGATTTCTCACGTTCTCGCCTTTCTTGGGGGAAAGTCGTTGGGAGCGTCGGTGCGGTCAATGAGGCAGCTCTACAACGCCTTATTCATGGGATTTCTTCGCTACAGCCTCCCTGTACTTGGAAATGTTCGAAAAACAAACATACGAAGTCTGCAAAGCGCTCAAGCTCAAGCTCTCCGGACTTGCCTAGGATTGCCGAAATGTGCCTCTACGGCCGCATCTGTACTTATCGCCCAGGAGCATCCAATCCCTACCTACTTAACAGTTGACGCACTGAGGGCACATTTCCGGCACATTTCCCGGGTTCCCTCTCACCATCTTGCCAGTGTTCCTATTACCAGGCCGCGCACATCGTTTACACACATCATTGACGCACATCCCGCCATTCTGCCGTCCCAGTTTACAGCCGCCTCTAGACCGTCCTCGCCACTTTGGAGCCTGCCCAATCCCCGTGTGCTTCTTTCGATACCTGGCATCAGGAAGAAGATAGACTCATCGCCGACAGAACTACAACAAGTCACCCTTGAATATTTACATGAGCACCATGCAAACCGGGTGCACGTTTACACCGACGGCTCAGTCAACCCTATCTCTTCTTCTGGCTCCGTCGTCATACCCGCAAGCACTACAGAAATTAGAGTTAGGACAGGTCACCGCAATTCTTCGACGGGTGCAGAACTCACCGCTCTTCGTGTCGCCATTGAATACATCAGTCAGCAGCGCCCTCAGCGGTGGTCTATATTCACCGATTCGAAAGCTGCCCTCCAAGGCTTACAAACTGCTCTTCGCCGTGGAGCCCATGAACAACTGGTCGCCGAAATTCGACAGCTACATCACTCTGCCATCAACAAAGGACATGACATTATCTACCAATGGCTACCGGCGCACAGCGGCTTAGCAGGTAATCACCGCGCGGATGAGGTCGCGCGAACTGCTCACGACGACGGCGATTTTATGTCGATCCCCATTTCGAGATCGGATGCAGCGAGCAGGCTTCGCGCACTTGCGCGGGACATCACGCTTGCCGCGTGGAATTCCGGCCAATTTTGCAATTCCCGTTTACAATCCTTGGACCCAGATCTGAAGCTCCGGCTACCATCAGGCCTACCAAGACGAGAAGAAACTTTGCTGTGTCGCCTCTGGCTTGGTGTAGCTTTCACCAACCACTACTCATTCTTAATCGGTATGGCTGATAGCCCTGCATGTTCCATCTGCGGGCACGACGAGACCATAACCCACATTCTTTGTGACTGCCCTTCCTGCACCACCGAAAGGCAGTCTCTCAGCCGTGCGCTGGAGCGCCTAGATACACGCCCTTTCACGGAAATGAAGATTCTCGGCCACCGGCCGCGGCGGTCGTCGGCGGAGAAGGCCTGCAAGGCACTGCTCCGCTTCTTGAGAACTTCTGGCCGGCACGATAGGCTGTGACTTTAAGGAACAGTGACGTTTTAGAGTGACTTCAAATTTCTGTTACTCTCCTTTCTCTTTCATTTTTTTTATCCCCTCACTTCTTCCCCCCGTGTAGGGTAGCAAACCGATTATTCTTTCGGTTAACCTCCCTGCCTTTCCTCTTCTATATCCTCCTCCTCCTCCTCCGCATTCCTGTAAAAACAGGATGTCGACGCCCGTGGCCCTGGCAAAGTGCATCACCTCTCTCTGTCTGTCTACGGATTGAAATCCCCGAACATTCAGTGAGAGGAGATGCACAACCGCCATGACTGCCAAGAGCACCGACGGCATAACATACAACCTAACGAGCGCTGCCATGGGCGGCGCTTGACGCGCGCGGCACTTTTTTACTACAACGTTCGTTAACTGTCCCTTCGGATTCCGATGATTGGGGGTGGGCACGTTTGAAGTCGGGTCTGGAAAAGTCCATTTTTTCGGGGTCGTCGGCGCTTGTGGCCTCGTCAACCGGTTGCTGCGTGGTCTTGGCGACGCTCGCAGCTAAAGCCGATGCCGACGCCAGGGTCGCCGATGGGAGGGTGTGGCTGGCTGGTGACGGGAAGCGCGCGTCGTCCGCACCTTGAGGAGTCGTCGGCCCTGACACCTGGCCGCACGTCAAGTCGCCTGTCAGGCGAAGCGGCGTGACTTTGTCCGGTAACTCCTCCAGGTCGCCCGACGTCTCGCTCGACTCGTCGCTGCTGCTCGCGGTGTCGTAGGTGTCTGTGCCGGGAAGCGGCGCCAAGGGCTCGGCGAAAACTGCAGCGAACGGCTCCACCTCCTTTGAAGGTGACCCCTCGTGGTGCTGCTCCTTCCCGAGCACCTCCGTCGCGGGGGCGGATTCGGGCTCCCTCGGGCGGCTGGTTGTTGGGTGCTCGTCGGCAACCGACGTCCGGACGGCTGGTGTGCTGCGTGTTTCTGCGGCCACGTTGTCCTTGCTCGGTTCCCTCCTCGAGGCGGCGGCCGCCGCATAGGACCGTGGTCGCAGGCAGTCCGCTGTGGCGTGGCTTCCGCCGCAGCGCCTGCGAGCCGCTCCGCATCCGGCCGTGTCGAGGCCGAACACCTCGCATCGAGCGCACCGCGGCGTTTGGCACGCCGCGCCGATGTGGCCGTCCTGCCCGCAGCGGGAACACACCTTCCGGACGCCTCGGTAGTCAAACATGACGCGGTGTCCCTGGATGGTCAGGAAGTTCGGCACCGCCTGCTTCATCTCGATCCGGACCACGCGCGTCCCGTTGCCGACGTGACGACGGCCCTTGAGGACGGGGTGGGTGATGTCCAGCACCTGGCCGTAAGAGGTCAGTGCTGCCGCCAGCGCCGCATCTCCCACGTACAGCGGCACACGAAAAGCCGTCACGTGGACCACGGCGGATCCCACGCAGGCTACTGGGACGGAAGTGCCGTTCAGGTTGAAGGCGCCTTCCACTAGCGCTCCCTCAGCGGACGAATGGGGGCAGGTTCCCGGTCAGTTCAAGAAAAACAACCCCACTAGCCCTCATCACGCGAGGTCAAGAGGTCGCCTCCGACTGGACGCCAACCTGTACTGGCTCCAGCATCAACTAATCCCTTCCCTTTTGTGGCAGTAAAGTTGTAACACCCCCACGTCTGCGCTTCATTTGTGCTGCGAATTTTTTTATACTAATTTAGGTGATGAAGGTGCAGAAAATCTGAAAGGGCTAAGTTTTCCCACAGAAAGATGGACCCAGGGGTCGGGAAATACACCGTCATTGCATCCCTCCTACTTCAGCTTGCCACTCGCTCTAAGAAGTCATCTTTCACGTGCAGGGGCTCACTGAGCCTGCGTGAAGCCGGCTTTAAGTCATCTCTACAGACAACTGAGAATTCAAGCTGGCTGCGGCAAACACGACAGTAACTTTGCGCAAGATTGATTTCCGCGGTCTGATTTATCGACGTCGTGAGTTCAAACCGGAAAAGCTATACGTACAGTCAACCACAGACTGAACACGAATGACGGAATTCGTGGCCCGGACTGCCGTCAGCGCCCCGAAGAGATAGTCATCGGTGCGGGATAATGCTCTCTATGTTCACTGTTCACGGTGGCTGACGTCAGCTGGTGCGCAGCTCGCTCTGACTGCTTTTTCGATTCTGCCTGATCGCCGCGAGGACAGCGCGTTCGTGACGGGGGCGTTTCCGCCGTTTTTGCTCGCCGACACGGCCTCCACGACCCCGCAACGCTTTTGCAGTTTTCTCTTCGCCGGTACCAAAAATTGCGCGCTATGCTGCCGCGGTTCGCAGCTATCGTCAGCCACCGTAGACATACAGACAACATTATCTCGCACCCGATTTCTATCACTTCGTGCCGCTGACATCAGACCAGGCCATACGTTCCGTCATTCGCGTTAAGTCTGTGGGCGGCTCTACCACGCGACCGATACGGCCGCGGCTTCTCGAATCTGAGCCGGAGCGCGAGATCCGACTGCACGACGGCGCGCGCTCCCTTGAGCTGCAGTCGTAAACAGCACACGGAAGTCGACTCTAACAAAATGAAGACCGTGCTTCGTAGGGGGGCTTATACGCTGAAGAAATGCGGTACCTCTACGGAGAGGACTTTGAACCCCGAAAAATGCGAAAGCGGTTTAGTAACGGTGAGGACACGAGTGATTAATACGAGGCGTGAACCTCACTTGATTAGCCGCGTGCTTAGGAAATAAAATACAGCATATACCGCTGGTAATGACTGCCCCAAAGGTGAATGAAGCGCAGGAACATTAATTTTGTAGTGAAATCGCAGTTCCACGCGTGTTCGGTTTCTTTACAACGAGGTAGCCGACAACAAAGTTGTGGGTGTAAACGTACTTGATATCGAAGCGGCGGGAGAACAGCTGCTTCTGTCTTTAGAACACTGCATAAGAATGAAATAGTGTATTGGACAGAACCATCGGCTTACCACATCTGGACTTGAGCTGAGCGTTCTCCTCGCGAAGCTCTTCAGCAGTGTTCGTGCCTGCGCTGCGCGAACACCGACTTTGTACTGGCTTGACGAGAGGATGGCTACTGGAGCGGGACGCTGATAGGACGATATCTCATGAATGAGTAACGCGCGAAATGGTTGAGGGGCGTTCTTGCAGTGAACGCATGTAATCACGGGAAAATAGTCTGCCAGCTACTTCCGGTTCCAATTTTCTCCCACTCACTACAGCCGCCATCGTTTATTCACTCATTTATTTGTGCTGTGACATGGTTCATTGTACAGCATCGTAAGATCAACGCGTGCTGAGTATGTGCGTGTCCTGAACGCCCACCTATCTCTGGCCTTCCTGCGGCTCCTCTAGTGCCCTGGTGGCTGAAGTAGATACGGCAAAAGAGACGGGGGTCTGTCTCTCTTGTAACAGTCATGCGCAGTGCTTCTTGTCAGCGTTCCAGTGAGCGATCTGTTTTGCTCCCTTGAGTGCACTCACACTTGCCGCCGGGCGTGACGTGTCCACGCGGACCACCCGCTCCACTGGCATGCTCCCCGGACACGTCACAATGACGCTGACAGTTGCCGAGTACGGATGTTTGAAAGCATTCCCGATGCGACATCCCCATTTCGCGCGAGTCAGTGCGAGCCTTCGAGCACTTCCCGCACGATTTGTTGATATCGGAAGCTGCACAGAGGAGACGCAACCTGATCAACATCACTGCTTTGAGCGGAAGCGATTGTGGGTTGCAAAGCCACGATAGAACACGCTTATCTTTCGGGATTGTCGATTTCTGCGTTCAAGACACGCACATACGCAGCACGGGCTCATCTTACGATGATGTACAGTGAACTATGTCACAGCACAAATAAATGAGTGAATAAACGATGCCACCACGCGCGGCGACAGTAGTGAGTCGGCGAATATTGGAACCGGAAGTAGCTGGCAGACTGTTTTCCCGTGATTACTTGCGTTCGCTTTCATAACGCCTCTGAAGCATTTTGCGCGTTACTCATCCGTGAGGCATCGTCCGCCCAGCATCCCGCTCCCGTCGCCATCCTCTCGCCAAGACAGCGCGAAGTCGGTGTTTGCGCAGCGCGGGCACGAAGACTGCTGAGGAGTTTCGCGAGGAGGACGCTCAGCTCAAGTCCAGGTGTGGTAAGCCGATGTTTCTGCCCAATAGACTTTCATTCTCATGCAGCGTTCGAAAGATAAAAGCGGCTGTTCTCCCGCCACTTCGAGATAAAGTACGTTTTCACCCGCAACCTTGTTGACGGCTCCCCCGTTCTAAACCAAGCGCTCGTGGAACTGTGTTTTCACGACAAAATTATGGTACCTGCTCTTCATTCACCTTTTGGGCAGTCATTACAAGCGGTTTATGCTGTATTTTATTTTTAAGCACGCTGCTAATCAAGTGAGGTTCACGCGTCATAGTAATGGCTCGTGTCCTGACCGTTACTGAACCGCTTTCTCATTTTTCGAGGTTCAAAGTCCTCTCCTTAGAGGTACCGCATTTCTTCAGCGTGTAAGCCCCCCTACGAAGCACGGTCTTCATTTTGTTAGTGTTGACTTGCGTGTGCTGCTTACGACTGCAGGCGTAAGCAGCTCGACGGAGCGCGCACGCCGTCGTGCAGTCGGATCTCGCGCTCCGGCTCAGATTCGAAAAGCCGCGGGCGTATCGGTCGCGTGGTAGAGCCGCCCACAGACTTTACGCGAATGACGGAACGCATGGTCAGGTCTGATGTCAGCGGCACGAGGTGATAGTAATCGATTGAGAGATAATGCTGTCGGTATGTTTACGGTGGCTGACGATAGCTGGTGCGAACCGCGGCAGCAAAGCGCGCAATTTTTGGTACCGGCGGAAAGAAAACTGCAAAGAGCGTTGCGGGGCCTTGGAGGCCGCGTCGGTGATCAAAAACCGCAGAAACGCCCCGTGACGAACGCGCTGTCCACGCGGCGATCGGGCAGAATCTAAAAAGCAGTCAAAGCGAGCTGTGCACCAGCTGTCGTCAGCCACCGCGAACATACAGGGAGCATTATCCCGCACCGATGACTATCTTTTCGGGGCGCTGACGGCAGTCGAGCCACGCATTCCCTCATTCGTGTTCAGTCTGTGGGTGACTTTACGCATAACTTTTCCTTTTGGAATTCACGATGTCGTCTTATCAGACCGCGGCAATCCATCTTGCGCAAAGTTATTGTCGTGTTTGCCGTAGCCAGCTTGAATTTTCAGTTGTCGTTAGTATGACTTTAAGCCAGCTTCACACAGGCTCAGTGAGCCCCTGCTCATGAAAGATGACTTCTTAGAGCGAGTGGCAAGCTGAATTCGGAGGGACGCAATGACGGGTTATTTCCCGACGCCCGGGGCCATCTTTCTGTGGCCCTTTCACATTTTCTGCTGCTTTATCACCTAGAATTGGTGTAGAAAAATTCGCAGCACAAATGAAGCGAAAACATGGTGGTGGTGGTTACAACTTTACTGCCAAACAAGGGGAAGGGATTAGTTGGTGCTGGGGCGAGTAGAGGTCGGCTTCGAGTCGAGGGCGACCTCTTGACCTCGCGTGATAAGGGCTGGTGGGGTTGTGTTCCTTGACGTGGCCAAAAGCCTGCCCCATTCCACTGCTAAGGGAGCAAGCAAAAGTGTCGTCGGAGGGGGTTTGCTAGCACTTTCTCTTAAAATATGGTCTTGGGTAGCGTGCGTCCCGTCACCACATTGCGGACATGCAGGGTCATATTCACCGTTAGTGACTAGACATAATCGGTAGGGGTTAAGAATTACTTTTTTTTAGGCGTCCGAATGTCGTGGCTTGCGCCCTGTCCAGGTAGGGGTGAGGGGCGGGATACGTGCATCTTTGCTCGCGATAAAGGCCCATCTCCATGGACACATCCGAGGCGCACCAGCGCAGCGCTTACGCGCCCAGCGCCGCACCGCGACAAGCGTCGAAAAACACATGCAACTCGATGGCCTGTCGCGGCTACCGCGTTCAGCTCGGCTCGGCGAAGCAAACGGCGTGAGGGGTCGTATCGGATGCCAAGAGAACTGCGTTCTCTGATTGGTTACTCCGACCGTAAACCAGCGAGTCACTTCCGGCGTCGGCGCGAGCGAGGCGCGAATATCTGACATGGACAGATATTTGCCAAGCGCCAGCGCCGGCTCGCGTCGGCGCGTCGCGCATGCGCAGTCCGGCTCCGGCGTACGCTGGTACGCGTAGGCGCTGCGCTGGTGCGCCTCGGATGTGTCCATGGAGGTGGGCCTTTAGTCGCTTTGGGACGTTAAACCCTAATAAACCAATCTAACCATATTGCCACGTATCATTGTAGCGTCCGTTCGTTCGCGCAAGGCCGCAGAATAGGGCTGTCATCATTTTTGTTCGTGACGCGAGAAGCGACCGGACTTATCTCGATTGTTCACAGCCATGAACAGCTGCATCTACGTGTTTCTAGATTACTCTAGATGATCTCGGCCTGTTATCTCGAAGTTTCCTTGCCTGCTTTAAATTGAACGATGCCACGAGCAGCGGGAATTCGTAGTTCGACGACCGACGAGCACGTTTGTTGCTTACGCCACCGCCGAGTGATTCAGTTCTTTTGCGGGCGCAAGTCAGCCCAAATAAAGAGCTTCGTTTCAAAGACTGGTTGGTGTCTTCCTGACCGCTGGACTGCTGTCACTACAACGTCACATCTGGTGGAGGTGCGGGGTAACCTCCCATGTTCCGGACACCCCCTACAAGCCGTGACGCCAGCCCTCTGAGTCATATACCGCAGGTCCTGAGTCCAGTCCACCGCGCAAGCCGACGCCTGCAAGGGGACGCACCTGGGTTCGGGATTCTGCCGGACCCTACCCGAAAGCGAAATCCAGCAGCAACGTCTACAATAAAACGTCTACAATAAATGTATCATTGTAGCTTTTGGTGTTGCCATGCGTTCTTGGTTGTCATTGGAGTATATATTGCGTGCTGTTCCTAATAAAGCCTTCAGTTGATAGTCAGCGCCCGTCCTGTTGTACTCTTTTTCGTTGTCCTTTCGTTTAGCGCTGTTTTTTCCAAGAAGCAACGTCTACCATGAGCTCGCCCCAGACAATGACTCCAATCATTCTGCAGCAGCCCCGGGTGCCACCAACCTTCGACGCTTCGCCTGGCGCCGACCCCGAAGAATGGCTGGAGCGGTTCGATCGTCTGGCTGTCTTTAACAACTGGGACGATGCCATGCAATTTAGGTACGTCTTCTTCGCCCTAGACGGACCAGCAAGAATCTGGTTTGAGAATGAGGAAGCTATCCTTACGGATTGGTAAACTTTCAAGGAGCAGCTTCTCAAGACCTTCACAAACGTCGTGAGAAAGGAGAGAGCCCAGCAGCTGCTACAGTCTCGCATACAACACCCAAACGAGACCGTTGCAGGGTACACTGAGAAATGAAGCGTCTCTTCCGGCGTGCCGACGCGAGCATGAAGGAAGAAGAGAAGGTGAAGTTGCTTATGCGAGGAGTTAAAGAGCAACTCTTTGCGGGCCTCGTACGGAACCCACCCAAAACCGTCGCGGAATTCGTCGAAGAGGCATCCACCGTGGAAAAAACTCTTGATGCCAGAGCCCGCCAGTATGACCGCCAGCAGCGCCTTTTGTCAGCAAGCTGCATGGACAGCGCTAACAACGATAACCTACGCGAGGTTATACGTGAAATTATGCGAGAAGAGCTCCGACGATTGCTGCCAACAGGAACGCAGCCGCAGCTCACTTTGCTCACCGACGTCATCCGGGACGAGGTGCAACAGGCCTTGGGTGTGACACAGACCACGTACGCAGCCTCTGCAGCCCCCAGCCATGACTTACGCCGCAGCTGTGCGCCGTCCTGCCCCTCGACGACGGGAACCACGTCCCTATCGCCCTCAGCCAGCTGCGCTGGACCACCGCCCTCTCGCCCCAACCCGCCCGTCCTACGAGAGTCGAACACAGCCGAGGAAATGCGACGAGGGGAGAATTCCCGACCAGCGCCGCCCACTATGCTTCCACTGCGGCGAAGCCGGTCACATTCTCCGGTACTGCCCATACAGGAGAAGGGTTATTCGAGGGTTTTCTTGCGACGCCCCATGACCCCGCCCCGGCCAGCGGCCAGCCGAAATCGAAGACTTTTTGCGTCGGGAAGAATGCTCACCGCCCAGCCGCCTGTCACGTTCGCCGTCGCCATCGTCACCGCGCTTTTTATCTCCTAGCCGAGGATACGCAGTGCGTGGACGCTACCCCAGCCCCCGAAGGATGAACTGAATAAAGCAGCCTCTGGAGGCGAGGTTGCTTCATAGCGCAAGAACTAAGATCTTCCATCGACGAAAACACAAGACTATGCCTCAACTACGACGAGAACTACGACGACCCAGCGCTGGATTAAGGGGGGGGTCTAAGGGGGCTGCAGCCCAGGGCCTCACCTCCGACAGCAGGAGAAGGGGCCGATTTATTCTAACTTGCTTAGTATATGGAACCGCGGGTAATGGAACTTTGAGCGACACATATGAAGCGAGAAAACCAGAACGATGAGAGCCCCCACCTTATAACTTCGTTCAGCTGGATCAGTTGGGGAGAACTTGTCGAGCTGCAAAAACAGGAATCCCCCGCCACCCTGGAGGGGGCCCCATTTCTTATGAAGCGCGATATGCATTTGCTTACGGCTTGCGGAAAGTTATTCGTGGTTTTCTGTCAATCCCCCCGTTCAGTGGCGTCTGAAGGTGTATGAGAGTCCTGGCGTCGGCATAACATCCGTTTTTACAGAGCGGCGAGGCGCGACTCCCGCCTCGCTAATATGCAGTGCGTGCTAGATGTAAAAAATAGTTGCTTTGCGTGCTCTGCATGGCTTACAAATGCAAGGAAATGCAACGCTTTGGCGTCACAAGTATCATTAGAGCAGGGCAGGCAAAAACGAAACCAAAATGCGCAGCGGAATTTGAAGCGGCGTCTACTTGTGCAAGTATCATATACAGACTGTTGAGAAAATAAACGCGCGCAGTAGAATGCTTCTCTCAGCTACACAAGTCGATTGTTCGAGTTCGAATATCGCACGGATATGACATTTTGTCGTGAGAATGTTTTATTCAACACCAGGTTTTCTTCTATAGCGTTACCAAACTGAAAAACAAATCAGGCTGTGCTCGCTTCTTGGGAGTCCCACAGTTTCACTTTGTGCTCCGGCGGCCACTAGGAAAGCGAAACAATCGTTTATCGCTTTATGTTTAGGCTTATAGGCTTTGACGTCCGAAATCAAGTCCGGCTATGCGGTACGCCATAGTGGAAGGCTCCGTATAATTTCGACCACCTCGTGTTCTTTAAAGTGCACTGATATGGCATAGTGCACGGGCCTCGTAGCATTTCGCCTCCAGTTAAATGCGACCGCCGCGGCCGTTCTTTTTTTCTCGGCATTGGTTTTGTAGAGCCAGGTGAATTTTAATTTTTGAGGAAATAAAAGGCACAGTAACTGCCTAGCTCACTTCTAGGTGGACGTGGGTTGAGGGAAGGGAGGAAGGTGTGAATGAAAGGAGAGATGGAGCAGCTGTTGTGGAGGGCTCAGGAATAATTTCGACCACCTGCGGATCTTTAACGTGCTCTGAAATCGCACAGCACACGGGCACCTTTTTGCATTTCGCCTCCACTAAAACGCGGCCGCCGTGTGGCTGGGTTTGAAGCCAAGTCGGCTCAGCGTCGAGCATGATAACGACTGAACCAGTGCTATTCAGATGTGCCCACGAGGGCAGTAGTAAATGTTCATCGTGTAATGAAATTAATTTCAATAAATTTTAATAATACCCTCTCGGCGCACCAATTAACGAGTGTTTCTATTTCCTAGTCGCTGCCGGAGTACCAACCTCAACTGTAGGAAGCTAGCTCAGCCTGCTTTTTTTCAATGCGTTAGCATTAGAACAGTGCTGCGAACGAAAACCTGTCTGTCGGCTCGTCTAGGCGGCGCGCGCTGCATGCCCCGCAAGTTTTCGGTCGGCCCACGTGGCTCTTCCATAGCGTTAGGTGCTCAGCCACAGACGGACATGTGTAGCGCGTCCCAAGAGCCTTGTTGTGTTTTGTGCGCTGTAAAACTGATGCTAATGCGTTACTGTTGCATGAATCCCATTGATCACACTTCATTCTTTTTATTTAATTTGGTGGAATTACAATGAAACGTGTGAATTATTCCAGTAGTGAAGCAAGGGGAAGGGGAGTCAGTAGAGGGAAAGGGAGAGGGGGCCTACATGCGCATTAGCCCAGGGCACCCATTTTTCTTAATCCAGCCCTGCGACGACCCCTACGATGACGACGGCCCCTACGACGACGACAACTACGACGACGACGGCCCCTACGACGACGACGGCCCCTACGACGACGACGGCCCCTACGACGACGACGGCCCCTACGACGACGACGACAACTACGACGACGACACGGCCAGACTTGAAGCTTTTACCGCTGCCCTCAAACCTTATTATGAACGCTAAACGACTCGAAGTTAGCATTCTCCGTGTTTATTTTCATTTTCAAGCATCGAGACGATGCTTCTTTGGAAGGGGGGTAATGCCACGTATCATTGTAGCGTCCGTTCGTTCGCGCAAGGCCGCAGAAAAGGGCTGTTATCATTTTTTTTCGTGACGCGAGAAGCGACCGGAGGAGGAGGATATAAAAGAGGAAAGGCAGGGAGGTTAACCGAAATAATAATCGGTTTGCTACCCTACACGGGGGGAAGGGGGTGAGGGGATAAAAAAAAAGAAAGAGAAAGGAGAGTAACAGAAAATTGAAGTCACTATAAAACGTCACTGTTCGTTAAAGTCACAGCCTATCGTGCAGGCCAGAAGTTCTCAAGAAGCGGAGCAGTGCCTTGCAGGCCTTCTCCGCCGACGACCGCCGCGGCCAGGGGCCGAGAATCTTCATTTCCGTGAAAGGGCGTGTATCTAGGCGCTCCAGCGCACGGCTGAGAGACTGCCTTTCGGTGGTGTAGGCAGGGCAGTCACAAAGAATGTGGGTTATGGTCTCGTCTTGCCCGCAGATGGAACATGCAGGACTATCAGCCATACCGATTAAGAATGAGTAGTGATTGGTGAACGCTACACCAAGCCAGAGGCGACACAGCAAAGTTTCTTCTCGTCGTGGTAGGCCTGATTGTAGCCGGAGCTTCAGGTCTGGGTCCAAGGATTGTAAACGGGAATTGCAAAATTGGCCGGAATTCCACGCGGCAAGCGTGATGTCCCGCGCAAGTGCGCGAAGCCTGCTCGCTGCATCCGATCTCGAAATGGGGATCGATACAAAATCGCCGTCGTCGTGCGCAGTTCGCGCAACCTCATCCGCGCGGTGATTACCTGCTATGCCGCTGTGCCCCGGTAGCCATTGGTAGATAATGTCATGCCCTTTGTTGATGGCAGAGTGATGTAGCTGTATAATTTCTGCGACCAGTTGTTCATGGGCTCCACGGCGAAGAGCAGCTTGTAAGGCTTGGAGGGCAGCTTTCGAATCGGTGAAAATAGACCACCGCTGAGGGCGCTACTGACTGATGCATTCAATGGCGACACGAAGAGCGGTGAGTTCTGCACCCGTCGAAGAAGTGCGGTGACCTGTCCTAACTCTAATTTCTGTAGTGCTTGCGGGTATGACGACGGAGCCAGAAGAAGATATAGGGTTCACTGAGCCGTCGGTGTAAACGTGCACCCGGTTTGCATGGTGCTCATGTAAATATTCAAGGGTGACTTGTTGTAGTTCTGTCGGCGATAAGTCTATCTTCTTCCTGATGCCAGGTATCGAAAGAAGCACACGGGGATTATGCAGGCTCCAAAGTGGCGACGACGGTCTAGAGGCAGGTGTAAACTGGGACGGCAGAATGGCGGGATGTGCGTCAATGACGTCTGTAAACGATGTGCGCGGCCTGGTAATAGGAAGACTGGCAAGATGGTGAGAGGGAACCCGGGAAATGTGCCGGAAATGTGCCCTCAGTGCGTCAACTGTTAAGTAGGTAGGGATTGGATGCTCCTGGGCGATAAGTACAGATGCGGCCGTAGAGGCACATTTTGGCAATCCTAGGCACGTCCGGAGAGCTTGAGCTTGAGCGCTCTGCAGACTTCGTATGTTTGTTTTTCGAATATTTCCAAGTACAGGGAGGCTGTAGCGAAGAAATCCCATGAATAAGGCGTTGTAGAGCTGCATCATCGACCGCACCGACGCTCCCCACGACTTTCCCCCAAGAAAGGCGAGAACGTGAGAAATCGCTGTCAGTCTCTTTTTCATGTATGAGATATGAGGGGTCCATGATAGATTTCGGTCGATGATTACTCCCAGAAACCGATGGCTCTTTACGTAGGGTATTGCTGTGCCGTTTATACATACGGTATAAGGAGACATGTTCTTTCGTGTAAAGGCAACCAGCGAGCACTTTTCGGTTGAAATCTGTAGGCCTTGCTGTCGAAGGTAGCCAGAGAATACTTGACGCCTTTTGAAGTCTCACTCGAACTTGTGGGCGCGTAACTCCAAGTATTCTTGCGCAAATATTCTTGCGCCGACTGTGGTAGTATATCGACAAGCCCGACAAGTGTAAGGTTGAACAGCGTTGGGCTGAGCACTCCACCCTGCGGGACTCCACGGGGAGTGAAATGAGAAGATGTTGGTCCTTCCTCTGTCTGCACAAAGAGAGATCTGTTTGATAAATAACTACGTATCCAGCAGAATACGCGGCCACCAAGCTCGGCAGTTTCCAGAGCATCCAAAATAGCCTGGTGGGTTACATTGTCGTATGCACCCTTTACATCCAGGAACAACGCCGCGGTCAAGCGCTTCAAATATTTTTGGCGCTGGACGGATGACACTAGGTCGACCACGCTGTCGATTGAAGAGCGTCCACGTCGAAACCCGGACATTATATCCGGATATATGCGGTAGCGCTCCAGGTACCACTCAATGCGTGTAAGTACCATCCTTTTCAGTACTTTGCCAACACAACTAGCCAGCGCAATTGGACGGTATGATGTCAGGTCAAGAGGCGATTTCCCTGGTTTCAGGAGCGGAACTAGACGACTGGACTTCCAATCGTCTGGGACTGTGCCCTCATTCCAAGATTTGTTGTAATGCTCCAGAAGGACACGCCTAGCTTCTTGTCCAAGGTATGCAAGTGCAGTGTATGGCACACCGTCGGGTCCCGGCGATGATGATCGTCTGCAACAAGCCAGCGCAGAATCAAGTTCCTCCACGGAGAAGGGAAGGTCCATCCGAGAATCCCGAGAAGCAGGAACATCGCTGCAATGCAGCGTCGCAGATGGGGAAGATGGTCCTGCTACCCTAGCGCAGAAATCCTCAGCTACCTCGACCTCGCCACGTCGTTGGAAGAGTGAAAGAGACTTGAAAGGGTGCAGCTGGTGTGGGGATGTACGAAGGCCACGAACTACATTCCAGATGCGTGACAACGGTTTCCGTGGATCAAGCGATTCACAGAATGACCTCCAACGTTGTACCTGTACTGCTTGAATTCTGCGCTGAATTTTCTTTTGCATGCGCCTCGCATCTCTGAGGTCAAGGCTCGACTTTGTGCGTCGGTACCTACGCTCGGCCCTACGCCGCAGTGATCGCAGGCGCTGCAATTCCATATCGAATTCCGTGTACTTTTTAATTGGGGTGAATAACCGTGTCGCGTTCTCCATGGCCTCCTTAACTTTCCCTTCAAAACTTGCGGATGAACCTTCTCTTCATGCATCTTCCATAAGTGCTTGAAACACTGACCAATCGATGCGTCGCATGCGGGTGGCAGAGGTGCATGTGGAAAGGCCAGTAATGGTCAGATATGTAGGGATATGGTCACTGCCGCGGGTTTCAATATCCGAAAACCACCGTACATCGCTGATAAGGCATCGAGAAACGAACGCCAAGTCAAGGCAGCTGCTGTAAGTTGTCCCTCGAATATAAGTTGGGGAGCCGTCATTTAAACACTGAAGATCATGGTCAGAAGCGAGGGACACAAGTTTCCGTCCCCTAATGTTCATTCTAACGCCTCCCCACATGGTGTGGTGAGCGTTAAAGTCACCCATGACGATCCAAGGGCCGGGTGTAAGCGCGATCAGGTCACTCAGTCGTGCGGCGTCAAATCGACTTGATGGAGACAAATACGCACCCACAAGCGTAAACGTGAGATTACGCCTCTTCACTGTTAGACAAACGTACTGGTTGTCGTTCTTAGGGGGAACTGGATGAAGCACATATGTAAGTTCACGCCGAATGCAGATGATGACTTTACTGTTCCCTCGGTGCGTGGGAGATGCAAACGCCTCGTAACCTGACCGTCGCAATATCTTCGGCACATTAGGCTCACAAATGATAAGGATGGGGAAATTGTTTACATAAACATACTGCCGAATATCTGAAATTCGGGGCTGAAGTCCGCGGGCATTCCATTGAAAAATAGAGGCTTGCCTCAGCTGCTTTTGAAATGTTAATGCTGGGGGAGCCATTGTTCCTGCTACTGTAACGCCGCTAGGACTGGTGTTAGCGCGTCTAGTACTTGCAGCGCATTCTGTGCCGCTGGCGTACGCAGGCCTGCCAGCACAGCGCGGATGGCACTCAGGATGGACTTCAGCATTGCCATAACCTGTAGTTCTTGGCCATGGCTGAGATCTTGGCCTTTCTCCGGATCAACAGTAGGCGCCGAACTTGGAGATGGCATTGACTTTCCTGACCCAGTGGATGTGGGAGGTTCCGGGAGTGAAGGCCAGGTAACGGCCGATGCAGCAAGTCCGGCCTCATCAACTGTCGGGCTCCCTTGGTGTAATACGGCAGGCGGAGGAGGAGGACAAGATGCAGCAGTGCTAGAGACCTCTCTGTCAAAAGTGACGGCTTTCTTAGAGGACCTTCGACGACGCGACCGACGTCGTCGCACCTTAGCAGCGGCCTCTCTGTGCGTGGAATGGTCTCGAACCATTTGTTTCAACACTGCTCGTTCATTCTTGAGTCGTGGGCAGTCTTTCGAAGAGGAATCGTGAGGGCCACGGCAGTTGGTACACTTCAGGGTAGTCGCGCGGCAAACGTCGCCGCAATGTGCATCAGAGCATCTAGAGCACACAATGTTGTTCTTGCAGACGCCACTCACGTGTCCGATCTTCATGCACTTTCTACATTGCAGTGGCTTGGGCACGAAAGGTCGAACTGGGTGGCGAAAATGCCCAACTTTCACATACGACGGTATGCAGTCGCCCTGGAATGTGAGCTTGATGCACTGAGATCTTCCAAGGCGCTGAACTGCCATTATAGAGATGCTGTTGGACGCTGGCTTGATTAAAATAGGCAAATCAGCGTCAGCGATGGAAATGTCGACGTTGTAAATGACGCCTGCTGTAGTGCCGCTGTCTTGGAGGACATGGGAGCGTACGCTGATGTCGCCGAGTTTGGTAACGGCGGACAGACTTTGCAGTGCGCTGCGCTCCGTGACATCAATGGCGATAATGTTCTTGTAAGGGTTGACTCGCACGTCTTTAATCCCCCCAGGCACGAGGCCCCCAAGGAACATAGACGTGGCTTGCCTGTTCAGGTGGTTGAGGTTTCCGGTTGGCGTTTCAGGCACAAACAAGATGGTATGCGTCGGGGGACCTCGCGTCTTGATGACTGTAGACGTGCTTGATGAGGACGACTCCTCACGTCGGCGCTGTCTTCGCTTGGCCTTCTTGCTGAGGACTGGTACGAACCCGTCGTCCGTCGAAGAGTCTTCACTGCTACCGAGTACACATTCCAGGCTACCGAGTACACCTCGGTAGCCTGGCTACTTGCGTCACTGAGATGGTAGAGACGCTTCCTCTGGGCGGCCGCTGCCGACCCGCCGGGTTCCAAGGGAGGCCCATGAACCTCCACTTCCATCGCCGTATGTGAAAGGGAGCGGCGCCTCCCTGGTTATAGCACAAATTGCAAAAAAACTGTAGAGGCGTGAAGGCAACGTTCTAGTAAGAACAACTTCTTTGTCCAGAAGCGACCGGACTTATCTCGATTGTTCACAGCCATGAACAGCTGCATCTACGTGTTTCTAGATTACTCTAGATGATCTCGGCCTGTTATCTCGAAGTTTCCTTGCCTGCTTTAAATTGAACGATGCCACGAGCAGCGGGAATTCGTAGTTCGACGACCGACGAGCACGTTTGTTGCTTACGCCACCGCCGAGTGATTCAGTTCTTTTGCGGGCGCAAGTCAGCCCAAATAAAGAGCTTCGTTTCAAAGACTGATTGGTGTCTTCCTGACCGCTGGACTGCTGTCACTACACCGTGACAATATCTGTGCACGGCGCGAGCAGACCGCACTCAGACGACTAGGCGCGGATGAACGCGTTTAACGCGCAGTCCTGATTGGTCAAGGAGGTATCTGCCTTTGGTAGTGCTGCAAGTTAGTTATGAGATAAAAAGTAGAAATGCTGACTAACATCGGAGCATGATTTAGCCACACGGAAGTAGCACTTGGCCAACACCTCTTATATGGACTGACGGTTAAAAAAAAGATAATGTTACGTTACAGCTGATATCAAAATTTTCAAATCCGCGAGGGCAGCTCGGTACATGACGAAGGAATGAAAACAACGCCGGCCAAAAATCATTACATCTAATCTTACCGGCTTAGCGGATTGCCATTAGCGGCCGACTGATAGGCTCGTTTTGAAGGTTGAAGGTTGAAGGTTTATTTCCGCAACTGGGTGTTGCGAGGACAGCCAGGGAAAAAGCTGTATAGACAGCTTGAGAGGTCCTGGCTTCCTCTTACAGTGCAGCATTGACGGTGGCGGAGTACGAGATCAAACAAAATGTAAGTAAAGTATGTTCGGTACAGAGAATGAGACATGTACGTTCAATACGTAGTACATTGTGCTTATAAAAGAAAGAAGAACTACATTAGATCAAAGAGCCTATAAAGGCAAACACAGGGAGGAGAAAATAAATGACAGCAAAATTGACAGGTGCACTCAAAGTGGTAATAGGAAGAAAAAAACTACATGAACATTTGGGGCAATTCTTTCAGAGAAATAATGGATAGATCAAGATTCTTGTGGCAGTACAACTGGTTCAGAAGTGTCGGTAAGGTATGCTGCAACATTTGCTTTCCATAGTTTGTGCGGCATTTCTTAACATTCCAAGGTTCTGCTGCTCGGGTATCATACACAGTTCTGCTTTGCTCTAGCCCAGCCAGTGTAAGTAAGGAGTCATCATTTTTCATTATGGCGAGTTCATATTTATAGCACAGCCTATAGTTATACATGAACTTCATTGGTATGACGTTGTGTCGATGATAAAGGCTAGCAGTGTGAAAGAAATATGGCACTTTACATGCAATGCGTATAATTCGTTTTTGTAACACTGTGAGTTTGTTAATATTTTCAGCTGTTGTTGTTGCCCACACCATACATCCGTAGTTGGCTATAGAAGAGAACAAAGAGTGGTAAAGTAACATGTTGACTGAAATAGGAAAATTAAAGCAATTGCGGCGCATGATACCAACTGTTCTGGAAAGTTTCTGAACTACGTAATTAATATGGTCATTCCATGACATATCTGCTGCAAAGTAAACGCCCAGAGTTTTCACAGACTGCACAAACTCTATTCTGGTATTGTTTAATTCAATTAGAGGTAGTTCAAAGTGTTTGTGACGTGGGTGAAACATGACTGCTGCCGTTTTACTAACGTTAATTCTTAAGTGATTATCAACCGTCCAAGTATTTATTGCTTTTAAGGTTTTATTAGCTCGATTTGCAAGATCAGCAGTTGAAGTACCCGAAATAAACAGACTAGTGTCATCTGCGTAAATTATATACTCAGCAGTGCTATCAATGCGGACAATATCATTGACATAAAGAACAAAAAGAAACGGACCCAAAATGCTCCCTTGCGGAACGCCAGAAGCTACCGCTTTCAAATGGCAGCATTCACCAGCAATACTGACAAACTGAGACCTATGTCGCAAGTATGAGGAAATCAGCATATGGGCTATGCCTCTAATAACGTAGTGATCTAATTTTTTAAGCAACACAGAGTGATTAACAAGGTCAAACGCCTTTGAAAAATCTAAAAATAATCCAAGTACCATGTTTTTTTACTCAAAATGTTTTAGTATGAATTCTTTCTGAGCAAGGAGAGCTAACTCAGTCGATCTGTTTTTACGAAAGCCATATTGAGCGTTAGTGATAATCTTATATCTTTCAGTGAAGCAGGATAGTCGTTTAAGAATAACTTTTTCGAGGCCTTTAGAAAATACAGGTAAGATTGATATCGGGCGATAGTTTGCCATTTCATTTTTGTTTCCTTTTTTATACACTACTGTCACTTTTGCCCTTTGCATAAGACGCGGAAAAACTCCGGAAACCAAGGAGAGGTTGAAGATATGGGCGAGGCAAGGTGCAAGAATGTCGATGGTAAATTTTATGGGCTGTATCTGGAAACCTGACGCGTCTGTAGCTTTACTATTATTAAGTGATAAAAATTCTGTAATTACTTCATTTACTGTAACAGGTGTTAGAAATATTGTTTTACCATTACGGGCACTCATATAGGACAGATTTACGTCGCCGCTTGATGTGTCAGCAAAGGAAAGAAAGTAGTCATTAAAGGCATCTGCTAGATCAGCACCTTTTAGTTCAATCCCTTCATGAATAATTTTTGTGGTCGGTTCGGAAGAATTAGCGTAGATAGATTTTAAAACCTTCAAAACTTTTTGAGATTGTCCAGCAGTTGAATTAAATCGGTTATAAAGATATTGCTTTTTAGCGACGCGAAGTTGCTTTGTGACGAAGTTCCTAAATTTTTTTAATGTTTTCAGCTCTTCAGGGCACCTACTTTGCAAAAACAGTCTATAAAGTTTATCTCGTTTTTTTATCAACTGCAACATGTCCTTGTCGACCCATGGTTTCTTACTTTTCTTTGATTGGTAGAATTTCTTCAGTGGAAAGGAAGCATTATAAATGTCAGTAAATATCTCTAAAAAATTTTCGTAAGCTTCATCAGGGTCGCTTTCCTCAAGAACATGTTCCCAGTTAACAATAGATAAGCGTTCCTTAAACTCGCATAACGTGTGGTCATTTATAACTCGATAAAAGGATGTTTGGTCTGGTTGTCGTTGAGAATTCAGAGCGAGATTGACAGATATGAATATTGGCATGTGATCACTTAGAGCATAAGCGATGGTGCCAGATTTCAAGCTTTCTGTTTTGAAGTTTGTTATGAACAGATCTAAAAGTGTTTCTGATTCTGTCGTAATCCGTGTAGGTGACATGATGACGTTTTCACAGGAGTGAACGTTAAGTAAAGTATTGAACTCTACTGTTGTGTTATTGTTGGCCAGCATGTCAATGTTAAAATCACCACCTAAAATTAACTGATATTGGTTGATGTTAACAAATTCTAGGAATGAATCAAGAAATAAAAAGAGCTCAGCAGAACTGCTACCCGGTGGACGATAGCAGACACAAAATATCCTTGTGCCAGACTTGACTGCCAGGACTTCGTAATGGGGTGTAATACAACAAAATTCAGGCAGCATTTCTGATTCCATAAGATTTGGAACTAACATTGAAACACCACCTCCCCTTCTTATGGATCGGTTCAAATAGAAACACTTGTACGTCGGAATAACATAGACGTCACCTTCACAAGTAAACCACGTTTCTGAAAACATAACAACATTGAAACGAGCTTCCACTTCGCTGAAAAAACAGTCAAGTTCTTCTTGCTTATTTCGACCAGATCTGAGATTAACATGAATACAAGAGCAACAATGGGGATTATCATGCTTAATGGAACTACTGAGGTCAGAAAGATCAACAAGATTAGTATAAAGAGACATCGAAAAAAGAGTGCCGCGTGTTACCGCAAATTACTGGCTTTATAGCTGGTCCAAATCTGCTGCACAATGGATGACAATCGCGGGATCATGTTGTTTCCTTCTAACGAACACTTTCCCATTCCGGTGCCAAGCGTACTGGTAGTCATTTTCACCTGCCCAAGCCTTTGCATAGCGCAAGAGCTCACGGCTTTGACGCGTCATGTTTTCGCTGACTGAAACATCTGACTGAATATCTCTTAAAACTGTCCGCTTCTGAAACCACATGTCACGAGTTGAGAGCTTTGAAAACCGTACAATGATCCCGGGCACCTTTCCTGGCTTTGAAGGAAGTCTGTGCACAACATCAACATCATTCAAAGTGAGCTCTGGCAAATTCACAGATCTTGCTACGTCATTTACCTTTTCCATCAGATTCTCATCATTTGTCACCGGTATGCCGTGCACCTCAAGGTTCAGCTTTCTGTTTCGCCACTCAAGGTCGTTTACAGTCATTTTCAACGACTCAACATCATCAGCGTCGACTCTGGTCTCAAGTGCACTAACACGTTTCTTTAAGGTACTGATCTCTTTCTCGTGTTTTACCTGTTGCTCAAGTATATCATCGTATGTTTTTGACATTAGTTCAATAGACTTCTTCACTTCATCGACTTGGTCAGGCAGGCCAGCAAGAGCATCAAGTTTTTGACATATGCCAGCTAAGCAGCTAGCAAGGTCAGGTTGCGTGCTGGGTGTGTCAGAGCTTCCTGCGTTTGTTTTACGACAGTCTGGACATCGCCACGCTTTGCGACCTTTCTCGCCTTTTCCCTTATATGTTGACGCAGAAACACCAGAGCAATTGCCGAGATGGTAGGTGTACTCACATTCGGCGCACTTGAGGGCGAGTCCGTCACTTGGAAGACATTTGTCGCAGGAAGGACATGTCTCCGGCATGTTAGCCTTGGTATAGCTTGTGCAACATACAGGTTTAAAATCGAGAAATCTTTCTCCTAACACTACAACCGAGAGCACGGTAGGAAACAAGGCGGCAGCGAGCAACACGGCAGCAGCAGCGGTGGTGAAAGAAAAAAATGGCAAGTAGAAAAGTAGGTTTTTCACCAACCTGTAAGACGAAAACAAAGCAGATAAGGGGGCGTCCGATCACCACCGTCGCTGCTGCTCGTGTGACCCGTTTACAGCTTGGCCGGTAGAAGCGCGGTGGCGCAGAAGTCTGTGACGTCACACTTAGAGCTGTCTTGAGGCCAGCGCAGCAGGGTTCATCGCTGAAATCTGCAGATGCAAGTAATTCACGGGAGCTGAGCGTCGGTAGGCACACTGGAATGTCCGCCTTCAGGACAGAACAAGGCAGCGCACTGTAGCAGCAGGCAGTCAGGGGTAACCCACCTGTAAGACGAAAACAAAGCAGATAAGGGGGCGTCCGATCACCACCGTCGCTGCTGCTCGTCTGACCCGTTTACAGCTTGGCCGGTAGAAGCGCGGTGGCGCAGAAGTCTGTGACGTCACACTTAGAGCTGTCTTGAGGCCAGCGCAGCAGGGTTCGTCGCTGAAATCTGTAAGACGAAAACAAAGCAGATAAGGGGGCGTCCGATCACCACCGTCGCTGCTGACGTTTCACAGACGGCTGCATGGTTTGGCTTCTTACAGACCCGTTTTCTCGTCTATAAGGTGCATACTCCGACTATTTTTGGTAGCTGGGAGTGGAATTCAGCGCCACTATCCCGTAGCATTGCTAGCAATGTTGCTCGAGGAACTAGCGCGCATTAAATGGGATGTAAGAGGGTTCAGCGAGGTTAGGACAGGTGAGGCGTATACAGTACTAAAGGGCAGGCACCTACTGCGCTATCGCGGATTAGCGAACCGGCGAGAACTAGGCGTTGGATTCCTCATCAATGAGGATATAGCTGGAAACATAGAGGAGTTCTATCCCAAGCAGCACAGGCAGGCAATCGGCCCAATATTGCAAATGGGTGGTTTCGCTCTGGTCCTCTGTAAGAGCGGCCTTTGCCAGTACATTTCCTATATTGGGCCGATTAGCCGTGCTGCTTGGGATAATATTAACCTTTCTGCGTCAGCGGGACACATACTTCCCACTTTCCCTTCTGCATAAAAAAAATTTATCCTCAAAAACCCGTCGCATTCAGCTCATTGGTCAAGTGCTGTCATCTATTCGAAGTGTTGTAAGCTCGAGAAAAATTGTTTTGCTGCGCGTTTGATAGGTGGCAGTAGTGGCACAGTTCAAATTGACAGCCGTGCTGTGCGGACGTGGGTTTAGGTGCTCTTCGGATCACGCGTGGAGACCGGGACCGGACCGACTGCGAGAGCGACTGCGTGAAATAGATGAGTACTTTCCTTTAATAGTTTTAAAAGTGTGTTTAGTTTTTTTAGGCTGTTTTAGGCTATTTGGCCGGCAGTTGTTTCAGTGCTTTTTTGTGCGTTAACTTTTAGAGAGATAGCTATTTTTTTCTAAGTGATCGATCGGCATTTGCGGTAGGCAGAATTTTATTTTATATGTGCACGTGTTTTCAAGTGTAGACTCAAAAGAAAACATTCGACAGAAGTCTGTCTGGTTGGGAAATTTAATGTTAGGAGAAGGTAAGTGACGCCAACCAAGTAAAATACAGGAAAAACACGACGTTTCGGGACCGGCTCGGCCCCTTCTTCACGGTGTGACTACGGGCGAGCGCAGCTTGGCTTTTTAAGCCACACAGGGGCTTAAAAAGCCAAGCTGCGCTCGCCCGTAGTCACACTGTGAAGAAGGGGCCGAGCCGGTCCCGAAACGTCGTGTTTTTCCTGTATTTTACTTGGTTGGCGTCACTTACCTTCTCCTAACGTTTTCAAGTGTGTTTGTCTTGAGCCTGTAGTTATGTTAGCATTTGGTGGAAGCAGCAATCGAGTGTTGCTAAGATCGTTAAGCTACTGAAGGTTAGTTGTACGGAGTGTGAGGCATCGGTGAATTTAAAAGAAACGCGGTTCGATTCGATGGAGGAGGCCGAAGGCGCAGATGTTATGTGCAAATTCTGCGTATTAGGTGCACGCCTGGAGAGGGCTGAACAGGCGAACAGCGAACTAGTGCTAAGGATGGATGCTCTAGAAACAGAGTTACAGATAGAGAGGGCAGAGAAGCGTAAGCTTCAAGAACAGCTTTGTCAGTTGGAGTCAAAAACGGCTGACACCGCCATTGGAAGCCACAATGGCGGGCATTCGAGCGCCAGCCACGTGGATGGGGCTTGCACTGGCATGGACAGCGAGAAGCCAGTTGGTCAGACATGTTCAGGCAGGAACAGCTACGCACAGGGGGCAGCTAGGAAGTCGAGAGGCGATACTGAGAAGGGGAACGAGCTAATTCCAGGAAATGAGGTCGCAGTCGCTGATAAGAGGCAGCAAGATCCGGAAGTTAGGAGGGAGGGGCAGAGTACGCTAGTGCTTATCGCTGGTGACTCAAACATGAGGCGCTGCAAAAGAGCTATTCTGGACCGGGTGAATGGTGATAGGCGGGTAGCAGTCGGGGTGTTTCCAGGAAGAACAATGGACGATGTTCTGAGAGCGACTAAAAGTGAACTTTCTGAGAAGGCTGCAAGGCGTAACTTCGTAGTTGTAGCGGCGGGGCTAAATGATGTCCTGAATGGTAACGCCGCACAAGTAGGGAAAAGATTAGCTGAGGGAGTTGACGGTATAAGGGCGATAGCACAGCCAGCGCAGATCATGGTGTGTACAGTGCCGGAGGTACAAGGAAGGGATGTAGAGGTTGCTAACGACGTTGTGAATCTCAATCGAGAGATAAGGCAGTTAGGCCTCGACAAAGGCTTTGAAGTGGTAAACATAAACAAGGAAGTGCACAGAGCAGGTTTGGGCAGAGGCTTTGGACGAGATGGCATCCATTTTAGTGGAAGGGTAGGAGAACAGATAGGCTGGCGCCTGGGAGGCCGAGCGGTAGCTTTTTTAGGGAGTCCACGGTGGCTCAGGGCGCAGGGGTAGGTAGAAGCGATAACAATGGCGGCTGAGCCCAACAAAATGGCCACTAGGAGGCCCAGAAAGAAAACAGCGAAAAAGAAATTTAACGCCAGGATTAGTTACATAAACATGCAAGGGGGTAGAAAGAGAGCGAAATGGCTAGAAATAGAACAGCGGTTAAAGGACGAAGCAGTAGGTGTGTACGCTCTATGCGAGACACATCTGTGGGATCTAAAAGATCCACCTTTAATAGATGGCTATGTCTGGGAAGGGTGCAACAGAACAACAACGGAGAAGAAGGGAGGAGGAGTAGGTATGCTGATACATCAAGGGAAAAATTGGCAAAGAATAAAATCAACTTGCAAAGAACATGTCTGGGTATCAGGTACAATTGCTGGTAAAAGGATATGGCTAGGGGTAGTTTATTTAGCGACCGGGGACAAATGCAGGCAAGAAAACAAGGATCTAGTTAAGTGCCTCAATGACGATATAAAGCACATTGGGGACGGTGACGGTGTTTCATTCTTTCAGTTCACGGGATGCCAATGAAAACTGGTCTCTTATTCGCGATAAACTAACTTTGTTAAAAGATAAGTACGTGCCCAAAGTCACCATCACCACATCTACAGAAAGCACATGGTTCACAAGGAGCGTCAAAAGATGTATAAACAAAAAGAAAAGGTTGTTCGCGAAATACAAAGTGTCAGGATCTGCGCGTGATTGGAATCAATACCGCACACATGCGCAACTGTGCAAAACTGAAATTGAAGACGCGAAAGACAAGTTTTATAACCATGACATTTCGCATCTGTTAAAGAACAATCCTAAAAAGTTTTGGCGAGTTGTTAATCCAAATTACAGTTCCAACTCCTCAGTGTCAATAACTAAAGAAGGCAAGCTCCTTACCTCCCCTGAGGTAGCAGAGGAATTTAACCAATTTTTTTGCTCAGTGTTCACAGATGAGAGCCCTTTACCTTCTGACCTGACATTTACAAAGCTGCATTCAACTATGCCCGACATAACTGTCACGCCAGAGGGCGTATCCTCTGCCATAGACCGTCTACCCGCTAACTCCGCACCCGGCCTCGATGGAATATGTCCTAAATTACTCAAAATAGCAAAACCTGCAATATGCCCCATCTTAGCTGCTATCTTTCAGCAATCCATTGACACAGGTTGTGTTCCAAAGGACTGGAAAATTGCACGTGTCATTCCCGTTTTTAAATCTGGCGATGCTTCTAACCCTTCAAATTACAGGCCCATTTCGTTAACTAACATCAGCTGCAAGTTGCTCGAGCACATACTCTCATCTGCCATCATGGGTTATCTGGTACAGCATAACTTCTTTTTTGTCAATCAGCACGGCTTCTTACACGGTCGATCGTGCGAAACACAGCTGTTTGAACTGATCACTGACCTTCATCACGCTGTTCATGCTCACTCTATAATAGACGCCGTATTCGTAGATTTCGCCAAAGCATTCGATAAAGTCCCACACATACGTCTAATAAATAAACTTGAGAATCTGAACTTAAATCCTAAAATTATTTCTTGGATCAAGAGTTTTTTGGCCAGTCGGTATCAAACAGTCTTTGTTAATGGGCATTCATCGTCCCTCTCCCCCGCTAAATCTGGAGTACCGCAAGGGTCTGTACTCGGACCTATCTTGTTCTTAGTTTATATTAATGATATAAGTAATAACCTAAATTCCACGGTCAGATTATTTGCAGATGATTGCGTGATATACAGACAGATTACCGATCCTTCCGACTCTACTCGTCTACAATCAGACCTTAACAAAATTAATGACTGGTGCACACAATGGCAGATGGAGATTAACACCTCAAAAACAAAAGTTGTTAGATTTACCACAATATCTAGCGCCGAACCTTATCGTTACACTTTGAACAATGTGCGAGTAGAATCGGCACCCATCATAAAATATTTAGGTTTGCATTTAGCAGCAGACCTCTCATGGAACAGGCACATCGATACAGTTATTAACAAAGCTTCCAAAACACTCGGCTTCCTCAGACGTAACCTGCGTTTAGCTAATCCAGGCACAAAGCTATTAGCATACACTACATTAGTTCGCTCGAAATTGGATTACGCCTCTTTGATCTGGAACCACCATCAAGCATACCTAGTAACAAAATTGGAGTCCCTGCAAAATAAAGCCGCCCGGTTCATATCGAAGAACTACTCTCGATCAGCGAGTGTAACTGAAATAAAAAAAGCTCTAAATTTACCTCTTCTCGAAAAACGGAGAATGGTTTACATGCTGTCATTTTTCTACAAATTATATCACAGTCATTCTTCCTTTGCTTCGTACCATATCAAGCCGGCTCATCGGATATTCCCACGCATTGATCACCAACTGAAAGTAGAACCCATTTTTGCTAGAACTAATCTCTTCTTTCATTCGCCTCTCCTCATCGCCATCCGTCAATGGAATCTACTCCCTGGCACCATTGCGTCTGCCAATGATTACGAAGCGTTTGTAACCGCTCTAAAACGTCACTTCGAGCTGTAACCTTCATATTTTTGCATTCTTGTTGAAGCACTGCTTTTGAAGAAAACCTGAGTGTTCTTTGTTATGTGCCTTTATATTTTGAGTGTTTGATGCTTTTCAACAATGTGTTCCCGGCCAACGAATTTTGCACTCATCGGAAATTTTTTCTGTTGTTCCCCCCTATGTAATGCCCGCTCGGGCCTTTATGGTATTTGAATAAATGAATAAATAAATAAATATTGTTTTGCTTGGAGACATGAACGGCCACATCGAGGATCTGGATGGATACACAGATTGCAACGGGAAGTTAATGCTAGACTTGTGTGAGCGGCACAATTGTCAATAGGGAAACGAAATGTGAGGGACAAATCACGTGGGAATCCCGTAACAGGCAAACAACAATTGACTACTGTCTAATGTCGCAGGGCATCTATAGCAAGCTCGCAATAATGCAAATAGACGAAGAGGGGAAGTACAGCCTAAGAAGTGATCATAAACGTATTAGTCTACAGTTGGGAGCCCTAGTCAAAAGAGAAATGCAGCGAAGTCAAAAAGACAATGCAAAATTAAACGATGAGCAAATAGCCCTAATATCAGCCGATATAGAAGAAGTAATCGAGAATTGCCCCATGGAAAAGTGGGATTATAATTAGTTAGACCTGCTCATCGCTACAAAAATGAAACAAGTAAAAGGAGTAAACCGCTGGAGAGGAAAGAGGAAGCCACGAAGCTGGTGGAAATATGGAAATTAAGGAGGCCATCGAACAACGACGGGTGGCCTCAAGGGAACACAGAGAAGCAAAGAGGGCGCAGTTATCTGAAGAGGAAATAGGTGAAAAATGGCAATCTTATCGACAAAAGAAACAGCAAGATAAGGTCCTAGTCCAGGCTAAAATGAAGCAGTCCTCTGATAAATGGCTGGCTGAACTTCGCGAGGCAAATAAAGAGTGGCCAAGAAAATTCTGGAACCATATAAGCTGGTTGGGAAAAACAAATCAAAGAACGCAGGAACGCAGGATGCTGAGGGAAGATGTTTAGAGGGAGACTATGCTGTGAACTACATTACGTCATTTATAGCTGCGTTTATAGTTGTCGACAGAAATGTCACGCTTTTCAGTTGGTCGAAACTCTCGTGACGTCACAGTGCGCCAATTTCAAACAGGGCCAATTGTACTTTGTAGTAACCATGCAACCAATTGAAGGAATCATATATGATGCTCCAAAAAAGTGGGACTGAGCTTAGTTAATTGCTTAATTACCAAATTAGTCTAATTAACTTTTCTAGTCAGGCCATGTAAATAAATAAAACCGAGTAGGAAATTGGTCGAGCTCGGGAATCGAACCGCGGTCTTCGGAGTGCGAGACGAGCATGCTATCCACTCCGCCATTCCTGCTCTTTTTTTTTCTTTCATGGTATTTATTTCCATGGTTTTGTATACAAAGCATATATATACATATGTGTGTGTGTATATACACACACAAAAACAACTATTTACAGAGCACCTAGGCAGGCGCTACGTGGCAGAAACATAATAGTAACATATTATAACTAAAAGGCCGGTAAAGATATACAGCGCATCAGGAGAGGAAACCAATCCGGTACAAAGTCCAATTTTTTGTAAATGTTCGTTACCTGCAGCAACATTCGGCTAAAGTGAATTCTGGGCGAAACAACAGGTTCAACGTTGCGATCTTGCATGCGCGTTTTCCAGAGACTATGAAGTCCAATCAGAAGAATCATATCATAACGATTCGAGTCAGGTTGGGAAACAACAAGGTAGCGCACACTGTAGGAATTTAGGAGAAAATCTTTCTGTAGCGCCCTTTGCAACACATCCCAAAACAAAATCGCGTCTTTGCAATCTACAAAACAATGTTCAATTGTTTCAGGCACATTGCACAAGCGACAGTTGACAGAAGACACAAAAATGCTTTTCCTATCGAGCCACGTCTTGACAGGTAGAGTTTCAGTGTGTAATTTATAGAAAAATGTTTTGGTGCGAGGTGAAATTGGCATTTTACGAACTCGCTTTAAAACATCATGACCCATGAGCCCAACGTATACGGAACGATACAGTGGGGGCGGGAAGAGCATGGATATCAAATCCCTGTACAGATTTTTGCGCGAAACAGAATATAAGTACTCATTTGAAAACCGAACTGTCAAAAAACGCACGGAGGCATAAACTTCCTGCATAAAGCCTAGTAAACGGGGTCGTTCAGTAAAATTGGAAGAAACTACTAAGTTCGGAAGTAGAGTCATGAAGTTAACCTGCAAGAATGCTCTAATAATCGGAAAGGAACAAGCACGAAAAAAGAAGAAACGGGCAACCAACTGCCTCACATACAGGTGCTCTAGGCCCAGGCCTCCTGCACAAACAGGCCTGAAAAGGTTATCACGCCGCATGGGCTCAAATTTGGAGGACCAAATAAACGTCGCAAATATACGATGGAAACGCTGTATGTAATGTCTGGCGCAGTGAAGGACCTGGAGTACGTAATAAATCCTTGTTGCCAGAAAGGTGTTGCAAGCCTGGGCCCGACCAAAAATTGAGAGGCGATGCGGTACAAACGTCTGAGCATAACGCTCAACAGCCGGAACTCGCTCTCTCCAGTAATGGGCACTGGATTTGTAGGCATGAAGTGGAACGCCAAGATATTTAGGAGGCACACAAGACCATTCTATGCCAGCGTACAGAGGTGGAGTTGTGCCCCATGAACCAAACCATAGGCCAGAACTTTTGGAGCGATTCATTTGAGCACCAGAAACGATGCCGAATTGATCTATTGTGGACAACACATCATCAATGCTGGGCTTGTCAATGCAGAAAAATGCAAGGTCGTCAGCATATGCCAGCAATTTGACTTCATTACCCAAAATAGGGAACCCATGGATATTACTGTTACGCAAAACACTCAAACAAAGCGGTTCCAGGTAAAGAGCAAAAAGCAGAGGAGACATCGGACAGCCTTGCTTCACAGAAGAGCGGATTGGCACAGGGTTCGAGAGCTGGCCATTAATGATCAATCGTGTTGAACAGTTGCTGTAGCAAAGTTGCACCCCTTTAAGTACAGTAGAATCCACGTTTGCTCGCTCTAGAAGTGAAAACAGAAATGAATGGCGAACGCGGTCAAATGCTTTCGCAAGGTCAATCTGAAGGAGGGCAAGCTGCTCATGAGAGCTGGAGGAATATTCAAGTATTGTCCGCGCAATGTGAACATTACTTTGAATGGAGCGGCCTCTCAAACCGCAAGTCTGGTGAGATCCAATGAGTACCGACATTGCGAATTGCAGGCGATTTGACAAGACTTTAGCAAAAATTTTGTAATCCACATTTGCCAATGTAATGGGCCGATAACCTTCTACGGAGCGCAGTTTTCCTTCATCAGTTGTTTTCGGAATTAGGACTGTGTGGCTTTTTGTAAAAGACTGAGGAAGGGCTCCTATATCGAGCCCCACTGTGAAGACCCTCAGCAGGACAGGAGTGAGAATAGATTTAAAAGCCTTGTAAAATTCGCTTGAAATGCCGCAGGACCAGGCGTTTTTGAGACAGGTAACTGATCAATTGCATGTTCCACCTCTTCCTGCGTGAAAGAGCCGCTAATAACAGAAGAATCATCTTCCGATAAAGGGCTCACTAAGGTGCTGAAATACGCCAAAATTTCCGAATTATGCACATCAGGTGAAGCACTAAATAAGTCTGTGTAATAATCTACAAATACGGTCATCACCTCATTTGTACTGGACACTAGTGTGCCATTGGACATCATCCCCGAAATAAACTTTCCAGTCGCATGACGGCGCTCATCAAGCAAAGCCTGTCGTGTGGGTGCTCACATTGCAGATCACGCTTGGTACGAGATCGAACACGGGCACCTCGGTAACGTTCTGCATCAAATCGTTGTAACTCACTTTTGATACTAGCTAATTCATCCGTATATAAACCAGGTGCTTCGCACTCCATTTCATACAGATTGTACAAATTTTTCCTGAGTGTCTGCTCCTGATGTTTCCTGTGAAAGGACCGCACGGAACCAATTTCTATAGCTGTAGCACGCACGTCTTGCTTAAACATTTCCCAAGCGGCGAACAACGGCATCTTACTCGAGAGACAGAATTCCAGTTGCGAGCGGACACGAATAACAAACTCTTCATCATTAATTACTGAAGAGTTCAGCTTCCAAAGCGCCCATTTCGGCCTGAATTTTGAACAAACACTGCCTCCGAGGCGAGCAACCACCATGCAGTGATCAGAGAACGAAACTGGTACAGTCTCACAGACCAATCCTCTGGAGACAAGTGAAAAAGATGCATAAATTCGATCTAGGCGAGCGTGAGAATGGCCCTGAATGCGTGTGAATAAGCGGAAACCAGGACATGAACTTCCGGTATCAATGAGCCCTGCATCTTCCGTAACAACAGACAACAATTCACCGCTCCTATCCCTGGGTGTATCAGGACTGGCACGATCAGCTGGGTCGCACACACAATTAAAGTCACCCATTAGCACAACGTGTCGGTCACAGTCCAGTAAGCTGGCAATGCATTCAAAAAGAGTAATGCGCTGTGGCACAGTATTAAATGCACAGACATTCATTAGTCGCCATGGCTTTCCATAGAGAAGAAAATCGCAGCATATCAACCGGCCCTCATTATCGACATTATAGGTCAAGCCCGAACAGGGGAGCGTCTTGCGCAGAAACAACCAGCAACCCGCCGACAAGCCCACAGCATGCGTTACGAGAACATTATGTTCTGATAAAAAGGGCTGCAGGGCCACCTCAGTATCCTCCTCACTTTCAATTTTTGTCTCCTGGACGGCGATAACATCAAGGTGCCTGCTGCAGAAGAGTCGGCGGAGTTGCACCTGCCTCTGGCGAGACCTAAGGCCGCGTACATTCAGTGTTGCGAATACTAACTCTGCGGAATCAGCCATGATGACTGTAACTAATTATGCCTACAGTTCCCTGTTCTTGTCGGTAGACGGCGATGCCGCCTGAGAACCACCGCCAGGCCTCCTGGACCGCGAACGTCGGCACTGCTCCTTGTGCCTCGACGCGCGACGCCGACGGCGATGAATGCTGCGCACCGGGTCCTCATCGCCACTCGTTTCGGAAGCGCAGGACGCACGGCGCTTCTGAAGCGGCTCGTCTGCGGAACCAGGTTCAGCGTCCGCTGGAAGAAGGCCCTTATCCGGAAGCTGCTGGCCAGCATTGACAGGAGGAAGCGAAGTGTCCGCTGTGGTATCCGTAGTGGCCTCAAGGACGGCCACTGGTTCTCCTCCACCAGCAGCAGAACTCGGCGCCTCACACCGAGGCGGCGCTGCATGGTCATCCGCCGGCTCTTTACACTCCGCGGCAGCACTTTGGGGAACAACCGGTGCACTGACACTCGAAGGCTCAGCTACAACGGTGGCTGGCAAGTCCCCAGTCGCGTCAAGTACTTCTGTAGCGTCCATGATGTGCTCCTGTAGAGCGTCGTCAGCGGGCCGCACACGATGCCGCAGCTTGTCAGCATACGTCACGACGCACTCCTCCGTTGTGTGGCCGAAACGCCGGCAGTCGTCACACCGCGGCGTACGACAGTGCCGACGAATGTGGCCAACACGGTTGCAACGTAAACACAGAGGTGGTCTGCCCGGAATTAGAACAAGGCTCTGAACGCCGCACACAGTCAGCTGATGCGGAACGTCACTAACCCCGACTCCATCAGCAAGCGACAGGACGACAACACGGCTTAGAGTTCTCATCTGCTCCATGTCAGAAACTTTCCAATTTTCCGCCGAGATAGATGTCACCTTCCCGTACGCCTGAAGGGCCTCACGGATGAAGCAATCTTCCAAGCGTTCGGGAAGCCACAAAAGCTTCAGCTTCACCTCCTTTGGTTCCGGGTCAACAACAACGCAGCGGCGGCTCTTCACCAAGAGATCGCCGCACGACACGAGCTTTTCTTTTGATTGCGCAGATTTGCAAGTCACCATCCAGACGTGAGACATCTGGAATTGTCCGATGGAGCTAATTTCTTTGAGGTCTATGACGTTTCGCAGCGAGTCTCTGAAATCCTGTGCCCTGTACGGGCGTCCGGCAAGATCTGCATGCAGGAAAACGGAGTCGGTCACAAGCTTACCGGTTGGGAGTCGGGGCAGAACGATACGGTAGTCATTACTGCCAGCAAAAGCCTGAGCAGTACCTCGGCCAGAGGCCGATTAAACCTTTTGTGCGGAGAACATCGAGGAACGCGTCCGCTTCGAACAACGTCTTCTTCTTTCTCCTCCGCCATTCCTGCTCGATGGTTTGGAATGAACTAAGGCGTGTCTAGTGAATACAGTGTCTTCGCTCACTGCCATCCTCCTTCCTTCCCTTCCGGCGAGGTTTAGGTGCGTAGTGAGAAACACCAGATGTTACAGCACATGGTAGGAATGATGGGTCGCTGGATGCTATAAAATGTGAGCGGTTTGTCACGAAACAATAAATCTGGATATTGTAGTCTGTATATCATATAGTGAACTTTAAACAAGGAGTTATTGATGCGATTCCTTGGGAGAACTTATGGACAATCATTTGCAAACGACCGATGCAAATATTTTATTGAGTTCTCCTCACGCTTGCTTGAAAGAAATAGAAGAATGGATTAAACTGGCAAGCAATGCATTTTCACTTAGAGGTTTGCTTGTGCAGGTAAGATCGCGTAAAGTAACCACAAATATTTATTAGGAACATTTGTTTCATCATTCTCGCCATCATCATCCTGACGACGCCCACTGCAGGACAAAGGCCTTTCCGATACCTCTCCAGTTAACCTGTGGCCCTTTTTGCGTTTCGCCTCCATCTAAACGCAGCCGAAACACCAGGTTTGTGAATTTTGGAGAGTCCGCAAAACGCCAGTGCCGAGCCATTACAGATTAGTACAGATAGAGCGGTTTTGACTCATGATGACGCTTTAAGATGGTTGCCAAAATTTCGTTCATTTTGGTCTGAAGTTGAAGAGTCGGATCCTTAAAGGGTCCCTGAAATGGTGTTCATTTAGGCAAAGAGAAGTCGAAGTATTGATAGACATTGAACAATCCATCATCCTACCGCAAACATTTTTTATCTACCTTGTGTGGAACCAGAGATAATGGCTATTAAATATGACCACCAGCCTTTTCCCTCTCAACTCGTACACCGGAACGAACCCTATCAGAGCGAACCGGAGCATGGTCCCGGCCTGTAATAAAGATTACAGGCCGGGACCATGCTCCGCCCACAAATGCGTCATCGACGAGATCGGTTTGTTTACTTCCGGTTGACGCGCTCGTTCGCTCCCTCGCTTTCCAGCTGTCTGCTGTGTTCACCTGTGTCTCGCAACCGTCGCTGTGGCTTCTCTCGTACTATGGACCCCTAGCTGAAGGAACGACTTTTGCGGATGAGTGCCGAAATGGGATTTCAGCCTTAAGGCGGGGACACGTGTGCGATTCGCTGCGGCGCGCCGTTGTGAACGACGTCGTAACGGCCGATCGCAGCTCGTCGCCTGCGTCCAACCTGCTGGATGTCAACGACGAGCCGCGCGCGGAAAACGCAACGACGGGAAGCGGGAGCCAATACGAGCGCGGAGAGCGGCAGCGTCATGATGCCGTACAGCGCGCTGCTCAGGGCGCTCGGGGCCGAGCCACGCCGGACCGGCCTGCCAGCCTTGATGCCGGCCGCCGGCGACTGAAAAACGCGCTAGTATTGTTTGTTCTCGTCCATAGCAAGCCCTGGGATAGATGCATGTCAAAAATGCATAATTTCTGACGATCGTTGGCCAATACCGAGTTTCTGGTAAAAGTGATGACTGCGATACAAGCAAATTTCATCCCACAGCCGCTTTGGTGCTGCTGCTACTTGGTGCGGTTCGCTTACCGTCTGCTAGCTCCGTTGCTGAAGGCACCGTGGAAATCGAACATATCTTTTATTATGGGACGAGTTCGCAGTAAAGCGATGTGAATAGTAGGCCTTTTATTATAGCGCAGGCGACTTCCGAAGCGTCGTCAGCTGCGGTTTCGATGCGAAACCAGATAGGCCTAGTGACGACTAGGGCAGCCTGGGACCAGCGCGCAGTTCGTCGCGCGGCGTTGCCGCAGGCGGTGTCGTTGACGAAAGATCCACTTTTGCACAGACATATTTTCGTTGCTCGAATCTGGGAAGCATCCTCTCTGGTATCATGGCTGTTTTGCATTTTCTTGTGCGAACGTCATGTACGCCGAGCATGCCGGCCGGCCGGCCAGCCTGAATCCCGTCTGCCGGCGTCATAAAAACGAGCTAAAGTGTGTTCTTGACGTAAATAATAAACCCTGGGATAAGAAATGTGAAAAAATGTGTCATTTTTAAGGATCGCTGACCAATACAGAGCTGCTGGTAAAGGTAACGACTGTGATACGAGCGAATTTCTTGCCATAACCGTCTCGCAGTTGCCGCTGGCCCGACGTGGGGCCCGGCTCGCCTGGCGCCCGCTCGCATCGCTGCTGAAGGAGTCGCGGAAAGTGACCATACTATTATTTTATTGTGAGATGATGCTGTTGACTGCAAAGCGATGTGTAGAGTAAGCCTTTTATTATAGCTCATTCGATCGACTTCCGAAGCGCCGGCCGCTGCAGCTTCGAAGCCAAAGAGGCAATAGGCCTAGCGACTTCCACGGCAGCCAGGCAACAGCAGAGCTCGTCGCCCCCCAGTCAAAAAAAACCATTGGAACCAATTGGATTTCCAAATGGTTCCAAATGGTTCCAATTGGACTAGTTGAGTTTCCAACTGTTTCCAATTTGAATGGTGTTCCAATTGGGTGGTCCAATTGGACTATCCGATTGGACTATCCAATTGGACCATTTGGGTTTCCAATTGGTGGGCCCAATTGGTCTTACCCATTACATCCAATTGGACCGCCCAACTGCACCCAATTTTTCCAATGAATTTTTGCATTTTTGACAAAGTAGAACCAATATGGTTCCTATAATAAGAGCTATCAGCAGCTTAACCTACTAAATTGTACTCATCATCTGCACCCCAGAGCAGCTGAAATTAAATAACTGCGCTCAGTGGGCAAGCGCCACTGGCCCCAGCATGAGAGCCTCACAAATGGGGTATATAAGCCGGAGCAGAAGTATGTTCTCTGGATGTACATATTGAGCTAATATATGCTACTAGTGCCTGAATCTTGCTTGCGTGTGATGTATTTGTGCCTGTTGACTTTGATTTCCATAAAAACATGTTGATCTCAATTCTGTAGAACAATGTTGATTGGCACAAGGCACAACATCTCCCTGCAGTCCTCATAAATGAGTTTTCCTTTTGCATATTATAATATGTTCAGTTGTAGAAATATCTGTCCAAGATTCTAGAGCATATTATTCACAAACATTTAGCTACCTCTCCCAATGAACATAACATACTTTGTGAATATTTTCTGGGTGAAATAACTGCCTGGCCTAATGGTTCAATTGGCTAGTCCAGTTGGGTCCAATTGGTCGGGAGTCCAAAAAACACCACTGAAACCAACTGGTTCCAATAGGGAAATCCAATTGGAAGCATGGGAATGTCCACTTGGTTCTATTTGGAATGTCCAATTGGTTCCAATGGTTTTCTTTGACTGGGCCACTGAAGGTCTAGACACGTTTTTTCGAGAGTTTAAAGCAGCAACAAAAACGAATTAATGCATTTTGGTCCCAGAAAGGCAACTGGGTATAACGTTTTCGGGACCAATGGTTTTCAACAAGAAACAAAAAAAAACCGACTCCTCGCTCTCTTTTCTCTCTCCCTCTAGCACTCGTCGCGTTGAGAGATGAAACATCAGTTTCATTCGAACAGCCGAAGGAAACGGTAAACCCCGCATCTCTCTCGGCGCATGCGTTTCTCGCACGTGGCCGTCGGCTCCTTGCTGCAGGCAGGTGACGGCGGTCTGCATTTTCATCGCGCCGCCGGCAGCGGCAGAGCTTTCCCGTCTTCTAGCGTTTTCCCAGCTTCCGCCCATCTTCAACATTGTGTGGTGGTCCCTCCAGGCGTCTCCGACTATCCGCACTCCTCGCTGCGCCGCTGTCTACCAGAAGTGCAGTAATGGCCTCCCGTCGCTCGCCCGGCTTCCTCGATGGACGGAAGCCATTTTGCGCGCGTTTACTCGCGCTGCCCCAGACGTTCGAGCACAAGCCCCAGAGCGCGGCAGTTCTTGCTCTCGTCAGTGCGCCAACTGGGCTGTCGTGGACTTCGTAGCTACGGATTCACAGCAGTTTTCCCGCGCACCTCGGCGTGCCCATACCATTCCTATTGGAACTGATGCCGCGGCGGCGCATCGCAAGTCCTTTGCGCAGCTTCACGGCCCTACTGATGCCGCTGTTCGAGGCGACGTTCGCCGCAGCGGAGCTCGTGGCAATAGGTGACTCCTCGCTCGCACCCTGCATTCCTCAGCGCCTCCGACGACTCCAGCGCGTTCGTGGTGGCAGCGTGGCCGTCTACTACGGTCTGAGGCACGAAGGACCTTTGGAGACCCACCACTCCCTTTCTGCGAGTGCCCATGGATTAGCCTGCTCTACCTACTTCGCCGCCGCCCAGCCATCCTGTCGCAGCGGTATAGTTTGTGCAGTGTTCTAGTGGTTGTATTGACTCTCCCCCGCCGGATTAAATGTGCCTTGATCTCGACTCCCACGCTGGACTGTGCCACATGCGCGGTCTGCCGCACCATGGATGCAGTGCGCCACCGCACGTACCTGAGCACGTTCACCTTCCCGCCTGGCTCCAAGCAGTCTTATCCCCACACAGTCACAAGAAAATAAAGCTCCCAGGATCGTTACGGGGGAGCGTTTGCTGTGCTGTGAGAAGGCGCAGGACAGAAGGCTGCGTTTAATTCATTGTTAAAGCTGTAGCAGCCTTCTGTTTCATCCCTGCGTTTCCGTAGGCAACGTCGTCAAGGTATGTTGGTTTATTTTATTTATTTATTTTATTTATTAGGCCCTTTTCGTGCTTTTCTGATTTTCGCCTAGTAGAACTAATATTTTATTTTCTGTTTTGATAATACGGCGCTGAAGCTTGCTCCCAGTCTTTAAGCTTGAGGGGGGTTTCAACTTGAAGTAAATCTGTGACCTGAAACTGCGTGTCTGCAGCGTACGCCCATCTCGTCTTTTCTTTTGGCACGCAAGTTGCTCTTTACATACGTTTGCTTTTGCGTGTGCATATCTGTTTTTGTAGCCCTTAGATTGCTCGTTTAAGGTGCATCAACTTTGAGCCTGTATTCTGTTTTACTTGCTTCGTTTCGCAGATTTCTCAGAGCTGGAGAAAAAAGTGGCCATGGTGCCGTAGTGCTATGTATACTGTGTATTAAATTGTGCATACGTTTGCGTCTGCTGTTTGTATTCGTTGAGATTTGCGCCGTTACGCGCAAGGTTTGTTCGACACGGACTTTCAATTCGGACTGTATTGATTTTATTCGACTGAAACTTGACTGCAATCTGATTGTGGTGGCGTATGGTGCGGTAGCCGATATGGACGACAGGATGAAGTTCGTGCTAAGAGCACAGCTAGTAAACTGATACGGCTTCTGTATGGCGCTGCTATTTGCTCTTATATATGGGCCAAATCGGGTGACTTTTTGAATTCATATTTCATTTGTGTGTAAAATGCTAGGGTATTTCACGTAAACGGATAAGTGCAGACCGGCCGAGCCAGCACGCATTCACACGAGTAGAAAGGTGTATTACACCACCTGTAACGTAAGTATGCACCTGAAATTTGGCACATATGTGCGCTTGGACGCCTGCAGGCTGTATGAAAATGGAGGAATAATTTTATTGAACCAGAGCCGAGAAATCGAGCATTAACCTTTTGGGGCTTTCCATGGGATGCACAACTTTTTGGACATTGCTAGTTGTGGGGACGTTTTTTAGATGTGTTCGGGAAAAATGAGCACCTCCTGGGGAGATTCCAGATGTCCCGATGGGTCATTTTTGGGAGATTTTGAGGAGGTTTTGTGTTTGTTGGGATGGAAATCAAAGCCAACAGACACACATACATCACACACAAGCAACACTGCACATTCAGGCACTAGTAGCATACATTAGCTCAATATGTACATCCAGAGAACACACTTCTGCTCCAATTTATATACCCAATTTATTAGGCTCTCATGCTGGGGCCGGTCGTGCTTGCCCACTGAGCGCAGTTATTTCATTTAATTTCAGCTCCAGTGGTGGCGTAGGTGATGAGTACAATTTATTAGGCTAAGCTGCTGATAGCTCTTATTGTAAGTACCATATTAGTTCTACCTTTTTCATCAAACATGCAAATATTCATTGGATAAATTGGGTGCAGTTCGGCGGACCAATTGGATCCAATGGGTAAGATCAATTGGGCTCACCAATTGGAAACCCAAATGGTCCAATTGGATAGTCCATTTGGACCATCCAATTGAGACACCATTCCAATTGGAAACTTAAACGGTCCAATTGGATAGTCCATTTGGACCGTCCAATTGGAACACCATTCCATTTGGAACCAATTGAAAACTGAACTCGTCCAATTGGAACCAACTGGAACCCATTGGAAATCCATTTGGTTCCAATGGTTTTTTTTTACTGGGATGTACCACTGTCGCGAGACCCTATTGCTGGGGCCAGTGGCGGTTGACAATTAATCGAAGTTATCTTATTTACAAATATCCGTGGGGATGGTGGAATTGATGAAAACAGTTCACAAGATTAAGCTGCTAATACCTCTTTACAAGAACCTAATTAGATCAGTGTTCTGTCTTACAGACAGCCTAATATGCCTTTGGCACCGCGACCTGTTCGGTCGAATCGGGCTCTTTAACCACCGTCGCTGTCGCACATGGCGCCTGCGCCCCTTCCCCACGGTCGCCCATGGCGCACTCGCGACAACAGGCCCATTTGTTTTGCCTGTGGCATTGCCGGACATCTCGCTCGCTAGTGCCGCAATCATACCTATCCGCCTCCTGACGTCATGGCGCCATCAGCATACGGATCTTGCACGCAGCACTACCGCATGCAGCCCAGTCCGCCGCCATCTTGGCCGATTCACACGACGGACCGTTCGCCCGCGGCCCGCGCACTACGTGTGCATACGTCAGCACTTTGAGAGGCGCGCTGTCGGCCGCCATCCATCCATGCATCCAGCGCGCCTCTCAAAGTGCTGACGTATGCACACGTAGTGCGCGGGCCGCGGGCGAACGGTCCGTCGTGTGAATCGGCCTTACCGCCAGTCCGCAACATCGCGCCGCTCCCCTTCTCTGCGGCGCCGTTCCATCTCCCCTCTCCTCCTGCTCTCCTCCTGCTCGCATGACGTCATTCTTGGGTGGGGCTTTCTGTCGGAACACTCTGCCGTCGTCGATTGCGCCCGTGCTGAAGCCACTCTCTCTGTCCTACCCGACGACTCCTATGCCGAAACTAGTGAGTATCCGGACAAACTTCTTTCCCATGATGTCGAACTTCCTGCTTCTTCGTCCGTTGTAGTCTCCCCGTTCTGTGTCTCTCCAGCCAACCCACCCGACACACCTGTACTCTTCACTCACTCGGAATTGTTCGTTCGCCGCAGAAACCTGCCGCTTCCCTTGGCTGTCCCCACGGTGACCTCCGGAACAGCAACCACGCTCATCAGCAATCATCTACCCCTCTCCTTTGACTCTGCTTCGTGGTGAATGCGCATGTAACATTAGGAGACAGGAAGAGGGCAGATTGGGTCAGGGATCAAAATGGATTAATGTCATCCTAGTCGAAATCAATAGGAATAAATGGGCTTTGGCAAGGCATGTGATATGAGGATGACAGAACCCAACACCCACAGAAACCAAGGGGCACAGGGGATATTTTTTAAATTTATTTATTTAATTTGTGGTGTTGATCAATTTAGAATATTACTGAATATTTTATCGCTTAATGCTAATTGGTTAGAAAAGCAGAAGAATAAACAACCACAGGCCGCCGTTGGGATCCGAACCCACGACCTCCGAATTACGCGTCCGGTGCTCCACCTCTGAGCTACGGCGACGGCTGTCAAATCTGCTTTCGGGGGTATATATGTTTACAAGTAACCTAACCTTGAGAGTGTTCATCAGCGCCACCCACGTTCATAAGCGGCGGACGTGGGACGTCCTGAGTTACCGCAGGTGTGACGTAGAACGTCATCGAACGAAGAGGGTGGAAGCTGCGTGAGAACCTTCTTATGCTTCCTATGGCGTCAAGGCTGCCAGAACCGAGGCCCTCGCTAAGCAATTAAGCAAACATGGGAAGGGGATTGAGGGGCTCGTTATAAATATGACAGAACCCAACAGCCACAGAAACCAAGGGGCACTTTTTTAAATTTATTTATTTAATTTGTGGTGTTGATCAATTTAGAATATTACTGAATATGTTATCGTTTAATGCTAATTGATTAGAAAAGCAGAAGAAAAAACAACCACATGCCGTCGGCGGGATCCGAACACACGACCTCCGAATTACTCGTCCGGTGCTCTACCTCTGAGCTACGGCGACGGCTGTCAAATCTTCTGCTTTCGGGGGTATTTATGTTTACAAGTAACCTAACCTTGAGAGTGTTCATCAGCGCCACCCACGTTCATAAGCGGCGGACGTGGAACGTCCAGAGTTACCGCAGGTGTGACGTAGAACGTCATCGAACGAAGAGGGTGGAAGCTGCCTGAGAAGATAACCGCTGGTTCTTAAGAGTAATAGACTAGATTTCAAGAGAAGGGAATCGTAGAAGGGGGCATCAGAAAGTTTGGTGGGCAGACGAGGTAAAGAAGTTTGAGGGGATCGGGCTGCCGTTGCTGTCCCAAGATAGGGTTAATTGGAAAGATATTGCAGAAGCCTTTATCCTGCAGTGGGCGTAGTCAGGCCGATGATGATGACATTGCTGTAAAAAAACACAAACCCAATGCCTCTAGCTCCTCACATGCTGAGTATGCCTATGAAGGCAGAGATTTAGGGTGCTTGGAACTCACAGTTTGAAGTCATTCTTTTGAATGTGTAATAGAGGACAATGCTAGCTCAAGACTAGCGTCGGTGGCATGCACAGATGCTCCAACTGTTTTGTGCCTTCTAAAGCGAGGAAATGTCAACCGCGGTCTTGGATAAAGTCGTTGCGCTTGGGAAAGCGCGGGACCAGCGCACGAGGGAGATAATGGAAGCATTCTACATCATGAAAAGTGGAGACGGCTGTGTAAGCGACGCATCAATTGCATTGACTGAGAATAAGATTGCTTACATTGATTAAGTAGCGACCTAATCACATTTTGAAACTTTGCTACCTTTAATTTCAGTTTTAATTTCCTTCACATGGTTTTTCAATCGCGTTTGTCCCCTTGTTTTTTTCATGTGTGCTTTGCTATTTAATCTGTACACTTTTCATCAATAGATTCTGTTTTCAGACAGCGCTTGTCCCTGTTCTCTTGCTTCCGCCCCGTTCTTCTTTCGCGCTGGTTTTTCCCAAACAGGCATCCTCTCCAACTTGCACAGTTCACCATCCTTGTGTGGTTAATGGTATTTTCGGCGGTGTCCAAGTTTTTCTTGCGTATCTTAGAAAAATTAATAAATTGGCTTCCTTCGGGCGTAGATATACAGTTTCTATTGAGAGGCTTGTTCTGAATCAAAATTGTAGATGGCTTAAATTGCTTAGCGGACAAGTTGGCGGTAACATTCGAAGGGGCATTTGAGTGCGTTGATGGGTTCACCGCCTTCTTTTAAGTGCTTGTGCATAATAACCCTGTTATTTAGAAGAAGTTATGAAACCAGCATCTTTTTCACTAAGCATATTTTCGGAAGCAATAATGTTGGTACATGGTATCGAGAAGACATGAATATGGGATTCTTGTCAACACAAAATTAAATTCCAGACGGGGCGGAACGGAAGACTCAGGCTGCGTACTCACCTTTGTTTGGTGGAACATGATCCTATGTCTAAACTTTGGCTAACGGTCTAGGCACCCTTTCCACCGCTTCTTTAAATTTTTTGGTGTCATTTATCGCTGGTTCCTAAACCACTCCTAGGGGAAAAACTCTTGTCCTTGTCTTCCCCCACAAACTCTGTTCCTAGAGGGGAGCCGTAGTCTGGTCAACTCCCTGCCGAAGCTGGAGAGAACACGCCATTTAATTCCAATGAAAGTTGGATGGATTGCTGGCTGCAGTTAAGAGGAGAATGACTCAGTAAAGTGTAGCACTCTGTTTACTTCTGCTGCGCAGTCGGATGTTTCATTTGTGTGCAAAGGCACTTAGCATAACAAAATAGGTCAAGCTCAGCCTCATTTCTCTCAAATTGTCTATATTAAAGGTGCTCTGAAAGGGGCTCTCAATAAGGTTGCGGTGTGTCTAGATAATAAAGGCCGCCTGTTCACAAATATTCTCGAAAAAAATTGTTTAAATGCCTTGAAGAATTGTGTTAATGTGAAAACTGAGTTGTCTGTACTTGTAGTCAAAATTTTAGCCAATCTGCTGCCAAAATTGGAAATACTGCGTCTTCGCGCCTTTCCGTCTCCTCTCGTGACTTTTTGCTTGCAGATATATGTCGGCGCTGCTCCGCCGAACCCCCTCCATTGGTCCCTTCGCTGTCTTCGACTGTTGCCGAAGCGCGCGGGAATTCCCCGGAGACCGGAGTTGCAACAGAGAAGAAATAATAGCACTCCACTGCTAACGCTTTGTGCGCAGATTTGGGGAAAAGTCGATACCACGTGTCGGCATGATGCGCGTAAGCGGGAGGTTTTAAAATGTTGCGTGGAATGAAGATGATACAGCACTGCCACCAACGACGACGAAGCGCTAGCGCCTCCCGTAGGAGGCTCGTGCTGGAGAAGTGAAGTCTCTCTAACTAGGCTGCGCTGCCGGATCCCCCCCTTAAATTCTTATTTGCACAGGTCTGGTTTGGCGCTTTCTCCCGTCTGCGCATTCTGTGGTGAACAAGAATCAATAGACCATTTTTTGTTGTTTTGTCGACGCTTCACCATGATGAGACGTCGATATTTAGAGCAACCACTGCAACAGCTTGGTCTTAGTTTGAGCAGCCCGATCATATTGTCATTTGGGGCCTCCATTCTCGGTTACAGCCACAGGTCTGTTTTTACCGCCATTCAAAATTTTTTACTGGAATCTAAACGGTTACCTTGCTAATATTTTATTCTTTATTTATTTATTTAATTTTTTACACATCATTACATTTTTTTTCTATCCACCGTTACTATTATTATTATTATTTTCATTCATTTATTTCTTAATCAACTCCCTCTGCTAGAGATCTTGCTGAGTCCAGCTCCTGCGTGCGTTATGCTTGCCCTGTTTCTTTTTAGTCTTTCTGCTTTTCATAAAGATTCTTTTCCCCAGCATTCTGCTATTTCTATTTATTACTTAATTTATCTATTTATTTTTCCCCAGAAAACAAAACTAAACAAACAAGCAAAAAATCTCAAAAACTCTCTATGCACCCCTCTTCTTGGCCGATCCCCCTCTGTGGGTATGCGCCATCCCATGAGGTGAACAACAACAACAACTGCCGCTTGTGTGCCGGTCCCTCGCCTCGCTCGTTCTTAGACTTCTTGCGCCAGGGTCTTCGTCGCCGGCGCTTGAAGGTGCCAATAAACCGCTCTACATTTGGTGGAGGTTGCTGCGGTCACCTTTTCCCATCACCGTGGACCTTCGCAGTCGCACCATCCCGATGTCTAAGGCCGGTCAGCAGCCCCCCAGTCAACAGCCAGCGCCCCCGCCGGAGCCAGTCATCTGTTCCGGTGCCGTCCGGCAGCGGGACCCCGCTGTTTTCAGCGGCCAAAGCGATCAAGATGTGGAAGATTGGCTGGAGTCGTATGAACGGGTGAGCCGCCATAACAACTGGGACGACCGCGTCAAGCTCACAAATGTGATATTCTACCTGAGCGACGTCGCTAACCTGTGGTTCCGAAACCACGAGGCCGACATTCCCACCTGGGCCGTTCTAAAGACCACCCTCGCGGAGGTTTTCGGTCGTCCCGCCGTGCGGAAGCTGCGCGCTGAGCAAAGCCTCCGTGTCCGAGCTCAGCACACCAATGAGACTTTCACGAGCTACATTGAGGATGTAGTAGACCTTTGCAAGCGTGTTGACCCGGCTATGACCGAGGCTGAGAAGATCAAGCACATCCTGAAAGGCATCGACGACGACGCCTTTCAGATGTTGTTGGCGAAGAGCCCCACCACCGTTGCCTCGGTGTACACCCTGTGCCAGGTTTCGATGAGTTGCGCAAACAACGCCTTTGCGGTCGTCGCTCTCCCCCACTTGCCGACTCCATCTCCGGCCTGGGCATCAACAATGAATTACTCGCTACCATCAAAGACTTCGTGCGGGACGAGGTAGCCAGGCAACTCTCGCTCTTATCGCATCAACACCCGTCACCGCCCGTCCTCAGTCCTGAGATCCGGCACGCCATCACGCGGGAGGTCGCCGATGCACTTCCTAGTCTACGGCAACCGGCACCCTTGGCTCCCCAGGCCGGTCTTTTCCCAATCCAGCCCACTCCTGTTGCCGCCCCGTTGAGCTACGATCCTGCAGTAACAGTGCCGCCTGCGCCCGCACCCGTGCCTCTCACATATAATAATAATGCCTTTATTTTTCATCACAAGGATGAGGGAGGCAGAGAGAAAAAGCTAGGGGTGTAGCTTGACGAGCTCTCGCCTCCCCAAAAATAGATATAACTTGTACAGGGAAAATATGCAGACAACATAACAGCATACCGGCAAAACTTAAAAAAAGAAAGAAAAAAAAAGAAAAAAAGAAAAACGTGGCAGTAATACTAACGAAATAAAGGAAGCATGAACAGAACCTATTTTCTGACACAACTGTAACACTTTGTAACGCGTAAAAATCAAACGTAAAGGCAAAATTACACAAAAATTACAAATTGCAAAATTGTAATAACATAAATTTAAACACAATTACAGGAATTACAATTTAGAAGTTACAAAATAACAACCACAAAAATTATACAAAATTACAGAAATTACAATTCAAAGTTACACCCGGTTACATATACTTGAAACAAAGTTTTGCAACTCTTTTTTTTTCGAGTGCTCAACAGTCATGTTGTGACTATGGCAGAGGTTGAGATAGTGCGGTAGACTATACCTAAGCATCTGTTTGCCATACCCTGTTCTGTATGCATAAATGTGCCATATTTCGTTGTTTCTTGTTTTGTACGATGCGTGTTTTTTGCATAATGAAGCCAGTGTGGCAATGAAAGGAGTATTGTTTTTATTTTCGGTTTTGTATTTAAAGAGTAAGTAGTATGCATATAAATCATTAATTGGCATTATGTCCCCTTTCTCGAAAAGTGGTTTGGATGGGTGGTCATATGCTACATTATATACTATTCTAAGAATTCTTTTTTGTTGGGTAAGTAATTTTCGGAGGTTTGTGAAAGATGTATTTCCCCATACCAAGTGACAGTAATTAAGATGCGAGCAGAACAATGACTTATACAAAAGCATTTTCACATTTACAGGGAGAATGTTTTTGTGAGCGTAAATTGTTCCTATGACACGGGATAGTTTAGATGCTATGTAATTTATGTGCTCGTCCCAAGTCATTTTCTCATTGAAAAATACACCTAGTATTTTGAAAGAGCTAACAACATCTATTTTAAAATTATCAAGAAATATACCATCATTATTTTGGATGTTCTTGTTCTTGGGGCGGAAAATAATAGCTTTAGTTTTTGAGGTATTAATCTTGAGGGCATTAAATCTTGTCCACTTTTCAAGTTGAGTAAGCGTTGTGTTTGCTTTTGCAATCATAGATGAGGCGCATGACCCGGAAAAAAGCAAGGTGGTGTCGTCTGCATATATTACAATTTTTGTTTCTTTGTCTATTTGTGTTATGTCATTCACATATATATTAAAAAGGAATGGGCCCAAGATGCTGCCTTGGGGCACACCAGATAAGATAGCTTTGACATCTGATCGGTGACCGTTTAATTCTACATACTGCTGTCGATGTCTTAGATAACTGCTCAAAAGTAACAAGGATTGTCCACGGAAACCATATACCTGAAGCTTTTTAAGCAGTAACATGTGGTTAAGATGATCAAAGGCCTTCGAAAAATCTACATATATTCCTAAAGCTAAGCATTTGTCATCGAAAGAGTTTAAAATGAATTCTTTTTGTTCTAACAAAGCGAGTTCCGTTGACAGATTTTTCCGAAATCCAAATTGTGAAGGTGTCATTATATTATGCTTATTACAGAAGTTATTCATCCGGGACAAAATTATTTTTTCAAGCCCTTTGGAGAAAACAGGCAATATTGACAATGGCCTATAGTTTGCAAAGTCATTTTTATCTCCCTTTTTGTATACAACTGTTACCTTCGCAGTCTGCATCTTCTGTGGAAACACGCCATTGACTAGACAAAGGTTAAATATATGTGTGATATAGGGTGCAATTATGTCGAGGACATGTTTCACAGGTTTAATCTTAATACCGTCAGCATCGCTACTTCCGCTGTTATTTAATGCCAGAAATACTGACACTACCTCAGCCTCTGTAACAGGACTTAAGAAACAGGTGTGATCCACGGTGCACTTTATGTAATTCAAAGCCATTTCATCATATTCATTTCTTTTCAGTTCCACAAAAAAGTCATTAAATCCATCTGCTAACTTCTTGCCAGACCATTCTTCATTTTGGTGAATAAGTGTTTTAACTTGAGTTGGATTGCTAGGCTTTAGTAACATGTTTAGCTTTTTCCAAGTTATGTCGGTCCTTGATGTTGGATTAGAGAAGGAATTGCGACAATATTCATCTCTAGCAGCTCTGATGTCTTTATTTAATTTGTTACGCACAGTTTTGTATGCTTTAAAGAAATTGGGATCACGTGTTTTTAGGAACTTCTTGTACATCCTATCTTTTGCTAGGATTCTGGTGAGCAAACAAGGTGTTATCCATGGCTTACGGATCTTTTTTGACTGCCTTAGATGCTTCTGAGGGAACGTAGAATTATATAATCTCACAAAATTACTCAAGAATAAGTTATATGCAGACGTTGTCAGAAGACCACCGCCGCCGCAGGCCTATGCATACGCTTCTCCTGCGGTGTCTGCGCCTGCTGCTCCCCGGCACCGTTTCGCGCCCGTTGCCTACAATCCTTGGCGCACACCTGACAACAAACCTATCTGCTACGCCTGCGGTCGTCCCGGCCACGTCCCGCGCCTCTGTCGACGTACTCTGCCTGCGCCTCTACACCCCATGCCGGATTACCCCGCTACGGATCGCACCTTTCGCCCATATTTCGAACCACCCCATCGGGGCACCTCACCTGATCGCGCTCATGGTCGTCAGCCCTACGTTTCCCACCGATCGCCGTCCCCTCGCCGCCGCTCCTTGTCGCCCATGAGGCGTCGCACCGTCACCGCCGATTCGGAAAACTAGCAGCCGCAGTTCCTTGGGCACGAAATGCGCTATCATCGCCCTGTTCAAGTCCTCGCCTTTCACCGCCAAATCTTCTTGACGTGTTTGTGGACGGCGTACCGACACTTGCGCTTGTGGACACTGGGGCTACCGTTTCTGTGATTAACGAAAACTTCTGCCGTTCGCTTCGAAAAGTTACGACCCCATCTTCTGGACTCTCCCTCCGTACAGCTAGCGCCGAGCCCGTTCATCCTTCTGCCGCTTGCACAGCCCGCGTCGTCATCGCCGATGTTTTATACGTTGTCGAATTTTTAGTCCTCCGTGCAAGCTCCCATGACGTAATCCTTGGCTGGGACTTTCTATCCCGCCATAGCGCCGTCATTGACTGTGCCCGTGCGCATGTCGTCTTTTCTCCGCTCTGTGATACACTTTTCGACGCACCTCCGATTCGCTGTGATGATAAGCTTGTTGTTGCCGAGGACACCGATATTCCCCCTGAGAGTGCTGTGTTCGTCCCTGTGTGCGCCGCCTCTGTTTCTGACGCCACCGTTCTCTTCAAGCCTTCCACCCTTCTTGCCTCTCGCCGACGTCTCTCTCTTCCCTTCGCCGTCATCGACATTCACCACGGTGCTGCCGCAATCCTCGTCTCCAACACCTCATTCTCTGCGTTTCCCCTGCTTCGTGGCGAGTGCCTTGGTCATTTTGAAACCGCTGACTTCATCTCTTCCTTGGACACCGATGCGCCCTCCTCTAGTCTCGACCTCGCTGCCCTCACCCCACGTGGCGCTCCTCCCGATCACCCACTGCCTTCGGACATTTTCGACCGCTCTATTGATCCCGCCCTCGACACAGCTCAACACGCGCAGCTTCTTGTCCTGCTCAATCAGTTTCGCTCATCGTTTGACCACCAGTCCTCCTCTTTGGGCCGTGCGACCACTGTCGAGCACCACATTGAAACTGGTACACATACTCCTCTCCGCCAGCGCCCCTACCGTGTGTCCCTTCCCGAGCGCCGCCTCATCGCTGAGCAAGTGGACGACATGCTACAACGCGGCATTATTCAGCCATCTGCCAGTCCTTGGTCATCCCCAGTGGTGCTGGTGAAGAAGAAGGATGGCTCGATACGATTTTGCGTGGACTATCGCCGGCTCAACAAAATTACGCGCAAAGACGTCTACCCGCTACCCCGAATTGACGACGCCCTTGACTGCTTGCAAGGCGCCGAGTTCTTCTCATCTCTGGACCTTCGTTCCGGCTATTGGCAAGTGCCGATGTCTGCGTCCGACCGTCCTAAAACGGCATTCGTTACCCCTGACGGCCTATATGAATTCACCGTAATGCCTTTCGGTCTGTGTAACGCTCCCGCCACGTTCGAACGAATGATGGACAACATCTTGCGCGGCCTCAAGTGGAACATTTGTCTTTGCTATTTAGATGATGTTGTTGTGTTTTCGCCCGATTTTCCGACGCATCTCCAGCGCTTGCGCCAGATATTGAGCTGCCTCACCCGTGCTGGCCTTCAACTTAACCTCAAGAAGTGTCACTTTGGCGCCCGGCAACTGACAATACTCGGCCACCTCGTATCCAAAGATGGCGTCCTACCTGATCCTGACAAACTCCGTGCCGTGGCTGACTTCCCTAAACCGACCTCTACGAAACAGCTGCGCCGATTTGTGGGCCTCTGCTCCTATTTTTGGCGCTTTGTCCCTAATTTCGCCTCTATCGTCGCGCCCCTTACGAAACTCCTCAATGGTCCCGCCGACCTGTCTACGTGGGACTCTGCCTGCGCTGAAGCTTTTGCTACGCTCCGTCGCCTTCTTACTTCGCCCCCTATTCTTCGGCACTATGACCCCACTGCTCCTACTGAGGTGCACACCGACGCAAGCGGAATCGTCCTCGGTGCTGTCCTGGCCGAGCGCAAGCCCGAATTTTCTGAATAGGTTGTTGCGTACGCCAGCCGTGCTCTCACCAAAGCAGAGTCGAACTACACCGTGACTGAAAAGGAGTGTCTGGCCGTAGTGTGGGCTCTCACGAAATTCCGCCCATACTTATATGGCCGCCCGTTCACCGTCGTTACTGATCACCACGCCTTGTGCTGGTTGGCCTCCCTCAAAGATCCCTCAGGACGCCTTGGCCGCTGGGCGCTCCGTCTTCAGGAATTCGATATTACCGTAGTCTACCGGTCGGGCCGCAAGCACTCCGACGCCGACGCCTTGTCACGCTCGCCACTGCCCTCTCCTGCGCCCCCTTCGCCATTACCAGATTCCCTACTCGCAGCGCTCACTACTATGGACATGCCCAATCAACAAAGCCAGGATCCATGGATTTCGTCCCTGCTCGATGTCCTTCGTGCACACTCTACGTCCTCCTTCCCTCGAGCTCTTCGTCGCCAAGCTTCCCATTTTGCCATCCGCGACGATCTCCTGTACCGCCGCAACTATCGACCGGACGGCCGAAAGTGGCTCCTCGTGATTCCCCGACACCTTCGGTCTGAGATCTGTGCGCACTACCATGCCGACCCTCAGAGCGCTCACGCTGGATGACTAAAAACCTACGAGCGACTACGGCAGAGGTACTACTGGCGAGGCATGTACAACTTCGTTCGTCGCTACGTTCGCTCCTGCACAACCTGTCAGCAGCGGAAGTCGCCACCTCGACCCTCGACTGCCCCGTTACAGCCATTACCGTGCCCGGCTCGCCCTTTCGATCGTGTGGGCATCGACCTATGTGGGCCGCTCCCCTACACGACCACCGGGAATCGATGGATTATAGTTGCCGTAGACCACCTCACTCGGTATGCTGAGACCGCTGCCCTACCTGCGGCTACTGCTCGCGACGTCGCCCTCTTCCTTCTTCATCACTTCGTCCTGCGTCACGGCGCTCCGCGAGAACTTCTCAGTGACCGCGGCCGTGTTTTCTTGTCTGAAGTTGTTCACGAGCTTCTCGATGCGTGCCACTCAGTCCACCGTACCACTACTGCTTACCACCCTCAAACTAACGGCCTCACCGAACGATTCAACCGAACTCTTGGGGACATGATCGCCATGTACATTAGCTCCGACCGCACTAATTGGGATCAAGTCCTTCCGTTCGTGACCTATGCATATAACACCGCATCTCAGGCAACCACCGGCTTTTCCCCTTTCTTTCTTTTATTCGGGCGCGAGCCATCTTGCCTCCTGGACACCATCCTTCCCTACAACCCCGACAGCTCAGAATATACTTCCCTTTCTGACATTACCCGCCATGCTGAGCAGTGCCGCCAGTTGGCTCGCTCCTTCACCGCCGAACGTCAAGGACTCCGCAAACATGAGTCCGATCAAGACACGCCCGCTGCACACTTCTCTACTGTATCATTGGTCTGGCTCTCTGTTCCGGCTGCGTCCAAATTTTCGGCCAAGCACATTGGTCCCTACCGTATCTTAGAGCGTACGTCACCTGTCAACTATATCATCGAACCGGTGACACCTTCTTTGGACCATCGCCGCCGTGGTCGTGACGTCGTTCATGTCAGCCGCTTGAAGCCTTATTACAGCCCTCTCGTCGTCTCCTCGCCTTGAGTCGCCAGGTTGGCTCCCTCTTTCCGCCGGGGCAGTTGGAATGAAGAAGATGATACAGCACTGCCACCAACGACGACGAAGCGCTAGCGCCTCCCGTAGGAGGCTCGTGCTGGAGAACTGCCGCTTGTGTGCCGGTCCCTCGCCTCGCTCGTTCTTAGACTTCTTGCGCCAGGGTCTTCGTCGCCGGCGCTTGAAGGTGCCAATAAACCGCTCTACATGCGTAAATTATCGGCTCGCTTTTGAAGACTTGCACGCAGCATAAACGCACTGCGGCCTGCACTCTACATAGTGCAAGTATTTTATAGCCAACCTCAAACAAGCTTTTCAGGAACCCATTAGCACATCTTTACATTAATTTGACAGGTAGTGCATCAATTTCCTCATCGTGAACAAGATATGCCTCGTTATGCGCATAGAGATAATAGGAGACAATTAGTACTGCGGAAATGGCTCCGAACGGCTGGAGCGCAACGCACGTCAAAAGATGTGCGTTGCGCTACGTTTGTCTTTTATTCGGCTCTCCGCTTTCTTTGTGGGCTGGTGGTGGTGAAAACTTGTTATTCAGTGCAAGGAGAGTTTGGAGCGCGTGGGCATGAGTCTGCCGTAGGGCATAGTAAGGTTACATTGAGGAACGACACATATGCTGGATTCAAGCGCCTAAACATATCGCGCTACCAATGTTTGCATTTGGGGTGAAATGGGATGTGCCTGGCAACACTGAGGATTGTTACAGCAGTAGCGAGTGGGAGACATTGATCGTAATTGGTTTTAAGGAGAGGTACAAGCTGACGGTTCCGCAGACCTACGCAGCTAAATCCATTCACGATGACGAGATAGTCAAAGCGAAACGCGGAACTGGCTAAGAATACAACAAAAACGCCGTACACGATAGGCTGCTTCAGTACCATGGTGGGCTGTTATCGAGTATCCCTTCTGAAAGTAAGCGTGCTCATTGCTTGAAAAGTGTAAAAGTTATATAATTCTACTAGAGATTGCATTATTGAATGCTTTATAGTCCACTGACACTAAGTGAGCAGTCTATTTTTTACGCATTTTCAACCTTATTTCTTATAGATTTCGACAAAGTTCGTGTTCTTCCATCCGTGCGGTGCTCTAGAGGTCGTGAGGCAGACTTTAAGGACAATGGAAAGTTCTTGTAAGCCTAAGTTGCCATCTTCCTTCAACAAATCCGGCTCCTCAATAGCCGCTTTTGCCCTCTGCATTGCATGTGAGACATTCTTTAGTTGCTTCTTGGGTACCAACCTAAGGTTCAATTCGTGCATGCCTGTGGCTTCATCACTAACGTCTTGAATATCCCCTCTGCTGTTGAGATCTGTGTAAAATTACTCGGCTATTTTAACTGTCTAGGCAAAAATCCTATTACCACCCACCCACTCAGCATCATCCCCTAAAGCGCATCGTTATGGCTATATTGAACCATTACCGAAATGCCTAAGGCTAAGCACACTAGCAAAAACACGCTGTATGCTTGGGTCCTGCATCACCGCAGTCCTTAGTGACATCATACTAGTTGTTTTAGTTCGTCTATTTTAAGCCTCGCTCATGAACGAGAATGTTCGTAAAGTCACGTTTTGTGAATGATTATCAAGTTCTTTTGAATTGCGAAGCGCAGGCAATGGAATGTGAAAGCGGAATGTGTTTGATGTGTTTGAAAAGGAGATCAGGCCACTTTACCTAAGGCCCAAATATTCTGTCAATGACCAAATTTTAACTTCTAGTTCTGTTTTAAACTTGTTGCCATCTACTGCTGCTATGAACTCCGCGCCAGAAACAACTTCCGTTCATTTTAAGCTCGTGCCACTTTGCGCCTAAAGAACGGTCTCGTCAGATCTTGTCGGCACCTTACTCCAGATGCACTCAACCACGAACCCGAAAGACTGTTCAGCGCCGGATGTCCTCAGCAGCTGCTCAATTCTGTCGCAGAAGACCTCAAAAAGATGCGCACAAAGCCACCTACGCGTGAAAGCGGCAAACACGTGACACCCACACACAGCGCAGGCAGAAGGTACCGTGATGCGTTCGCACGTTATCGCACAATCTGAAAAAGATTGGCCAGCGTTATGACGTGTTTCGAAACTGGAGTTTTTTATAGCCTGAAAGCAGTCACATTTATCCAGAATAATAGACACGGAGGCAACCTAGCAGCTTGACTATACGGCAATAAGCACACGCGGCTTTTGTTGAATGCGCAGAAGGCGCATTATATGAAATTCCCTCAAGGTACGGAAAATTATACTTTGGTAAAAGTGGGACATGTGTTAACGGTAGGTTAGCGGATGAAACAAACAGAATAAAATGCACGTGAAGGAAAGCATCTTTAAGATTTCTGGCAAGCCACTGTCTGACTTGCAAGGACTCTTTGCCCGACCTAGATAACTCTTCGCCATCACAACGGATTGTTAAACTTGGAGAGGGCTGCGTCAACATAGCTCCTCTGACCCTTTTAGAAAAAGAGGTAGCATATCTGCGCATGCGCAGATGCTAACCACTGGCTCTGACTGCAAGCACATAGTTTCGATTCGTTCGCAATAAAAGTTGTTGCTAGTTCAGCGCTCGTCCTTGTGTACTATCCGCCTTTTGTCTCCGTTTTGCGCTGCTTACATTATTTGGAAGTATGTACCAACACACCCAATTGAGAGCATTAATCATGCTCGCAATTACATACAGAGATGCGTCGCGACAACAAGGAAATGAAATTGAGAACGGCAGTAAGGTGACGGCGCTCCATTCAGGTCGCGAGGAATCTTCGTACATAGACTTTGGCGACAGTCTTCAATGAAAACTTGGTCAGATTATCGTTTAAAAAATGGTTTCAAAAGATTTAAGAGGTTTCAAAAACTGTAGCATGGCCAGGATTCTGGTTCATGCGCCCCTAGTTCACAAATCTGCCACCACGCGCCGCATGAAGTTGAGCTCCTCCTTCTCCTCTTACATTCCTCCTTCCTGGGTTGGGGGAGAGATGCCTTCACCTTCCCGCATTCTCCACTTCGTGTGCGCTCCCCTCACGTGAACCCAGCTTTTCGGGGCCCCGGCAGAGTTTCTCTCTATTCTTTTGTCACCCAGCGTACTCAAGGCGCGCTGATTGTGTCGCTCCCCTACTCGCTCCCTTCTTTGCTGGGGTGAAAGAAAAGAAGCCGGACCGTGGCTAGTGCGGTGTACGCATGCCAACTTCGTCAAAAAATTTGGGGGCGGTTTAGCCCTGCTAACTACGAAATATTTTTCGAAGGCAAGTTTTTTATGTGGTCCCGACGCGCTCGCTCGTGAGCGAGCGCGTCGAGACCGGCCGTGCTATGCTTTGGTTGTTTTGAGAGGTTGAGTCGTGCCACATGAAGGCGTACTTTAATCAAAAGTGCTCCCATCGGAGTGAGGCTATACCATGGGCTGCTGCATAAAGTGCGACAAGAAAGCGCGCCCGGGGTGGATAGAGGAGATTACAAGGACTCTTTTGCGTGATAGGTACATTTTTTATTAAGCGCGTACAGTGACCACATATGCATAATGACACTGATATTGCGTACGCATTAAAGGTGCACTGAAGAGGAATCTGAACTTGTCTTTTTGCCGCGGGAACTCGATCTACACGTTCCGAGCTTTCTTAGAAACTGCGATTTACTGCCCTGTGTGGCCGATTTCCCCAATTAAATCGAATTAACGTCCGGCTCCCGCCTTTTTTTTTTTTGTTTCTGCCTCCTACGGTGGGCGGAGTCGACCAACGCGTGGAGCGCCTTTCACCCAGTCCCGTGGCGGCTTGCCGCTCTGCCATCGGCGAAGTAATACGTAGTAGCAAATAGTCCGCGCGTATTTTTATTTCTTCGGGCTTATTTTGCGGCTATATTATCTGCGAATGAAACTATTTATTCATGGAAACCTAAAAAACAAAATAAAGCGAAAGCAAAGCCTCCACGGGACTGGGTGAAAGGCGCTCCACGCGTTGGTCGACTCCGCCCACCGTACGAGGCAGAATTAAAAAAAAAAGGCGGGAGCCGGACGTTAATTCGTTTTGTTTGGGGAAATCGGCCACACAGGGCAATAAGTCACTGTTTCTAAGAATGCTAGGAACGTGTGGATCGAGTTCCCGCGGCAAAAAGACGAGTTCAGAATCCTCTTCAGTGCACCTTTAACAATACAAAAGCAATGAAACTTCCAGGGACACTCGTTCAAGCAGTGAAATGCGTAATTCCCGACGCTCATACTTAGAGCTCACTCACGAATACTTGTACGTGGCTCTTAGTCTGTGCATTAAAAATATTAAAATTCTGTATTAATCACTGCATTTCAACACTCGTGTTATTGGCCTCGATAACAGTCAGCTCTTCGAAACTTCTGTCGATGTGGTGAAAATGCAGTACGAATGCGTTGAGTGAGCAAGAGCTGCAGTATAATAAGCGGCAACACCTGATGCTGCGCTTCATGCTTGTTTCACTGACTCATTGTGCGCGGTACGTGATTTATCCAATGTAACAATTAGTAGTGTGGTAGTTCACATTTTTTCAAGGTTGGTAAAGTGCCTCCGATGATTATTCGTTCACCGTCGATAAGGGCTTTACCACTGCTGCAAGCGATGCTAGTTTTGGAAAGTATTCCAGTGGTGTACGCAAACTATGAAGAGCTAAAGAAGACTTCACAAACGGCATGCTGGGAACTATTCCGAAGCGTTTCCCGTCTGTTCGGCAAGAAACTACGCCTTTACCCAGAGCAGCACTCAAGAGTCAAACCTTAGTTAAATGTTGTTGATTATGATTTAAATTTCTTGAGAAATGAAGACAAGTTATTTTTAGATAACACGACGTTTAAAAGCTGACTGGGTTTCTCAAGCGCGGCGGCTTGGCGCTCCACCCCGCCCGCTTGTGAAGTGGGCCGCTCGCGCGATTCATTAGCGAGAGGACGCTACGTGCGCGCGGCCCTGAATATGCAGTGAATTTACCCGTCACGGATGCGAATACGTGCAACAATACCTAGGCGCTCGCACGCGAGTGGCGCGAACATATAATTTTTTTTTCATTTTGGAATGTTGTGCAAAGCTACCCCTGCCTTTTTTCTCTGTCGCTCCGCTACGTACTTCTCGCTATCCTCTCCCTTTGCCTTTAATTACACCGGCGCAGCTCCAATGTTTGAGGTCCTCATCATCATCATCAGCCTGACTACACCCACTGCAGGGCAAAGGTATTAGATAGCAATCACCGCGGCCGGCAACATTTTTAATTTCGTTATTTTATTTTTGTCAGCTGTTATTGTCTCTGGCAAACCACTACTACTACTACTACTTCTTCAAGGAGGGACTGCAGGGGAGTTGCAGGTTCTTTTTAAGCCCACAAACGCGGGTTAAGAAGAGGGAGCCATTTCCAGGGAACGATTAACATTCCCCCGCGACTTTTAAATCAGCCAGGGCAGCAAGTTGGGCATGTTGGTTACTCATTTGCATTTGTGATGGAACAGCGCAAAAACCTGTGTCCCGGTGTTTTACTCTGTTCCATCACACACACAAAAAAAATTAACTGTGCAATGACTTCGGGCCGTTTCACATGCATGCGATTCTCGCCTGCGACGCTATTATTGGGGAGGGCCGTCGGTCTAGCCGCAGACGGCCTGCGACCAAGTTCCGTCCGGTTGGAATTCAGTCGCAGCGTCGGTGTGTTCGCTCTGCGACTGACCAATGGGCAGCGCCGAGACGGCGCGTGTCACGTGGGAGCTGTTGCCGCGGCCACGGCCGGTCTCGAGGCGCGCGTGTCGAGACCGCCGCGGCAACAGCTCCCACGTGACAATACGTCACGCGCCGTCTCGGCATGGGGTCACGTGGGAGCTGTTCCCGCGGCGTAATCAAAACTGTTTATTCTAATCACAACATACGAAATATTGCCTTGCATCTAAAAACACGCTGGCCATAACCTCGTCAACACATTCCGTGCAGCCTTTCTGTCGCGTTTAATCCTGGGTTGCCTATGCAAACATCGACCAACCTTGCGTGTCCCTCCGACCGAATTCGCTGGGTTCGCGTTGCATGTGAAAGCACTGTGCGAAAATCGCACTGCGGCGTTACCGACTAGGCCGACTATTTTCGTTCTGCGCAAATCTGGCTCGGACTCGAGCACAATGGTTCTGTTGAAGTCAGTCCTGCTGACAGACGCCTCGAAGGGCTAGGCCACCGCGCTTCGCTCTACGTTCATTTGTTTGACGTAAGCATTGTGATGCTTCACCTTACCCCCATATTTCACAGCCTACGACACTAAGCATTTGAAGCGAGGTATTACATACCACGCCTTAGGCCTTTTCTTTAGGATGACTGTCTTTGGGACGGTGGAGGAGGCGTCCGATAATGGCGGCCGGCTTGTGTGTAGTTTACATCCCTTCCTTTTTGAGAATACTGGCCAAGGTTTCGCTGACTTCGTCTTAATCAAAACTTGCTTGCATTTCACTGTACCCTTCGGACATGACTTTTTGGCAGTGTTCTTCCCACAAAGGCTACAAGAACAAGACGCACTGTTGGCAACATCAAACCCTACTGAAAAAAAGGTCTATGATGCAATAACCTCATAGAGGCTTCATCATAGAATATCGTGCAATTTTTATGATATATTATACAATTTGTATGATATTATGTGACATCTCTATGATGACTGTGTGATTTTACAGAAATGTATGACATTTCGATGATAAATTTGAGCAACACTTGTTGTTGGGCTAGTTGGTAATACATACTTCTGAAGGAACCAGCGTACAAAACACACAAAACCGCCTTTTTCTTGTCCGTTGTGTTTTGTGCGCTGGTTCCTTCAGAAGTATTTCTATGATAATTTTCTATGATTTGTATGATAAATATATGATATTTGTATGACAAACTGTATGAGTTTATTGCATCATACAACTTTTTCCAGCAGGGAGCTGATGAAGAAGGGGGAGGTGTAGTATCATGAAGGGCGAAGGATGATGTGACTCATGTGAGCTGTTGCATAGGTAGGGAGAAATTGGTGTTATTTTTAAATAGCGGTTATTTTGCAACGGGGAATCGGTCGTGGGTGGTAAGGGGGCGGGAGAGAAAATGACAGTAGGGGGGGTCTCCTGTTGTGCCTTTGCCTGCCTTTCTTTTTTCCCCCTTTTACTTTTCCTCGAGTCGTAGAGCGCAGACCGTGGTTGCTTCTGGAGTGCGCTGTTTTTCTGCTCCTTACAGTGAAACAGGACGGAGTCAGCGCCTCTGCGAAAACGGCCCGGAAAGGTCTCATACATGAACGCACTCTTGTCTCTAGGCTGTCATAAAAAAAAAAACTTACAACCCGTAATGTGTCAGTCCTGGCGAAGGGTCACTCCATGCGCGAAAGAAATCTCCCAAAAATGACATCAGAGCTTTTGCAGAGGATCAGTTACATTCTTTAATGCCTTCCACCAGCTTAAGGACTTCCACCAGCTTTGTTAAAACCAGAGCGCGTGGTCATGGCGTGGTACGAAGAGCTGCACAAAAACAAATTTCGGACGATTTAGCGCGGTTACTCCACATGCGCAGGTGCGCCCGCACTCCGGTTTTCACTGCGGTTGCGGTGTTCGGATCCATTGCGCACGGATGCTGTTGAAGAAATGATATCCAAGACACAGCGCAAGAGACTGGTAGTTTAGGATGCCGGATGCTCGGTTGCGGCGATGTTGTTGTCTAAAATTGATCTGTTCGCGCTGGCCCGGGTTCGAAACCCACTCGCGGCCGTAAAACATTTTCGATTATTTTATTTCAGGTGAAGCAGGCTTCAGACATACAGACAGACCACGTCGAAATCGAGAATTCAAGCCTTAGTGCCGCACCAAAAAATGCGACCCCGTCAGCTGGCTGTTGTTTTACCAGTTTGTGGAGGTGGCGGTTGATAAAAAAACGGCCGCTCGATGGAACCGCATCACCGAGTGGTCGTGGTTCTCGTCTGCTCACTTACTGAAAAATACGGCATGCTGAAAGGCTTTTCCTAGAGCCTTTACTTCGTTCCTTCTCACTAAACGTGCGTGCACTGTGTTATTATGGCTTGTGTGCAGTATCAAATAAAACAAACCATTGGGAACGGACGAGACCTTTCAGCGGCCACGTAATTGGTGAAAGCTTCAAAAACCGCGTGTTCTCGCCTTGTGTGGCTAGAAACCAGTCGAATGTAGCAAACTTTCCGTTTCTCCAGAGATCATCTGGCGACGACAAAGCGTCGAGGCTCCAATGTCACTATATCAAAAACAAAAAGAAAACGCTCAGAGTAGAACACAAAAATCACAGGACGTGATTACCACTGTAGAACGCGAGATTTCAGGTGATGAAATTCGTATTTCTTATTGCCATTTATTTTCATATTGCTTTCAATACGCATGGCCCCACTATTCTTTCACTCGTGATGTAACTGTGCTCGTACCTCTCAGACATCAACGCCAACATCGACGATGCACAACCAAGAAACATGCCCTCAACAGCTGTCGATGTTAATACGTCGCAGAGCGTGCACTGAGAATGCAGACAACGAAGGCAGCTCCGTGGAAGATACCCGCTTTCGCTGTGGGTCGCTTGGCGGCCTTGATGTCCGCTGACGCACCCTAGCATACTCTCGACGTGCCGGCATTCATTGTGTCTGAAGTAAATGGACAACTTGCAGAATTGCAGGAAAGCTTATTTACATGAAGGTCTCTTCAAACCAAGAACCCTCGTTCACAGACCGCGTTTCCACTTCCTGCTCGGCTGGCTTAAGGGGTTAGCGCGAGGGGGGATGAGTCAGTAGCCCTCCATTGTATCGTTCTTGGAAGAAGGTGAGGGGGGCTGCTCCCTAATATGCCGGAACCTGAAGCCTCGACGCACGCCTCCAGCCATCGAGATAGTGTAAAAAGAAGTTGCCGAAAGGTTACCATGATGCGTTCTCTTGACAAGTACCTGTCCCGACCCGCTCCTCACATCCTTTCCACAACTTCTGTCTTATATTGAAAAAGGGACATCTCCCCCCTCATTTTTCGAACGAGAATGTTCGGTTGAAAAATTGTTGAGGGCACTCGATATGCTGAAAGTGTGCTCCAAGGGCCCTTGTTTGGCGTACGCGCTCAAGGTGGGCGCTCTTGGAATACCACAGAACCGGTATAAGCATGCGCACTATAGGAGACGTCACCGGACCACCACCGGAACGCACGGCCGCTCGCGCACGCGTAGGAAGCGGGGTCCGGTTTACGACATTCGGAGGACAGCGGGGCTCTCGGCGACTCTTTTCTTTATGGCTTGAAGCTCTGTCAGGTTCCCAGAACTTTCCGCGGTTCGAGTTGCCCTTCAGAGCACCCAACCTCTTTTCTTCACGGCTCGAAATTACTTCCGTCGGCTTCAGAGGGGGAGCCAGCCAGCACCAAGAACATGGAGGTGCATGCCCTTTTTCGGCGCCCGTTCGGCGTACGCCGTCGCTGTACTGCTTGCAGCATCGGTTCATGTTTGGTGAACTTCGGTATGCCAGGCACTCGGGCAAGTGGTTTGTCAGCGGAAAGTTTTATCATATCAGTTCTAGAAGCCGCGCAGCAGCTGCGTGAAAGTGTGGAAGTTAAGCTGAAATTTATCTGGCTCCCGTAGAAAGTCGGAAAGAGGAAAACATATTGCGTTAGAGCTTCGCTGGCTGGACTGTACAGAACAAAGACCCACACGTACTGTTAGTACACGAATCCGTGTAGGCCGGTTTATTGAAGTGAGCGTAGTTCTAACATTGCAATCGCACCAACTAACCCTGTTACAAGTAGAGATGCCGTGTTTTCGGTATCCGTTAAACTCCGTTAAACTCCGAAAAATGACCCCCGCGGCATTTTGATATGAATGCTGGAAAACCAATAAACACTGATTTTCAGCCGTCCTTGAAGAAAAGAATGCCAGTTTCAAGTGAAGAAATGTACTCTACTTTTTTTTCTCTAGTCCACCCGGAACACAGCCGCACTGAACTGTCCTTGGTACCATTCCTTTCAATCGAAACCAAATTCTGTTGTCGCGTTCCTTTGTCTTCTCTTTACCAGCGTGACGGTTTTCAAGTGTGTAGGTCAGGCATAAGTTTCCTGTAACGAGGAACGCAACAGGACACGAGAGTACCCAGGACAAGCTCCCCACCCGAAAAAATCTTCTGCTCTTTCGGCTCAGCAGTGCTTACAGGCTCCAGGGGAATACGGCGGGATTTTCACATTGCCTGCGCGTCTCTCTCATTGCCAGTTTGGCAACTTGCCACTGTGGCTCCCCTGAGAGCTGGTACTTTTTTTTTAGCGTTCATTCATGTTCTTGGTTTCTGGAGAGAAATCAAACAAAAGGTGAAAAGCTCGAGAGCCTGCTAGCAGTACTCGCTATCCCCGAAGACATGACTGTATATATAGTTTTTGTGAAGTGTAATCGCGTGGTATAGAACATCGAAGCAATAAACACAGCAATAAAATCATTGGAATCAGAGGAGGCACTTGTCTGCCGCGTGTACTCAATCCTGGTTCATCTAGCCTGCACCTTCACTGGTCAATACCTTCCTGAATGGTCAGCGTTTGGTGCGAAGACCGATATATTCGCTACTCGACAAGCTATGAAGTCCGCGAGAAATATATGCGCAGCTTCCGCGAAAACTCACTTGATAGCCATGACTTCTGGCATCAAGTGCAAGTGTGGACCCGTCCATAGAGCAGGAATTGATGACAAAGAAGTCTTTAATGGATTATTTTCGCCTGTTGTGAGCTCTGCAGACCACCCGTTTTTGAAAGAAGGATCTCAGAATAATCGCTGTTCAAAATTACATCTGCTGACGTTTACTTTCACAGCTTATGGAGAGCGCGCTGTAAAGAATGGCCGGTCTTGTTAAAACCATCTCTTGATTTTCTTGCCATCCCCCCATCAAGCGCAAATGTAAAACGTGTGCTTTCTGACCGCATTCCTCCGATGGCTGACAAATCTCTCAATGTACGAGTCCATTTTTTTTTACTACGTGTAAATATAACATTTTATACTCTTTAAAGCCTTATAGTTCCATTACGAGAATATCCGGCGCCGTGCGTTCGTCGTTCCAAGTATTTGTGTGTGTATGTACTACATACACTACAGAGAATCCAAGCGATGCCATCACTGGCAGAGGCTCAATGCGGTGGCAGTATTCTCAACTACATTCGTGCCAAAATTTTGAATAATCTTACGTCGTACAGCGTTCCGTTGCTAATGCTGTCATAGCATTTCTCTTTTATTTTTACTCGTTTGGGCATTAATTCATTGGGTAGGGTGTTTGGTATGTGTTTAATAAAAAAAATCAGGTGCGCTATATTTTCTCCAGTAACTATACAGCCGCTTTACAACACCTATCCCGATAAACGCCGGTTTCTCTCCGGCATTGAAAGTAGAAAGCGAAAATCATCGAACCAAAGAGAAAAAATAAACACCATATAACCCCCAAATGAAAAAAAAAAAGAAATACTGAAAACACGGAACCCTAGGTTTTTTAGTGAAACGCCTTAGCAACGAAATAAAGCACCCAAGCGCTTTCCAAGAGGCGCCATATGGTGCGTGTTTCATTATTCCAGAGGACGAGGCAAGCACAAGGGCCCCTGCCTCATTCCAGATAGACGCAATTGCAGGCCAAATCTATTGAGGGTGTTTCACGGAACTTGAACCAAAGATTTAAAAAAAAGGGTTGCTGCGTAGCCAGGTGAAACCAACGATATGTTGTTGCTCACTGTGTGGCGCTCCTCAGAGTATTTCTTATTTTCGCTTAATTAGTTACTTATTTAAGATCAATTATACATAATTTTAACGTTTACTGTAAGGGAACGTGCATTTTGTTAAGTTGTACAGGGGCGTTACGAAAGAACCGATCCAGTTTTTTGTAGCAACGTACGTGGCCCTTTTTTAGAGTTTTCATATGAAAAAGAAAAAACACTTCATTGCGCTCTTGCGCTACTGCATTGTAGCGCTGCCAAGCGCGTTCTGAATGAAGCGTGCGCGCTCACCTTCTGGAAGTGAGCAGTCGACGCCGCTCTTAGCATAATCTTGAAAGTGCGATCAGCACATTCTTCCAGCATGGAAAGCGCACGGCGTGATCTGCCAATTGCGATAAGGCTTTTATGAGACATCGCGCAGGCAAACCAAAAAATGAAGTGAAAGTAGTGAAGTCGTGTATTCCAGTGTAGTCTTCGTTTCTTTTTTTTTCATAATTTTGCAGCCCGTCGAACTACGCCCGGCCGCTTACTTGGACACGGTGAGCGCACACGCTTCGTTCATTCAGAGCTGGCTTGCAACGCGACAGTACGGTAGCGCAAGACAGAAAACACGTGGCGTTTTCATATTTCGCGGGCTTTTTTTAAAAAACTTGAAGAAAGAACCACGTAGAAGACACGCTCCTACAAAAAAACTTGATCGGTTCTTTCGTAACGCTCCTCTACAACTTAACAAAAAGCACGTTAACCTAAAGTGAATGTTTAAAATTTAGCATAATTAATCTTACCTAATTAACTAATTAATCGGAATTTATAAAATACTCTGAGGAGGACCATACGACGGGAAACACTCTGTGGGTGGTTTCACGTAGCTCTGGAACTCCATTTTTTTATCCTTGGTTTAATTTACGTTAACCACATACTATACTTTTTTTCAAGAGCCGATAATCGGAGAAGCTGAGAAAGTCAAAATTGTCGAATAGAACTCAAGAACCGTAATCGGCAAATTCTCCTGAAAGGAGGCCTTCCGTCAAATGCCGTCTACCGGGTTTCGCTATCGTCGTGTTTAATCTGCCTAATCCTCAGTAATCCCATTTAACGTGCAAAAACTCGTGATGACAGGCTGACAGGTACAAGATGTCACGGCGTCATGCCAATTGGTGAAGCCATAGGGTGTATTCGTCGTACCGTTCATGAGTTGTATCGATCATCAAGCCTTCTATTCTGCGCTTGCACTTTGGTTAGCTCCGCCTCACTATGGAAAACGGAGCTGCTCAGAGTACCTACAGCTTACCTGGCAGCGTCTTAGTCTGCATTTCACTGGCCAAACATGTAAAGCCGAATGTATTGACGCTGAACTGGCATTCGAATGCCCAAATGGCACCTTTTTTGTTTTTGCTGTTTCTTGCATCTGGCGGTTTTGACTTCGTGGGCGCGCACTTCCTAATAATGGTGGCATCGCAAGATCACGCGTGACTCTGCCCACCGTTGAAGGCTTCGTTCAGTTCACGCAGGATCAACACATAGGCGCCGCTTGCGCTCACCGTTTCAGCATTGTTCGCGAACTTTCGGAGTCCTGCTTCCGGGTGACTGAGACTGCTTGCAACGAAAGCTAGCGACTGAGTGACGGAGCGCTGACAACAGTGCTGGAATGGCCAAAATATGTTTTTTTTTTTTTAAAAGGCTTTTGGAGAACAAAAATGGGCGTTCTGGGGCAACTATGGAACGGAAAATGTGCATTCTGATGCAGCTGTGAAGTAGAAATATCGCCATTTTGTTGCAGTAATACCAGTATTGTGGAGCTCCATTACACAAAATATTTATTAAAACAACCCCTCATGCTGAGAAGTGCTGGTGTGGTTGAAAGTTTTGTTGCTTCTCAACCAACTATCCCATTTACCTCATCCTTCACAGTTTAGATACCTTCCCGACCATGTTGTTAATGATAGCAACTGTCAGGCTTTTAGGGCTCCGCTCTCTGATTATCGCAGCAAAATCTTGTCCCGTTGTCTCGAAAAAGTTCTGTGCCGCTTATGGGACGTTTATTCATGTCTTATGTTATGTGTATACTTGCAGTAATTTTTGACAAATCACCGCTCGAAGTCGCACGAAGAAGGCACAGAACCCCTGTTAGCCGCGACCTGGTGGTAGTGGTTTATTTAAAAAGGTAAATAAATAAATAAATAAAAAGTGACGCAAAACAGTGTTGCCGGCCGCGGCAATTGCTATCTAATATCTTAAGCACCCGAGCTGCAGCCGGCGGAAATGAAAGGGAAAGGGAGAGGATAGTGAGGAGAAGTATAGACGGGAGCGACAGCAAGAAAGGATAGGGGAGAGCTTTGTACACTATTTACAAAATACAAAAGTAATCAAGTTCGCGCCGCTCACGCGCTAATGTCCAAACATTGTCCGAAAATAAGTGTGCGCGAGCGACCACTGCGCACAATCACAAAAGATGTAAACACAATGTACATAGCCGCGCGCACACATAGCGTCCTGTCACGGACTAATCGCGCGCTCGACACACTGCACTAGCGGCCGGGGTGAGGCGCCCGGCCGCGTATACCGTCCGAGGTAGCACCAACGGAGCGTTCCTGTCACGCGTGCACTACCTGGCGAAGAGCAAGCGGGAAGTCAAGCCTGCCTGCTCGATGAACACACAGAGGCTCACCATTGTTCTGTCGCGGGTGCGCGCACTGCCGCGCGGCCACAGGAGCGCTTCGAGACTGTCCGGGATGATTCCCAGCGCCCTGTAGGCCGCGAGCATCTCGCGACGCGGCACTGCAGAAGCGGTACAGCGAAGGAGCATGTGCTCCAATGTCTCCACTGCGCCGCAGTCAGCGCACGCGTCGCTCGACGAAAGTCCGCGGCGCACCCGTCTTACCCCGGGCCACACGCAGCCGACGCGCACTCGGATGATCATCCCCCGCTGGAGGCGCGACAGTGAGCGCGCGCCGACGAGAGAAATGCGCTCTCCTCGCGCGATGCGAGGGTCCGGGTGTTGCTGACGGAGGTGGTCGTGGATCACCGCACGCACGTCTTCCAGGGCGAGCGGTTCGTCGCTGGGAGGAAGCTGATGTGCGGCGGTGGCGAGCTCGTCGGCTTGCTCGTTGCCGCGGATGCCGCAGTGACCGGGCACCCACTGCACGCGAATACTGCATCTGCGCTCCGCGAGGCGCTCAATGCGCTCGCGTAACGCGCACAGCAACGGGGTGCCACGGCCGGGAGTCTGCAGGCGGCTGAGGGCGGCACGGGAATCACACAGCAGAGCACACCTGGGTGTTCATTTTTGAAACAGCGCAACAAGGACGGGACGTGGAAACTGAGTGGTAAAGACAAACAGGCGCTGACTAACAACTGGGTTTATTGAAAAAAACACACAAATATATAGACAGAGTTAGGAGAGATTAATCGCCACCATAGTCAACTCATGCCACATGTGAAGCCAGATACCCAATCTCCCCTTCGGAAAGGGCGACCGATGGGCAACTAATGCACGTTGCGCCTTTCTCACGTATAAGAAAAGCTTCAATCACTTCTCGCGTCATCTTATCACAATGGCGGAACACGATATTGGTGTTCTTATAGTCGGGGGTACATTTGCATTTCTTGCAACGGAATGCACCTTTAGCGAGAGGGTCTCCTTGAGATTTTCTTTTTCCGTAATCTTTTTCGTGTTGACATTTACACTTTCTGCAGTGGACCGCCACGTGTGACAGGGGGTCTTTTTTTCTGGTGTTCTCATGTTCCATGAGTCGCTTGTTGATGCATCTTCCTGTTTGGCCAATATATGTGGCGCCACACGAGAAAGGAATTTTGTATACTACCCCTACCTCGCAAGGTACATAAGGGGAAACATGGCGCACCTGACAAGCCCTTTTGTTTCCCTCCTGCCTCTGCCTTACCTGTTTGCACATCCTGCCTAATTTCTTCGGGGCAGAAAACACGACGTCAACGCCATATCTGCCTGCCACTTTTTTGAGCCCATGGGACAAGCTGAAGGAGACCCTCTCGCTAAAGGTGCATTCCGTTGCAAGAAATGCAAATGTACCCCCGACTATAAGAACACCAATATCGTGTTCCGCCATTGTGATAAGATGACGCGAGAAGTGATTGAAGCTTTTCTTATACGTGAGAAAGGCGCAACGTGCATTAGTTGCCCATCGGTCGCCCTTTCCGAAGGGGAGATTGGGTATCTGGCTTCACATGTGGCATGAGTTGACTATGGTGGCGATTAATCTCTCCTAACTCTGTCTATATATTTGTGTGTTTTTTTCAATAAACCCAGTTGTTAGTCAGCGCCTGTTTGTCTTTACCACTCAGTTTCCACGTCCCGTCCTTGTTGCGCTGTTTCAAAAATGAATACGTACCAACTTGCCCAAATTTCTGCTTCACACCTGGGTGGCGGCGGAGTAAGCGTGAGCACCAGGTCCAAGCCCAGGCGAAGACCCAGTAGCTCCGCCGTGGTCGAAGAGCCCAGGTAAACCACTCTTTGCTGGCGGTGCAGCTGCAGGGCGGGGATGGTGGCCGCTGCAGCGAGCGAGCAGTTTTCGCTCACCACGGAGCCGTCAGTGAACACAAGCAGATGGTCGCGCAGTTGCTCGTAGATGACGGCTCCGGCTAGCTGCTGCACCGCACATAGTGGTGTGCTGCGTTTTCCCGCGATGCCGACGATCTCTCGCTGTACCTCCGTCGTGAGGGGCCAGGGGGAGCAGAGGCCGTAGGGGGGCGTGGCGCGCGTCAGCTGGTCATATTCCTGCAGTGCCGCGCCCATTCTTGAGCCCGGGTATTGACGAAGGCGCTGCAGGAGTTCCCCGCCGTCCGGAGCGCGGTGAAGGCGGTCGATGTGGTGCAGCGAGCGCTGCGTGGCCTGTAGCTGCAGCGGCCACGCGCCCGCCTCGGCCAGTGTGGCCTCGCATTGCGAGTTGCCGGGTAGGCCGAGGCAGGTCCGCAGCGCTTTGCGATGCTGCACTTCCAGTGCCTTCCATGATGGTTTGCGCACCGTAACGAGGGGCAGCGCGTAGAGTATCGCCCCTAAAGCTGCGGCGTTGTAGAGGCGCAGCGCAGCCTGCTGAGAAATCCCCTGGCCCCGGGCGGTGAGCTTGTGCACGGCGGCTGTAGTCCTCTTCATCTGCTGGCAGGCCCTGGTCGCCGCGGGGCGAAAGGAGAGGCGCTAGTCGATATCCAGGCCGAGGTACCGCACGGAGCTCTTCCACGGCAGCGGCGTCCTAGCCAACGTCAGCGGCGCCAGGCGGGCCCATCTGCGAGCTCCGCAGGCCATGGCTGCAGACTTCTGCGCGCAAAGCGCCAGACCGAGGCCCCGCAACCGGTCGCCGATAGCGTCAAGGGAACCCTGGAGGCAGTCTCTCACACGGGAAGCCTCGCCCGGAGGTCCCAAGCACCACAGAGCGATGTCGTCCGCGTATATGGAGATGTACACGCGGTGCCGGTTGCCTGTGGGCAGACAGCCCGGCACCGCCGACATCGCCACATTGAACAGGAACGGGGACAACACCGACCCCTGCGGCACGCCTAGATCCACCGGGCGGGGCTGAGAGAGAGCCGCTCCCACGCGCACGCGAATAGTGCGAGCGTTAAGGAACCCCTGCACATAACGCAACAGACGACCGGCCACGCCCGCCTCTTCCAGCCTCGCGAGAATTACCGCACGGTGGACGTTGTCAAAAGCACTCGAGACGTCGAGCAGCAAGAGCAGTGCTACCTGCCGCGCCGCCACGGCGTGCTCGAGTGCGGAGACAACGTCCGCGATTGAATCTGCCGCGCAGCGCATCTCGCGAAACCCTGTCTGACGCTCGTCGAACAAGTCCGCCTCCGCGGCCCGCGCATGCAGGCGTTGGAGCGCCATATGCTCCATCAGCTTGCACGCCGCCGACGTTAGCGCCACTGGACGGTATCCGCTGAGCTCCGTGGGTGGGCGGCCTGGCTTCGGTATCGGGCAGACGACCGCTGTGCGCCACTCCTCAGGTAGCACCCCGCGTTCCCACACCAGGTTGAGCTGCCGCAGGAGGACTTGACGTTGCTCCGAGTCCAGGTAGCGCAGCATCTGGTAGGTAACCCCGTCCGGCCCGGGCGCTGAGCGGCGGGTGCAGTGGCGCAGCGCGTCGTTCAGTTCCGCCGCAGTGAAGAGCGCGTTGCACGGGCCGTCATCCGGGGCGGGGGAAGAGGCACTGGCGTCGAAACTGGGGCCCGATGTCGTCACTGCACTGCTCGCGGGGCACTGTGGCGCGAATCGGTCAGCGAACTGCTCAGCCAGCTGTTGGTTTGTTTGGCCGCTCCAGATGGCGAGAGCGGCCAGTGGCTGAGGGTTCGCCTGAGGTGTAGTGATGCGCCGCAGTGTGGTGAAGAGCCGTCGCGAGCTGCGATCCTTCTCCATCGTGTTGCAGAGAGAAGCCCACTGCCGTCGATATAGCTTGTTGGAGTGACGTCTTGCCGCTGCGTCTAGCCGATTGTAGACCGTCCAGTCTTCTGGCTTGTCCGTCCGTCGCGCCCTGCGCTCCGCCTTGTCCCTTTTGTCGCGCAGATCGAGCAGCTTATTGTCGGGTGTTGGCTGACCTGCCCGCACCTCTGCGCGACGCGTGGCTGCGAGGGCGCTCCGGACAAGACTGGTGAAGTAATCGGCGCCGGACGCAGCGGCGGCGTCCACCTCTTGGCGGAAGCGGCCCCAATTCACGATAGCGTACGTACGCATGGGGCGCGCCTCTTTAGCAGTGGGCTCTATGGTGATGGAGAAGTGATCCGAGCCCCAGAGGGATGGTGCACGAAGCCAGGTCGCCTCGATGCCGCTGGACGCGAACGCAACGTCGATGCAGGAGCCTGACGATCCACGCCGTCGGAAGGTGGGCTGGCCAGTGTTGAGGGGAGTGAGTCCCAGCTGCGTTGCTGTGTCATGCAGGTCGTCGCCGCGCCGGTCGTTGCGCGCACTGCCCCACGCACAATGATGGGCATTGAAGTCACCAACTATGAGCTGGCGCGGGGCACAACACGACGACACAGCACGAAAACACAGCGCGTTCCACGCCACAGCTGGGCGCACATAAACACTGGCCACTTTTGTGTCAACACCCCCGACGCGCACTGTCACTGCCACGCACTCCTGAACGTCACTCGTCGCCGCCGCCGTGCTGACGAGCGCGTGCTGGACGTCGCGCCGCACATAGATGGAGGCCCGCGATTTTCCGGGTCGATGGGCTGGGTCGCCGCAAGGGATTGATGCACATGACCCCTCCTCACACTTCGTTGGTGAATGGTAGCCTATGTAGCCGGGCAGCCGCCTTTGGGGCTCCCCATCCCGCAGCCGGACGTAAGTTTCCTGCAGCGCGATCACCTCTGGTTGTTCGGATGTTATGCGTGAGCGGAGCTCAGCGTATCGCGCTGCAAGGGAGCGGACGTTCCATTGCAGGACTGTGGGAATGCGGGGTGCTGCCCGGCGACTAGCCATGTTGTTGGCTGTTTAGTGCAGGAGGGCCTGTCGCTTCCTCACAGATGCGGCGACCCTCGGAGCCCTCTGGCAGGAGCACGCTTAGTGCTCGCAGCGCGGCCTGCAGGCGCTCGATTAAGGCATCGCGTGCGTCCAGAGGGGAACCACCGGAGGTAGTGGGTGCGGGCCTCACTGGTGCGGTGCGGGAACCGGCCGGCTGCTTGGGATGCTGCCACCGCTGCTTCTGAGGCCGGAGCTGCTGAGAAGGCTGCTGCTGCTGCTTGCTTTGGCCCACAACCTGCGCATAGCTGCGCTTGCTTGGTTGCTGCTGTGCAGCCTGCGGCGCCGTTTCTTCACGTACAACCGCGCGCACGGCCCGTCGTGAGAGAGGCACCTCTGACGAAGCCAAAATCGTGGCGACATGCCGCTCTCGTTGCCAGTGGGGGCATGAAGGGTCCGTGGCAGGGTGTCGGCCGCCGCAGTTTGAGCAGCGCGATTTTCCGCTGGTGCACGCTCCAGTGTCGTGTGGTCCACCGCAGCGGGCACAGCGGGCAGCAGCTCTGCAGGCCTCGGTGGCATGGCCCAGGCTGGAACAACGGGAACACTGCAGTGGGCGCGGGCGGCAGGGCCGGACAGCGAGGCGCCGCCTGTAAATGAACTGACTTTTCCTTTTCTTGCACGCCAACAAAGGGAGCACGGAGGGCAGCCGCACAGTCAGCCCGCCTTGAACACGCTGGGTGAGAAAAGAAAAAATAAACGCAATACGGCTGGTTTCTTGGCACACAGGCTGAGGACGCGTGGTTTCCGAAGCTTCCACCAATTACGTGGCCGCAGAAAGGTCTTGCTCCACATGGCAGTGGAACAACAGCGACCTAATGCGATCAAAGTTTTTTTTTTTTTTTACCCGGTGCTGAGGCTTCTTAGTGTTCGCCTAGGTCCGTCTGTATGTCTGGAGTTTTCTTGACCTTAAATAATATTAACTAAACGAAAATACCTTACGGACCGAGTGGGTTGCGAATCCGGACGGCGCGTATAGATTAGTTTTGCTGGCCACTGCATCAGACCACTACATCACTGTCTTTTGTTCTATGTACATGAACCGTGTTCAAACCATATGGAAAACAGTAGCAGATCGACATGACACGTAATACGACGCACCTCAGCAGCACAGCACTCGCTCTTACATCACCGCAGCCGAACATCCCGTGTCCTAAACTACCCGTCTCTCGCGCTGTGCTTTGGGTATCTTCTGCATCAACTTGCAGCCGTGATCAGTGGATTCGAATATCGAAACCGCAGTGCTAACACACCTAATTCGCATTTGCCGTAGCCACGACAAATGGACCAAAATTTCTTTTTGTGCCACTCTTTGTGCCTTGCACTGCTCTCTTCGCAAAGCTGGTGGCAGTCCTGCGTAACCAGGACGTCAGAGAATGCAACTGATTCTCTCCAAAAACTCTGATGGGATTTTTGGGAAAGAGTAAAGAAGCTGACCTTTGACCGAGTCGGACGTGTTTTTTGACGCTCCTTCAACTTCGGCCGGGCCTAGCTACGCCGTGCAGCAACCGGGTTGGGCCCGCATCGCCTGCACGTACGACCCACAGGCAACGGACCTGGACCTAGGATAGCCACCTCCCGTGGCCCCCCGGCCATGGAGCCCCACCAGGAGGCCCGCGGCCGCGGAATGCGCAAGCCTAGGACTGTGCCGGACGGACCTCGTTCGCAGAGCGCACGCCGCGACCGGTCTATCGATTCATCTCCGCTGCTAGAGAGATGGATAGAGTGCGTGCAACGCGCAACACAGCGCGCTGCTCTGACTCCGGAGACGGCGAAGGCAACGCTACGCACCTTGGCCCTTCCGCCACGTGCTGCTGCGATGGCGGCGCGCGCGGACCAACACGTGGGAGCCGCCATTGCCAGCCCGGTCCTGCAGCCACCCCTCGGCGGCGGCTACATTCCAGCAGCGGTGGAAGCAGCTGTAGAAGAGCCAGAGGGGGACGACGCCATGGATCAAAGCATCCATCGCAAGCGGCGCCGTTCCACCCACTCTGAAGAGGGGGAGGGGAACAAAGGCAGCGGAGGCGAGGAATCTGCTGCTAAGCGCGAAGCGCTGCAGCTAACTGCACCTGTCTCACCTCCCCCTCCACGTCCTGAGAAAGCGACCACAGGACAAAGAGCCAGGGAGGTGACAGCCGACAATGGCGTGTCTGCCAGTGCTGGCTGCTTTCCCCCTGCTCTCGCCGGAACGCAAGCCCCCACCCTGAGGGACCAGCTGCCGGTGACGACATCGGCTGGCGCGGCGCAGAAGCCAGCAAACCCAGCACGTGACCCAGAGGCCGCAGCTGCGGCTCTCAGACGGAGCGCGGCGCACGCTGCCAGCGTGCCTGACAGCAACGAACGCCACGCCCCCCTGGCATCCTCATGCTCACTGGAGACCGCCAGCCTGATCCCCTGGCGCCAGGCTTCAACCCGAGCACAGCGAAGGCGTAAGGCTGCCCTGCAGAGAGCTGCTGCTGCTGTGGCGGTCCATGAGGAGCTCCACTGGACAGTCCTGTTCCGGCCAGCGGAACGCGGCGTGGCCATAAGCAGGGAACAGGGCTGGGAGATTGCTGAGGAGCTGGGCCCGCGCCCAGGCGTGCTGGCGGTTCGCGTTAACACGCGGCGGAACGTCGTGGCGGTGGACACCGGCTGCGCAACTACCTTCGGCTCGCTTCTGGCCACGACTGTCATCCGTGGCCTGGCTGTGTGCGCCAGGGAGCCAGCTCCTCGCAACCACTCCAGTGGGCTCGTGTTCGGCGTGGACGCGCGCCGCTCAGCGGACCAGCTGCTTGCCGCAGTGGAGTCGGCGGTGGCAGTGACGTCGGCGTCGCTGTCGGGAAGCACGCTGCATCTCCGATTTGCGGCGCCGATCCCGCCGCCGCATGTGTTCATTTACAGGCGGCGCCTCGCTGTCCGGCCCTGCCGCCTGCGCCCACTGCAGTGTTCCCGCTGTTCCAGCCTGGGCCATGCCACCGAGGCCTGCAGAGCTGCTGCCCGCTGTGCCCGCTGCGGTGCGCCACACGACACTGGAGCGTGCACCAGCGGAAAATCGCGCTGCTCAAATTGCGGCGGTCGACACCCTGCCACGGACCCTTCATGCCCCCACTGACAACGAGAGAGGCATGTCGCCACGATTTTGGCTTCGTCAGAGGTGCCTCTCTCACGACGGGCCGTGCGCGCGGTTGTACGCGAAGAAACGGCTCCGCAGGCTGCACAGCAGCAACCAAGCAAGCGCAGCTATGCGCAGGTTGCGGGCCACAACAAGCAGCAGCCTTCTCCGCAGCTCCGGCCTCAGAAGCAGCGGGGGCAGCATCCCAAGCAGCAGGCCGGTTCCCGCACCGCACCAGTGAGGCCCGCACCGACTACCTCCGGTGGCTCCCCTCTGGACGCACGCGACGCCTTAATCGAGCGCCTGCAGGCCGCGCTGCGAGCACTAAGCGTGCTCCTGCCAGAGGGCTCCGAGGGTCGCCGCATCTGTGAGGGAGCGACAGGCCCTCCTGCACTAAACAGCCAACAACATGGCTAGTCGCCGGGCAGTACCCCGCATTCCCACAGTCCTGCAATGGAACGTCCGCTCCCTTGCAGCGCGATACGCTGAGCTCCGCTCACGCATAACATCCGAACAACCAGAGGTGATCGCGCTGCAGGAAACTTACGTCCGGCTGCGGGATGGGGAGCCCCAAAGGCGGCTGCCCGGCTACATCGGTTACCATTCACCAACGAAGTGTGAGGAGGAGTCATGTGCATCGATCCCCTGCGGCGACCCAGCCCATCGACCCGGGAAATCGCGGGCCTCCATTTATGTGCGACGCGACGTCCAGCAGGCGCTCGTCGGCACGGCGGCGGCGACGAGTGACGTTCAGGAGTGCGTGGCAGTGACAGTGCGCGTCGGGGGTGTTGACACATCAGTGGCCAGTGTTTATGTGCGCCCAGCTGTGGCGTGGAACGCGCTGTGTTTTCGTGCAGTGTCGTCGTGTTGTGCCCCGCGCCAGCTCATAGTTGGTGACTTCAACGCCCATCATTGTGCGTGGGGCAGTGCGCGCAACGACCGGCGCGGCGACGACCTGCATGACACAGCAACGCAGCTGGGACTCACTCCTCTCAACACTGGCCAGCCCACCTTCCGACGGCGTGGATCGTCAAGCTCCTGCATCGACGTTGCGTTCGCGTCCAGCGGCATCGAGGCGACCTGGCGTCGTGCACCATCACTCTGGGGCTCGGATGACTTCTCCATCACCATAGAGCCCACTGCTAAAGAGGCGCGCCCCATGCGTACGTACGCTATCGTGAATTGGGGCCGCTTCCGCCAAGAGGTGGACGCCGCCGCTGCGTCCGGCGCCGATTACTTCACCAGTCTTGTCCGGAGCGCCCTCGCAGCCACGCGTCGCGCAGAGGTGCGGGCAGGTCAGCCAACACCCGACAATAAGCTGCTCGATCTGCGCGACAAAAGGGACAAGGCGGAGCGCAGGGCGCGACGGACGGACAAGCCAGAAGACTGGACGGTCTACAATCGGCTGGACGCAGCGGCAAGGCGTCACTCCAACAAGCTTTATCGACGGCAGTGGGCTTCTCTCTGCAACACGATGGAGAAGGATCGCAGCTCGCGGCGGCTCTTCACCACCCTGCGGCGCATCACTACACCTCAGGCGAACCCTCAGCCCCTGGCCGCTCTCGCCATCTCGAGCGGCCAAACAAACCAACAGCTGGCTGAGCAGTTCGCTGACCGATTTGCGCCACAGCGTGCCGCGAGCAGTGCAGGGACGACATCGGGCCCCAGTTTTGACGCCAGGTTCTCTTCCCCCGCCCCGGATGACGGCCCGTGCAACGCGCTCTTCACAGCGGCGGAACTGAACGACGCGCTGCACCACTGCACCCGCCGCTCATCGCCCGGGCCAGACGGGGTTACGTACCAGATGCTGCGCAACCTGGACGCGGAACAACGTCAAGTCCTCCTGCGGCAGCTCAACCTGCTGTGGGAACGCGGGGTGCTCCCTGAGGAGTGGCGCACAGCGGTCGTCTGCCCGATACCGAAGCCAGGCCGCCCACCCACGGAGCTCAGCGGATACCGGCCAGTGGCGCTAACGTCGGCGGCATGCAAGCTGATGGAGCATATGGCGCTCCAACGCCTGCATGCGCGGGCCGCGGAGGCAGACTTGTTCGACGAGCGTCAGACAGGGTTTCGCGGGATGCGCTGCGCGGCAGATTCAATCGCGGACGTTGTCTCAGCACTCGAGCACGCCGTGGCGGCGCGGCAGGTAGCACTGCTCTTGCTGCTCGACGTGTCGAGTGCGTTTGACAACGTCCACCGTGCGGTAATTCTCGCGAGGCTGGAAGAGGCGGGCGTGGCCGGTCGTCTGTTGCGTTATGTGCAGGGGTTCTTCAACGCGCGCACTATTCGCGTGCGCGTGGGAGCGGCTCTCTCTCAGCCCCGCCCGGTGGACCTAGGCGTGCCGCAGGGGTCGGTGTTGTCCCCGTTCCTCTTCAATGTGGCGATGTCGGCGGTGCCGGGCTCTCTGCCCACAGGCAACCGGCACCGCGTGTACATCTCCATATACGCGGACGACATCGCTCTGTGGTGCTTGGGACCTCCGGGCGAGGCTTCCCGCGTGAGAGACTGTCTCCAGGGGTCCCTTGACGCTATCGGCGACCGGTTGCGGGGCCTCGGCCTGGCGCTTTGCGCGGAGAAGACTGCAGCCATGGCCTGCGCAGCTCGCAGATGCGCCCGCCTGGCGCCGCTGACGTTGGCTGGGACGCCGCTGCCGTGGAAGAGCTCCGTGCGGTACCTCGGCCTGGAAATCGACCAGCGCCTCTCCTTCCGCCCCGCGGCGACCAGGGCCTGCCAGCAGATGAAGAGGACTACAGCCGCTGTGCACAAGCTCACCGCCCGGGGCCAGGGGATTTCTCAGCAGGCTGCGCTGCGCCTCTACAACGCCGCAGCCTTAGGGGCGATACTCTACGCGCTGCCCCTCGTCACGGTGCGCAAACCATCATGGAAGGCACTGGAGGTGCAGCATCGCAAAGCGCTGCGGACCTGCCTCGGTCTACCCGGAAACTCGCAATGCGAGGCGACATTGGCCGAGGCGGGCGCGTGGCCGCTGCAGCTACAGGCCACGCAGCGCTCGCTGCACCACATTGACCGCCTTCACCGCGCACCAGACGGCGCGGAACTCCTGCAGCGCCTTCGTCACTACCCGCGCTCAAGAATGGGCGCGGCACTGCAGGAATATGACCAGCTGACGCGCGCCACGCCCCCCTACGGCCTCTGCTCCCCATGGCCCCTCACGACGGAGGTACAGCGAGAGATTGTCGGCATCGCGGGAAAACGCAGCACACCACTATGTGCAGTGCAGCAGCTAGCCGGAGCCGTCATCTACGAGCAACTGCGCGACCATCTGCTTGTGTTCACTGACGGCTCCGTGGTGAGCGAAAACTGCTCGCTCGCCGCAGCGGCCACCATCCCCGCCCTGCAGCCGCACCGCCAGCAAAGAGTGGCTTACCTGGGCTCTTCGACCACGGCGGAGCTACTGGGTCTTCTCCTGGGCTTGGACCTGGTGCTCACCCTTACTCCGCCGCCACCCAGGTGTGCTCTGCTGTGTGATTCCCGTGCCGCCCTCAGCCGCCTGCAGACTCCCGCCCGTGGCACCCCGTTGCTGTGCGCGCTACGCGAGCGCATTGAGCGCCTCGCGGAGCGCAGATGCAGTATTCGCGTGCAGTGGGTGCCCGGTCACTACGGCATCCGCGGCAACGATCAAGCCGACGAGCTCGCCACCGCCGCACATCAGCTTCCTCCCAGCGACGAACAGCTCGCCCTGGAAGACGTGCGTGCGGTGATCTACGACCACCTCCGTCAGCAACACCCGGACCCTCGCATCGCGCGAGGAGAGCGCATTTCTCTCGTCGGCGCGCGCTCACTGTCGCGCCTCCAGCGGGCGATGATCATCCGAGTGCGCGTCGGCTGCGTGTGGCCCGGGGAAAGACGGGTGCGCCACGGACTTTCGTCGAGCGACGCGTGCGCTGTATGCGGCGCAGTGGAGACATTGGAGCACATGCTCCTTCGCTGTACCGCTTCTGCAGTGCCGCGTCGCGAGATGCTCGCGGCCTACAGGGCGCTGGGAATCATCCCGGACAGTCTCGAAGCGCTCCTGTGGCCGCGCGGCAGTGCGCGCACGCGTGACAGAGCAATGGTGAGCCTCTGTGCGTTCATCGAGCAGGCGGACTTGACTCCCCGCTTGCTCTACGCCAGGTAGTGCACGCGTGACACGAACGCTCCGTGGGTGCTACCTCGGACGGTATACGCGGCCGGGCGCCCCACCCCGGCCGCTAGTGCAGTGTGCCGCGCGCGCGATTAATCCGAGACAGGACGCTACGTGCGCGCGGCTATGTACATACAGTTTTACTTCTTGTGTAAGTGATTGTGCGCAGTGGCCGCTCGCGCGCACTTATTTTCGGACAATGCTTGGACATTAGCGCTCGAGCGGCGCGAACTTGATTACTTTTGTATTTTGTAAATAGTGTACAAAGCTCTACCCTGTCCTTTCTCGCTGTCGCTCCCCTCTATACTTCTCCTCCCTATCCTCTCCCTTTCCCTTTCATTTCCGCCGGCTGCAGCTCGCGTGCTTAAGATATTAGATAGCAATTGCCGCGGCCGGCAACACTCTTTTGCTTCACTTCTTTTCTGTTTTTTTTTAATAAACCACTACCATTTTTGGGAAATGTTTGACCGCTTCAGTCAGGAGTGGCACATTAGCAGCTGTAAGGGTTTTTTTTTTTAGTACGTGAGCCGGCAGGGATGCGTTCATGCAGGAGACCTTTCAGGACCGGTTTGGCAGACGCGCCAGCTTTGTCGTTCTTCAGCGTCGGAAGTAAAAAAAACAGCGCACTTTAGAATAATTCGCGGCCTGCGGTCCACGGCTCGAGGAGAAGTAAAAGGGGAAAAAGAGAAAGGCGCACACAAAGGTACAGCAGGAGACAGCACCCTCTCCCTACTGCCCTTTGCTCTCTCCTCCCCCTTACCCCCGCAACCGGTCACCTACGTACCTCTTGAAAATAACGCCCATTTCTCCCTGTGTTCTCCATCCATTTAATTCTGCGAATCTTGTGTCGCGTTGTCATAGCCTTTCTGATAGGAACATATTGTCAAAGAGTTGTGTCGGAAGGGTAGCGTGAAATTCAAGCAAGTTTAGGTTCAAAGCGATGCCAGCAACTGACAGGTGCCCTCACTGCGGCGCTGCACCGGACATTTGTGATGCGCGGCACCTGTTGCGGACTTGTCCAGCGACGGCCCCTATTAGAAAACGGCTCCTCAGGGAGGTCGGCCTGTGGTGGAACCGCGACGGGGACTATGTGAAGTGGACTATGGACAATCACTTCACCAGCAGCCTATGCGAGTACCTCGCCGAAACTGGTCTACACTCCTTCTTTTAACTTTCTGTAACCTACATTCCACTCCCCCTTTTCTCAACTTATGCCTCAAGGCAGACTTCACGAATTAAAAAAAAGCGATGCCCAATTCTTCCTTATTTATTTTAAAATCAGCGATAGCAGTGCTTTTAGCATGCGGTTCGCGGGCGGTTCGGTTGTTCGATTCCCAGTGCCCTCCGGGTACCTATCGCTTTCCAATGCATACAAATTTTTTCGTGGTTTCTCTGAGGTGAATTGACTCGAAAAATGTATTTCACCTAACCTTATGTAGAAGAAAACACTGTTCCATGGCGCTCTTTGGTGCAAGGCGTCCCTTGCACCATTAAAACTATTCAACAAAAGGAAACATCCTTATGGGAAAAAACGCAAAGAAAACAATTCTACGCGTAGGCTAAGTACACGCCAGGAGCAAAAACGCGTATGCAATCTGTACGTAAAAGGCGTCAGCAAAACCTTGGCCAGCATTCGCGGAAAGGAAGCGGTGGAAACTGGGTACCAGCCGGACATCATTATCAGGCGCCTCCTCCCCTGTCCCGAAGACCCATCGTCCTACAGAAAAGATGCAAGGCGTGGTACGCAGAAACCCTGCTCGAGTGCATGGTGTCTAGAGCGGCGTTTACTTGAAGGGGTTTAGTTGAGGAATTCAGTTGAAAACCGGTTACTGGTTTCATGTACACACCGTACAGTCGGTTCCGGGAGTCGAGGAAGTGAGTCCAGTCAACTCCGCTGCAGGGGGGGGGGGGGGGGGTTGACTCGCTCAATCCCAACGGAAGATAGCACGTAAACCGGATACAGACGAACAGTCGGGTTAGCGGGAGTGGAGAGCATAAATTACGATCCTGTTTTTACGCTTGCGCCATCGCGCCTGCGAGACAGCGGTGCCGTGCCGCAATCTTGGAGGGTGCCACTGCCCTCACCCGCTGCGCTGCTCGACGATTGGTGTCGCTGCAGTTGAACCGGTCTCGACTCGCTAAAATCTAGTTCATGTAAACACGCAATCGTCGAGTCGGGCTGACCTTACACAACTTGACCCCCCGATTCGATCTACCGCAGTCCGGTTCATGTAAACGAGGCTTAGGCTGGGGACACCAACAATATGACGGAAAGAGTGAAGCAGCACAAAACTGATGTCAAGCAAATGAACAGAAGCGCAGTGGCCTTACTTCCCAGCCATGCCACTACAGGGGTGACTTTGACGGCACTATTGTGGTGGAAACCGAACCAAACTGCGCAGAAGCCTTCTACTTGAGTCATGACGGAGGAGAATGTTGAATGTTTTCTGGGAACCATTCCCTTTTCCTACATCCACGGTTTAAACTCCGTGACCCTGCGGTCGACCTTATGTGGGCTTAAAAAAGGCTCAGCAACGCGCCCGCAGTCGCCCCTTCAAGAAGTAGTAGTAATCGTTTACTGACAAAAAATACAAAAAGGAAGCACGAGAGCTGCAGCCGGTGGAATTCACGGAATTCAGAGCCGGCGGAAGTCACAGGGAGAGGATAGCGAGGAAAAGTACGGAGGAAAGCGACCGGCAGAAAAGACGGGGAAGCTTTGTACACAATTCACAAAAATAAAAAAAGTATCAAGTTCGCGCCGCTCGCAAGCTAGTGCCTAAGCATTGTTGTACACATTTACAACGCACGTAAATTAACTGCATATTCTAGGCCGCGTGCACGTAGCGTCCTGTCGCTAATGGACAGCGCGAGCGGCGCATTGCGCAAGTGGCCCGGATGGAGCGCCCAGCTGCCGCCTTAAAGCAGAAACAGAGCCGGCTTTGAAACGTCGTGTTATCCTACAAGAACTTATTTGGCTGGCGTTTACTTCTCAAATAAATGCAAATTATAGTCATAAAATTTTAATTGGATTTGCCTCTGGGTTGCAGCTTTGGGAAACGGCGTAGCTTCCTGCACAGCAAATGGCAGATTTGTCAGAATAGCTCACAACATGCCGTTCTATGAACTCTTCGTTATCGCTTCATAGTTTGCACACACTTTTGACATGAACGCGGAAATTAGCAGCGATTACGGCAATGACAAAGCCCTTAGCGACGGCGAATGATCGAATAACTGGAGGCACTTTAACAACCTAGAAGAATTGCTGTGAATTACCACACTACGAATTGTTACACTGGACATATTGCCTGCGCACAATCAGTTAGTGAAACAGGCACGAAACGGAGCACCAGGTTTCTTGCATAGAATCCTGCAGTACTTGCAACGTATACAAGCTTATGTTCATTTATATATGTACAGATGACAGGAGTACAGCAAGAAGCCAAACGAATTCGGCTTGATTGGGCTTGTACCTTTACAGAAATAGCTTTATATTCAATAAAGAGACTACAGAGGTACACTGATTTCAACGCATCCCTGCTGCATTTTGACCGCATCGCCTAAACTTTCGAAGAGCTGAACCTATTGAGCTTTAAGATGTAGCGATTAATGCACTAATACCTAAGTTTCGTGGCTTTGTATAGTTAATGCGCACGCATTTCCACTATCACTCATCCTCAAGTAGCCACTGTATGCGTTTGCAATAGTAAATGTGTCTGTAAAGCTCCGGAGTTTGCTTATAATTCTCTATAATACCCATACATGGCGAGCACTTTCTTGTAGCAGCCCATGTTTGTGTGCCTACATCCGATGGGGACACTTTTAATAAAAGCGCGCATTCACAAGGCGTGACTTGATCTCCTTAAAGCAAGCAAAAAAAGCGTAGACGTGCGCCTAGCCAAACGCACCAAGAGAGGGCGCCACACGTTTCTTGCCGATGCTGAGGATGCATGATGAATAGAAAAATAGCCAGGGAAAAATTCTGCCTCTTTCAAATGTAAAATACTTTACATCTATTAAAAGATGGGACATTTCTCTACCTAAAGCTCCTAGAGCAGTCCGATATATTGTAAATCATGGCAGCGGTGAGTGATCAAGTGAGGACAAGTGGGGTTTTTTTCGCGACCTCGTCATAGGCATCATGCGGCCATATCTCATCGCGCAGGGTAAACGCAATATTTAAGCCACAGTGATGAAACTTTATTAAAAGAAACTTTATGAGGTATTTAACCCCTCAGGGTCAGAGCTCGCTTGTAACTGTTATGCGTGACGAGATATTGATTTTTTATTTTTCATCGCCATTCAGTTACGCGCCGCCGCGCCGCCGGCTGTCGCGAGATGGCGCGACCGGTTTTCTGAGGCGCATGGGCCGGAATCCTGGGGATGCTTTTGGCCAGCAACCAGGAGTATGGAGGAGTCGAAGCACTTATTACACGGAAACGTGAAATGATGTGGTTTTCGTTGCTAATAACAAATGAATGTTATAAAAATTTAGTTGGGCAATAATATGACTAGTAACCATTAAGATTATTACCAGCTAATATTAGGGTTATGTTGCTTACATAACATTTTTACTTCAGTAAATTCATATTACTGTTTTATTGTGTGTACAATTTGGTTAGACTGCTTTATTTCCCTCCACCTCAGCTCCAAGCGGCTTTCGGTTTAAACAAAATGAAAAATTCTTGCCAACTTTCTTCGCGCAACTTTCTTCATGAATTGACTGGTGTAGTGCTGCAAACTGCTTCCGGTGCCAACAATCGAGCGTGGCTAGCAGTGTTGTGGTCATGTTCCCATTAAAAGTCGCGGTCAGTTATTGTGGCATGCCGCTCAACCACTGCAGATCAGCGCCTTTAGGTGCTACGGAGTGAAGATTTGAAACCCTCCATTCCGTGACAGTTAACATATCTGAATGCAATGTAGGCTCACTTGTGAATCTAGTGCTTGCCAGAAAATGGCAGCTACAGACCAAGCATGGCTACTACCACCATAACAACTAACGGGCTTTATTCTAAGCGTTTCGGCAGACAGGAAACGAAAAATTGATATTGGCGCCTTGATCTGGTCATGTGATCAGGCAGCCAGCGTGTATTCACATCTTAGAATAAAGCGTGAATTATTTCTGGTGAAAAATAGATAGGATTTTCATGTTTTCAATGCCAAAAAAACACTCCTTTCAGGAAAGGTTCGCTTCAGACAGGTGCGAATGTGCGCTAAGTGTCTCCTTCGGCCAGGGTGCTCCTGGGACCGAAGCGGTACCCTTTCGAAGCGCGATGGGACCATCCTTTGGTAGGCCAGACTATAATGCCGAAGCCTGTAATAAGGGAGCTTATTACTTATTGGCATCGGCCCAAGCATCGTGATAGAGCTACAAAGGAAAGCTACACAGCTCTTACAGAAACTGCGCAGTTAAAAAAAGTTCGTTCTGGTCCGGGGTTTGAACCCGGGACCACCGCTTCACCAGAGCAGTCGCCTTACCAACTGAGATAATCTGGACGGATAGTGCTGCGGTAGGGTGAAAGCGAATTGATCACCAACTCGAAGTGGGTAGAGTGTTGGTTAATTACTCCACCTTAGGGGATTCCCCTAAAGAGTTGAGCAATTTCGTACTCTGGTTCTCATTTTCAGAAGACAGAACTCATGAAAGCAATATTAAAAGGCTGCACACCCAGGAGTTATTAGAAAAAATAAGGCTCTTGATATGCTGGCGCTTTTTGTATCATGCTCCAGGGCCTTAGTTATTTACTTAGTTATTATTTCAAGGACCTTAATTATTTACAACTGTTCAACGCGCGAGGGACACTTCTCGGTGAATAGTTGCATTCTACGAAATGGCCCTCACGCTTCAGTGGGAACAAAACGTTACGCTGCGTGGCGCTACCTTCTCTAGGCTCTAATGGCTAGAATTTCTACGCACGGAAGCACTAAAGTACCGATGTTGAACCTTGGCCGTCGCTGGTGGAGGCAATGGCCAGCGTGATCCTGCTAGGAACTCCATGTACAGGCTGTGCATAGGCACACGAGATCAAACGGGCCGTTTCAAGCGCTGTAATCTTGGTGCACTCTGTTGACAAGTATCACGACCACATGTATTTCGGTTGCTCCGCGGAGTATATCCCCACATTACTGAGGTCGAAGCTAGTTCGCCCGGTGATCACCACTGCCAATGACTCTGGCTTCTTGAGCGCTGAAACTTCCTCCTAAACGGATTCGCTTGGGATAAACATAAAGTGTAATCTCAGTGTATTAATGTGAATGGAGAGCTTTGACTTTATGTTTTGGTTCTTACTGGAACGTGACTGGGGCCGACTTCAATTTAACACGGACGTGTGATTTGCAGTGGTATTACGCGGTTTCTGTGCCGTTTGGTGCGAATGCAGGAAGTAATAGGGCTCCAGCTGGCTTCGCTACGCTCATATTTCATAATGCTGCATTTTTTCAGTCACAGTGGCCATTACTTTTTTGTTCTGTGCGGTTCATTTGATTTCAGTGCACATATGAGTATTGTGAACATATTTATCAGCCTAACACGAAAGACATGGCGGGCAACGGTAGCCCTTGCATAATGCAGCAGAGTGTTTGTTTCCGTGTAAGATCATTTGGTTAGTGCGAAAGTGCTCTCTTGCATTCTTCTTACACTGATCCCTTTGCGCCTTCAGCTATAAATATAACGGCTGAAATAAACACGTTGTCTATTGTTCCCCTGACACCCTAACATCCCTTTTCGATACATTTCCTAAGCGCTGAACACGCGCTCTGGGCGTGTTTGGGTCGGCTTTGGACCTTTTTCTTACAGTCCGTCCTTTGACAAAAAAATTATTGAGGTTACATTCCAACAGAAAACGACGGAGACAGTGTTGATTCCCGGCTTTAAATCGACGTCAGTCAACGCCCTCGTTCAGGTTAGCCTGGCACACTTTGCTCCATACACTCGACGCACAAGGTGCGAAGTTATAACAGAGGCGAAATAAGACGGAGTGAGCCCACTGAGTGCACAAAGTTTTGCTGTCCAGTGCTGAACGTTAATAATTATCTTCCTTAATGTACGCCTCAATGTCCAGTACTAGGTAAGCACTGTACAAGCGCTCTTGTGCGCTGCTATTTTGTAGTGCGCGAGCAAGAATGCGTGCAGTCTCCCCAGGAGATTGACATGCCCGTAAGGGCCAGTGATTTTTTTTTTTTTTTTGTCGAGAAGTCTGCCATGAGGCATTAGGTGAGAAAGGGGGAGTGATTGTCAGCTCGGGTCGCGCTCTCGTATACGTGTCGTAGTCGACGTTGTACGCTGCGAGCCCGTACTTGACCGCCGGGGCACTCTTCATGGTCTCGCAGACCTGCAAAATATGGAATCTTAGGGTCAAAATATTCTTTACAAATAGCATCTGACGAGAAGTGCGCACTCAGCTGCGCAAGACACAACGTCTAAGGAACAGGACGATTGACGCTGAAGAGGTGGCCTCTTAAAAATCTAGACGTAAACTTCAGTTCAGCTCAACGTGCAAGGATGAAACACTGTGACAGCAGTTTAAATATCATTCCCTATCTTGATGTAGTCGGAGCATTTTGTAAAAAGCCACGGGTAAGAGAAAATAAGCAGTGTCCAAGAAAGCCTTATAGGCGTAAGTGGAAGTGCAGTGCAGTGGCATAATCTCAAGCAGCGAAACAGTGTCCAACCCTCCCCCCCCCCCTATAAAAAAACCGATCTTTCGATTCGCTTAATAAATGTGAGGTTACGCATTCTGTTTCAATGATCCTCGCAGACAGTAACATCCAAATACTCCAAATCAAAAGGTAAATTGAACGACTTAAGTTTTTATATGCCATCTACGCAAAGCACCGAAATCTTAACGCAAACACTTATGCCGTTTCCATCGAGTTAATCCAGGCATCGCCACGTCCACAATTTTCTCCCATATGCCGCGTACACAAATTTCTTCAAGTCTTCAATTTTTCCGCGAACTATAACACAGTGGAATGATCTGCTTCTAGCAGGTTTTCTTCGGAAAGTTTTCTGCATGATGTAGCCATTGTGTTGTAATCTTGGTGCACGCTTGAGGTTTCGTGGTCATATAATTGTGATTCTTTTTGCGCAGGCGCAGTGCCGTATTAAACTTTTTTTACTCTGCTTATCGTTTTTGCGGGTATGCCTTTCTGACTAACGTATAAATCTAATCACAATTTCGTTCTATTGATGTGTGTCACTTCTTTTTTTTGTGCTCTTGATAAGCCGTTGCGCATGCCATTTTTTTTTAAACAAACACGTTTCAAGTATCCTTCTGAAAGCACCACTGTGAAAAAATTTGTATCCATATGCTCCCACCTGCTTGGTCTCCAGAGACTGCACTACCTCCCAAATGAATAAATAAAAAACGAAGTGTGTGTGTGTGTGTGTGTGTGTGTGTGTGTGTGTGTGTGTGTGTGTGTGTGTGCGCGTGTGTGTGTGTGTGTGTGTGTGTGTGTGTGTGTGTGTGTGTGTGTGTGTGTGTGTGTGTGTGTGTGTGTGTGTGTGTGTGTGTGTGTGTGTGTGTGTGTGTGTGTGTGTGTGTGTGTGTGTGTGTGTGTGTGTGTGTGTGTGTGTGTGTGTGTGTGTGTGTGTGTGTGTGTGTGTGTGTGTGTGTGTGTGTGTGTGTGTGTGTGTGTGTGTGTGTGTGTGTGTGTGTGTGTGTGTGTGTGTGTGTGTGTGTGTGTGTGTGTGTGTGTGTGTGTGTGTGTGTGTGTGTGTGTGTGTGTGTGTGTGTGTGTGTGTGTGTGTGTGTGTGTGTGTGTGTGTGTGTGTGTGTGTGTGTGTGTGTGTGTGTGTGTGTGTGTGTGTGTGTGTGTGTGTGTGTGTGTGTGTGTGTGTGTGTGTGTGTGTGTGTGTGTGTGTGTGTGTGTGTGTGTGTGTGTGTGTGTGTGTGTGTGTGTGTGTGTGTGTGTGTGTGTGTGTGTGTGTGTGTGTGTGTGTGTGTGTGTGTGTGTGTGTGTGTGTGTGTGTGTGTGTGTGTGTGTGTGTGTGTGTGTGTGTGTGTGTGTGTGTCGCTGTCGTTCCGAGATGTTTTCAGATAACGAAGGGGATATCTCGTTCCTCACGTATAATATACATTTTTGGACCAGTTTTGTTCGCTTTATATATATATATATAGATATATATATATATAAAGCAAACAAAACTGGTCGAAAAATGTATATTATACGTGAGGAGCGAGATATCCCCTTCCTTATCTGAAAAGACCTCGTAACGACAGCCAGGTGCTCACAAATGTTTTTGGAACACAAAAATTGCAACAAATTTAATTTCTGAGCAGTTTTGCCATGCATCCGCAAACTCACATATTATCCCCGTACGTTCCTCTGCGAACAATACGGTTTTTGCACTCCTTATTCCCTACCTGTGCTTCTATGTAGCGAGAAAATTGAGAATTTTTCAACTTTTGTGGGCACCTGCACCAACCTATCTTTTGCTTCGAACAGAATGCGTGGGTACCTGTTAGCCGGTGTGCATTGACATTTTTTTTCTTCAAATGAATGTTCTGTGGGAAGGCGAAACACCTTTTTTTGCTCTTTCTTTCATACTCCTTTTCGTGCAGACATTTCCATTTGGTGCAGTAAACAGCTGTATGCGAAAGAGAATAATTTTTTCTTGTGTTTTGATGCTGCAAATGCTGATGATGTAAAGACATCGCCCAGTCTGGCCAAAATACACGGCGCCACAAGAAAACGGGATCTGATATACCCCGCCTACATAGCAAGGAATCGTTCAGGAAACATGTCGTACCTAGCACCCATCCTTCTTTCCTGCTTGGATCTGCGTAACTGGCGTACACATGCCGTACCTTCCTGCGACATGGTCATCTTTCAGCAAAATGATCATGTGTGCTGGTTCGTTGGGCGGAGACCTGTTAAACCCCTACTGAAGTTCTCTTCGGGCCATTGAACGGAATTCAAATTAAAAGCATACAGACGAAAACACCCTATCATCGGAAAAAAGAAAGACAATTAAAAATTATTTATCTGCAATAATGCTGTCGCGAAAAATCCAAGACGCCAGCAATAAAAAAAGCCTTTCATCACGCGACAGCGAGCGTGTTTCGATCTTGGATTCTGAGCCTTGTTTTTCATCGCCTACCCGGTACAAGGGGAGAAAAACACTCCGCCCACGGGCATATCACGTTGTGGTGCATTGATTCCGCGTACAGGCAGCCAATGCGCTGACGGCGTTTTATTTGCGCCATCCCTCGCTGTGCACTTAGCGGGTCCATTTGGGGCGTAATTGTGTATGGGCCACAGCTACCCTAGTCCGGCGCCAATTTATTCATTCCGACGAAAAATGCAAATTAGAAATCCAGAAACGGTACTCCTACAGTGGAGGAATATTTCATGTCACCTAGGAAAGGATTGGTATTACTTTTCCTTTCTTTCATGTCAGCACCTGGGCATGCGGCAAAGTACTCTACGAAGCATGCTGTTTATTAAGTAGCATCAAATGATCAATATATTTTAGCACTTTTCGACCGAAGTTGCAGAAAGTGCAGGTCAGAGAGATCCCACAAAATCTTTCACTCAGTTCGTTCGGCGGCGCTCAACCCGGAACTTCGCTGTGAGTGACCGTCCAGCTTAACGCAAAACAAGGAGTTATCAAAGAAGGTTATTACTATCTCAATTAAGAACTGCGAGTCAAGAAAGGTAGGCTAAATATATATTTTTTCTCACCAGAACGTTTCCTTGCGCAGAACTCCACGATATATGGTACTGCATAGGCGAGTTATTCGGCATTTCCTTTCCCTCCAGAATATATACGTTCCTCAAATTCGCTACCATCTGCAAGCTCACAGAAAATATATTCTCTTCCACTGAAAATGCTGTTGAGTCGGCTGGGAGTGTGCAAGAAAGGCACTTTTGAAATGATCGCTTGGAAGAGCGCGTTTTGGCGCCTTTGGTTGACTGCTAATATCCTTGTCATATCCTGTTTATTCTGCTCTACATTCGCTCAACAATATCCAATAATGCTGAATTCCATGGCGGCGTCAAACTTATCCTGGTCCCGGCCATTCTTGTTACACTCTGTCGAACACGTTGAATCGCTTCAGACGAAAATGAATGAGTTGCCAGTTCCCCTTAAGTTCCTAGCTTTGAAAAACCACCAAATAGAGTGTGAGCGTTACTTGCCTTACGGTGACACGTGCGAGGATTCAAAAATAAAGGAGCTTCCTTTATTAGCCCCGCAGGTACTTTTATTTGTACCGTACTTTGCCAAAATGCGCAAAGAGCACCAACAATGGATTATTAAATTATCTGAACGACCAGACATCAACTTGTTTATTTCTTCAGAGTCGCAGCATGAAGAAACTCTGCGTCTGTTTTCAACTCGTTTATGCCAGGTTTTCAGCGTTGGTCCGGAGAACATTAGCGCGCCCCAAGACCAGTTTCGGAGGTGCGCGTCCCGTGATGTAGTTCCTGCTTTAACGCTTCTCCCCCGTGATCGGGCCTCAGAAAAGAAATTGCCGAAAGGGCACACATATCGAGCATGTATTTCTGTCGTTGAAACGCTGTCACTTGAACACAAAGAGCTAGCCAAAAACGTTGACGCGATGGCGCTGATAGATGCTTACAGAACTTTGAACAATACAATAGAGATCGTCAAACCGGAGCCCTTGGGAGCAGTGCACGCGAAAACTTTAGATTTTGTAGTTCTTCCTGTGAAAAGTATTTCCCTACGTTACGGCTTCACTTTTCAATACACGTACTATTCTCCCTCACATTTCTGTTTTTTCACCCGCCGCTACACCGCCGTAAAAATAACCTTTATTGACTCCTGGCAATCGCTGCTCTGGCTCCTGCTGTCTCTCGTGGCTTGCGCAACTGTGGTGGTTTTCTTTCTGCGCACTCGGTGGCACCTGATGCCAAACCGAGCGGTTTATCCACACCCACTAGAACTTATTTTTTTCTTTCTGTGCACGTTTCTGGGGAGGAGCCCGAGAATCGCTGTAACTAATGCTACTGCCTACCGCAGTGTCGCCGTAGCGTTCTGGACCCTCGGTATGATGTTTCTTTCCAATTACGTACAGACAAGCATCACCGCCATTCGCACTGTGCCAGCCACATCCCACCCCATTAGGACTTTTCCGGCACTGGAGCCCTATATGAAGAGCTGTTCTCTGGAGCCTTGTGTGATCGATCCTTCGTCAGTTTCTATGCTATCCATAGAGGCAGATGGAGAGCTCCTAAGTTACCTCAGGTCAATTCTAGGCACTTTCAGACGTTGCAATGGAACAGTTGCTACTTCCGACGAGGCGCAGTACTGCTACGAACAAGCAAAACGAGGGACACATGTCGTATTTTCTACTGCGTGCACCGATGAAGAGGTCTCACTTGCCGCCGAATGGGACCTCGTTGCAAGCGACAATCTCTGCAGCATTGCTCAAGTGGCCCCCATTCATATTTTGCATCCGCTGAGGTACGTACTGGTTTTTTGCCTCATGTGGCAATGTGTGACTGTGCTCCTACCCCCTTCTCTTGTGGCTCTCCTGGCCAGTGCAGGGCAGCCACCCGGAACAGCCTTCAGGCTGACATTCCTGCTTTCCCTCTTCCTCTCTATCTCTGTGTGCGCTCAGTGAGGATGTCATCCATCTCTCAGATTGTCCATGCATGCCCGAATGCTTACACACTCACAGTCGTGAACAAATCGAGCACTTGTTTTGGAAAAACAGGATGGGACATTTAAGGTGCACCCGAAGGGTATGTTGCAATAGCGTCAATGGGTTGATGCAATTATGCGCGGAATTGCTCGTTATCTACTCTAAAATTATTGATCGCTGGAATCCCTCACGCCACTCCTGGCACAGTGGTGCAACGGGTAAGCGATGCACCACTGCCCCCGCAACTTGGGTGTTTCAAACAAAGCCACCCGTGAGGCTGGAGAAACCCCAGTTGCTCTTCGCGAGCAGCTTCTGGTGACCGCTCGTAATTTAACTGCCCCGTGCTATAGCGGTAAGTTTGCCTAAATTCCAGTGGGAAGCTTGAAAAAAAACAGCGTAAAACTACGGGTAGTTTTGCGACGTAGACGCAAAACTACCGGTAGGCAGGCTACGGTCTCGTCACAAGGTCACATGACCCAGGTGACCCACTTTCGTTGCTTATGTGGGCATTTTACAATTACACTGCCCCGCCGCCATTGACTACGGCATGCCGGGTTTTAGGCTCAGCGGGAGCCTTACCGCTGCTGCGTAAGAAAAGTAGACCTGCTGGGACTGTACAGATATATAGCCCACATTAACCTTGTCTTTTTTCACGCATTCCACATTTTGTAGTCGTAAGTGTCTGCGTGGCGAAGCGGGGCTGTCAAGCGCAGTTCCAGGTGTATATAAAAATAATAGGTATTGAAACTTTTACGGAGTGTCTTTGTAGAATCTAGCAGCCATTATTCTATTTCAATTTTTTTTATCCATTGCGTTTTTCTAAGTTGCGTTAACACGTTTTGGCGGGCTAGTTATTCAAGAGCGTTTTTCTATTTTCTTTCGTGTGTGTAAGTGCTCCCTTCTCTAATGCCGTTCGGCATTGAGGCATTCTAAATAAATAAACCAATGTATAGCACTTCTCTGCACACTTTTTAAAGTTGAATGTTTATTGCTTGCAATACATGAAACTTACATGTATACACTGATTGATCATAAGAAAAGAGGTCCCAGAGCAACAAACTGTAATTGGACCTCCTTTAACAAACTGGATAAACTAATGAATAGCTACATTGAGTTTAGGCATATTAGGTAAATATTATGACATATTAGACACATTACGCTTAAAGAGGGATAATAAACTTAACATACGGTGAGCATACGGTGAGCATACGGTGAGCATAGCATACTTGTCCCACTTGACGTCGCCGCTTTGTACACAAATATTCCCATAAATGAAGGTATCGGCGCACTCTCCAAAATTCTAACTCAAAGTCCTCACCCGCACGAAACTGAAGTGTACCTCACGCTACTTGAATTGGTACTAACACTCAACTACTTTGAATTCGATTCTTCTTACTACCTTCAAGTATTTGGAACAAGCATGGGCACTCCCTTCGCACCCACTTACGCGAACATTTTTATGGGGCTACTAGAATCCAACTTCTCAATTCATTTCTAAAAAAACCACTTATATACCTGCGTTACATAGACGACATTTTCATGATATGGGAGCATGGGGCTGAGACCCTAAAGACATTCGTCACACATTTCAATTCATGCCACTCTAGCATTAAATTCACCTTCAACTCCTCGAAAACGCAAGTCAATTTCCTTGACACCACTGTCCGTTTAGAAAATAGCAAGCTCAAACCCACACTTTACAGGAAGCCCACTGACCGACAACAATACTTAGATTTCACTAGCCATCATCCAAGACACTGCAAACAAGGTATATTCGTAGGACAGGCAACGAGACTAAGAATATGTAGCGACGACGACGACGACCTGAAACACCTACACTCGCTAAAAAACACACTAATCACCAGAAACCATCCACAGACAACCCTCAATAATGCGTTTCAATGAGCAACCACTTTGAAACGAGATTTAGTTCTTAAAAAACGAACAGAAGCTAACAGTCAACGACCTCCTGCACTTATAACGAAATACTCAAACGCGCTTCCAAACATAAACAATATCCTGCGGAAATACCACTCTATTTTAACTGGTAACGACCGTCTCAAGAAAATATTTCCCGACGCACCAAGGGTAACATACAGACGCAACACAAACCTGAAGGACATCCTGGTGCATGCTAGGCTCGGTAAGAAACCACCACCGACAGTAACTTCATGCTCTCGGCCTAGATGCAAGACATGCAAACATTTACAAAGGGACACTACGGTTAAAAGTACGGCAAACGATTTCAGTTTCGATATAAAGACTAGTTTTGACTGCACATCGTCCAATATTATCTACATGCTCCAGTGCTCCTTCTGCCAGAAACAATTTATCGGGGAAACCGGGGAAACAATGAGTGCCAGATTAAACGGGCACCGGGCTGACACAACACGGAATGAACAGAAGGCAGTGTCGACCCATTTTAATCAACGCCATCACAAATTCGACGAACTCAAATTGTTCATTCTTCAGTCAGGCTTCAAATCGACTAGGGACAGAAAATACAGAGAAGCATTCCTAATCCACAAATTTAAAACATTGCAACCAACAGGGATTAACATGTCTAGAGGAAACCTGGAATCTCTCAGGTACATTCCAGGGTTAGCATAATTTTAAATTAACAAATGTCTTGCACGTGCTCAGACCATTTCCTAGAACCTCGCATAAGTATATTATCTTTTCAGGAGGACACAGGGGCGGGAAGGGGGGCGCGGGCGTGGAGGCAGACAGGGACAAGGGCTTGGCCCTGTCTGCTTCTATGTCCGGTTTTTTGTTGCGCCCCTGTGTCCTCCTTCCCACGTCATATCTTCCACCACATTTCCGGCCTTCTCACCGTCTCCCTGTGACTCACCCTCCCCCCCCCCCGCTTTTTTTTTTCCTCCTAATCCCTTTTATCAGTTCTCGAAAACCATGACATTCCTGTTACCCCCTCCGCCCCACCTTTTTGGCTTTCTCTGAACTCGAGCCATTCCCCCCCCCCCCCCCTTGCCTTGTCCTTCCTTGGAAATACCCCGCCTTCCAGTGCCAGCCTATGTTGTTTGCCTTCTTCTCATTTCCCTGTACCACGCTGACTAATCCTCTTATCTGAGTTTTTCAGGTCCTACAGCGCCTCCCCCCGTCGCAGCCCCTTCAAAGCCTTTGTTCATTAACCCCCCCCCCCCCCCCCGGATATAAGTTTTTCCACTATTGCAGCTTAACGAATCAAGGTTCACCTCCCTCCTCTTCCTGACACGCATCCCCTCTCACACCACTTTCCTTCCCCATCCCCGGGGCCTTCCTCCTCGGAGCGAAGGCCCTATTTAATCCCTGCCAATGATGAACGCTTTGCCCAGACGAAGACAAGTCCCCTTGTCGAAACGTTGGCTCCAGCAGCCTGAGGCTTTCCCCTCCCTTGTTCATTTTTGTGATCGCAAAGGACCATCAACCACACCCTCTCTCTATCATGGTGAGGAAGTACGTGGGACATGTTTCATCGCATGAACGGAGTCATTACTGCACTCAGTAGTGAATAAAATGTCCCCTGTATAAGAGAGCATTTTAAATAACACAATAAAAAGCCATGGAAAGCTTGTGGCACTAGAAAGTTTTCAAGCTTAAAGCCTGACCAAACACCTTTGGACTGAGGGAATTTTCACAGCGAAGCGTGACGCCCTGCAGTCTTTTGCTGAACCCCAGTTACGTCAGATTCTCAGAACTTCGTACGAACACCGTTGTGTAACGATATTCATCAGCATTCCTTTTCTGTATATCAGAAATTGTGCGATGGCAGCCTTTTCCAAAAACATATACCGTAGTTTTCTGCAGGACACTTTGAGTCCACCTGTCTCTTTTTTTTAAGTCCTCATCGTAAGAACAAGGGTATTTTGTACCCTTGGTCCCGGAAACGAACGCGCTCGTAAAAGCTACTTCGGAATTCTTTAGTTCGTGTTCATTAAAGTTTCCAGCGTTCAATCCCGTGAGTACGAGGCAAAAATTTCCCAGAATAATGTTACAGCAGTCGGCCTACTCATGGGTCCTGTTGCTGCCGGTGAATAACCTGCCTGTTGCGCATGTCACCCTTTATAGGTCTTAAATTATTTGAGCCCAAACTCACGGCCATATTTAAGACAGCGAAGAATCTTCACCTCAGACGCTCGGTGCACGCGTTTTCCTCCAGGCCAATTGCCTATTTTCTGTCGTTTTAAAGCGCAGCTCTTATGCGCTCGTTTCTGCGTTTCACGGCGTCGCCGTCGTCCGTTGTATCCAGCAGACACCCTTTAAGCTGCGAAATCAATGGAGCGGGAGCTTGGAAAGGCGATTGGATTGTAAAACATTTACTGCGTACAGAGCAGGTTGCGGAGACACGTGCTAGATGGCCGCTAGCCCATGGCTAGCGGCGACCTCGTTGGTTCGCTCGATTGCCCGCACTTGGATCTTGGGGTCAGCGCTGACCAAAGGCCTCCCACCGCTCGGGAGAAGGGAGCTGTATCAATTCCGCCGGAGGTGGAACTTTTGCGCAATTCCACAGAATGTGGTCGTATGTGGCCCTTTCACCACATTTATGGCATATTGGGTCGTACTGGCCATGGTACATGAGGGCAAGCAGTGCCAGATTGAGAAGGGAGCGTGTTTGCAGACGGCGCCAGGTAACTTCCTGCGCTTTTGTTAACGATTTGTGGGGAGGGGGATATGCGCGCCTCTCCAGCCTAACGTGATGGGTGATGCCATGAAATGAGATTAACCCGTCCGTCGTGAAATTCGGGTCGGAGGGCGCGCTCACTGTCCGGTCGACGAAACCTCGGGCTTGAGCGTCAGCCGCCTCCTTTCCCGGATTAGACTAGTGGGCCGGGACCTAGATCAATTCAACTTCTCTAATCGGAAGGGCGGTGTTTTGAAGGATGCGGAGTGAGGTAGATGTGATACGGCCCCTCACAAAATTGCGAATGGCTGTTTTGGAGTAGCTGAATATAATATCAGCAGGCGTGTTCGCTATAGCTAAGGCTATTGCCACTCCCTCCGCCGTCTCGGAGGAAGTGGTTTCTATTGACGCGGCAGCCAACGGGGCGCCGTTCCCGTTCACCGCGACTACTGCAAACGCTTTTCTCGCGGTTTGTTGGTATTCCGCTGCGTCTACGTACGCGCCCGGCAACCGGCGTAGCTGTGAGTAGCAACCGTGACGTCACAAAGTCGCAGTAGAACGAGCGTGCTTGCGTCGGCGGTGGCAGTTGCCCCACCGCTCCTTCGCCAGACGTCTCGTTGCAGTCGAGTGAGTGACACGCATGGCTCCGAAGCGGCCCAGTGGTTCCGCGCTAAGGGGTTCGGGGATTCAGCAGTGGGTGGACCACAAGTCTTTCGCCAAGCACACTTTATAATTTCCAAAGTATCATCGGTATTTTTATGAGGAAAGGAAATGCGCAGTATCTGCCTCCCAGAGCTGCGAAACCAATAGAGCGGAGCTTGGAAAGCAGAGGGTAAAATTTGTATATTAGTTTTTGAGGAAAGGAAATGCGCAGTATTTGTCTCACACATCTTGGTGGACACCTGAACCAGAGGGTGGTGGTGGTGAAACTTTATTTCCTGCCGATGTAGAGGAGCGACTCGAAGTCGCCCCCCCCCCCGCTTAAACGGCGGCCGCTATCCCTTGGGCAGCGGGAGCGTCTTCAGCCGGCTGGAGGAGCTGGATCTGTGTCTGCGGGTCGGGGCTTAGCAATAGAGCCTCCCAATGAGCAGAGTCGGTAATGAACTGACTCGCGAGTAGGGACTGAGGGCGGTTCCAGATCATATGATTTAGATTTAGTCCTTCCGAATAGAACCTACACAATTGGGGATTTGGATAGGTGTTAGATTGAAGTTTACGCCAGGCTTTGGCCTGTTGCTTGGAGAGCGTTTTATCTGCTGGGGAGAATCTGAGTCTTGCAAGCTATAGTGCTGCAGGATTTCTCTGTAAGAAAACAACCTGTCCTTGCCGGAGTATAGGGCGGGTGGGCTGCACGACCCAGCTCGGCGGAAAAGTTCTGGAGCTAGGTTATGAGCAGCCTCATTGCCAGCAAGGGAGGCATGAGCAGGCGTCCAGATTAGGCGAATGCGCCGCGTAGGCTGATAATTTAGATAATCCGTGCTGCTTGTGGGGAGATTCTTCCACGATACGTAACTACACGTTTTCGAAAAATGAACCAAAGGGAAGGCGCATAGCTGCCCTGTTGGAACAGTCAACACCTCAATCTTGCTTTAAGCTACGTGGCGGTACTGATAGATGTGCGCTGCATGCTGTGCGCTGTCATCTGCCAGGGTAGCAGAGTGGGTGGGAACTTTAATGTAGATATAGAGACAATAGGGAATTTCTTACCACTTATGCGGGAGAACATCCCGTTCCTCTCGCTCGTAATGGCTCTCACAGCTGTGACAACCTCGCGAAATACTTGCGCAGACCTCGTCTTTGAGAACCAGGCATTGGTGCAGCAAGTCGAGTATATATCCATCTATTCCATCTATATATACATCTATTCCATATAGCATATCCATCATATGTCCATCTATTCCATATATCCATCTATATCCATCTCTGTCCACAAAGCTTCATTCATGAGAATCAAGAGTTTTTAGTGGAGTGTTTCTTGAAGAAAGAATATGTGGGAAAATAGAAAGTTGTCTGTAAGTGTAAAGACATGTCTTGGGCGAATTCTTTGCGATCGAAAAGCGGAAATAGCTGTTGAGCTGCGCACCAATTTCGCATTAGGAAGTAACCTAATCGTCGGCAGTTTTTAATTCCGCTGACCCCTAAAGATTGGCTGGTGCTCTTTAATCTTCCAGAAATTTGTATTGTGGCATTAGGTCACTATATTCGCAGAGCACAGAACGTCAGGAACCATGTCGGAAGATTACACATGCCGACTAATACGCTCTAACATGAGGGTTATTATCAGCTTCCTCCGACCGAAAACATACTATGTATATGGACCTTTTTTCAGGGTAATATTCTGAGGCCGATGTTTCATCACGTGTTAAGTGTCTCAAGTTGAGCGATCCGTTCATGGAATGGCATCATGATTTCTCATCCTAATTTATGATAAATGAAATTTTGATGGCATGTAGGTTGAGATTTTCAATCTTAGCCCAGAATTTTCGTGGTCTCATGTGTTTGTGTTCAATGGACGATGAAGAAAGTACACAACATTCGATATTTCACTGCTTCAATTTTGCCGGCACGCTCTTTTCCCCACAGAACGTAGGCAATGGTATAGACGTCCTAACCTCTAATTTAATTTTCAAGCTTGGCTCTTTCCAATTCTTGTAGCGGTGACTGTAGCACAGGGAGAGAAGTTCGGAAAAGCTAGTTGGTAACATTGAGTGGAGTATCCTCAGTGAAATAATGAATATTGTGGAAGCATTCCCACAGAGTGTGGCAAAGCGAACGGCTGAACGTCAGCTGCTCATCCCTTTACATCAGCGGCGTCGCCGCGAGGACACGCGCGCTCCATAACAACGGAAAGACGAAGAATGCATTGTGTCAACGGCCCCCGTCCAAAATAAGCATCGTCCCGATGCTTTTAAAGATGCGCCTTAAAACAAACTGGCAGAGAAACGAATAGTTCTGAGCACAAAAAAGAAAAGCCGAACTCTACCGGTCGTGTAAGGTTTGAGGCGGACCACGTGAAGCACCTCCGGGAGCGCGGATCGTCGGGACTTTTGAAAGCCATTAGGGACGACCTCGTCGTTTGGGTCCCCACTGGTCTTATCACTCGGTAAAATCCAAAATATCGGCAGAATAGCTTTCCGTTGAGCCCTTCCCGGCGAATGAGAAACCGGACCAACACAGAGTCTCCAGCTGTGTACCGAGCATCGCGACGTCGGACGTTATAGCGTAGAGCTCGCCGGCATTGTTTATGCTGAATCCGCACTCTGGCCAGCTGAGGGGCTCTTCGGCGAGCTTAAGAGAGGTGGGAACATCAGCATGCGAGGCTTCCAATAGTGCTACGAGTAACCGGCCACTGTGCCCACAGGCTGGTCTGCAGCTTGGATCGCAGCATCACTTCTTGCTGCGGATGACTCTTCGGCAGGTTGCATAGTTTTGGTCAGCGGTTCCAGACTTGCAAGGCGACGGCTCCGGTGTGGCTCCAGTTACGGCTGCGCCGTTTTGTAGTTGGGATCGTTACCCGGCTTCTCCACCACGATGTCACGGCTATGATCTCACAGCCGAGGCGTTCTAGCCGGTTCAACAGGCCAGCGGCGCACGGTTGAAACGGCGAGCGGGAAGCAGCGTCCAACGGCGCACAACTCTCCAACTTCCTCTTTTTTTCTTTCTCTGCCTTGCCTTTTCTACCGCTTCTTCAAGCTCGTAACAATAATGTTAATTTTGTATAGAAATATTATTCTTTCCAGAATTATTCCTGTACAGTTACCTGTTTTCAAGCTCTTGAGCAGACTCTCGTCAAAGAGGAGATTTTATTAGATATCCAAGGATTCTTAGACTTGCCTCCGCATAAACTTTCGCTGTGTATTGTCTTTGCGAAACGTGTTTTAATATCTGTGTTTCCTCGCAGATACCAACACCGTCGGCTTCTTCTGATCATCGCAGAACATGGTCTTGGTGGACGCTTCCGACAAGGTGTCCTTCATCGGAGGTACAATCAAGAAGGGGGAGAGGAGCAGTTTCATCTCTACTACGCTGTGTACCTCGTTGGCTGCGCGGCATCATGTGCGGCACTGGTTGCAGAGCTCCTCATATACACGGACACTGCGTTGTTCGCGCTCCGTTTTCTCCGTGGTCTGGCACATCGCGGATATGTGCAGCCTTATACACAGTAGAATCGCTGCAGTAAGTCGACCTTCGAGGCGAGGTGCTCATTGCAAACTCCAGGATAATAATGTGGATTCAAAACGCTGATTCGCATAGGAAGAGCAGTTCACCGAAACCGAGATTGAGGCTTTCTTTGCAGCTGCGAATCGTTTGAGAGCTTTATTATCACAATTCACTGCGTGTCTTGTCACTTTCCAAAATAACCGTGCGAAGATCGAACTGGTAGTTGCTTAAATGATTGAAAAGCATTTGAAGAGAATTAGGTGTGGATGTTTCACCAGACCAGATCACACAGGCAATGACACTGCTTTGTGGAGAATGTAATTTTATATCGGCTTTATATCGTTTTATGATGATGCTTCATTACTTTTCATATCCTGCTTCAACTCTTTCAACGGGAAGATTGTTTCCAAAAGAGCTGCTGGCATCCCTATAGGCCAAACATGAATACCTTTTGCGCCTTCGAGCTGCTATTTCTGTAGTAGTAGTAGTAAAAGACTTTTATTCGACCACAATTTATAGGCCGACTGCTGAGCAGCCAGGCAATAGAAGAGGCAATGGGCCAGGTCCGCATAGATACAGGGGCAGTTGGGACAGGAAGGGTCCGATCGATAGCGATAGAGAAAGAGGCGGGACGGAGTGATAACTGCATTCATTTGGATGTGCCGAAGAAGGCGAGTCTCCGGCATCGTGAGTGATGGATGAGGGGGAGGGCAAAGGCGTTTGTCGAGGCGGAGCTCAAGGTAGACCTCTTTTATGGTTCGGCGAAGGGTGAGTCTCCCACCGTCCTCCGAGGGCTTGGGCCAGAGAACAACGGTGCAATCTGTTTACCCCTCCGTTCTCCGAGACCCTGCTGCTTGTGCTCTTCTCCTTCAAATGGTTCATCTCATAAGTAGTACAATTCCAAATTATTCACGCTAATTTCTCTCTTGCCTCTCATTTCTCTTCCCCATGCTTTGCGCAGAGGAGCGCCCCGTGCTCCTTTATGAGCATAGGCGGCATTGTCGTGGCGTGATTCTGACTGTGACTGCGTTCTTGACTGTGTGACTGTGCCTCTGTCTTGACTGTGTGACTGTGACTGTGTCCTTGACTGTGTGACTGTGACTTCAGTTTTTTTTCTGTCTTGGTTATGTTTTTATTTTCCTGATTTTTATTTTGTGGCCGACGCTCAGTGTTTTCTTAGACTGTTACGGTGACCATGACTTTGCAGTGACTTGGGTTTTCTCTTTTTTTATTACTATTATTTATTCCGCGGATTGCACGCTGTGCTTTGGCTATCTGACTGCGACTAACGTTTATTGTGACGAGCCTTTTGTTTTCTTTTCTTTTGAGTTTTTTTTTCGTATCTGTTTTTCGCTTAAAATTTTTTTTCTTCTTTGGAAGATTTAGTTATTTTTCATTTATTTTGAATTGGCGTTAACCCTGGCAAAGCATTGCTGGTCCAGGCATCCTCTGTCTCTTTTATGTTTTTTTACGTTTTTTTTTAGAGGACCAATAAAAGGGTAAAAGGGCCAGCTCATTGCCGTCAATCCATGAATGCCCAGAGACCCAGCGGAGGAAAACGGTGGAAGGCTGCAGTGCGGAAACCGCTCGTTCTACCTCCTGTTGGATAGAACGGGTCAGGGTGCGTTTCTGTATGTGGTGTATAGCGGCTTGTGAGTCTGTATACACTGTGCACTCTTGGAGAGAGGGAAGGTGGGCAAATAACTGGAGGGCATGTGCAATGGCGAGGACATCGAGGAACAATGCGTCTGTGGCGTGTAGATACGGCCCGCTGGTGTGGGTTTCGGAGGCAGGGAGGTGTGGATGGTACAGGGCGTAGCCGCAGGAACCTCGAGGAGCCACGAAGGAGGCATCCGTGTTGGCTACACCCTGGATATCAAAGAGAGGGGAATGGTGCTTCGCGGCCGCATGACGACGGCCGGCGTGCAGGACGGGTGACATGTTGGTCGGGAGGGGAAGGATACGAAGATTGGGAGCGGGGGTGGGAATAGGAGAAGTAAACGGGGAGATTGGAACGGCGAGATACCCGCTTGAGTCAATAAGCACTGACCCTGACGGGTAAGGGAAAGCCGGGCAAGCTGCGTGTTGCATGCAAGTTCAGGCTTATAGTTAATTTGCGCTCAATGTCCTCTATTAATCATTCCGAGTAAGCGAACGCTGTGCTCGGCATAACTTTTAAGCCTTTTATTATTTCACATTATTCTCGCGGTTTATATCGCGCGGACGTGTCTGGCTGCAATCTTGGAGGAAGGTTCAAGGATAGAGCGTGCGCCGAGGTCCATAGCTATGATGTATTGCGGTTTATATTGTTACGCATCGTTTAAGATGTCACGAGTGCTACTGGACCCCTGAATAGGAAGAACATCAAGACGTTGGCGGTGACCGCGGGCAATCCAAAAAGCGACCGCATTTGCTAGATATTCAGCGTTTTCTTCTCGCGAACTCCGCGAATTCGATATCCCAGCATACTAACGACGACAACCAAACCGCGTAATTACCGCACGTGCAAAACTAAACATCGTACCAAAATTTAATCCCGAATGCATGACGGAGCGTAGTAGTTGGCTGCACCGAACTGAATTACTGAGCTGTCCTATCACTCGTAATAGGGCTTGAGGCGGGTCACGTGGAATACTCGTGGTTAAAGGTCTGATCACTCGGCATGGCTCGAAGTTGCGGTGGAGGGGTTTTTCGCTTAGCCCTCGTCGCTGTATCAGAAGCCACACACGCACACGGTTTCCAGGTGCACAATGAGTATCACGCTGTCCAAGGTTCGGCATCACGGCGTTGCTGTACCTGAATCTGCGCCTTGATCAGCTGACGAGCTTCATCGGCGCGTGCCAGGAAGATGCGGCCCCGTGTGTGGGCTGGAGGCGGTCAGATATGGCAATATGGCGTCGAGGATCGTCGTCACTTCTCGGCTCTGAACGAAAAAGAGTGGGGACATGTATGGCCGCATTATGTGAAGGTCACGTAGAGGAGCACATCGTCCCACGCTTCGTGTTCTATATCGATCCACATGGAAGGCATGTCGGCAACGTTACTTTCACTCTTTCCGCCAAACCATTCGTGTGGGGATGGTACGATGTCGTTCTTCGGTGGTCTGCGTCGCTGTGACGAATGATCGGTTACACACCCTCAGCCATGTACAGGGTCTGTTCTGAAAGTAGTAGGACTGGTTTTTTCCTGGGCGAACGGGCGGACGAGAGGTGGTCTGCGCGTGCAGGGTCGTTGAAGGGGGGTATTTTGGGAATGCTGGGGAAAATCGGCAGTAGGCTCTCGGCCACTGTAGAGAGGAGGTCGCTTGTACTGTGAACCCCTGTCGAAACATTTCGTCACGCAGAATCGTCGAGCGTTTACTGGATCAGCGATACGCGATCAAATTTTGAGTAAATCTTCGTAAAACGGGCAAAGGGATTCACAACATGATTAAGGAGGCCTACGGTGACGCTTCTATAGGTAGAGAGGAGGTCGCTTGTACTTTGAACCCCTGTCGAAACATTTCGTCACGCAGAATCGTCGAGCGTTTACTGGATCAGCGATACGCGATCAAATTTTGAGTAAATCTTGTTAAAACGGGCAAAGGGATTCACAACATGATTAAGGAGGCCTACGGTGACGCTTCTATAGGTAGATCACGTGTTTTTTGAGCGGCACAAGCTTTTCCAATAAGGTAAGGAAAGAGTGGAGGAAGACGACCGCTTCAGACGCCCTTCGACCAGCAAGACCAACGAAAATGTGTAGCGAGGGAAGCATTTACTTAACATTGATCGTAGAATGAATATCAGAATGATTGCTAATGACGAGCTTTCCTCAAACCAAAGTTTTTGAGATCGTGACAGAAAACTTATCCATGAGGAAAGCGTGCGCGAAGTTGGTGCCGGGAGTGTTGTCAGAGGAGGAAATGGCCAACCGGTAGGATCTTCTTCATCATGTGAATGAGGACCCCGATTTTTTGCCCAGCAGAAGGCGGCAACACTGCCTCAGGCCCCCTACAGCCTCCACTTGGTCCCGCCAGACGTTTTTCTATTCCCGAGAATAAAATCGACGCTCGAGGGGAAACATCACAGATCGGTAGAGGTGGTTCAACCGGCCGTGACGAGGGAGCTAAACAGCATTCCGGTCCAGGCGTTCCAGGAGGCGTACGAAAACTGCAAAACTCATTGGTAGCAGCGTGTAGGTGCGCAAGGGTGCTGCTACGTTGAAAAATTGTAATCGTTTGTACTATTCTCTTGAATAAATTTTGTTTTAAAAAATGAGTCCTACTACTTTCAGAACAGACCATGCATGCAGTGCCACTGTCGGGGATTAGGATTTGAGGGTCGATGTGGCACAGCAGGTTTTCATGCACGAACTTTGTGAATTCTAGGTTTCAACCTCTTGGGAGAGCTTAACCTTTTTAGCGTAGCGCGCCTTGTATTCCGTGGGGATAATGATGCATTAATTCGCAAAATTGGAATTCGCGTTCTAAATGCTTAGTGATGAGAGAGCAGGCTAGAAATGTCTCGGGAAAAGGAGGTGCCTATCGTTGAAACATTTTATGACGTCTCGAAAATTTTTGTCGGCGCGCGTTGTTGTTTTCCAGGCAGATGGTTCTGAGAGCATTCAAGAGAGCGTCGTCATTATTAGAGTCGTCGCTTGGAAAATCTAGCGGCGCGAGGGGGAAAAAACGGCATCAGAGTGCTGGCATCTGTTCTTGTATGGTACGGTCATGCCGTATTCCTTTAGCCGTAGCCTAGCGGACAGGTTTTTGAGGTTGGCGAGCCAGCGAAAGGCGTGACAATCTGTGACGTCTCTCAAAGGATCCGTATGATGATACGGCTGTTATTTCGATGTTTCCTAGAGGATGCCAAGAGATTCGTCTTTTGATCCGGCTCTCGACATACTCCGGTTTACTTAATCGAGGATCCGTTCTTGACTTGCCTTGATTGCAGCCAGAATAGCCCTTTAGCCTACGTCGCTTCCGTTAGTATGGAGCTCCGTGACGGCATTTTGGTCGAAGTGAGCCAGAATTGGAGCTGCCTGTAGGAGGCGATGAAAATCTGAAAATATGTTGCGCTGCGGTGCCTCTCAAGTGAAAGGCGTGTCTCTCTATGCCAGGCGTGCCAAAGACTCGTGATTATAGCGAAATCTTCCATAATGCAGGGGTAATAAGCGCCCATTGCAAGGAAACTGCGGACAGCTTTCTGGTCCTGCACCGGCTGGAAGGTGACGATATCTCTTGTTTTCTCAGTATCAGGCCGACATCTGGCGTGGTTCACAATGTGCTGCAAGAAGTTGCGTTCCGTGCAAGTGAAGCGGGATTTCTCATTTTTAGAACGATAGCAGAGGAATTTTTCTCCTTGCTGGACCGATTGGAGTCGTCGAAGGTGATCCTCGAAGTCGCGGCGAAGATGAAAACATCGGCAAAGTTGACGAAGCACGTCTGCCACTTTAGGTCGATAAGTACGGCGTCCACGAGTCGTTGTAAAGTCTCCTTTTCAGGGCACACTCCAAACGGAATGAGCTTGAATACATGAAGCCCATCCAGAGTAATAACCACTCTTTTTTCGCGCTCTCAATCGACTTGCCAATATCCCAAGTAGGTGAATCCAAAAAAACCTATTTGGGGTAGCAGAGGGGATTTAGAGCATCACCGATAAGCGGATCGGAAGAAAAGGTCATTTTTAGTGGTGATCGTTTTCTTCTGGTGACAGGTACGTGGCGTCAGGGTATCATGTTCATGAAGAGCGTTGGGTCGCGGCTATAGGCGGTCACCTCGCAACGGCGTCGGAGGGTCCTGTCCACTTTTACGATAAGCAACCTCCCCCTTAGAGTTAGCCGTTTTAAATATTCCTTCGGGGCTTGGCCAGCTTCTCAGCGGAGTATTGCCGTAAGATGACAGAGAAGAAAAACGACGTTCCTGCGTACGGCACCCCATGTTTCGGACATCTCCTGTAAGTCGAGAGTCAAGACTGTGCCGGTCCTTCTTGACTGAGGTTACACCTATACATCAAACCAGACGACGGCTACAAGGTCTTTCGTCAGAGTTCGGGGCTCTCCAGTTTAATCCGAGCGTGAGGACACAAGAATTTTCCCCTAACCTTGACCAGATGTCACGCGTGGTTCTTGTCATCTGAACAGGAAAAACCGCACGGCGTTGACAGCAGACACCGGTAAGCCCCAAATCCACCCCGGGTAAGTTCGTCAAGCCCCCTGAGGAATAGTTAAAACCGCAGCGTTTGAGTGGGACGTTGCTCGACGACACAGTGCACGAGACCTTTCTACGCCACTACGAGGAGACCACATAACGCCGCGATCAACCGCTGTTTATGAACATGGTGCTCCGACTCCCGTAAATGCGATCTGAAGAACACAATCACTTAAAAAAGACGTTTGCACAATCCCGCTTAGCGACGACGCTGTAAATCACATCTATTAGTCACCTACCTCCAATAAGGCATTCCGCCCCATCTCCCTCGCGTCTTGCATTGGCAAAGTCTATGAACGGGTCGTTCACACCTGGCTCAAAAACTATATTGAGGCTAAGAACCTCTTTTTCCCATACATGCTTGGTTTCCAGCCAGGACTTTTCGCCCAAGACGCCTTTCGCCTGCTCCAAAACGGTGCACTCACGGGCATCCCATCTGGAGGCGAACACTTTATCCTCACCCTGTACATCAAGGCAGCATTAGACAGCATCGTCCATATAGACATACTGAAAAATCTCAGTCATATCAACTGTGGCACCTGCTTCTATCGGTATATCACTACCTTCCTCTCCAACCACACCGTCAGAATCGTCATGGGAACCACGAGATACCAGCCCTTCGACACCCCTTTTAAGGCTATCCCATTGTCCTCTTCCTCTCTTTTTTAATACCACTATGGCCCCTTTGAGTTGACCAACTATTTGCTCAAGAAGACGTGGCTACACCATGTATGCTGACAATATTACCTTATGGTTAATTCGGGGCTCCCTCGCTGCCAAGGAAGAGGATCTTCAAGAAGCCATCCTAACCATCGAGGATTTCATCACTAGCGGCGGCATGCATGTGCCCTGAAAAAACCTGCCGTCACTCGAATACAAGGACTTCGCTACAAGCATCCGAATCCATCACCGTCTCATTGCGGAACACCTGATTATTCGAGTCCACGTCCCCCAGGCTCAACACGACGACAAACCCAACTACACCCTTCATACCCTCCGCCCTTCGGTTCTCAACATTGCCCGCATGACGCGCCACATAGCGGGGCACAGAAAAGGCATGCGCGAAGAGGACACTCTCCGGCTCGTCAAGGCCGCAGCTATCAGCTACTTCCACCTCACCAAGACCAACCAATACAAGGCTGAAGTCCTAATTCGCACACTTTTCAAAACCGCTCTCGGACTCGCGGTGATTGTGGGCATCCGCAAAACCTTCGATAAAATCCAAGATGCGGTCTTCTTCTCCCAACGCACGCGCTCACTTCCTACCTCTGCGGGACGGGTCAACCTCCAAAACATCGGGGATCCCCAAGCAACCTAAACACTCGCCCTAACAGGAATATTAGCCCCCCCCCCCCCCCCCCCATCATCCGCACGCACGTTTTATCCCCAAACACAAGCACTCTGAACTCCAAAAGGCCAGGAGACAAGTCCGACTGCGGCATCTGCGAAGGCAATACGGCCATGATTCTAGCGTTGTCTACGTTGACATCGCTTTTTATGCCCACCCACAGACATACGCCTGTGTTGTCGTAGACAGTACCAACATTCCACTTCTGGTAGCCTCAGTCCGAGCCCCAGACGCAACCGCCGCTGAAGCGATTGCCATCGCCCTCGCCATAAAAATCTGTGACACCCACTTCAACAGCGCTCACATATTCACAGACTCGCCAGCCGCCAGTCGAGCGTATACAAGCGGCCGCGTCCCAAGAAGGGCGCTATACATCTGGGACACTCTCCATCAAGACCACGTCATCATCTGGGTGCCCGGCCACGAGGGCTTTCATGGCAACCTCAGGGCGGACATCTTAGCTCTAGAATATACTCACCGAGTGAGGTCAGACCCTGAGGCATTGTACCCTTCAACTCCCACTTCTCCAACAGGCTCGAAATGCAATGCCTCATAGACTCCTCTACTTTCTGCCGAATCCCTCCCTCTCCTCTGCACACTTTTTCCTCCTACGGCGTCTTCAAACAAACACGTGTTTTGAGACTACAGTATTTACATCGCCTACGCCCAACACTTTACGAAGACAAATGCTCTGGGTGCGGAGACAACCCAACACTAACACATATCGCATGGACGTGTCCCTGGAAACTCCTCCATCTAATGCCGCGTAATGCGGCTCTGGAGCAGTTGAAGGTGGAGCTGACCAGCCCATGCCTCGACGACAAGGCAAAGCTCCTTCTCATCGCCAGGAGCTCGGCACAAGCCTCCAGATACTTGGACTCACGGCCCACCCACATGCGCTCCAGCCACCATCTTCAAAAAATGTTTGCGCACTCACTCATCTCCTAGACACTTACTTCAGTTTTTTCGCAATGTGAACACTGTGCGGTCGATGTCCCCGCGAAATAAAAACTCGCAAAAGCACCGTGGCAGCACCGTGTGAACAGACAAAGTTGATGTAAATTCCCAAAAAAGTTGAGCATGAGTTCCTAACAAAGCCCGTACCCAATAAAAACAGGTGGACGTCAGTGGTAGAATCACACCACCACCCTTACACTTCGTGACTTATGAGATGAATATGCCACCCTTGCAGCGCTTTAAAAATAGCGGAATAATCCGTGTTCCGCCTTAGTAAACATGCGGCAGCTATTCTTGTGCACTCGGGCCGTATTCCTTGCTCGCCATACAAGCGGAGCTTTGGGAGTGGCACGGTTTAACGCGTTCGCATCGTTGCGCATTTAAACTTTAACTTGAAAACTATTTGCAACGGCTCGATGGGGTTATGAGGCGAAAAAGCTGCCATTGGCATCTGGAGAGTGCCTGATGCCCGTACAAGGCAGCAGCATATAGGCAACAGAAAATTCTTAACACACTTGAACGATTTCACTTTCACACAAATTGACTGATCGAAAGATATTGTCAATACAATTCAGCAAGAAACCATACAGTATGAAAAACTGAAGTGCAATCAAACTAAAGTGAATACCATTCGGTGTACAAAAACTGGGATGAGAAAAAAAGTTTCACGCGTCTGTTGTCTGTCACATGTGCTTTAGTCATAATTTTCAGAGAGAAATTTGTTAAGCAAGCATGGCAAGTTGTGTGTGAGTGACTGCAGCATATAATTTGTATGTCTGCGTGGTATCAGCCATGTCTCAGATCCACGGGTGCAACAATTACTTTTCTGTTTCTGCAACTCCGCGAGGAATTTTATTAGGCTCTTCGACTTTTCTTCACAAAATAAGTATGTGTACAGTAGACGAAACTCATAGATTTTTTCATCGCTTGTCATGTTATATCGTCTGACTGGTGGTGCAGTTGAATGTAAATAGGACCCATTTGAACTGCAACGAAGTGCTTTCTTTTCAAGAAGGAACAGTGTTTGAATATTTGTTTGGGTGTTTGTGGCCCAAACCAGTGCGCAGTAAATTATGTGAGAGGAAAACAATGCATGATAAAATTGAAGATTTGTTGTATGGGGAAAAAAAAACGGCACAATGCTAGTGCGCCGACTGATGTAGAGAGTGTCTTTGAAAATGAATGAATGTGATGAGTGCATGACATGTCAGCAGCGAAGGTCACGCGAAGAATTTGTTCTTAACAATTTCTAAGGGTTCTCCGAGAACCAACCTTTCTTCTGTCTATGGCTGCTTGCCTGTAGCCATGAACATCTTGGCCTTATATTTATTGCTATTTATTTTTAAACAACTCTCATTTGACCGATCCCCAATCATTGCACGCTCTTTTTTGGCTTCTGCTGCTACTTCGTCTACATTTTTACCAGTTAAAAAGGTGCTCGTGTCGTCTGCGTAAGGCACGCATACTGCATTGTTTTCCTTTTGCACGATATCGCTGATGTAGATGTCGAAAAGAAAGGGCCCTGAAATACTCCCTTGTGGCACGCCGGAAGTCAGCAGTCTGTGGTATGAGTTACTTTCTGCGATAGAAACTCGCTGCTGGCTATTCAAAAGAAAATATTTAAGTAAGGCGGAACCAACTCCTCGGACAGCATAAGTGAGCAGTTTGTTTAGTAATATTTCATGGTTTAGGCGATCAAATGCTTTGCTGTAGTAAATGAGAATTGCGAATGTGAGCTTGCCTTAATCAATATTCGAAATTATTAATTGTTAATAATGCTGTTTTCTTTGACCTGTCATTGCAAAAGCCATGCTGACCACCTGAGAGCATGTTATATTAAAAAAAAAAGCTGTTCATTCGCAAAAGAACAATTCGCAACTAAACCTTTATAAAATACAGGAAGCACTGAGACTGGTAAACAGTTATTAACATCATTTTTTGCCGCCTGTATCAGGAGGAGGATATAGAAGAGGAAAGGCAGGGAGGTTAACCGAAAGAATAATTGGTTTGCTACCCTACACGGGGGGAAGGGGGTGAGGGGATAAAAAAAAGAAAGAGAAAGGAGAGTAACAGAAAATTGAAGTCACTATAAAACATCACTGTTCTTTAATGTCACAGCCTATCGTGCAGGCCAGAAGTTCTTAAGAAAAGAAGCGGAGCAGTGCCTTGCAGGCCTTCTCCGCCGACGACCGCCGCGGCCAGTGGCCGAGAATCTTCATTTCCGTGAAAGGGCGCGGATCTAGGCGCTCCAGCACACGGCTGAGAGACTGCCTTTCGGTGGTGTAGGCAGGGCAGTCACAAAGAATGTGGGTTATGGTCTCGTCATGCCCGCAGATGGAACATGCAGGACTATCAGCCATACCGATTAAGAATGAGTAGTGGTTGGTGAAAGCTACACCAAGCCAGAGGCGACACAGCAAAGTTTCTTCTCGTCGTGGTAGGCCTGATGGTAGCCGGAGCTTCAGATCTGGGTCCAAGGATTGTAAACGGTAATTGCAAAATTGGCCGGAATTCTACACGGCAAGCGTGATGTTCCGCGCAAGTGCGCGAAGCCTGCTCGCTGCATCCGATCTCGAAATGGGGATCGACACAAAATCGCCGTCGTCGTGAGCAGTTCGCGCGACCTCATCCGCGCGGTGATTACCTGCTATGCCGCTGTGCCCCGGTAGCCATTGGTAGATAACGTCATGTCCTTTGTTGATGGCAAAGTGATGTAGCTGTCGAATTTCTCCGACCAGTTGTTCATGGGCTCCACGGCGAAGAGCAGCTTGTAAGCCTTGGAGGGCAGCGTTCGAATCGGTGAAAATAGACCACCGCTGAGGGCGCTGCTGACTGATGTATTCAATGGCGACACGAAGAGCGGTGAGTTCTGCACCCGTCGAAGGAGTGCGGTGACCTGTCCTAACTCTAATTTCTGTAGTGCTTGCGGGTATGACGACGGAGCCAGAAGAAGAGATAGGGTTCACTGAGCCGTCGGTGTAAACGTGCACCCGGTTTGCATGGTGCTCATGTAAATATTCAAGGGTGACTTGTTGTAGTTCTGTCGGCGATAAGTCTATCTTCTTCCTGATGATGCCAGGTATCGAAAGAAGCACACGGGGATTGTGCAGGCTCCAAAGTGGCGAGGACGGTCTAGAGGCGGGTATAAACTGGGACGGCAGAATGGCGGGATGTGCGTCAATGATGTCTGTAAACGATGTGTGCGGCCTGGTAATAGGAAGACTGGCAAGATGGTGAGAGGAAACCCGGGAAATGTGCCGGAAATGTGCCCTCAGTGCGTCAACTGTTAAGTAGGTAGGGATTGGATGCTCCTGGGCGATAAGTACAGATGCGGCCGTAGAGGCACATTTCGGCAATCCTAGGCAAGTCCGGAGAGCTTGAGCTTGAGCGCTTTGCAGACTTCGTATGTTTGTTTTTCGAATATTTCCAAGTACAGGGAGGCTGTAGCGAAGAAATCCCATGAATAAGGCGTTGTAGAGCTGCATCATCGACCGCACCGACGCTCCCCACGACTTTCCCCCAGGAAAGGCGAGAACGTCATAAATCGCTGTCAGTCTCTTTTTCATGTATGAGATATGAGGGGTCCACGATAGATTTCGGTCGATGATTACTCCCAGAAACCGATGACGTTGGGTATTGCTGTGCCGTTTATGCATACGGTATAAGGAGACATGTTCTTTCGTGTAAAGGCAACCAGCGAGCACTTTTCGGTTGAAATCTGTAGGCCTTGCTGGCGAAGATAGGCCGCAAGAATACTTGACGCCTTTTGAAGTCTCGCTCGAACTTGTGGGAGCGTAACCCCGGATGCCCAGATACAGATGTCATCCGCATATATTGAGAGTTGCGCCGACTGTGGTAGTATATCGACAAGCCCGACAAGTGTAAGGTTGAACAGCGTTGGGCTGAGGACTCCACCCTGCGGGACTCCACGGGAAGTGAAATGAGAAGATGTTGGGCCTTCCTCTGTCTGCACAAAGAGAGATCTGTTGGATAAATAACTACGTATCCAGCAGAATACGCGGCCACCAAGCTCGGCAGCTTCCAGAGCGTCCAAAATAGCCTGGTGGGTTGCATTGTCATATGCGCCCTTTACAACAAGGAACAATGCCGCGGTCAAGGGCTTCAAATGTTTTTGGCGCTGGACGGATGACACTAGGTTTTCCACGTTGTCGATTGAAGAGCGGCCACGTCGAGACCCAGACATTATATCCGGGTATCAGATGTGGCTATCAAGCAAGCGGCCTGATAACATGCCAACGCCCCTTCTTCCTTTCCCTTTCGCTCGCTGAAGCCACAGCTATAAATCTATGCGCAATAAAGGACCGGGCGTCTTTTCTGGCCTAGCTACATATGTGTCGCGTCTCTGCATGAAGCGATCGATACATGCATCTCAGAAGTGGCCCGGTGTGCGCAGCTGGATTATTCAAGCAGCCGAAGCAATGGACATCGTGAAACCGCCGGGACCATTTCAGTTGACTGGGAATGTCAGAAGAAACTGGCTAATATTCAAGCAGAAGCTGCAACTGTTCCTGACAGCGACGGCGACCGCCACCCCAAAGTCAGCAGCGGTCAAAGCAGCGATCCTTCTAAGCGCTGCCTGCGACGAGGCACTGGACATTTACAACAACTTCAGCTACAGGAAGGTGAGTCCAAAGATGATTACGACACGCTGCTCAAGAAATTTGACAGTTACTTCGACGAAGTCTAAGAGAGGTACGTATTTCGTATGCGGGTGCAAGGTGAGTCCGAGCTATCTGAGCCCTTTTCACGAGACCTCAGAACGCAAGCTAAGCTCTGCAGTTTTGGTGGCCCTGAAGAATCCATGGTACGAGACCAGATTGTTTTCGGCACTAATAGTACCCCGCTCAGAGAAAAAATGCTACGAGATTAGAGTCTCACATTGCAGAAAGCAGAAGAGATGTGTAAGGCAGCGGAGATTGACGCGCAGCAAAATGCTACCTGGTCCAAAGGCGACGTCCACGTTGACTACGCCGTAAGAAACCAGCCTGGTAAAGAAAGGCGGATTCGATGCAAGCAGTGCAACCAGGCGCACTCGCTGCGAAAATGTCCAGCTTACGGGAAGCGCTGTTACACTTGCAACAGAATGAATCATTTCTTGTTGTGCTGCAGAAGTCGCCAAGTCAACCAAATATTTATTTATTTATTTATTTATTTATTTATCAATACTGCAATCCCCTCTGGGGATTTTAGCAGGGTGGGTTACAATAAATACATAATGAAAACAATAACACAGACACACAGACACAAATATAGGAAAAGGTAGAAAGCGATGAAAACTTCCATGTTTTGGACGTCAGCATATGTGGTGTCAACAGGCAAGCAGGGCTAGATTGGACAATGCAAGGCCAGATTTCCGGATACGTCATCAGTTTCAAAGTTGACACGGGCTCCCAGGCCAACCTTCTTCCCTTCAGCATCTTTCGACGCATCTGCAGTACAACGCCCCTGCGCAAGAGTAGAGCGGTTCTGACTGCCTACAATGGCAGCGTTAACAAGCACGTGGGTGTCGCCACAGCATCACTGCTCCTGAACAAAGCCAAGCACGAGACGAATTTTTTTTATCGTGAAAAAAGGCCGACAAGCAATCCTTAGCTTTAACACGTGCCTGCAATTTGGCCTCATCCCAACAGTTGTCGATGCCGTTAACAAGCAAAATGGGCATGAAACACCAGAGCAAATGGCCCTGCACCTTTTCAGTGGAACCGGCTGCGTCAAACAACACTACAAGATGGTCCTGCGGCCCGGTGCGGTTCCAGTGGTACAACCAGCTAGGAGGGTACCCTTCACACTAAGGAAACCCCTACGTGAAGAGCTCAACCGCATGGAGAAGGCGTCCATCATCAAAAGGGTAGACGAGCCCACCGAATGGGTAAGTCCCTTGGTCATAGTTCGCAAAAAGAATGGAAGCCTCCGGGTGTGCATGGACCCAAGAGAAATTAACAAGCACATCATGCGTGAGCACTATCCTATGCCCGGACGTGAAGACATTGAGTGCGAATTGTCAGGGGCGCGACTGTTTTCCCGCCTTGACGCCAACTCCGGCTTCCACCAAATACCGTTAGATGAAGCCACGTCGCGGATATGCACGTTTGCGACTCCGCTCGGCCGCTACCCAGTCCTTCGGCTCCCTTTCGGTACTTCGTCTGCTAGTGAGGTCTTCCAGAAGACGCTCGCAGAGATCTTTGACGGCCTTCCAGGGGTACATGTATATGTTGACGACGTGCTAATCTGTGCAGCAGCAAGCAGCAGCGGGATGAGCGCTTGCGAGCAGCACTGAGAAGGGCAGAGGAAGCTGGTCTTACGTTCAACTGTGAGAAGTGTGCCTTCGGTGTGAAGGAAACAACATTTCTTGTGGACGTCATGAGTGAACATGGCATACTGCAGAGTACTGATCTAATTTCAAGCATTCAAGCTATGCCACACCCGAATGACAAAAATGCAGTACGCAGAATGCTTGGAGTCAACTATTTCCGCAAGTACGTGCCTCGACTGAGCGATAAAACGTCCCTACTTCGCAGCTTGATGAAGGAGAACGTCGTTTTTGACTGGAGTTCGGCTCATGAGCGTGAGTGGAAAGAGGTCTGCGCAGCATTAACAACGCCTCCTGTGCTGGCCTTCTTCGACGCGAAGAAAGAAACCAAAAATTACGAGTAACTTTAGCGGCTAAAGAGGTGAAAGGCGAAAGCCTGAGAGCTGCATTCTGCTACGCGATTGTTCACTGCATATTTTGTTGGTGCATTAATTAACTGCCAATTAATGACGCTTAAGCTTCGCCTTTAGGAGTGGAACGCGACAGCGTGCTGTAGCGCTGCCACGGAGTCCAAGGAACGCCACCACCCGTTCGGCGCGATGCGTTGCCCTTTGAACGCAACGCTTTTTGAGGAAAGGAAATGGGGCTCTAATTCTCTGTCATCTCGGTGGACACCTGAGCCGCATCGTACAGGAAGGGAGGAAGTGTGAGTGAAAGAAGAAAGAGGGGCCGTAATGAAGAAAATGAAAATTGTATTTGAGGAAAGGAAATTACGCAGTAACTGCCTCACATAAATTACGCAGTAACTGCCTCACATATTTCTGTGGACACCCGTCAAAATTAGCGCGCGCTGACGTCACGACAATTTGCACCAATCTGGAACGCGGACAAATACGCCTTGCTTGTCGGTAAATTGGTTTTGGAGGAAAGGAAGTGTATCTGTCTCTCATATCTCGGTGGACACCTAAACCTTGCCATAAAGGAAGGGAGGAAGATGGGAGTGAACGAAGACACCGTATTCACTAGGCGCACCTTTTTTCATTCCAAACCATCGAGCTGGCATGGCGGAGTCTGGAAGTAGACTCCGCCAGACGCGATAGCGGACGGTCGCAGAATCATGGGCTCCCACGGAGCGGCGATGGCGGCCGTTGCCGGCCGCGGAAACAGGTTTGCCAGCGACGCTGATAAGGACTACGAGATCGTTCTGCCTACCCTGCCCACCGGACGTGTTGCTTTAAACACGGTTTTTCTGCACGGTGACGTGCGTGTGCGACCCTACCGGGTCGAAGCCTTCAGAGACGCCCTCGCAAACGTTGGTGCGCTCCCCGACGTCGTGGCGTTGGGGGCGTACCAGATAAACCACGTGTGGGCGGTGACCTTCAGCAGCGCTCACGCCGCAAAGAAACCGGCCGCCATGAAGGAGCTGGAAGTCAAGGGACGCCGCTGCATCGTCTTCGACCTAGAAGACCACCAGGTGAAGCTGCGCCTGCACTGGGTGCTACACGGCGTCGCGGACGAGGACATCCGGACAGCTTTCGCGGCGTTCGGCAACGTGACCGAGGTCACCCGGGAGAGTTGGCGCGTCGCCGGCATGAAGGAGAAGGGGTCCACCACAAGGACCGTGCTGCTAAAGATGAAGCCTGGCATGAAGGTGGATGACCTGCCCCACCAGGTTCGTATCGCTGGCGAGTTGGCTCTAGTGGTGGTGCAGGGTCGGCCGATGCAGTGCCTGCGCTGCGGCGGTACGGGGCACGTGCGCCGTGATTGCAAGCTGCCCAGGTGCTCGAAGTGCCGGCGCTATGGACACTCCGAGGCTGACTGCGTGCGCACCTACGCGTCGGCTACCGGGCGTGTAGCGGCGAGCGACTTCGCAGAGCTCATGGACGTCGTCGAAGCGGAGGAAGCAGCCAGCGGCATCGACGACACGGGCAAAACGGCGGGGGTTGCGCCGCTGTTTCGAGCAGTAACACCGACGCTGCTGGCGCACAGGAGAGCGGGTCGCCAACTACAGACGCATCTTCGACGCCTGTGGAGACGCCCGAAGTTGGAGCAAGCCCGCCAGCGCACGTGGACGCGGAAACAAAGGCGGCCAGCGATAACCACGATGAGAAGGCCCACGCCCGCATGAACACCGGCGTGACTGCCCCTGCTAAGCGTCCGCACGCCGAGACCAAGGCCGGCGGGGAAAAGGCAGCAGAGCCCAGCGTCGAGGAACCGCCTGCAAAGGCGCCGCAAGCACGACGGGCCAGTCGGCGGCCGCGGCCAAAGGTTCCGGCTGAGAAGTGTGGCGCCGACAAGGCGCCTCCTGACCAGGAGCACGTGCTCGCGCCGGATGACACCGGCGGCGACGGCATCGTCTAGCGACGCGGAGGTAAGCACTATGCTTTCGGTCTCTTCTTCCTAAGTTAAAATGGCTTCTGTGACTCCGTTTAAAGTCGCCACCCTAAACGTCAGAGGCCTGGCAGTTAAAGAAAACAAAGCCAGCTGGACCGACTTATAACGGAGCAAGATATTGATATACTGGCAGTGCAGGATGTCATGTCTGGCATGCAAGAACTGGGCGTCGTAGACGTAGCATCGAAGGAACGTTTATTCCTGCTACTTGGCAGGAAGCCAGCAGGTTACATACTGAGCGCGGTGGGCCCGTGCGAGCGGTCTTTTAAAGCCAGCACGGGCTAGCCGATAAGAGATAGCCGGGCAATGAGCATGCGCAGACAGTACGCGATAACACGCGTGCTTGGTTTCGCGCGCACACAACACAGGAGACTAAAGTTGACGGTGAGGAAGAGACCGGGAGCATGGTGCGACGTTTCACGTCTAGATATTTTGCTGTTGTTAGCCATGCGGTGGGCACATCGGCTGGTTGTATTCTGTTTGTTAAGAAGTTGCCGGGGCTAGTGGTACACGGTCATTATTCGTGCTTGTCGGGTCGATACGTGTCGATAGATTTTTCGCTGTGCAACACTGACTGGCGCATTGTTTGCCTGTACGCACCTAATGCGGTTGATGGCCGAGCCGCGTTTTAAGCATGAAATGCTTTTAGCTCCCGTTGTGGGCATTGTGATGACGTCATGCCGAGACCGAGAGCCATCATCCGGGCACTGAAATCCACTCATCCGGGCTCCGAATTCCACTCATCCGGGCTCCGAAATGAGAACATCCGGGCACCGTACGAGACTTAACGAGATTCAACGAGACTCTCTAGGCCCTCCTACGGGACCGGCACACAAGCGCCGGTTGCTCTCCAAACGAGTCACAAAAAATAACTGCTGCCAGTGTATTCTCAATGTTTATCAAGATATCAGTTGTGGGGATCCATGTTGCCCCTCGCCCGGCGGATGCACCCTTCTCTCTCTCGTGGCCTACCGCGGCTCTTCCTCTGGCGGCCCCCGACTAGGCGCGGCGGCGGAGGGAGCGGAGGGGAGGCGCCCGCGACTACGCGTCGTCACGTGGGCAGCCCTCCTTGCCCACCCCTCTCGGTTTCGGCGGCCGCACGGGCCGCGCCCACGGGACACAGTCGGATGGAGAGTTGACAGCGAGCCTTGAGAGAGAGCGGACGCGACATCAGCGGCGGCCCAGGTGACCTGAACTGCTCTGTGCCTGTCTCCCGTGCCTGTGACCTGTGCCTGTTGCCTGCCGCTGCTGCCTGCGCGCGACCGAGGAAAGACATTGGGAGATCCCAATTAAAGGTTTTGCCTGCGGGCTTATTCCTCGGAGGTGTTGTTCTTCGCGGCCACAGGTGTGGTCGAGCTAGCGGAGTGGCGTTGGCCCTGAGTTCAGGGTCCGAACCGTGCCAGTAACCCCACATTTTGGCGCACCAACGTGGGGCCCTTCTGGAGTTCCAGGTGGGGTGCTAGCTCACGAAGAACAGCATGACCAGCCCGCGCTACGGGCTGCCGGACCTAATGATGTTGGCTGATGTATGCGGCGAAGCACGGGAGATCTCGAGCATCGTTTCCGTGGCCACATCTAAACCGACCGCGGATGCGGTAGCGCAAGGTCCGTCGGGCGCTATGCATGAAGCCGCAGGCGCGGCTGGCGTCCGAGATATTGCGCCAGGAGTTCCTGGTGAATACTCCGAGCTGGAGCAGCCAGATGGCTGTGGCTACAGGAGTTCCGTTCTGCTGAACGTGTCCCCAGGCGCTCCCGCAGATGTGGGTCGCGCAACTGGTTACGCGCCGGGAGATCCCGGCCAGCAAGGAAAGCCAAAGTCAGGTGTCAGTGGCTTCCAAACGCTCCGCTACGTCTCAGGCGCGTCCGCAGATGCGGTTCGCAAACCGAGTTTCCACCCAGGAGATCCTGGACTGCTCGTTGAGCCATTGCCAGTTGGCGTCGGCTACTCGCTCCTTTCAACTCCTGCGCACGCATTCAGACCAGGTGGTCTAACTGCGTCGACGCCCGCAGATGCGGGCAGCGCTCCCCGCCAGATGGCAGAGGGTGACGCAGCGCACATTGCTCCGGGAGGTCCCGAGCACCACTACAAGCCACCGCCAGTTGGCGAAGGCAAAGTTCACGGTCGAGACCGACCATATGGCCTTAACCTGGCTGAAACGCCTGCGTGAGCCCAGCGGGAGGCTTGCGCGGTGGGCCCTGACACTGCAACGCTTCGAGTTCGAAGTGCGTTACCGCAAAGGCACTGCAAATGTAGTCGCAGATGCGCTGTCACGGGCGCCGGTCACTGACACCCAACCGGCTGGCCAGGACGAGGAGGAGGCAGAGTGGCAACTGTCTCCCCCTCTGCGGAAGGAGCTCGTTGCGGGGAGTGCCCCGTTTTCGAAGCCCCGAGAGCACGTGCACCTCGTTGGAGCGGGGATCCCTCTCGAGGTTGCGTTCAGCAGAGAAGAGCTTGTCAAGGCTCAGCAGGAAGACTCATTCTGTCAGGAGTTGATCAATAGTCTTAGTGAAGAGACAGACACTCCGACGAGTCAGGCCAAATTGCGCTGTGAAGCCACTGGTAGTGTGGTTGGCGCTAACTCTAGTGTCGCTGGTATTGCGGCGAGTGAGTTGGAGAACTTCCTGCTGGACCGGGATGGAGCTTTGCTAAAATACGTGCCAGGCAAAGAAGCCTCGGATGAGAGTTTCAAAGCCGTTATTCCGCGCAAACTGCAGCGCGCCGCTATGCGGCACTATCACGACGCAGACGGTCACGGGAGCGCTCCAAAGACATGGCAGAAGCTTTGTCGGTTTGCTACCTGGCCGGGAATGAAGGCTGACGTATGTAGATATGTACGAACATGCCACGTATGCCAAGAGAGAAAGCCTAGAGGTGGAAAGGCACCCGGCTTACTCCAACCCGTCATAAGCACCAAACCCTGGGAGATCCTGGCGTGCGATTTGATGGGGCCGCTGCCGCGCAGCAAACGAGGGTACAGATACGTGCTGGTAGTCACGTGTCACTTCAGTGGGATCGCTGAATTGTACTCGCTGCGAAAAGCGACTGCCCGGGAGATCCTGGCAAAGCTGTGTGAAGTGTTTTGCCGCTACGGCTTCCCAAAGCGGCTGATCACTGACAATGCCACGTATTTCACATCGAAAGTTTTCCGTGATACGTGTGCAGCAATGGGTGTCCGGCAGCAGAAAACCACGTGCTACCATCCCCAGTCCAATGTGAGCGAGCGCCAAAATCGAGATATCAAGCCGCTCCTGGGCGCATATGCGAGATCGCACAATGATTGGGACGAGCACTTGGACGCCATCTCCTTCGCTCTGCGCACGAGCACAAATCGCTCGACCGGCTTCACGCCGGCTTTTCTCATGTTTGGCAGAGAGCTGAACACGCCTATGGACACAATTCTCATGGAAGGGTCGGAGAGTGTCCGCGAAGTCACGGCAGATATTGAGGACTACGCAAGGCGATTGCACGAGCGTTTGGCAAATGCCATTAAGGAGGCGAACCGCAGCCGCGCGAAGGCCAGGGCAAGTCAAAAGGCCACTTATGATCGCGCACACAGAGACGTGGACTTTCAGATGGGAGACCTCGTTCTCAAGCGCAATCACGCACTCAGCGATGCAACCGCAGGTTTCGCGGCCAGTCTAGCGCCCAAATGGGTGGGACCCTTCCTGATCGCTGAGAAGCTTTCGCGGCTTAACTACCGGCTGAAAGACCCGAGATCGGGCCGAATCAGCGGACCCATTCACGTGGGAGAGCTGAAACAGTACTTCCAGAGGGAGGTTGCTGTGGAAGCAGAAACGCCACCCGCGCAAGATTGCGCAGAGGCGAGCGAAGCCCAGAGAGATCTCTACAGGCATCGCTATAATACCCGAAGCCAGCGAGCTCGCTGGGGCAACGGGAGAATGCCGAAAACGTGAGATCACGCACACGGCGGCGTCGGTTGGCCAAAACAGCTCGAGATCGAGCACACGGCGAAGGAACGCCAGACGCGCGAGATCGCGCACGGTGGACCTTATGCAAGGAAATCCACACTGGTAAAACGAAGTGTTCAGATCTAGCTTGTTTAGCTCTAAAACGACGTGGCACGTGGAGTTAAGCACGAATACGTGCATTTCACGCAGATCGGGAGATATTACGTTTTTGAGTGTAAATTCACGAGCACTGGTAAAACGAACTATTCGAATCTAGCTGTTTTGCTCTAAAACGACGTGGCACGTGGAGTTAAGCACGAATACGTGCATTTCACGTAGATCGGGAGATATTACGTTTTTAGTATACATTCACGAACACTGGTAAAACGAAGTGTTCGAATCTAGCTTGTTTTGCACTAAAACGACGTGGCACGTCGAGTTAAGCACGAATACGTGCATTTCACGCAGATCGGGAGGTATTACGTTTTTGAGTGTACATTCACGAACACTGGTAAAACGAAGTGTTCGAATCTAGCTTGTTTTGCTCTAAAACGACGTGGCACGTCGAGTTCAGCACGAATACGTGCATTTCACGCAGATCGGGAGATATTACGTTTTTGAGTGTACATTCACGAACACTGGTAAAAAGAAGTGTTCGAATCTAGCTTGTTTTCCTCTCAAATGACGTGGCACGTCGGGTTAAGCACGAATACGTGCATTTTTTTTTATTTATTTGGTCGTACTGTTAACCCTCAAATGAGGGTCGTTACAGGGAGGGAACAAAAACAAATACATAAATGAGCAATCATGAGTCAGAGTTCAAAATTTGTGCACCATTTCTCAAAAATATATCAACACCTAGCTCAAATTGTTGCACGTTCATACTCTCCACAACATCACTTGGCAATTTGTTCCACATTTCAATTACATCAGGGAAGAAAGAATACCGGTACACATCCGTACGTGTGTTAATAGGCTGTAGTACCCTGCTGTGGTTTTTCCGGGAACCACGTTTTAGAGGCGCTTTCACATAATGTTCTTTATTTATTTTTAATGTCCCTTGCATTATCTGGAAAAAAAGTTTGAGTCTATGTTTTATTCTTCTAATTTCCAGCGTTTCCAATTCACACTGCTGCATCATCTTTGTAACCGAGTCAGTACGGCGGTACTTTGAACACATAAAACGTACTGAAATCCGCTGTACTCTTTCTACCTTCTTTTTTAAGCATTTTTGGTGAGGGCTCCACACAGCATTCGCATATTCCAGAACTGGTCGTATAAACGTTTTGTAGGCGACTAACTTAATTTCTCTAGTTGCGTTTGGAAGTTTTCTCCTAAGAAAGCAAAGCTTCTGGTACGCTTTTGAATAGATATTCTCAATATGAATACGCCAGTCTAGATTATGCGTCACTGTCACCCCTAAGTACCGGAAACTTTGCACCTCGACCAAGGTATTTTCTCCAATATTATATTCAAATCTGATAACGTTCTGTTTTTTAGTTACGTGAGTGTATGTAGATTTATTGTAGTTAATTACCATGCCCCCTCTTTGGCACCACGAGTTTAATGATTGTAGGCATTTATTTAGTTTGATCTGATCTTCCGTGCAGGCTACACGCGTGTAAATTAGGCAATCATCGGCGAATAGTTTAATTTTTACAGGTGGGTTAATATTAGACGGAATATCATTAATATACAATAAAAACAAAAATGGGCCTAAAACAGACCCCTGCGGCACTCCAGACACAACTTCACACTTCGCCGACTCACTTTTTCCGATTCTGACCCTTTGATAACGGTTTTTTAAATATGCCTGAATCCACAATACTACATTTTCACTAATTCCTAGGCTCCTCAATTTGGAAAGTAGTTTATGATGTGCAACTTTATCGAATGCCTTCGCAAAGTCTATACATACAACATCTACCTGTTGGAATTCATCTGTAGCTGTACAAAGGTCATGTACAGTTTCGATTAGCTGTGTCACCGTCGAAAGGCCAGATCGGAAACCGTGCTGAACTGGGCATAATAAATCGTTTTTTTCTAAAAAATACAGAATATGTTTTGCTATTGCATGCTCTAGGACTTTACAGCACACAGAAGTGAGCGAGACCGGTCTGTAGTTGTTTACACATAGCCTATTGCCACTTTTAAATATCGGAACAACGGTGGCATCGCGCCAGTCCTGAGGTACTGAATGATCCCGCAAAGATTTGTCGAATAAAAGCTGCAAATAATACGACATCCATTCAGCGTACCGTTGAAGAAATACCGTTGGTATTTCATCTGGGCCACACGATTTTTTTGCGTCCAACCTAAGCAAATGCTGGAACACGCCCTCCCTTGTAATGCGTAGGTCTTCCATTGGGTATTGTATTGCGCAGACTAAAGGATCACCGTCACTGTCACATCTATCCTTCGTGAAAACTGATTGGAAAAAATGATTAAATACGTTTGCAATATCTTTCTTTTCTGTCACGACTGCGTCGCCATCCACTATCTGTTCTATTTCATTCTTTCTATCTGCGAAATATCGCCAAAACTTTTGTGGCGAGCTTTTAAGGAAGTTTGTAAGCGTTTTATTGAAGAACGTTTTCTTCGACTCCACCAATGCAGATTTTAGCATTTGTTTGGTTATTGAAAGTTCTGTTGCCCTGCTTTTTTTCTTCCTTAACCTTTTTATCTTACGCTTAAGGTGTATGATGCTCCTAGTTATCCATGGATTTTTTTTGCTGTGATTTCCTTATACGTGTGGGGACAAAATGATCTATGCAATATTTGATTATGCCTTTAAGTCGGTCCCATAGTTCTACACTTTCGCGGTTGGATGCTATTTCAAATTCATTAAAGCTTTCTTCCAGAACGTCTAGGATGGACGTGTCATTCGCACGGCCATAATCCTTAACATGCATCACGACATATGGTTTCTTACAGATTCTTGTGTGCAGCGGTACATTCAAGCAAACCATCTTATGAAGCGCTAACTGAAAAAACTGGTCTTCTAAAGAAACTAATTTCTGTTTTTTTTTACTTCAAGAAAATTTCAGTAACCAAAACAGAAAATCTTCCTATTTGTTGTGTTATTTAACAGATATTTTTTACAATGTACGCACCTTGGCCCTTCCGCCACGTGCTGCTGCGATGGCGGCGCGCGCGGACGAACACGTGGGAGCCGGCATTGCCAGCCCGGTCCAGCAGCCACCACTCGGCGGCGGCTACATTCCAGCAGCGGTGGGAGCAGCTGTAGAAGAGCCAGAGGGGGACGACGCCATGGATCAAAGCACACATCGCAAGCGGTGCCGTTCCACCCACTCTGAAGAGGGGGAGGGGAACAAAGGCAGCGGGGGGCGAGGAATCTGCTGCTAAGCGCGAAGCGCTGCAGCTCAATGTTCCTGTCTCACCTCCCCCTCCGCGTCCAGAGGGAGCGACCGCAGGACAAAGAGCCAGGGAGGTGACAGCCGACAATGGCATGTCTGCCAGTGCTGGCTGCTTTCCCCCTGCTCTCGCCGGAACGCAAGCCCCCACCCTGACTGACCAGCTGCCGGTGACGACGTCGGCTGACGCGGCGCAGAAGCCATCAAACCCAGCACGTGACCCAGAGGCCGCAGCTGCGGCTCTCAGTCGGAGCGCGGGGCACGCTGCCAGTGTGCCTGACAGCAACGAACGCCACGCCCCCCTGGCATCCTCATGCTCACTGGAGACCGCCAGCCTGATCCCCTGGCGCCATGCTTCAACCCGAGCACAGCGAAGGCGAAAGGCTGCCCTGCAGAGAGCTGCTGCTGCTGTGGCGGTCCATGAGGAGCTCCACTGGACAGTCCTGTTCCGGCCAGCGAAACGCGGCGTGGCCATAAGCAGGGAACAGGGCTGGGAGATTGCTGAGGAGCTGGGACCGCGCCCAGGCGTGCTGGCGGTTCGCGTTAACACGCGGCGGAATGTGGTGGCGGTGGACACCGGCTGCGCAGCTACCTTCGGCTCGCTTCTGGCCGCGACTGTCATCCGTGGCCTGGCTGTGTGCGCCAGGCAGCCAGCTCCTCGCAACCAGTCCAGTGGGCTCGTGTTCGGCGTGGACGCGCGCCGCTCAGCGGACCAGCTGCTTGCCGCAGTGTAGTCGGCGGTGGCAGTGACGTCGGCGTCGCTGTCGAGAAGCACGCTGATTCTCCGATTTGCGGCGCCGATCCCGCCGCCGCATGTGTTCATTTACAGGCGGCGCCTCGCTGTCCGGCCCTGCCGCCCGCGCCCACTGCAGTGTTCCCGCTGTTCCAGCCTGGGCCATGCCACCGAGGCCTGCAGAGCTGCTGCCCGCTGTGCCCGCTGCGGTGCACCACACGACACTGGAGCACGGTCCAAGGGAGCACCAGCGGAAAATCGCGCTGCTCAAACTGCGGCGGTCGACACCCTGCCACGGACCCTTCATGCCCCCACTGGCAACGAGAGAGGCATGTCGCCACGATTTTGGCTTCGTCAGAGGTGCCTCTCTCACGACGGGCCGTGCGCGCGGTTGTACGTGAAGAAACGGCTCCGCAGGCTGCACAGCAGCAACCAAGCAAGCGCAGCTATGCGCAGGTTGCGGGCCACAGCGAGCAGCAGCAGCAGCTTTCTCAGGAGCAGCGGGGGCAACATCCCAAGCAGCCGGCCGGTTCCCGCACCGCACCAGTGAGGCCCGCACCGACTACCTCCGGTGGTTCCCCTCTGGACGCACGCGATGCCTTAATCGCGCGCCTGCAGGCCACGTTGCGAGCACTAAGCGTGCTCCTGCCAGAGGGCTCCGAGGGTCGCCGCATCTGTGAGGAAGCGACAGGCCCTCCTGCACTAAACAGCCAACAACATGGCTAGTCGCCGGGCAGCACCCCGCATTCCCACAGTCCTGCAATGGAACGTCCGCTACCTTGCAGCGCGATACGCTGAGCTCCGCTCACACATAACATCCGAACAACCAGAGGTGATCGCGCTGCAGGAAACTTACGTCCGGCTGCGGGATGGGGAGCACCAAAGGCGGCTGCCCGGCTACATCGGCTACCATTCACCAACGAAGTGTGAGGAGTAGTCATGTGTATCAATCACCTGCGGCGACCCAGCCCATCGACCCGGAAAATCGCGGGCCTCCATTTATGTGCGGCGCGACGTCCAGCACGCGCTCGTCGGCACGGCGGCGGCGACGTGACGTTCAGGAGTGCGTAGCAGTGACAGTGCGCGTCGGGGGTGTTGACACATCAGTGGCCAGTGTTTATGTGCGCCCAGCTGTGGCGTGGAACGCGCTGTGTTTTCGTGCAGTGTCGTCGTGTTGTGCCCCGCGCCAGCTCATAGTTGGTGACTTCAATGCCCATCACTGTGCGTGGGGCAGTGCGCGCAACGACCGGCGCGGCGACGACCTGCATGACACAGTAACGGAGCTGGGACTCACTCCCCTCAACACTGGCCAGCCCACCTTCCGACGGCGTGGATCGTCAGGCTCCTGCATCGACGTTGTGTTCGCGTCCAGCGGCATCGAGGCGACACTTGTACCTGTCTGAATAAACTTCTTATCTTATCTTATCTTATGGTGTGGCGCTGCGATCGCCGAGGTGAGCGGACGTGTTCACATCGGCTGTGTCTTCTACAGATGTTTTCGCAGCGATTTCAACAGCATTTTACCGCCAATATTTCACCAACGGATCCGTGAAGTCGAGAGGCATCGACGGATACCCAGTTTTGAGGTGGGCCACCATTCTTCTCAGAGATATTGAATTATCTGCATTCCGACCACGCCGTAGCTTCGCTGGGCCTAGGCGCGTTCGCCAGACGCTAGGCCTAGCGGGCGCAACAGCTGCGCGCCGCCGACGAACGCGGCGCCAAGTGTACGGACTGTTTTGAACGAAGCGGCACAAGCCGACGAACGTCACTCAAGAATGAACGTGCAAGTGATGGGGGAAGACATTTCCGCCGAAGAAATTACCGAAGAAGCCGGATGGAAGACCGCCGGAGAGCGGTGTTCGAAAACCCGGGACCGCGGTATGAATTCGACGCACGACATCGAGGCAAGAACGAACGCGCATGGCACCAGCCAGCAAGGTACGAAACCCAAGAATGTCAAGGGAAAGGTTATTAAAGCGGGACGCATGCCCAGACTACCGAAGGAGGAAATCAAAATCTTGGTCCGACCACAAGGCGGTCTCGACATCGTTAAGGTGGGCGCCCCGACGGTCACCGCCGCAATCTTCGCAGCCGCTGGCATAACGGGAGATGAAGGTCAAGAAGACACGGTCTGTCCCAACTCACACCAGAACATCGTCGTCGTCAGCACAGCGAAACGAACGAACGCGGACCGCTATGCCAAAATACGGCAAATTGACATCCAAGGAAAATCACATGCAGTCAACGCGTATGAAACGGCACCCGATAATACAACCAAGGGAGTGATTCATGGCATCCCCATTGCGCACGGACCCCAGGCACTGGACGAGAACATCGTAAACCCGAGAAACCCACTTGCACTGGCGGCCAAACGCATAGGCACTACGACCACGGTCGTTATTGCCTTTGACGGACTCAAGGTGCCCAACGTCGTCAGGTACGGCGCAACACTCGTCCGTTGCACGTTGTATCGCAAGCAAATTGACATCTGTTACAAGTGCGGACGCCTCGGCCACCGCATGGACGTTTGCCCAAATCCCGCCAACCGCATATGCAGGGGATGCGGAGACCGCGACCCCGACAAGGGACACCAGTGCTCGCCCAAGTGTAACCTGTGCGGCGGCGCTCACATGACGGCCGACAAGGCCTGCAAGGCAAGGTACAAGACTCCGTACGTGATTCGCAGGCGACGATGGGAACGCCAAAACGCAAATGCCCAACTGACACAGCAAGACTTCCCGCCCATCCAGCCGCCCAGACTGAGATCAACGTCGAGTTCGCGTGACGGATCCCGCTCCCGCAGCCGGCAAAGGGACAGCCGCGATCAGAAAACATCGAGATCCAGGACACCAACTCCCGGAGACAAGGTGAGCTGGGCGGATACTGTCCGGGGCACCGCGCGGGAGGGGGTCGTAACAGCGCCTGTAGTCCCAGGGCAAAATCAGCAAAATCACAAAGCCGATAATGGCATTTTAGAGGCGCTCAGGAAAGAGAACGCAGAAATACGAAAAGAGAACGCGGTAATGCGCGAACTAGTGCAAAAGCTCATGCTGGAGATGCAAGAACTCAGACGCGAGCACGCCGTGGTGGAACAAAACAAACAAATCGCACAACAGCAGGTGCCAGCGAGCGTTCCGGACGCGAACGCGCCCGCCCCGAAGAAACGCGCGCTACAACAACAGCACGAGGGCGGTTTCGAGACCCAGGTTCCAGCCGAAATTACAGACATCAAGACAATGCTGTGCACCATGCAAAGTACCATTGAGACCCTTCACGCAACAGTCCTCGGGCTAGCAAACAGGACCACTAACATCGAAGGAAACATGCAGATAATCATGAATCACTCCGTATTCACGCAACACGGACACGTGCCGGCTAGCTGTGATGCGGGACCGAGCCACCATCAAGGGCAGGCGGACAACTCGCTTCAGCATCAACATGGCCAATGATAACCAAGGGATAGTAATATGGCAGTGGAACTGCCGTGGCTTCGTCGGCAAAAAGGCGGTTCTACAGCAACACATCCGGCACGCAACACGTAAACCGGACGTAATATTACTCCAAGAAACACTCACCAATGCGGCTACTTTGACTGGCTACAAAACGCATGACAGCAAAATCAAGGGGAGGGGTGTATGCACGCTCGTTAGGAAGCGTCTCACATTCGTTGAACACGAACTAAGTGGTGTCCAGATGGAACACGCTTTCATCGAACTGATACCCACCAAGCAGAGGAAACAAAGTATATTCATATTGAACGTTTACAGCAGCCCGTCAAAACACCGCCAACGCTTCCGTGCGCTGTTTCAGAAGACGCTGAAGATTGCCGGGTCCCGGACGTTGATTGCAGGGGGCGATTTCAACGCGGCAGACACAGCATGGGGTTACGGATACAGCACGACCAAGGGAAGACAACTCGGACAAGATGCGCATGAACTCGACTTCATGTTACTTACGGACCCGGCGCACCCGACAATAATCGGTAACTCTATTACCAGAGACACGACCCCGGACCTTACGTTCGCCCGAAATACCGGGACGACGGCCACCACGTGGAAAAACACGTCGACCGACCTTGGGAGCGACCACATGATCGTCGAAATATACGTCCAGACGCCAGACAAGGCGCAGGACAGTAAGCGAAAGTTCCAATGGACCGACTGGGAAGACTTCAGAAAGAAACGAGACCAAAAAGAATCTGCAGGCGATACAATCACGGACATCGAAGCCTGGACCCGCTCGCTGGTTGCAGACGCCAAAGCGTCAACCAAGACCGTCGAAACTGAGGTTGAAACTGACAAGATGGACAGCCGCCTGGCGCATCTCATCGAGGCGAAGAATTCGATCCTGGCCAGGTGGAAGGGCCAGAGACTCAATCGGAGACTTAGAAAGAAAATAGCTGAGATCAACCGCAACATCGAGGAGCACTGCCGAACGCTCAACCGCCAGCAATGGGACGAGTTATGCAATGCAGTCGATGGACAACTGCACAACGGGAAATCGTGGAACCTGCTCAGGTATCTGTTGGACGAAACGAAGACCAAATCCCATCAGAGTGACTGCCTCGCACGTCTATTACACAGGGAGCTCGAGAAGTACAGTGAAGATGCAGTGACCGTCCAGTTACTAGCCAAGTACTTGCCGCACACGTCGACTGCACAACACGGCCCTTATGATGGGGATCCGAATGTAGAATTGGATAAGGACTTTAGTGCAGAAGAGATCAGGACCGCGCTGCACAACCTACACAGCAGATCGGCGCCAGGCCCTGACGGTGTGTCGAATCGCGCCCTGAAGAATCTTGACGACAAATCCGTGGAACAGTTAACGGCATTTATCAATGACTGCTGGCAGCGCGGCACCCTCCCGCAACAATGGAAAACTGCGAAAATGATACTAATCCCGAAACCCGGAAAAGCACCGAGCCTCGAAAACCTTCGCCCCATATCGCTGACGTCCTGCGTCGGCAAGACCATGGAGCACGCATTGCTTAACCGCTGGCAAGCCCACTTAGAGCACAAAGGGGCATACCCACCATCCATCATAGGATTCCGCCCACAATTGTCCACGCAGGACGCAATGATACAACTGAAGCACCACGTTCTTGATGGCAAGACGAGAGGCACCAAAGCAATTCTCGGCCTCGACCTTGAAAGCGCGTTCGATAGAATTTCGCACTCGGCGATCTTACACCAGATATCGCGCCATAACCTAGGTGTACGCACGTACAACTACGTTAAAGATTTCTTGACAGACAGGCGAGCTGTTTTAGTGGCAGGGGACCTCCAGCTAGAAGAGCAAACGCTGGGGAGCACCGGCACCCCGCAGGGCTCCGTCATCTCGCCCACGCTCTTCAACCTGGTCATGATCGGCCTAGCAGAAAAGCTACAAGAACTGAAAGACGTCCGGCACACAATATACGCCGACGATATAACCCTTTGGGTGCACAAAGGCAGCGACGGTCACATCGAAACGGTACTGCAACTAGCAATCGAGACAATAGAGGAATACCTAGAGGGTACGGGTTTACGATGTTCGCCGAAAAAGTCGGAACTCCTACTCTACCGCCCCACGCAGAGGGGCAGACCACCCGGGAGTGGTCGGAATGCGGCAACGACAAAGCGCGAGTACGAAGAGATCAGACTACGTACGAGAAACGGAGCAACCATCCCGATAGTACACACAATTAGGGTCCTCGGCATGATAATCGAGGCCAACGGCGTCAACGGCGAAACGATCACTAAATTAAAGCACAAGACAGCTAACGCCATGCGAATCCTCAAGAGGGTCACTAGCAGAAGAAACGGAATGAGGGAGGAGAGTCTCACACGACTCATACACTCTTTCGTCATTAGCCATATTGCGTACGTTGCGGCATTCCACAACTGGTACAAGGGAGAAGAAGCCAAGATCAATGTCCTCATTCGCAGGGTGTACAAGATAGCACTGGGTCTACCCGAGTCCCCCAGCACGCATCGCTTGCTCCAGCTCGGACTTCACAACACGCTTAGCGAAATCGCCGAGGCGCAGCGCACTTCACAACTGGAAAGATTAACGGGAACGACAGCAGGCCGCCAGATCATGGAAAGTCTCGGCATCCGTTACCACGTACAACAAGGCCAGAAAGTAGCCATTCCAAACGCGATCAGACAAACGCTAAGAGTCGACCCGATTCCACGAAACGTCCACCCGGAACACAACCGGGGAAGAAGATATGATATGATTGAAACAGCGCAAGGCCGAAGGCCAAAAAAAGAGAGCAGAGGAAAGGAGGAAAAGGACAACACAGCGCTGAACTAGCAACTGACATTTATTTAGCACGCTGCGCGTATAAATACATTCAGGCACCAAAATAGAAAACCACGCATAGAGCAATTCATGCACCAGGATCCCTGCAAGCAAACACAAACTAAGAAATGCGATTCAGGAAGCGAAGTTCTTTTTGTGATAAAGACACTGATGCAGCACTTACACATGTATCACCATACTTCTTGATATTCGAAGCCTCGATAATTTCCCGGCAAAGCTGATCTTTGTTCCTAGCAACAACTCGGCAAAAATTAAACTGTGGGGTGCAATCACAATCACGGCAATGCATGCTAAGGTTACGAGACTCTTTGTTATCTACATTGTTGCGGTGCTGCCTGAGCCTATCATTTAAGCACTGTCCAGTCTGGCCAATATAAAACCTATTACAAGTGAGAGGAATGGAATACACGACATTTTTTTGACACTTCACAAATTTGCATTCATGGTTTTTGGGGCAATCGGGGGAAGTTTTCCCTGGGTTGTTGACACGCGTACACAAGCTAGATAACTTAACGGGGGCCGAAAAAACAACATCCACTCCGACTCTTTTACCAACACTTTTCAAATTATGTGATATCTTGTGGATATAGGGAATGGCTGCTACTCGCTTACTTGTTTGACGTTCAGAACTGGCGGAGCATTTCAGTTTCTTCAACAAAACTTCGGCCACAGAAGAAAGCACGTGAAGCGGATAGCCACTAGCAGTAAGCCTCTCTACCTGGTTACTACCTGGTTACTCTCTACCTGGTTACTCTCTACCTGGTTACGGAAGAAGAGTGGCCAGGGCCAGAGCTCTCCTGCACAGCCACTGAGACGATACGGGGACAAGGTTCGTTGACGCCGCGGAATACGCAGAACGCTCGCGATTCGCGGTTGCGGTCGTCGATTCATGCGGCAAAACGCGCATAACGTCAAGTGTAGCGTGCGAACGCGCAGAAGAGGCGGAGGAAGCGGCGGTGGCACTCGCCCTCACGGATCCGACGTGCACCGTGGTTCTCTGCGACTCGCGTCAGACGGTTAGAAACTTCGCCAAAGGATGGATCTCACAGAGAGCGGCCCGAGTCCTGAGGAACCGACAAGTCCAGCAGGAGGTAGAATTCCAAACCAGAATTCAATGGTTCCCGGCGCACATGGGAGAAGTATCGAGGAAGTATCGCAACCGCAACGAGACGGCACACGCAAAGGCGCGCGAGCTCGCGAACCGCGCCGGCGACCGTCGTCCGTGGAATAGCACCAAAGACTGCTTGACCAGCTACAACGAAATTACTAAGGCCGTCTGCCTGGCCCGCCGAACCTTCCCTCCGCCCAGCGACAAGCTGGACAGGGCGCACGCGGTGACCCTCAGACAACTGCAGACGCTCACGTACCCCAACCCGGAGCTATACCACAGGCTTTACCCCGGTACATACCCGACAAATATATGCAAGGTCTGCAACGCCAATGTAGCCACTTTAAATCACATGCTCTGGGACTGTAACAAAAACCTTCACGGTGCTAATTCCGGAACCCTCCCGCCGCGGTTGGCCGCTGCCTTGCGCAGCCCCAGCCTCGGGGACCAACTCTGGGCCGTCCAGCAGGCCCGCGAGGCGACGGCGAGGCAGCGCCTCGACGTCCCCGCGTGGGAGACCTAAGGCCCCGTCGGCGAAAGCTCTGCAGGACTATGAATAAAGTTGTTACCAAAAAATCTTATCTTATTTTATCTATCTTACCTGGCGTCGTGCACCATCCCTCTGGGGCTCGGATCACTTCCCCATCACCATAGAGCCCACTGCTAAAGACGCGCGCCCCATGCGTACGTACGCAATCGTGAATTGGGGCCGCTTCCGCCAAGAGGTGGACGCCGCCGCTGCGTCCGGCGCCGATTACTTCACCAGTCTTGTCCGGAGCGCCCTCGCAGCCACGCGTCGCGCAGAGGTGCGGGCAGGTCAGCCAACACCCGACAATAAGCTGCTCGATCTGCGCGACAAACGGGACAAGGCGGAGCGCAGGGCGCGACGGACGGACAAACCAGAAGACTGGACGGTCTACAATCGGCTAGACGCAGCGGCAAGACGTCACTACAACAAGCTCTATCGACGGCAGTGGGCATCTCTCTGTAACACGATGGAGAAGGATCGCAGCTCGCGACGGCTCTTCACCACACTGCGGCGCATCACTACAACTCAGAGGAACCCTCAGCCCCTGGCCGCTCTCGCCATCTCGAGCGGCCAAACAAACCAACAGCTGGCTGAGCAGTTCGCTGACCGATTCGCGCCACAGTGCAACGCGAGCAGTGCAGTGACGACATCGGGCCCCAGTTTAGACGCCAGTGCCTCTTCCCCCGCCCCGGATGACGGCCCGTGCAACGCGCTCTTCACAGCGGCGGAACTGAACGACGCGCTGCGCCACTGCACCCGCCGCTCAGCGCCCGGGCCAGACGGGGTTACCTATCAGATGCTGCGCAACCTGGACGCGGAGCAACTTCAAGTCCTCCTGCGGCAGCTCAACCTGGTGTGGGAACGCGGGGTGCTACCTGAGGAGTGGCGCACAGCGGTCGTCTGCCCGATACCGAAGCCAGGCCGCCCACCCACGGAGCTCAGCGGATACCGGCCAGTGACGCTAACGTCGGCGGCATGCAAGCTGATGGAGCATATGGCGCTCCAACGCCTGCATGCGCGGGCCGCGGAGGCGGACTTGTTCGACGAGCGTCAGACAGGCTTTCGCGAGATGCGCTGCGCGGCAGACTCAATCGCTGACGTTGGACGGATGGATGGATGGATGGATGGATGGATGGATGGATGGATGGATGGATGGATGGATGGATGGATGGATGGATGGGTGGATGGGTGGATGGGTGGATGGGTGGATGGGTGGATGGGTGGGTGGGTGGATGGATGGATGGATGGATGGATGGATGGATGGATGGATGGATGGATGGATGGGTGGATGGGTGGATGGGTGGATGGGTGGGTGGGTGGGTGGATGGATGGATGGATGGATGGATGGATGGATGGATGGATGGATGGATGGATGGATGGATGGGTGGATGGATGGGTGGATGGATGGATGGGTGGATGGATGGATGGATGGATGGATGGATGGATGGATGGATGGATGGATGGGTGGATGGGTGGGTGGATGGGTGGGTGGATGGATGGGTGGGTGGATGGGTGGGTGGATGGGTGGGTGGATGGATGGGTGGGTGGATGGGTGGGTGGATGGGTGGATGGGTGGGTGGGTGGGTGGGTGGGTGGGTGGGTGGGTGGGTGGGTGGGTGGATGGATGGATGGATGGATGGATGGATGGATGGATGGATGGATGGATGGATGGATGGATGGATGGATGGATGGACGGACGGACGGACGGACGGACGGACGGACGGACGGACGGACGGACGGACGGACGGACGGACGGACGGACGGACGGACGGACGGACGGACGGACGGACGGACGGACGGACGGACGGACGGACGGACGGACGGACGGACGGACGGACGGACGGACGGACGGACGGACGGACGGACGGACGGACGGACGGACGGACGGACGGACGGACGGACGGACGGACGGACGGACGGACGGACGGACGGACGGACGGACGGACGGACGGACGGACGGACGGACGGACGGACGGACGGACGGACGGACGGACGGACGGACGGACGGACGGACGGACGGACGGACGGACGGACGGACGGACGGACGGACGGACGGACGGACGGACGGACGGACGGACGGACGGACGGACGGACGGACGGACGGACGGACGGACGGACGGACGGACTGTCAATCAGTCGTGATTCAAAAGCGGCAATGATTCTTGTTTGTAATCGCGTAATATCATGTTGTTACAACCTAAACCGAAATGGCTAGCGGAAGTGTTCAGTCACCCATTCATCACGCCGATATGTTTACTGCAGGCAAATGTGCGCACAGCCGGCAGGAAATAAAAAGAAATGACGCTCCCGAAGATACATTTGCACTGCACCGATGTTTTCACACAGGTTACACAGTTTCTCCGGCGAGTCGTAAACCGAGCACCCATCATCACAAAACGTACTGAATGGAGCCAAGCTCGCCAAGCTCGCGTAGCGTCACGTCGCACACACGGCAATTCTCAAGCACAGTGCCAACACGAATCGCGAACAAAATGGTAACGAATGCGTAGCCAGCAACAACGTCATGTGCACGCTTCGGTCGCGATCACTGCAACCATCGCAACGAATGCGACTAGCTGCACAACGCCACGTTCATTTCAGCATTCGGAAAGCACGGCGTGCGTAGTGAGCTCTCGAAGGTGCACATTTCACTGCCTTGACGTAAAAGCACTCGCTTCGATCGCAATCACTTTCACTACGCGGATACTAGTCACTGCTAGGCAGCTCATGCACGCACAGTTCACCGTGAGCAGCTGTTGTTCGCCGCTGTGCGTGATGATCCTCGCAGGAATTAGGAACGCTTACCACAAACAGCTCCATATAAACACTTCGTGACACCGCCAACGCGTAGGTCTTGCGTCGGTTTGAAGAGGCGCTCTGTCAACTACATCAGCGTCGATTTCAACTCGGGAAACTGTCGCTGCTCGCCACTGCTGCACGCGGAGAAGTTCGCAGTCGCTCTGAACACTCGTAATATCAACATGTGGCCAATATAGTATGCCTCGCGGCATAGCTGCCACCACTACAGCCGCGAACTATGCCTCGCTCCCCAGTTCAGTCGACGGACGGCCATCTTGCCCCGGCAGGAGCGGATGCCTACGTCACGTAAAAAGCAGCCAATCGCTGCAATTCGGTCGCCGGGCGGTTCGCTCGTCCGCCCCAAAGTTGAAGTTCGCCAACTTTCCTTTCGCCTGCCGAACGGGGCGAATGCCTATTGTCTGGTCGTTCGGTTCGCCAGTCCGCCTGCCTGGCGGATCCGCTCAAAAGCGATCGTACAACGGCCTTTAGAGAGTCTCGTTTAAAATCCTGAAATCCCGTATGGTGCCCGTATGTTCTCGTTTGTCGCCCATGTTTTTCGTTCTGTGCCTCGATCCACTGTTGCGCCGCATCGCCGCGAGTCCGTCCGTGCGCGGTTTCCCGCTGCCGGTCCACGGCCAGGTGAAGGTCTCGGCATACGCCGACGATGTGTCCCTGTTCTTGCGGGACGAGGACAGCTACGTAGCGTTTTTGCGGCTGTTTGAAGTGTACAGCGAACTGTCCGGTGCCCAGCTGAACAGGGGCAAGAGTAGGGCGTTGCGTTTTAGCGCGTTCTCCTCAGACCTGTTGCGCGACGTGCAGTGGGTTTCCGCCGTGAAGGTTTTAGGGGTTTATTTGCTCGCGTCCGGCGAGCTGGCTCGCGAGACGTGGACCCGGCCAAGGGAGTGACACTCTCATAGAGCCAATGGGGACGTTTTTTTTTAGAGCGCAGCTCTTTGGCGTCCGTTGCTGGGTTTCGCGTCGTCGTCGGCGTCGGCCTCGTAACCAGCTCCGCCCCCAATGTCACGCTTTTCAATTGGTCGAAATGCTCGTGACGTCACAGTGCGCGAATTTCAAATGGGGCCAATTGTACTTTGGCTAGTAACCATGCAACCAATCAAAGGGATCGTATAGTGATGCTGCAACTAAGTTGGACTGAGTTTAGTTAATTGCTTAATTAATCAATTAGCCTAATTAATGTAGAGGAGAATGAAGAGGTCAGAAGAAAAGAAAAGAAAGACGCGCGCCGCAACGACAACAGCGTCCGCGGAAGGAGACGCTGCTGAAAAAAAAAACAGACAAGTACGAAGCCGCGTTCCCTCTACCACCACGCACTTCCCCACTCAGTAAGACGTTGCTCGTTTCATATACGTTGTGTCGAACATCCTAGACAGTTCCAACAATTGACAGGTTAATGACAGAACACGATGGATAGAAATATAATAATATAAATATGAAATAGCCTAATTAACCTTTCTAGTTAGACCGCATAAATCAATAAAACCGAGAACGAAATTGGTCGAGTTGGGGAATCGAACCAGGGTCTCCGGAGTGCGATACGAGCACGCTAGCCACTCCGTAATGCCAGCTGAATGGTTTGGAATCAACAAAGGCGCGTCTAGCTAATACGGCGTCTTCGTTCACTCCCATCTTCCCCCTTTCCCTTACGGCGAGGTGCAGGTGTCCACCCAGATATGCGAGAGAGAGAGATACATTTCCTTTCCTCAAAAAATAAATTTACCGTCCAGCAAGGCGTACAGCCGAATTGGCGATGGCGTTCTGTGGACTCCCTGGCAGCGTTGCAAGACGCTGTCGCGTTCCACTCTTACAGGCGAAGCTTAACATGTTAACCACACATCAGTAACACACGCAGACAGCCAATGGACGCGTCATTCGCTGGCAGCACTTGATTCATCATTCACAACCACATTCTTAACGTACGCTCCCTTGCCGCACATGCCAAGGACGTACACCATGATCACATTCTGCGCCATTCCTCTGTACTTTGCTTTGCTGAAACCTGGATGGATCCCGAAGAGCCTCTCGAAATCATAGATTTCCTATACTGCTGTGGTGCTCGCAGAGACCACAACAGAGCGGCGGGAGTCGCTATCTACTTGCGCACAGGTCTCTCTGCAATACCAGTCGAAATGTTTGGCACGTCACATGAAGTTGGCGAACTGTGCGCCGCAAAGTTGCCCAACGGCTTGCTGGTAGTAGCTGCCTACTTCGCCCCTACCGCACTCACGAAAGACGTCGTGCACTTCCTGCAACTCGCATTAACCGTCCATCGATCCACACCAATGTTAGTAGTGGGGGACTTTAATGTTGACATAAAGACAAACAGCAATTTCCTAACACTTATGCGGGAGAACATCCCGTTCCTCTCGCTCGTAACGCGTCCCACGGCTGTGACAACCTCGCGAGGCACTTGTATAGATCTCGTCTTTGAGAATCAAGCATTGGTGTACCAAGTCGAACATATATCAGTCTATTTCTCTGACCACAAAGCTTCCTTCATGACTGTCAAGAACTGTTAGTGGAGTCTTTGTTAAAGGAATACGTGTGAAAAATAAAAACAAAAATTCTGTGATAGCGCATACATGTGTTGCTCGATTTCTTTGCCTCAATCTATCGAAAAGGTGAAACAGCTTATTTGCTGCGCTCAAATTTCGCATTAGGAAGTAACGTAATCGTCGGTAATTTTTTCGAAGGCGATGGTGGCGGCACCTGGGAGAGGCGGTAAACGCATCAAAAATCCAATATGGCGGCGCGCGTTTAGGCGGCTGGTTGTGGCCGGTTGCTCGCGCTACAGTGCACTGTACCCGCGCGTTCCTGATGCTGGCGGCCGCTAGCTCGATCCAAGCTTTGTAAATAGTGGTGATTAACTGATCCCGCGCTGCATTCACGCTTGATTTCCTTAGTACTTACGGAATCTGCTCACTCGCTTTTGTATTTCGATGTGTCTGTTGATGTAGCATGGTGTATGGTGGCGAGCGGCGCGACTGCTTAGCAGCTGAGCTCGATCGAGAACGAAAAGCGTAAATGGTTTTTGTACAAAGAACAATTTATTAAAAGAACATCAGCAGTGACAATCGATGTCCAAAAAGTGATTTTAAGTATGAGTGACATTGCAGTATCAGTAACAGGCATCAAAAATCAAAATAAAAAAACGCCATTATGTAAACCTAGAAGACATGAGCGCGCAGAGAATATATAGGGGATAAAAAAAGGTATCAAGGTACAGTAAACATAATAAAATGCTACATGACTGAATATACGTTTGTACGCGACTTTGTAAGAGATTTAGGTAAATAGCAGAGAAGTAAAACATCTGACCTGTATTGAAACGCATCAGTCTGTGGCTATGAATAAACACGCGCAGAGGAAGGTAGAGAAAATTTTCAACCTTTGATTCGTGTAGAAGAAATCACAGTGCGTTGGGCTAGGGACAACATAATATGCTGCAGTGCTAGTTCTTAGTATAAAGACTCCAAGAAAAGCTCACTGTGTGACTCGACATGACGCCAATGACGCTGCTGCAGTGCGAATGTCGCCGACGTCGCCGTGCGTCGTCTGCTTGTCGTCTGCTGCCGCGTTACCCGCGTCGTCATCTTCGCAACTAATTTCTTTGATGTCTTATTTTTAATACCTATGGCTGGTTATAATTTAGTTCATAAGCATGTTTTATGCGAAGCATATTGCTAGAGCTACCACTCACGCCGTCGGCGTGGGACCCCTAGACGTCACGCCACGTGACACCGTGACGTCGCCGTGACGATGCCATCGCACAGACGCCGGAATGTCCTCGAGCGGCATTCCCGCGCATTTCGAACGCGCGTTCACACTCGCTGTAGGTGAAACGCTCGCTCCACCGGGCAGGCAGACGCGGCTTCCGTGGCAATCCAGGCGCTCACCCAACGCGCGTCTCGGGGTTAGTCGGCGTTCCGTGTAGCCATGCCGTTGTCTTCCCCCGCGACGAAGGCTTCTAGTGGTTGTATTAAAATGACCAAGTTTGCAACCAAGGAAAGCCATGTATTACCAAGCCTAGCCACCAATATGCTTCGCATCTGACTAGGCTTAACCTTAGCTAAGCCTCAGCCATAAGCCCCGTTTACCGCCGATACCAGGATCGCTGCAATCGTTTCGACCGGGGCGCCACCCTCGGCGCGGACGCGCAACTTGCAACATGCCACAGCCCTGAGAAGCGTTTGCGGGTAGGTAGGCTGGAAACGCTGATTGGTCGATGGGATGCGCTTCTCCGTGACGTTTTTTGACTTCGCCCTCGTTCTCAACCGGACGTGGCGTCAACGCGCCTTTCTCGACCTCTCCCTAGAGCGCCTGGGGAATCGCTAGGTGCACCCGCCGCGCCGCGCGTGCGTGGTGAGCGGGCATTCGTTTCGTGATCCTCGGCGCACTCGTTTCGAGGCGTGTGCAGCTATGGCGTTCGTGCGTGGTGCGCTCGTCGGCGACAGCCAGCTGAAATTTCTGTGCAGGTTTTGCTTGTGGCTTTCGCCGTTTCGCCAGGAGCACGTGGCTAGTGTCGTGCTCGTATTTAAAGTTTTTGCCGCGGCACTACGAGGATCCGCATCAGGCGCGCTTTGAGGAGCGCCGTTTGACAGCTACGCTGACGCTCTTGTCGGGCGTGCGCATTCTCAACCCCGAGGTAAGGACTGAACTACATTGTCGCAAGTTTTCTCGTGCATTGAGGGCTCACCAAATTTCGGTGCTTGTAACGAAACTTTTTTATTGCAGCATCGTTCCCTGGATATGCTTCTCGGAAGCCGATGTCATTGTTCGCCGCGGACGCTGGGCCTACTGCTCGCCGCCACGCCACTGTAGGTTGACGTTGAAGAGCTGCTCCAAACGGCCCTTTTCAGGGCCGCTTCATTGCTTCCTGGAAGATTGCGGGCATCCAATCTCGCGGCCGTGTTCCCTCTCTTTGTCGAAATCGGCGCCAGACATCAGAACCCGCGCTAGGCCTCGTTGCAGGGTTAAACGGGTGCAGTGTGGCTTTAGAGAAGTTATGACTTGCGCTTAGTCTAGCTATATCATTCACCCAGTACCAAGGGCGTCCGCAGAACTTTTTCCAGGGGGGTGCACCCGATGGCCGGTTATGGGGGAGGCGGCAGCTGTGTAGTTGTTTTCTACTAGTGCATAAATAATATCCGTAATTCCAAGGGGGGGCAACCGCCCCCCCTTGCCCCCCCTTCCGGACGCCCATGCCCAGTACAGTGTGCCTTTGCCTCTTTAGCGACTTCTCACGCCTTGTCGAAATCGGATTTAAAGCTCACGCCACGCCTCGTTGAATGGGTTAACCGAATGCAGCGCCTAGTTTTGTTTTTTTGTGTTCTAACCTGTAAGCAGTGCACCTTTCTTCGCTCCTTACTTTTGTTCTTTTCAGTCGTTTCCTGAATCCGTCGAAAAAGCCGGGCTTGCCGGATGATTGTTCGCCATGAATGGAACCACAAGGCGATCGCATCTGCATACACAGCATGACTTTGTTCTCTCGTGTTTTTTTTTTTAACAAGGATTGCTTCGACAGCTCGGGCAAAACGAGGACTGCGCACGCAGTGTCGTCGCTGCTTAGTGAAGAGGCACAAAACGGATGTCGTCCTTACTAAAGGCCCTTCTCGGGGCCACCTCAGTGTTTCCTGGGAGACCACGCGCTTTCCGCCCTGTGCACATGTTCCCCTCATTTCCAATCATTTGTAAGTTGCATATCAATGAATTAATAAATCAGTCAATGCACTTTATTTACCAGAAAAATTTGGCTGGTCACCCTGGGCTAAAAGCTGTGCACGCAGCTTGACAAGGCCCAGGGGACCATTAGATGACAGTTTTGAACGTAGGAAAAACAAGTTGGTACTTTAAAAGAACATGGAAAGTACACCAAACAATATAAGAGACAAACATTACAATCGCGCATTACAGTAAAGAAAAAGAAAACACTTTGACAGCAGACATACAGTATCAATTTACGCTATATACATACAAAAATTACGACATTCAGCACTATGGCACGAACTATAAAAACAGCACATAAAGCAAAAAAGAGAATGCAAGTTACAATAGTACAGATAGATTAGCTGTTTACATTTACATATGCATAAAATTAGTCCTCGGCTCCTTGGGCCTCCTTCAAATCCTGCAGAAGGCTTGAATTTGGAACTGCTAATATCAAAGAAGATTTAGAAGAACTTCAGTTTGGGGCACATGGTGCATAGTACTTGAGAAAATAAACAATAGCGCCTGCAATGACACACACAGAAGAAGAACGATGCAGCACAAGCGCTATCCTGCGCTCTACAGTATGGAACTGTGACTGTGAAAAATGAATCTTCACGTGAGTGAAATATGAGTCTTTAGGCTGTCTACAAAGCGTTATTACAGAAAGAAAGAAATATTAGTGAATGTTGTGTAAGAGGCTTGCATATTACTCTGTTTGTTTATTTATTTATGTTACCCCTCAAGGCCAGTGGCATTACACAGGGGGAATGGTAAATATACGAAAACTGAGAGAAAAATACAGTTGATTACATGAATATTAAACAGCGCCTGAATATACAATGTTAGCTAGTGCTACGCGGAACTGCTCATAATTTTCAGTGCCGGTAACTTCTGCGGGAAGATGGTTCCGGTCGCATGAGGTTCGCGGCCGGAATGACTGCGAGAAGCATTTCGTGTTGCATGACACACTTCCGACTTTGTGATCATGATCAATGCGGAGGGATAAAGAAACAGTATGGGGGATGAGGTGATCACGAAGAGCGGGATAATGGTACAGCTTGTGGAAGAGGGTGATACGAAACACTTTTCTGCGCGATGTCAGTGATGGGAGGCAGATATTAGACTTCATAGTAGTTATACTCGCTGTGCGGTTGTAGTTAACAAGGATTAAACGCACAGAGTTATTTTGCACCAGCTCAAGATCATTAATGAAGTTGTCATGAGCAGGGTGTCATGCACTTGTTGCATGCTCGAGTTTTTATCGTATTAGTGTTGGATAAAGCAATAGTTTCAAATTGGAAGGAACGTTAAAGAAGTTGCGACGTAAGTAGCAAAGCATGCGATTAGCATTTTCAATTATGCTCTCGGTATGAAGAGACCAGTTAAGATAATAAGTAATGTGGACGCCGATGCACTTATATGATGAGGCTGATTTCAACGAAATGTTATCGAAGTAGTAGTGAGGTGGGACGGAAGTTTTACTGGATACCTGGATACACGCATGACTTTGCATTTGTTCATATATAACTGCATTCACCATTCTTCGCACTGAAGTCAGTGGCGGTCTCGTCAAGTAGTCCCCTGCTTTTCACGTTCACCTTGTTAGCGGCTGTCTTATTTCACACAATTCCACGTTATGCACGTTGATAGTTATACGAGCACAATTCGTTGTGATTGTCGACGAATCGTGTTCCTGCCTTGCCGCCACCGTTGTCTTGCCATGCCGCCGGCGCGGCGGCGACGGCGGTGCCATTCACCTGCGGTTGCGGTGGCCAGCAACCTCGTCGGCGGGGGAGGGGGGGAAGGGAGCCACCCATTCATGTCTTTATCCCACCATGGGACACAGCGACGCCAGCGAGGGGACCATCCCTTTCTGGCTTGACAAGGAGCGCCGACCAGCCGCCTTGAAGGAGGGGACTGAGGGCGGAACAAAGCCACTTCCCAGAACTGAGAAATGAAGGCCGCTAACCCCAGTGGTGAAATGTCCGGGCAGGTGCTTTGACTTTAGTGGACGTCGTGGCGGGATATCTCAGACGTCGACTCGTTTCCCCTGGTATCGAAATGAATATTGCTCGCGTAAACGTTAACATTCAAAGATTGAGTAATGGTATAATGTCTATACCTTTCGCCATTTATTTTTCAATAGCAAAGCGCAAAAAAATTGATGTGCAAATAAAATAAAAAATCGTTGTTTCTATTTTTTCTTTTTTTATATACAGCTGTCTGTCCGCTCCCCCTAAAACCACTCTCTGTGACCGCCACTGACTGAAGTAATGCAAGGTTGTTAGCGTTGGTTATTTCTCTAAAAATGACGCAAACATCAGCGAATAGGTGAATATGAGAATCTATAAGAGAGCGGGGATCATTAATGTTAAATCAGGAACAGTAGCTAGGGTCCAAGAACTGAACCTTGTGGAACTCCGGAAGACACCTCTGTAAAACAGGTGTTATAACCGTTAGCAAAAACTAATTGTGAGCGATTAAGTAGACCTTCAATCCATTTCAATAAGTTAGAAGAAGAAGAAGAAGACTTTATTTCCACCATGTGCAGTACACAGATGGAGGACGACGGAAAAAAAGCCGTCAATAGGCGGCTTGACGAGTCCGTCGCCCCACTTAATGAGCAGCGTTTGGTCAACAGCAATCAATTCACACAGTCAAACAAAAGAAAATGAAAACACTTGATCAGTGCAGAACAGAAGCAAAACAGAGTGGTCCGAAAAATGAAATCCCAGGATAAGTAAAATCAGTTATTCATCCTCAGTAAACATAGAGCGAAGCTTAGCAGTGGAGCAAATAAATAAATCAAAGTTAGTAGACAGATAATGGTTTAACAGTGATGGTAAAGAATAACATAGGCGTTCCATGCCAGAGTTCAAACGGGGTGCAACGATTTTCCAACATTCTCCATGTCTTGTAGCATAATATTGTTCATTCTTTTCTAAATATGCCAGAGTACCAAGGTTATGTATGTTATATCTTACTTCATATTTAAATCTAGTACTCAGACGGTAGAGATATAGTTTATGAGCCTTAATGACATGCGCTCTATGAAAAAAACCTGCAGTTGTTGCATGATAACCAGCGTTGTACACATGACGTAGGTATCGCTTCTGCATGACATAATTTTTTTGTAGATTAGAGAATGTAATTGTACCCCCAAACAAGTTGGCAATAGTTACATGTGAATAAAAGAGTGAATTATAAGCCAATAGTTTAAGTTTTGTAGAAAGAATGTATCTGAGACGACCAATTACTCCAGTTATCCGAGCTAAATTCGTCACTAGTAAGTTCACATGAGTTTCCCAGGACATGTGAGCAGTAAATGTCACACCAAGGCTTTTGAAATGGTCAACAACGTCAACAGGACGAGAGTTAAAAATAATGTCGGCATGAGGAAGGAGTGGCTTATTCTTTGCCCGAAAGATAACAGCTTTTGTTTTATTTGCGTTAATTGTCATAGAATTATAGGACGACCATTGTTGTAGTTGAACTATTGTGTCATTGCAACTAGATATAAGTTGATCGATATTATTACCAGAGAAAAATATGCTGGTATCGTCTGCGTATATGATAAATTTGGCATCCTGGTTAATATTAACAATGTCATTTATATAAAGGTTAAAGAGCAAAGGCCCCAATATGCTGCCTTGTGGGACACCACAAGCCAGTGGTAGGACTTGTGATCGAGTTATTAATTTGGACTACTTGTTGCCGGTGGGACAAATATGACCGTAGTAAATGTAACGCACATCCACGTACACCATAAATATCCAGCTTATTCAATAAAACTTCATGATTGACCAAGTCAAAAGCCTTGGAGAAGTCAACAAATAAGCCAACCACGATTTTCTTGTTCTCAAATTGTGTTAAGATATATTCTTTTTGGTGAAGCAAGGCTAATTCAGTTGACATATTCTTCCGGAAACCAAATTGGTAAGGTGTTAATACACTGGAGGTTTCGATGAAATTCAAAACCCTGCAATGAATTATTTTCTCGAAAGCCTTTGAAAAAATCGGCAATATAGATACAGGCCGATAATTGCCCAATTCGTTTCGATTCCCCTTTTTAAAGAGCACTACTACTTTGGCAACCTGCAACTTTACTGGGAATATAGACGTAGTTAAACACATATTAAAAATATTCGCTAGAACTGGTGCAATTACATCTGCAACGTATTTGACGGGTTTTATTTGAATTTCATCGATATCCCTACTGCTGCTGTTGTTTAAACTTCTAATAGTTGAAATCACTTCCTGCACTGTGACTGGCTGTAAAAATAAAGTTCTATCATTCCTCCTGTTCATATACTGACATGCGTTGTGGGATCTACCTGGTGTACTCATATTTGTAAAAAAAGTGTTGAAAGCATCAGCCAGTTCCTCCCCTTGCAAGTCCTTGCCCTTAATAGTAAGTTTGGATATGCAGCTCCTGCTATTACCACGGCGTAGTAACATATTTAGTTTGTCCCAAAGCAGTGCGCTCGGTGAATTTTTGACATCCACAAAAGATGCGAAGTAATCTTTGCGCGCAATGCACAATTTCTTGGTTAGTTTGTTTCGATATTGTTTGAAAATCGTCAAGTCATCAAGATTACGCGTGCGAAGAAATTTTCTGAACAGCCTGTCTTTTGTTCTCATTTGTTGGTAGAGTTCGTATGTTACCCATGGTTTCCGAATTTTCCTATTTCTTTGGCGCTTTTTTACAGGAAAGTGAACTTGGTAAAAACCTTTAAAGATATCTAAAAATGCATCATAAGCATTGTCAGCATCGACCAAAGTCAGGACCTTTCGCCAGTCTACTTGAATCAATTCTTTTCTGAATGCATCGAGAGCCGCGTCAGTTACTGGCTGGTAAAGGTTTTCAGCAGGCGGATGTTTAGGAATGCTGGCAACATCTAGGCAAAAAAACACCGGAAGATGATCACTAATAGAACATGCTAATGCACCAGCTTTTACATCCGATAATACAAAATTTGTTATGAAGACATCCAATACTGACTGGCAATCAGTTGTTATTCTTGTTGGATTATTTATAACATTGTTGAACCCATTTGACAGCAGAACATTGATAAAATTTGTACAAACAGGAGTATCAATATCCATATCAATGTTGTAGTCACCTGCAGCTACCAACATGCACCTGCTTTCCACAACAAACGAAAGAAAGCTTTCATAAAATTAAGAAATGTTGGAATATGCCCACTTGGCGGCCGATAACAAACCGAATACAGCACTTTATCCGCAAATAAAGATAGAACTTCGTAATCGGGAGTTACAGTACTGAAAGCGTCTACTAGTTCGCAGTCCATTTGTTCTAAAGTTAGAACTGCAACACCACCACCGCTACCACAAGGTCGGTTGAGATAATGTGTATTATAGCCTTCCATTCTAAAAACGTCACTCTCATTTTTGCTCCATGTTTCACTGAACATGATAACTGAAAAATTGAAAGAAAATTGGCTAAAGAATTCATCTAACAGAAGCGCTTTGTTTCGGACAGATCTGGCGTATAAATGCACAGATTTCAACGCATGACGTCCCAAATGAGATACCACATTGTTCAAGTCATCTGGTGAATAGAAATCGTGTTCATCCATCTCTAGCTTCTCTGTTCAGGAATGATACTGGCTGGGCGCATCATTTGGGCAGAAGGCGGTCGAGGTCATCACGGCTTCTAACGTGAATTGCGTTTGCACCATCAGACATTCTCAAAAGAACCTTTCCATGCGTATGCCACACGTATTTAAAACCAGCTTCTTTGGCCCAGTTCTTTGTTGCTTGTAGCAGGTCTCTGTTGTGACGGGTCAAGTTTTCCTGGATGAAGATGCGTGGATGGCTATCATTTAGCTTGCTCTTTTTACTTAACCAAGATTCCCTTGTCGACTGCCTTGTGAAACGGACGATTATTCCGGGAATTTTGTCTTTCTGTGCGGGTAGCCTGTGTACCGAGGCAATGTCATGCTCGACCAAATGTGGCGTTTCCAGCTGGTCTGCAACTCCGTTTAGCACATTATGCAAGTTTTCACCTTGCACGAGAGGCACCCCATGGATTTCTAAATTAAGCTGCCTATTTCGGAATTCAAGTTCGTTCACTTCCCGCCGAAGCTGAGCCTGAGCAAATTGGTTCTCATCCTCCTTCATCTCCAGTTCCTGTACCTGCTTTCTAAGTACCTTAATTTCATTTTCCTGCACGTAAATCGTTTTTTTCAGTTCCTCAAAAATGGCAGACATGTGCGTAACAGACTCCTCCATAGTTTCGACTCGAGCGGCGAGGGAAGGTAGGCATTCTAGCTTTAGATTAATAGATACAAGGATAGCTTTTATATCCATGTCAGTCTTGTTTTCATCAGTGCTGCTACCACCTTGTACCGAGCTCCGGCAGTTTTGGCACCGCCATGTTTTCTTTGCAGCTTCGGATTTTCCTTTGAATGACTTTTCAGCTATTCCCGCGCATTTTCCAAAATGGTATTCGTGCACACACCCAGAACAAGCTACACGCCCCTCATTTTCATGGAATGCTTCATCACAAGTGAAGCAGACATGGGCCATTGTTTCCCCTACAGCAGAAAACCACAATAGGCCCGGCAATACAGCAAAATATACAAGTCTTTGGCAGCGACAGCAGCACAAGCACCACTACGCGTACAGTAAATAGGGGAACAAACTAACCTGCACAGTTGAAATCGCAGATCAAGAGATGTTCGCTGGATGCTGCCGTCGCTGCCAAATGACTGCCTCCCCGTGTGCTCTTGATTTATCCGTCTTGTATTCCTTCGTCAGGCGCGCAAGCGCAGTAGGGGCGTGCGGCGGTGATAGCTCCGGTGATCACGGCGGTGACGGTGTACGTAGCAGGGGCCTGGGCGTCACACAGCTCTCGGGAGCGCTGTGCAGTTCGAGCGGTAGAAAAAGCCAGGCAAATCCGCAATGTCCGATGGATCCTTCACCGGCCAGCGCTTGACAATCCGGGAAAGAATGCCAGTCGTTGTATCTGCACAGTTGAAATAGCAGATCAAGAGATGTTCGCTGGATGCTGCCGTCGCTGCCAGTCAATATTCAGATGTTTTAGTTTGTGAGCCAAAAGGTTGACATACATAGTCGAAAGCCTTCGAAAAATCCAGAAATATACAGTCAGTTAGTGATGGTAGGTCTAGAATACAGTGAAATGCATGTGTGAACTATATTAACTGTGTTTCGCAAGAGTAAGGTTTTCGAAAACCATGTTGCGCTGACATAAAAAAGTTGTTCAATGAAAGGAAGTTAACAAGGTTGGTGAATATTATATTTTTGAACATTTTGGGTCAAGTATTGGTAAGGGATATGGGACGATAATTAATAAGGGATGCTTTGCTGTCGGATTTGTAGACTGTAACCACCTTTCTGATCTTCCACTCAGTAGCAGCGTTGACTGGTCAATGCTGGAAAAGTTTGGTTAGTATAATGGGCGAATAAGCTGCAGTGCTTTTTAAGTAACGGAGTCATAACCCGGAGCGGAATGAACACTGAGTCCATCAATAAGCTTATTCACACCAGTAGGAGCAACAGTTATAGGTGGCATGAAAACATAGTTGAAGTGGTGAGTTGTAGGCATATGTATACATCAGATATGGGTGTAAAGTTGTCAGTGATTGCGCGGTTAAGAATCGTGACGCAAACGTCGGAAGGGATGGGGTCGCCTAACGGGTCAGATAACGCAAAACTATCGTCGGTGGAAGGATTAATGACCCGCCAGAATTTTTGACATTGGTGGTTACATGTGAGTGGAAGTGCTTTTAGCGCTTTTGAGCGCCTGAACATACATGTTGGAAGCCGCTGAATACGAAGTCCGATCACTCACTAGTTGGCGAGAACTTTACGATGCGGTAGAGGCTTTTTTGTTAGATAAACGTTTAATGTGATTATTACACCAGGTAGCTATTGAGTGGGTGATGGCAGTGCGTTCAGGAGTGTATTGTTCTGTAAGTTGGGTGACTATAGCTGTGAACATGCTCCAGTTGGTTTGAATGCTGCGGACACCAAAGCTATGGGAAAGCATCGATAAAAAAAAAGTTCATTATTTATCGCCTGAAAATTTGCTCCGTTGTAGTCTCGTATTATTATTTTTTTTCTTTTTGTTAGTGTTCGGAGTGGTAGATTAATGTCAGAGTGCATTAGCAAGTGGTCGCTGATGCCTGGCAGGTATGTAATAGGTGAGACTATGTCAGATCGATTTGTCAGGATTAAATCTAGCGTATTAGCCGCGTTGGCTGTTATAGTCCCTTGTGAGCACAAATGCACTAACGAGAATACTGAGCGCACATCTAAAAATTCGCGACTTCTAGACGAGAACGGGGACATAAAGGGGAGTTGGTATTCCATGTTATCTTCGAAAAAATTAGATCGGCAAATAAAGCAATACTGAAATAGATCATGGTGCTTTGTTTTTAAGTGTTTCCATAAAAAAGTATGGCAACAGATAAGGAAAGGCTTAGGTGATCGTGATCGAGGAGGTTAGACTAAATTATAGTGCAACAGCTTGAAACAGGTCTTCACATCATTCATATATACTAGAACATTGCAGGAGCCCGGACAAAGCAAAATTACACAAATTACGTTTGAATAGAGATCATGGCAGGAAAGTGGATGAAATATAGCTAAAAGAAGAATTGTGAACCGAAGCAAAGTATGTAATGAGCCAGAAATATGCATATCAAAGAAGACACTGCACTGAGAAAATGGACAGCATGAAATAAATGAGCAGCACAAGTGCAGCGTACAGGCCTTTATTAAAGAATTTATTTTTTGTTTATTTACCACGTCCAGGTAGTGTTAGCTCCATAAAGCATTATCAAAGTTATCACAATTTTCAGTTTTATTTGCTTAGGAGAACGTTAGAGCAATAAGAACTTGGTTCATAAATGCACTTCAAATATTGCCTTAAATCATCGTACTCTTCGTCCTGGGCCACAAGAGCTGGGGCTTCATGAGATAATTATTACGGTACATTAACGAAAATTTCAACATGCCGTCAGCATGCAAAGATTTTATAACTGGCGCTGAAACAACCGCATTTTTTTAATTTTTGCTGGCAGGAGGGAGTAACTTTCTTGACTGCGCTGCTTTCTTCCTAAGCAAATGAAAGACGTGTATGCCGAGCAAAAACAATTCGAAAATATGTAACGTAAGATATAACACTAATGCACTGTGAAGCTTGATGCCTTATTGGTCCAGTAGAGTGGAGAGCTGGGCGAGTTAATTGGTTCACGATTGTAGAAAGAAAACCAGCGCAAAAGACGGGGACACAGAACTGGGAACACAGAATACAGGAACACAGAACACAGCGTCGTCCTGTGTTCCTGTTGTGCGTCTCCGTCCTTTGCCCTTGTTTTTTTTTCCTTAATTGGCCATGCACTTGTGGCAATTTAAGTGCACTTCCTGTGAATTTTGCACAAAAGTAGTGCATTTTTGCATTCACCTTTTTTACACGCTGAGTTGTTTTATCTTTTGGTCACTTCAGAAGGGAGGAGTTAGTATAGAAGTAATTTACTTGGAGAATACAAGGAAATATATCTTGCGATGAATTTTCTCATATTTTAATTCTGCCTGATGGGAATGCATTACGCGCCATACGGTGTTACTCACAACCAAACGCCCAGGGCTCTAAGTTGTTCAAAGCGTGTGTCATATATGTGGAAGTGCGAATATCGCTGTGGTGCGCTGGGCGTCTTGCATGCACAGCAGGAAGTGATTTGTGTCTAGACCATCCAGGAGGGAATGTACAATGACTGGAGGATAGTACAAACGCTAAAAAAAAAAGAAGCTAGCTGGGGCTGGAAACGCATTTTTCGTTCTAGCAAGTACCAACGTTGGGGCAAAGCAACCAGTTTTGGGCGCATTGTCAGAAGAAAGGATGGTTCTGGGAAGCGGAGGCACGGCGCACGCGAGGTCGCGGGGTCACGGAGTCGCGCTGCAGCAGCACATCGGGAAAAGGTTCAATTCTTCCACTCGCAGCGCACCGCAGAGCCGGCAGCCTTCTCTCTTGTCCGCCTACCCGGCAGGAGCTACTCTCTCCAGTTCCGGCCGGGGAGACGGACAATATTCGCGGGCGAGAGCGAAGGGGGGCCCCCACCACATGAATGGCATTAGAAGAATGTCACTGGCGCCTCCACTACGGCTCAGCTCGTACTATTCTGGCGCAGTGCTGCGTTTCACCGTAATCGCTTGTCAGCGAAGTGAACACAGCACCGTGCCTTCCCGTGAATAGTAGAAGCAGGGACGTCGCGGCCACATCGGCATTCGCAGGATAGCGCCGCCCTGTCGCTTATTTGCTCGCTTATCCTCTGACAAGTCAAAAAGTCTTCCTGTCGTGGCACGCCATCCATGGCTTACGACACCACGTCTGTCATTCCCCTTCGTACTTCAAGCGTTTCTCTTCTTGCTATGAAAGTATTAGCCGTTGCGGCCACCAATTCAAGCAGCGAGAAAAATTTCAGCGCCGCAGGATTCGTAATGAAAGAGCGCCGCTCTTGTTTCGATCAAGCCATCTTCAATGAACAACTTGCATATTTAGAGTGATAAATCTATACCTTTATGCGTTGTGTCTTGTGTATAATCCCAAACTGTGATCTGGAATGCGAGGTCAAAATTTGAATGTCATTGAAATAAACTCATTTTCCTGAAATTCTCTTTTTGTGTCGTCGCCGCTTTGCAGGTCGGGCCGAGCACGAGCGTGCTCATGGTCCTTCAGTGGGGGGGGGGGGGGGGGGGGGGGGTAGTGGTTTATTTAAAAAAAATAAAAAGTGAAGCAAAAGAGTGTTGCCGGCCGCGGCAATTGCTATCTAATATCTTAAGCACCCGAGCTGCAGCCGGCGGAAACGAAAGGGAAAGGAAGAGGATAGTGAGGAGAAGTATAGAGGGGAGCGACAGCGAGAAAGGACAGGGTAGAGCTTTGTACACTATTTACAAAATACAAAAGTAATCAAGTTCGCGCCGCTCGCGCGCTAATGTCCAAGCATTTTCCGAAAATAAGTGCGCGCGAGCGGCCACTGCGCACAATCACTCACACAAGAAGTAAACTGTATGTACATAGCCGCGCGCACGTAGCGTCCTGTCTCGGATTAATCGCGCGCGCGGCACACTGCACTAGCGGCCGGGGTAGGGCGCCCGGCCGCGTATACCATCCGAGGTAGCACCCACGGAGCGTTCGTGTCACGCGTGCACTACCTGGCGCAGAGCAAGCGGGGAGTCAAGTCCGCCTGCTCGATGAACGCACAGAGGCTCACCATTGTTCTGTCACGAGTGCGCGCACTGCCGCGCGGCCACAGGAGCGCTTCGAGACTGTCCGGGATGATTCCCAGCGCCCTGTAGGCCGCGAGCATCTCGCGACGCGGCACTGCAGAAGCGGTACAGCGAAGGAGCATGTGCTCCGATGTCTCCACCACGGTGGTCTCCACTGCGCCGCATTCAGCGCACGCGTCGCTCGACGAAAGTCCGTGGCGCACCCGTCTTTCCCCGGGCCACACGCAGCCGACGCGCACTCGGATGATCATCGCCCGCTGGAGGCGCGACAGTGAGCGCGCGCCGACGAGAGAAATGCGCTCTCCTCGCGCGATGCGAGGGTCCGGGTGTTGCTGACGGAGGTGGTCGTAGATCACCGCACGCACGTCTTCCAGGGCGAGCGGCTCGTCGCTGGGAGGAAGCTGATGTGCGGCGGTGGCGAGCTCGTCGGCTTGCTCGTTGCCGCGGATGCCGCAGTAGCCGCGTTTACATGAATGCGACAAGAGCGCATCGTATTAACTTTCTGGCGTATCGCACTCATGTAAACCGGCATAACGCGCCAGGAAAGCGCATCGCATCAATCCGCCAGTCGGGGGTAGATCGAGAGAGACCAGTCGACTTGCGCCGTGCATGTAAACAGAGCGGCGCATCGTATTGTGAATGATGGGAAGGCGCGCCAAATTTCACTTCCGGTGAGATCCGGCCCGCGCGCAGACGGTGTACAGACGGCACGCAGGATGTCGGCGGATGGAAACAACGCGCCGTGCGCTGCACGTGTACTCTTCTCTCGCGAGGAAACATCGTCATTTCTCGCAATCATCAGCGAGATCGACATTGGTCGTCTCCTTGATTCAAGGCGGCAGCGCAATCAAGCACATTTTCAACTCATACAAAAGAAAATGGAAGAGTTGGGCTACCACTGGACCTGGCAGCAGCTTCGCACTCATTGGAAAAATCTTAAAGCGAAGTATACCAAGGTATGTCTCTGGATATTAGTCACGTTCACCCGTTTCATAAGCGATTTGTGCTTGTCTTGTAGTTCTGCTTTAAGAATGGCTCGTTTGTTTACCGCAGGAAAGAGAGCTACAGAAGCTTAGTGGGGCGGCACCGTCCAAGTGGCAATGGTTTGATATGATGAGCGCCATCCTGTCTCACCGCCCGATGGTTGAAGCCCAAACATATGGCATCGATAGCAACGCAACCGGCGATGACGACAGCATTGCAGGTGGAGTCCTGAAATGCCCGCTTTTTGCGTCTGCATGCACCGGTAGTCGCTGTACGTGCACATATGAAATGTCAGAGTTTATGAGTTTATGCAGCGATGCGAGTGTGTTTACGGGCTTCACATATGATTGCCGGGGAAAGTTTAAAATGTGGGACTCGGTGATAGCTTAGGTTCGGTGGCAGTACGAAAAGAACTCTGTTAGAATTGGGTACTTTAAAATGTCACTCCTTTGCAGCGCAAATTTTGCTGAGGCAGTTATGATGGCTATGTACGAGCCTTGCTGTATTTTTAATAAATAGTACTCGCTCAGTTTGAGATATACCGCGCCAGCGCGTATCAAAGCCATCGCGCGGCTAAGGGCGTTGAACTTGTGCTGGGAGTCGCTCCATACACGTTGCATGCCGCGGTAGGCAGAAACCGATCGGCAGCAGCATAACGTGGCCTTGTAGAGTACTCATGTATCCCAGGCGAAGCCAAATATTTCCCACGCTCGCCGAGAGCAGACGTACGGTCTGACCCCTCCGCCGGGCACGGAACGCGCGGTATCGGTTGGCGTAAGAGGGACGACGCCTGAGCGATGCCGCGAATAGGACACAACGTATTTCCTTACATACATTTAGAAATGCCAATGTAATTCCGTTTTATTTACTTACCTGAATAGAATATTGCACCAGGTAGTATTTTACTGCTTTAACTGATTCACACTGCACAGCACACGAACACGCGCCTTTATTTATTGCTGCTCAATTACAGACACAAGCGACGGAGATGATGATACGATGTCACCCGAGGGCAGTTCGCAATTCTCTGCAAGCACTTCACAGTGTAAGTAAAAACTTGACTCTCATTTAACAATTGCACGTTCTTTTTGCGTTTAAGTACTACGTGCTAGGAGCAAATATGTGCGAACAGCTGCAGTACATAGCTTTTATGCGCTATGAATTTACTTTGCCCAAAACCTCTTTTAGGGAAGTCAAGAATAACAAATATTTGCATATAATTGCGGTGGATAACAACTGAGATGCCTATTTCATGCGTCGTCAGGTGAAATAAAAGATAAAAAAAAATGTGATACGCAGGAGGCTCTCAACAGCATCAGACTACATGACATTCTTTGAAACAAATTCGTCTATTCTAGAGTTGAACTAATGGTTGCACTTTTACTCTTTGCCCTTTTTCTCGATTCCTTGCAGCGAATGGTGCCAGCAGCTCTGCACCACCACCAAAGCGGATAAGGCGCAGCAGGAATTCGGAGCTTGCCGACCTCCTAAAGGAGCAACATAAACAAAATGGCGAGCTCATGATAGAACAAACGAGGCTTATTTTTGAGCAACAAAATAAGCTGCTTGAGGAAGAGAACAGAAACTTCAAGGAGGCAATGGCCCAAATTACGGCCTCTTTATTTACAAGCACACAGGCCTTAGTAACGCAAATAATGGCCCAGCCTGTCCATGCTTTAGGCCAGCCAATGTTTCACCAATCACCTGCACAACTGTTTGGCCAGCCAGCACAGGTTTTCCAGCACCCTGTACAAGCATTTGGGCCTATTTCTAATGTTCTGGCATCACCAACCCCCCAGGACGAGCAAAGCCACGGCCCTAGTCAAGGCAGGCAGTGAGAACCCTGTACACCAGAAATGTACTCGTTGACTGCGTGATTTACCTCTACTCACTTTTTGTTCTCGTGTTGTGTGATTTATCTGCACTTGCGTTCAAAGTCTGAAAATCAGTTACAAACACTGTTTAAAGTATTACGTTGCATATAATGTCACTCAAATTTATAGTGAAATTCATATTCCTTGTAAATGTTTCGAATTAAATTCGTGTTACGTCCCACTACTGTAATGGCCCCACAGCCAACCGCATTTGCAAATACTAATTACATCATATGCTCATGCCTAACGGTATAATAAATTGCTTGTGGTGTGTATCAGCTGAGTATTATTTTATCATGTACAGCAAGTCATGCTACCTTCTCTGCGGGCACTCACAATGGCCAAGACGCATAAGTTCAGTTCTGCAGTTAAAGCAGAATTTTGGGTGACACTGTTTCTTTTCTAAGCGTAATATCAGTTAATTGAGGGGAACTTAGAAGGAGACAGCATCAGTGGCTCTCCCGTATGCATCCTCGGAAGTCACACTGCTTTTACATTTTATTGAGACCTGTTTTGTTCACCATGAAGACAAACGTAGGGGGAAGTTCTGTGCCAGTAAATCGCAAAGAAAGTCTCGTACTCCACTAGCAGAATTGCCTTGGCGAGGACGTGTTGGTGGTTGGGGAAATATGTTGCATTCCCAGTCTCTCACATCCGCTAACCAAATGTCTGGAACTGTCTCTGCCCTCTCCTCACAAAAATTGTGTAGGATGCATACTGCTGTGACGACAGTAGGCATGAACTTGTAGTTGATGTCAGCACGCTTAAGCGCCACACGCCATCGTCCCTTCAGTCTCCCAAAAGCATGCTCCACCACGTTGCGACCGGAGCTGTGGTAGACGTTAAAGGACTCCTGCTCTTTTGTGAGTCTTCCTTGTGAAGATGTATAACCTTTCAATATCCACGGAAGCGACGGATATGCGGGATCACCCAACAGCATAAAAGGGATTGCGTGTCCGTGGAAAACCTTCTCCCCTTTCGGCAGCAGCTCATCACTTCTCCTGTACACATTCGATATCCTCAGCACTGTAGCGTCATGGCCACTTCCAGGCACATTGCACGTGACGCTCCTGAATCTGCAAAGCAAACGCACAGCAATTTGGACACTGTGAACATGTTAATGATCGTAAGTCTTTCATTATAAGCTTGCAAACTTCACAAAGATAAAATTAAGACGCTTAACGGAGCCTAATCTCGCAAAAGCAATAATACTGCCAAGCAAAAGGCGCAATAAGAAATAATTGGCAGCGTACATTAAAGGAATGCTTTCAAAAGAACTATAAAAGCATCTTCGAACGAATGACAAAATGAAACTTACCGGCCCTTGTCATCCACTATGCCTTGCACATTATAGGACGTCCACATTTTTCGGTTGACGAAATCCCGATAGCCATGTTTGGGCGCTACGATAGGTATGTGGGTACAGTCAATGGCCCCAAATATCTGTGGCAGGTGACATTTACTTTCAAAATTTTGAGCTATGGATGCTGCTTCTTCTTCAGTGGGCAACACTATAAATTTCTGCATGTAATGTTTCACCAACGTACGACACAAAGCGTACACATAATTTTTTACCGTGCTCTTGTGCACACCAAACTGATTAGCCACTACCCTGTACTCGCAACAACTTGCTAGCTTATAAAGGGCGATGGCCACTCTCTTTTCTAACGGTACAGGCGCCCTGACGCAGTCCGCTTCGGGTGACATATAAGGGGCCACTAGTGCTACAAGCTCGAGGAATGATGCACGTGTCATTCTGAAATTTTCTTTCCAGTCGTCGTCTGTAAACTCTGTTTTCACAATTCTGCTCCACCAGTCGTCAGACCGTGTTTTCATCCAAAGCGCTCGTCTTTTCCGTTCATTGCTGAATACATCTGAAAAAAAAAAAAAAAAGTTCGAACAATATTATTCTATGCCATAATTATGAAACGTCAACAAAACAGTAATGTAGAAGAAGAGGTAACTGTTTTCATTTTTATCGATGTCAGCAGTGCTGTGCGTGCGCTGTATGTGTTCACTATTTTGTTTGGTTTAGGTGCATTCAGTTTTGTCCGTGGGCAGCTGCAAGGCCACTGCCGCCTAAACAACTTCTTTAGATAGCAGGCAGCAAGACCCATGAAACACAAATTCTGAGCATGTGTTAGTTCAGAAGAACGTCAATCTGGGCTAGATGGTGCATTATTTAAGACAGAAATGGTAATATCGCTACAGCAAGACGTAGCGCATGTCCTGTGTCAGTCCTGTGTCGGTCTTTATTGGGTACGTACGCCTTGCTGTAGCGCTATTACCATTTCTGTCTCTAATATGTCAGTTCGATGCTGCGAGCTGCCGGTCTTAGAGAAATCATTTTTTGAACCTAGTACTGAGCTTTCTTCGCACCACCGGGCATTATTCGAGCGCTTTGTACACGCTTGTCCACACCTGCACTATATTCTTACCTTGTTTTAGGATCCATTCGTTGGCGGTCCACCTTGCAACAAGTCCGGTAGCGTGCAAGAGCGCTTCGTTGCAAGCGGCCTGTATCCGACGGCGCCGCTGTAGATGTTGTACGTAGGCCATGGTATACAGCAGGACGTGAGCATTAGTCCACGCTGATAAAATAATAACAACGGCTAAACGAAATGCTGCCGTGGGATGCATGCCGCAAGTATCGCATGAGAGAAAGACGCGTCGTCCTGTTGAGCCGCTGAGCGGGAAGCCGAGAACACAACCGGAAAGCGAGTGCATCCGAATACATCCGCTGGGAGACCTCTTCCGCTCTCACTCTCAAATCTGACACTGAGTGGCGCCACTGACATGACGCGGTACATATAAACGATGGCGCATCGTATTATTGAGATTCGCTAAGAAATGCGATGCGCTACTGTCGCATTCATGTAAACGCGGCTAGTGACCGGGCACCCACTGCACGCGAAAACTGCATCTGCGCTCCGCGAGGCGCTCAATGCGCTCGCGTAACGCGCACAGCAACGGGGTGCCACGGGCGGGAGTCTGCAGGCGGCTGAGGGCGGCACGGGAATCACACAGCAGAGCACACCTGGGTGGCGGCGGAGTAAGGGTGAGCACCAGGTCCAAGCCCAGGCGAAGACCCAGTAGCTCCGCCGTGGTCGAAGAGCCCAGGTAAGCCACTCTTTGCTGGCGGTGCAGCTGCAGGGCGGGGATGTTGGCCGCTGCGGCGAGCGAGCAGTTTTCGCTCACCACGGAGCCGTCAGTGAACACAAGCAGATGGTCGCGCAGTTACTCGTAGATGACGGCTCCGGCTAGCTGCTGCACTGCACATAGTGGTGTGCTGCGTTTTCCCGCGATGCCGACGATCTCTCGCTGTACCTCCGTCGTGAGGGGCCAGGGGGGAGCAGAGGCCGTAGGGGGGCGTGGCGCGCGTCAGCTGGTCATATTCCTGCAGTGCCGCGCCCATTCTTGAGCGCGGGTAGTGACGAAGGCGCTGCAGGAGTTCCGCGCCGTCTGGTGCGCGGTGAAGGCGGTCAATGTGGTGCAGCGAGCGCTGCGTAGCCTGTAGCTGCAGCGGCCACGCGCCCGCCTCGGCCAGTGTCGCCTCGCATTGCGAGTTTCCGGGTAGACCGAGGCAGGTCCGCAGCGCTTTGCGATGCTGCACCTCCAGTGCCTTCCATGATGGTTTGCGCACCGTGACGAGGGGCAGCGCGTAGAGTATCGCCCCTAAGGCTGCGGCGTTGTAGAGGCGCAGCGCAGCCTGCTGAGAAATCCCCTGGCCCCGGGCGGTGAGCTTGTGCACAGCGGCTGTAGTCCTCTTCAACTGCTGGCAGGCCCTGGTCGCCGCGGGGCGGAAGGAGAGGCGCTGGTCGATTTCCAGGCCGAGGTACCGCACGGAGCTCTTCCACGGCAGCGGCGTCCCAGCCAACGTCAGCGGCGCCAGGCGGGCGCATCTGCGAGCTGCGCAGGCCATGGCTGCAGTCTTCTCCGCGCAAAGCGCCAGGCCGAGGCCCCGCAACCGGTCGCCGATAGCGTCAAGGGACCCCCGGAGGCAGTCTCTCACGCGGGAAGCCCCGCCCGGAGGTCCCAAGCACCACAGAGCGATGTCGTCCGCGTATATGGAGATGTACACGCGGTGCCGGTTGCCTGTGGGCAGACAGCCCGGCACCGCCGACATCGCCACATTGAAGAGGAACGGGGACAACACCGACCCCTGCGGCACGCCTAGATCCACCGGGCGGGGCTGAGAGAGAGCCGCTCCCACGCGCACGCGAATAGTGCGCGCGTTGAGGAACCCCTGCACATAACGCAACAGACGACCGGCCACGCCCGCCTCTTCCAGCCTCGCGAGAATTACCGCACGGTGGACGTTGTCAAACGCACTCGACACGTCGAGCAGCAAGAGCAGTGCTACCTGCCGCGCCGCCACGGCGTGCTCGAGTGCGGAGACAACGTCCGCGATTGAATCTGCCGCGCAGCGCATCCCGCGAAACCCTGTCTGACGCTCGTCGAACAAGTCTGCCTCCGCGGCCCGTGCATGCAGGCGTTGGAGCGCCATATGCTCCATCAGCTTGCATGCCGCCGACGTTAGCGCCACTGGCCGGTATCCTATGAGCTCCGTGGGTGGGCGGCCTGGCTTCGGTATCGGGCAGACGACCGCTGTGCGCCACTCCTCAGGTAGCACCCCGCGTTCCCACACCAGGTTGAGCTGCCGCAGGAGGACTTGACGTTGTTCCACGTCCAGGTTGCGCAGCATCTGGTACGTAACCCCGTCTGGCCCGGGCGATGAGCGGCGGGTGCAGTGGTGCAGCGCGTCGTTCAGTTCCGCCGCTGTGAAGAGCGCGTTGCACGGGCCGTCATCCGGGGCGGGGGAAGAGTACCTGGCGTCAAAACTGGGGCCCGATGTCGTCACTGCACTGCTCGCGGGACGCTGTGGCGCAAATCGGTCAGCGAACTGCTCAGCCAGCTGTTGGTTTGTTTGGCCGCTCGAGATGGCGAGAGCGGCCAGGGGCTGAGGGTTCGCCTGAGGTGTAGTGATGCGCCGCAGGGTGGTGAAGAGCCGCCGCGAGCTGCGATCCTTCTCCATCGTGTTGCAGAGAGAAGCCCACTGCCGTCGATAAAGCTTGTTGGAGTGACGCCTTGCCGCTGCGTCCAGCCGATTGTAGACCGTCCAGTCTTCTGGCTTGTCCGTCCGTCGCGCCCTGCGCTCCGCCTTGTCCCTTTTGTCGCGCAGATCGAGCAGCTTATTGTCGGGTGTTGGCTGACCTGCCCGCACCTCTGCGCGACGCGTGGCTGCCAGGGCGCTCCGGACAAGACTGGTGAAGTAATCGGCGCCGGACGCAGCGGCGGCGTCCACCTCTTGGCGGAAGCGGCCCCAATTCACGATTGCGTACGTACGCATGGGGCGCGCCTCTTTAGCAGTGGGCTCTATGGTGATGGAGAAGTGATCCGAGCCCCAGAGTGATGGTGCACGACGCCAGGTCGCCTCGATGCCGCTGGACGCGAACGCAACGTCGATGCAGGAGCCTGACGATCCACGCCGTCGGAAGGTGGGCTGGCCAGTGTTGAGAGGAGTGAGTCCCAGCTGCGTTGCTGTATCATGCAGGTCGTCGCCGCGCCGGTCGTTGCGCGCACTGCCCCACGCACAATGATGGGCGTTGAAGTCTCCAACTATGAGCTGGCGCGGGGCACAACACGACGACACTGCACGAAAACACAGCGCGTTCCACGCCACAGCTGGGCGCACATAAACACTGGCCACTGATGTGTCAACACCCCCGACGCGCACTGTCACTGCCACGCACTCCTGAACGTCACTCGTCGCCGCCGCCGTGCCGACGAGCGCGTGCTGGACGTCGCGTCGCACATGAATGGAGGCCCGCGATTTCCCGGGTCGATTGGCTGGGTCGCCGCAGGGGATCGATACACATGACTCCTCCTCACACTTCGTTGGTGAATGGTAACCGATTTAGCCGGGCAGCCGCCTTTGGGGCTCCCCATCCCGCAGCCGGACGTAAGTTTCCTGCAGCGCGATCACCTCTGGTTTTTAGGATGTTATGCGTGAGCGGAGCTCAGCGTATCGCGCTGCAAGGGAGCGGACGTTCCATTGCAGGACTGTGGGAATGCGGGGTACTGCCCGGCGACTAGCCATGTTGTTGGCTGTTTAGTGCAGGAGGGCCTGTCGCTTCCTCACAGATGCGGCGACCCTCGGAGCCCTCTGGCAGGAGCACGCTTAGTGCTCGCAGCGCGGCCTGCAGGCGCTCGATTAAGGCGTCGCGTGCGTCCAGAGGGGAGCGCCCGGAGGTAGTCGGTGCGGGCCTCACTGGTGCGGTGCGGGAACCGGCCTGCTGCTTGGGATGCTGCCCCCACTGCTTCTGAGGCCGTAACTGCTGAGAAGGCTGCTGCTGCTGCTTGCTGTGGCCCGCAACCTGCGCATAGCTGCGCTTGCTTGGTTGCTGCTGTGCAGCCTGCGGAGCCGTTTCTTCGCGTACAACCGCGCGCACGGCCCGTCGTGAGAGAGGCACCTCTGACGAAGCCAAAATCGTGGCGACATGCCTCTCTCGTTGCCAGTGGGGGCATGAAGGGTCCGTGGCAGGGTGTCGACCGCCGCAATTTGAGCAGCGCGATTTTCCGCTGGTGCACGCTCCAGTGTCGTGTGGCGCACCGCAGCGGGCACAGCGGGCAGCAGCTCTGCAGGCCTCGGTGGCATGGCCCAGGCTGGAACAGCGGGAACACTGCAGTGGGCGCAGGCGGCAGGGCCGGACAGCGAGGCGCCGCCTGTAAATGAACACATGCGGCGGCGGGATCGGCGCCGCAAATCGGAGATGCAGCGTGCTTCCCGACAGCGACGCCGACGTCACTGCCACCGCCGACTCCACTGCGGCAAGCAGCTGGTCCGCTGAGCGGCGCGCGTCCACGCCGAACACGAGCCCACTGGAGTGGTTGCGAGGAGCTGGCTCCCTGGCGCACACAGCCAGGCCACGGATGACAGTCGTGGCCAGAAGCGAGCAGAAGGTAGTTGCGCAGCCGGTGTCCACCGCCACGACGTTCCGCCGCGTGTTAACGCGAACCGCCAGCACGCCAGGGCGCGGGCCCAGCTCCTCAGCAATCTCCCAGCCCTGTTCCCTGCTTATGGCCACGCCGCGTTCCGCTGGCCGGAACAGGACTGTCCAGTGGAGCTCCTCATGGACCGCCACAGCAGCAGCAGCTCTCTGCAGGGCAGCCTTACGCCTTCGCTGTGCTCGGGTTGAAGCCTGGCGCCAGGGGATCAGGCTGGCGGTCTCCAGGGAGCATGAGGATGCCAGGGGGGCGTGGCGTTCGTTGCTGTCAGGCACGCTGGCAGCGTGCGCCGCGCTCCGTCTGAGAGCCGCAGCTGCGGCCTCTGGGTCACGTGCTGGGTTTGCTGGCTTCTGCGCCGCGTCAGCCGATGTCGTCACCGGCAGCTGGTCCCTCAGGGTGGGGGCTTGCGTTCCGGCGAGAGCAGGGGGAAAGCAGCCAGCACTGGCAGACACGCCATTGTCGGCTGTCACCTCCCTGGCTCTTTGTCCTGTGGTCGCTCCCTCAGGACGCGGAGGGGGAGGTGAGACAGGTGCAGTTAGCTGCAGCGCTTCGCGCTTAGCAGCAGATTCCTCGCCCCCGCTGCCTTTGTTCCCCTCCCCCTCTTCAGAGTGGGTGGAACGGCGCCGCTTGCGATGGGTGCTTTGATCCATGGCGTCGGCCCCCTCTGGCTCTTCTACAGCTGCTTCCACCGCTGCTGGAATGTAGCCGCCGCCGAGTGGTGGCTGCAGGACCGGGCTGGCAATGGCGGCTCCCACGTGTTGGTCCGCGCGCGCCGCCATCGCAGCAGCACGTGGCGGAAGGGCCAAGGTGCGTAGCGTTGCCTTCGCCGTCTCCGGAGTCAGGGCAGCGCGCTGTGTTGCGCGTTGCACGCACTCTATCCATCTCTCTAGCAGCGGAGATGAATCGATAGACCGGTCGCGGCGTGCGCTCTGCGAACGAGGTCCGTCCGGCACAGTCCTAGGCTTGCGCATTCCGCGGCCGCGGGCCTCCTGGTGGGGCTCCATGGCCGGGGGGCCACGGGAGGTCGTTATCCTAGGTCCAGGTTCGTTGCCTGCGGGTCGTACGTGCAGGCGATGCGGGCCCAACCCGGTTGCTGCACGGCGTAGCTAGGCCCGGCCGTAGTCGAAGGAGCGTCAAAAAACACGTCCGACTCGGTCAAAGGTCAGAACCGGTCTCGGTCCTTCAGTGTCGGGCCGGGCTTCCTGTCGGTAGGTTAAGTCCCGGGCCGGGCGCGGGTTCGAAATTGCGGCCCGTGCACAGCTCTATTCAGCAACCTAATCACATTTCCTTTTGTGAAAAAAGAGCTATGTGCAGAGTTTAAATGGTGCAAGTATGAAGATACAATGTAGTCAAGTACAGACTTCTGTGCAACAGCTAGAGGAATTTCAAGAGCATGCTATACGTGATGCTAGTTGCCTCAGTCACAATTGATGCAATCAAGTATTATTTCGTATATTTTTTTTTACCCAACAGACATGAAATGTCTGAAGATGAATATGTACCAAACACATCGAAACATCAGTTGTGATGCCTGAAAAAAGTTGTACTGCAACATATAAATGCTCAAGTCTCGATAAGCAGGAATACTGAAGGGGAATAAAAACAGTTTTCTTTGTTCGGGCTCACGCACCTGCTACAAACATATTCTTTATACATAGCAATAAAACTTGAAATAACTGTTTAAGAAGCCTTTTGGTCAATAGTATAGCTAAGTATGACTGAAAGGAGTCCGCAAGAAATGCACGGAAGCAGGCATGCAGTGTGACAGTGCAGCGCGACAGGTGCGCTTTTTAATCTCGCGCGCGCACTCAAGAACATGGATTTATGGTTTATTGGGGTTTTATCGTCGCAAAACGACTCAGGCTATGAGGGACGCCGTAGTGAAAGGGGTTCGGAAATTTCGACCACCTGGGGTTCTTTAACGTGCACTGACATCGCACAGTACACGGGCCTCTAGAATTTAGCCTCCATCGAAATTCGACCACCCCGACCGGGATCGAACCCGCGTCTTTCGGATCAGCGGCCGAGCGCCATCAGCACTTTCTAGAGGGTGTTGGCGCCATAGCCACTGAGCCACCGCGGCGGGTCGAAAGACATGACGGGGACACGCCGAGGAGGCAACGCTGCAGTGCACGCTGCCTCCTCGCGAGCAGCCCCGTCCGCTGACGAGCGGTGGCGGAGAAAAATCTAGGGAAACATGTCTGTCCCTAACCGGACATGACGTCTTTAAATATCACGTGACCTATGACGTCACGCGTATGACGTCATATTTTTTTACCAATCAGCGTTTCCAGCCTACCTACCCGCAAACGCTTGTCAGCCCTGACCCGGCTTAGAGAGACCGCCGAGAAACGGTTGTCAGTGGCGGCGCGATTCCCTCTCTCCCTCGCGGAGCGCGCATTTATCATTCGCGCGTCGGTGTGCGCCCCACTGTACTATGTCGCACGCATCGCCCACCCACCCCGCACCTTCACGCGCCGTTTGGCCACTTTATGTGGCTCGTTCTTTTGGGCAGGCAAGACGGAGTCTGTAGCGCGCGCGCTCCTCCGACTTCCTACTAACATGGGGGGATTTAGCATTCCCCACCTGCCCACATACTGCAACGTGCTCGCGTTGCGGGCGACCAGTGACCTGGCTAACCAGGCCGGCTACCCGGGCAGGGCGCTCCTGTCATACCTACTCGGTACGTCGCGCTCCCTTTTCTTTCCCGAGCAGAGTGTCGGCCCGACAGCCTTCCAGCAGCCTCGGTTTTTCCAGCGAGTCTGCCAGACGCTCAGGTCCCTCACCGCAGCGCTGCCAGAGGTGGAGCTTTTTTCAACTCCCGCCTCTCGGGAATGCGAGCTCCTGGCCGTAAAAGAAGCCCCACAGGAGAAATTGGCGCGAAGCAGAGAGGTGCGATGGCGGGACCTGACGTCGTCATCGCTTCCCGCAGACGTGCGAGACTGGCTGCGGGGCTGGCGGGCCCTGCCTACGGCAGATCGCCTGGCGGCTTGGGGCGTGGCCCCCTCCGAACGATGTCCGCAGTGTGGCCTTGTTGAAACCTTGCCGCACGCACTCTTTGAGTGTTCTGTCGCCAGGACTTTTTGGGTTCTCATGTCTAGAATGTTTGGAGAGACCCTCGGTCCCAACTCCAGGTTTCGCGACCCTTTCGTACGCATGCTTATTTGCGTCGGGGCATTCGTGCTGTGGCGCCAGAGAGGTGTGGCGGCTCTGCAGGGACGACCACGGAGAGCCATGTACCCTATGTTACAGCGGGTACGTGCGCGCATGTTCGCCCAGGCGTGCGTGGACCTCGTGTCGCTGGAGGAGCACCAGTTCCTTCGGCGCTGGTCCACCCGCTTCATCGTCGCGGGCAGGGGCCGTGTGTCGGTGCGGCTCCTGCCATATTAAGTGTGGCGCGCCTGTGTGGTACGCGTGTTTCGTACACGATGTTCGCTTGTTATGTTCGTGCCCGAAGTTTGTGCGGGAGGTTTGTGTGCGTTGTTCGCGCGTTGTGTTTGTGCGCGCTATGTTCGCGCCCGGAGTTTGTGCGCGAGGTGTGTGTGCGTTGTCCGCGCGCGTTATGTTTGTGCGCGCTATGTTCGCGCTCGGAGTTTGTGCGCGAGGTGTGTGTGTGTGTTGTTCGCGCGTTATATTTATGCGCGGGTATTTGTGCGCGGTATTTCCATCCGGCGTGCTTCCCCCGCGCGTATGGACACCTGAACTTTCTTGGACATCTCGTGGTTTTGGACTCTTTAAGTTCCCTGCATGTGTGTGTGTGCACCGGGCGACATCAGTCGCCGCAATGTTTGTTTGTTTTTGTAGAGGGATCGATGTCCCTTTTTGGTCCTGAGTTCAATAAACTTCTCTTAAAGCCCGGATGAGTAGAATTCAGTGCCCGGAAGTTGGCTCTTGATCTCGGCGTGACGTCACCACAACGGGAGCTAAAAGCATTTCATGCCTGTTGAGGATTTAGAGAATCTCAACTCTATCAACAGGCAGACTTTGACTCTTCTTCTTGAACGACTGGTTCCGGGCCAAGTCAAAGAAGTGCGTATTAATGCAAGAAGGAATATCCTCTCTGTTGATGTCTCTAGCCAGACCACCCTAGAGAAGTTGAAGACCGTGTCTGCCCTTGGCAACATACGAGTCCGCTCGTTCTTCGCTCATGGACTTAACACTACTGCTGGTGTGATCTCTGACGTGGACATAGAGATCAAGGATATGGACTTGGTGCAACTGCTATCAAGTTCTGTTCGCATAACTGACATCCACCGTTTCGGCCAATCACGGTGTGTCAAACTAGTGTTTGAGGGTACTACTTTACCATCCCATGTGAAAGTGGGTTTTGTGAGGCACCCAGTGCGTCCTTATGTGCCCCGACCGGTGCAGTGCCGAAAATGCCAGAAGATTGGACATGTAAGTGCTGCGTGTACGAGCACTAAAGCATGTCCGCGTTGTGGTGGCGTGCACGAGGGACCTACATGTGCGATTGAGCCGCCAGTTTGTGCCAACTGCAAAGGTCCTCATGAGGCAACGTCTAGGGAATGTCCGAAGGTGAAAACAGAGATGAAGATCTTGAAGAAAATGGTGAGAGACCATTCTACTCACCGAGAAGCAGCAATCGCGGTACGTCGCTCCAGGAGGAGGACACGAAACCGGCAGAAGAAATTGAGCTCAGTAAATGACGTGTCAATACATCAGGAGGACCGAGACCACTCTGCCGCGCAGAAGCCACCGCCTCCAGCTCCGCAAGAGCCAAGACTGTCAACCACCCAGGAGGACTCCGCAGAGTGGCCACCTCTACCAACGCGTACTGTAAGCTCTGTGACACGTCCGCCTGTGCGTCCGCCGGATGTGTCTACAACAGATGATCAAATCAGGGCGATGCTGAAACAGCTGATAGGCACCTTACGGCTGATAATTGCTGGAGTGGACACGCCAATTGCTAAGGCTGCTATCCAAATTTTAGACGCTATTGAACTGGTGCTTGCCACCCTTTAATAGCAGTCAAAAATTATGGCTTTACCGTCGTCAGCACCCTCACTACAGGAGAGAATCTCTCGATCGGCAGTATTACGATGTAATGCTCGAGGTCTGCGAGGCCGCCTAGCAGATTTCAGGCAGAGGATTTTCAAGTACCGATTTCCAGTGCTTGTAATATGTGAGCATAATATCACATCTCCTTTTCGACTGTCTGGTTATGAAAGTTTCCTCTCTGAAGCGGCTGGGCATTTGAGCAAGGTACTACTATGCGTCCGTCGTGACCTCACTTACATTCGGCATCAAATTCCTGGGGGCAGTAGCAACGAGTATGTTGCAATCACTGTGACTCTGATTGGGGCGCACAATCTCTATTATAGGTGGCTACATACCACCAAGGGGTCGATTTGATGCCCTACGACTACAATCGCTACTCGACAGCGTTTCAGAGCCCCATATAATAGTAGGAGATTTCAATGCGCATCACCACGGCTGGGGAAGCGCCATTACGAACGTTCGAGGACGGGATATCGCCACGTTCATGGACAATGCAGGTCTTGTTTTGCTCAATGATGGCGCGCCGACATTTCTACGAGGGACTACCTACAGCAGCTGCCTGGACCTTGCATTTGTATCCAGGCGCCTCTCATCGTTCGCAACGTGATGTGCTGATATTGAAACTTATGGAAGTGACCACATACCAACGTATGTGCAGCTACGGTGGTTTCACCGTCTTCCAAATGCCAAAATACGTTGCACCGACTGGAGTGCTTTCCGCATTGCTCTAGAAGAAACCTGTGGTAACCTCGCTGATCCAACAGATGTGGAACAGCGTATTATTTCGGCCATGCAAGATACAACGCGCAACATCTCAGCGCCCAATTCCACAGCTCCAGTGGATGTGATCTACGCGCAGCTTCGGGCGATTCGTCGGCGCGCAGAAAGAAAATACCGGAGGACAAAGGATGTCTCGGATCTCCGGGCCTCTCGACGTGCCCAGAAGCAAATACAGCGCTATTTGGAGAACCTAGGCAAACAACGGTGGCGGTCATTTTGCAGCAGATTGGATCCCCGCAAACCACTCTCCAAAATCTGGCACGTCGTTCGAGCACTGCCGACATTTCCCCAGCAGAAACACCCTTTCCGTGCATTGGCACTTTATGAAAGACGGCAAGAACTAGAGGTGGCAGAGGATTTCTGTTCGAGAATTGCCGGAAGCGCTTCTTCACCTCGGCAGCATCGATGTGCTCCCCCCACGATGGACGATCGACTGGACATCCCCTTCACAATTCAAGAACTGAAAGCGGCTCTTTCTGCTTGTACACATCCTTCGTCCCCAGGACCTGACGGAATAACATACAATGCGCTTCGTCATCTAGGCCCACAGGTAATGGAAGCCCTCTTAACATTGTTCAACCACTCTTGGGCCTCTGCCACTGTTCCACAGCAGTGTAAAAGAAGCCGCATTGTGGCCTTGCTCAAACCAGGGAAATCGCCACTCGACTTAGCATCCTACAGACCAGTAGCTCTGGCAAGTTGTATTGGCAAGACGATGGAGCGTATGGTGCTAACCCGTCTAGAATGGTTCCTTGAAAAACGTGAACTGTACCCTTCCACAATGACGGGTTTCCGCAAAGGCCGGTCTGCCATCGACAGTGTAATTGATCTCGTGTCAACGGTAGAACATGAAAAACGCCGTCACAGGTTGACTGCTGCTCTTTTCCTCGACATCAAGGGCGCATTCGATAATGTTCAGCATGATGCAGTACTAAATGCACTCGATGAATGTGGCATAGGCGGACGTCTACACAATTGGATTGCAAGCTATTTGACAAACCGGACAGTCTACATGGAGACTCTTGAAGGAGACACAGCAGATCATCATGTTGCTTGTGGTGTTCCTCAGGGAGGAGTGCTTCCCAAGCAGCACATGACATCGGTCCAATGTAGGATCTGAGTTGGCAAACGACAGCCCTGTGAAGGCCCCGCGTTGCCTCTGTTCTCCCAGCCTTGGCTCAGCCATTTTTAGAAGTTGGCGGTATTGGACCAGTTTCTCAGACGTTCTCCCAGCCTTGGCTCAGCCATTTTTAGAAGTTGGTAGTATTGGACCAATTTCTCGGACGTTTCACCCGCCTTGGCTCAGCCATTTTTAGAAGTTGGTAGTATTGGACCAATTTCTCGGACGTTTCACCCGCCTTGGCTCAGCCATTTTTAGAAGTTGGTAGTATTGGACCAATTTCTCGGACGTTTCACCCGCCTTGGCTCAGCCATTTTTAGAAGTTGGCAGTATTGGACCACTTTCTCGAATGTTTCCCCTGCATTGACTTTGCCATATTTAGAAGCTGGCCAATTCCTGCAATAGGCAACGCAACTTTGAAGTGCCGACTGCTATGGAGCATCATGCAGTTGCTATTGTGACTTCTTAGTTTTCTCAATTGCGGCGATAGGCGCGATATATATATATATATAGCTCGCACATTGTTAATTATTTATAAGCATATATAGTTCGGGGCGTAGATAATGATATCTTCGTAAAAACCCGCATAACCTCCTGTGAGATTTTTTAAATCTCAGTTTTTTAAACTAAAATATGCAAAGTTGCATGCATGCATGCGATTATTTCCCCCTTTAAGGTTGTGGTCTTCGTTCTGTGTAAAAGTCCAGTCGTGCAATGAAAGAATGCGAGTCGGAGAAACATACATGCAGCACCGATTTTCAGGCCTGAATTTCAAAAACTATAAATAGCATTTTATAAAATTAACTTCTCGACTCTAACGTTAAATACGCTGTACCTTGATGTGCTTGGGCGTCGCAGTTAATGCGGTATACCTGCAGAACAGCACCAAAACATATATGCATGGCGCAACGTGTCGAGCACTCCATTAAAGCAGGAATGGGTAAACAATAACGTGCGTTTGCTCCATGATAGGACAGCGCTGACCATGCGCTTATATAAGAGATACATATATCTTAAGAAAAAAACGTTACATCGTCTGCGGGAACTCGAATTGGAAGAATACGAAGGCATTGCGCCTCCACGGTACTCGTTCTCTCCCTTTGCCTCGTATGCAGCCCATATGAGTTATATGTGTCAGTATATGTGCCTCATATGAACACATATAGGCTTCATACGAGTTCATATGTGCCTCGTTTGACTCATATGGGCACCATATGAGCCATATGTGTCGACAAATGCGCCTCGTATCAGCACATATACTTCATACGAGTTCATGTGTGTCACAAATTAATGTGTCTCGTATGAACGCGTATAGGCTGCGTACGAGCTCATACGCGTCACAAATGTCACAGATGAACACATCTGCTGCATATATAGTAGTTCACGCGCTACGGAAAGGTGACTTGTATGGATTACATATGTGGCATACCTTAACTGACACGCGACACTCGTGCGTACACAAGAGCTCCGATATGCACCGTATCAGCTTACATCAATCTCGTGCGAAACACACAGCCGCTGATGAGTGCCTCTCATAGAGTGGGCCTTGCTGTTTGAAACACGCGGAAAAGAAGGGATGAACAAGCGATTAACAAGTGCCCAACCAACGCATAAAAAAAACTCTTGGCCTGTTTCAAATATTTTTCTCCTTGATTCTCTGCTTGTGCCCTCCTGTTGTAAACCGCGCCTATCCAAACAGTATGACGTTAGGCGTTTCCAATGTGCTTGGACAAACGTTCAGCCAGAAGGCAAATGTTGCCTTCTGGGCTTAGTTGAGCTAATAACGCCAGGTATTTTCATGCAAGAGCTCCGACTGTAGTTAACAATATGTGCGCAATGAGAGTACTACGACCAATGGTGCAGGCGCTGTGAAAATTAAAATACATACAAATATCAGATCTTTCAGTGCTTATCACAGAGCACATCAAGATCCACAATATCAGTGGAAGTGCAATCGGCTGTAGTTCAGCTCCTTATACCTTAAAAATAAACATTTGTCCTCGCACCTAACCGTCGAATTCTAAAGTAGTGGGAAGCATAGCATAAGTCTTGTCATCGAAATGTAAACCAGTTTTTACCATGCCAGCAGTGGTGTAGTGGGTAGTGTAGTGAGCTGTAGATCTCTAGGTCGGTGGTTCGAATCCGGAACGGCGCGTAGTTTTTTTTTTCGCGTCCGAATTTTTTTTTTTACTTTCTTTAGTTTACTAACTTCAATGGAAGCTATTTTATTGTTAATTGCCTTATAATTCCACCCCAGCCCTTCCCTTTCCTTTCCCAAAAATTGTAAACCAGACACATATGACACATACGAGATATTCCATAATCTCGTATGAACCAGACACATATGACACATATATACGAGATTTTTCGATAGGGACGTATTAATCGCTATCGGTTAATCGTCTTCATATTGATTACGGTCATAAATTTCAATCACGCGTCTTCAGCGCGCACTTCGCTTCTGCGTCGCGTGGTTGCTTCGGACGGTAGCAAGAGTTGGGGGGTGCGTACGTCGACTGATGTTTCGGAGTGCGATCGTTTCCTGCCGCCTTGATCCAAGCTTGAAGACGTAGATGCGACCGGCCGTTGTGAAATACCGAGATCTTGCAAGATCTCACGGTATTCTTTTTCAACGATACGGTACTTGCGTTGCTTTGCATTCATGGCGAAATGCAGAAGCTTTGCGGTGAAAGACGAGAACCGCAACAGCCGCACAAAGGGACAGCAGACAGGCAGTACGACCAACACCTCCACACCACAAAAGAAAAACAAGCGCGAGCACTCGCGGCATGACTCGCGGGCAGGGTTGCCGTTGGGAACATTTTAAAAGGAGCCAAAACTTGAGCTGAAAGTAGTCAAAAGTAGCCATGCCATTCCATCTTAGCTGTCGCGTAAAATACGATGTTTTGCTCATTAATAAATTGAAGTGTAAAAAAATTGATAAAAATTATTCTTGGCGGTGTTGTCAACACTAAGCTTCAAAGAAATTTTCCGAAACTAAACGTGTGTTTATCCACCGCTTTACGCATAAACGTAGGCATCCGCTCTCGCTCCCACGTGCGTTCCAAGCCAATCCCAATCCATAGCTTGTGGTCATTTCGTTTGGACGTTTGGCAGCAAAGCGCTCGCTTGTGAATTTTTATTTCTTCAAGCTTTTTGAAGTTTGGTGGCGGCACGCGTGAGTCACCGAGGGGAACCAGGAGGCACTGCTTGCGTAAGTATACATTCTGTCCTTTTTTCCCTTTCATGTTAGTTGTCAGCTAATATTTACTTGTGAACTTGTCAAGAGTGAGGACAATGAGCACGCCTCGTGTGTCGCCCCTTTATCTAACTTGTCTGTAGGCATCTGTCAGCAGTTGTCTTTTGATTAACTCAGCGGCGCATTGCAAGGTGTAACTGCGTGTAAGGGTTGGGGTAATATGAAGTAACACACACGTACACGAAGGGAAGCGCTTCTAAATGTCGTGTGTGTTTGTGTGTTCCTTCATCAGGGTGAACGCACTATCCCGGCAAATCTTGTTGGCGCATTGCTTCTGAGAGGGTTTGTTTCTCACGGCACATCGTACATTTATGTACGTGTATAGATATTATGATCATGATCGCAATGACAGTCGTCACGTGGTTACGGCGCTCGGCTGCTGACTCGAAATAGGCGGGTTCGATCCCGGCTGCGGCGGTCGAATTTCGATGGAGGCGAAATTCTAGAGGCCCGTGTACTGTGCGCGATATCGGTGCACTCTAAAGAACCCCAGGTGGTCGAAATTTCCGGAGCCGTTCTCTGCGGCGCCCCCCATGACCAACCAGTTGCCACGTGCGATGCAGTTGAGTGTTTTTCATCGCCAATTTTTGCTTTTGTGAGGCTAATCGCTTGGTTCAGGCATGCATGTCAGACGTCATAGAGTCGCAGCCTGCATGCCTTGTGCTTGATTGACAAATGCTTCCATGGCAGTGTTGACATTGTTGCGTTGCGAGTCTCCGTGCGATGAGAGAAATGTGACAAGAACAGGATGAATGAACACAATTCTTCTGTACTGCCAGAAGTAATGCTGCTCCTGCCAGTGATCGGTTACAGAAAAAAAATTGAGAGTACTTTTTATTTATGTGTGTCCCTTCCCGCTACTGAGAGCCTTGTATTACAAAGTCTAGATCAGTGTGACTCTACATATAGCGAGTGCTAGTTTCGAGCTCGCTAATTGAACGCGCTTGTTTTCTCTCTTCCTCATTTGGTCAATCTTGCGTTTTACTGGTTTCTTTTTTCATCACTATGCTCCTGGTAGACTGCACTCAGTTTGATGTTCAATGCAGTGAAGTTGCACGCCACTATTGCTGGCTGTTATTTGGTTCACATGACAGCAGGCACAGAAATATTGTTTAAATAAGTCCCAAATTGCAGGCGCTCGTGACACTTGTAACTCTCAACTCATGAAAGTTCAGAAGTGTGTTGCGAAGTAGAACGAGATGGTTGTAAGAGTACCTGTCAGTTGTCATGGTAGTGTGAAGTTTTCGGCACCCAAACAGGCAAGTGCCAGTAGAGTATGGCACAGACAGTGTCTGGTAAAAATCTTTGTTTCCCCATTAATCTTTTGTCGTGTTTCCTCTGTGCAGCATGTCAAAACCATTCGCTGTGGTGAAGTTTCCTCTTGAGGACGACTGCCTTGCAGTCATTCCTGTCGGATGGCTCACAGAGACAAAAGAAGAGTGCCGCTTCCAGTGCTCTGGGTTCACCAACAATGGCAACCTGCCCTATGTGGACTAAGCCGCAGCTGTGTTCATGCTAAGTAGCGGACCCTACTGGGTACAGGTGGCCGCTAGTGATAGATGGTGCCTGCTGCCCTCTGAAGTGCAGCGAGTGCATGTTGTGTGTGCATGGTTATTCATGCACTTGCGAAGCTCTGCGGGATGCAAAGAATATGCGACAGTCTGCAGACACACTGTCATTGTGTGGTCATCGCTAGCAGACCTGAAAGAAGAAATCAGAAGATCATGGAAACTACTCGAGCAGTGTCATCAAACTGAATGACAAGCGAGGCTTTCCACATCTTGGAAAGAGTTCAAACAGCAGAAGCCTCTACAAGCATGACAAACTCGGACTTGGCCTTGGGGAAGACGGGAAGTGCTCAAGGAGTATGTCGCAGAAATGAAATTGCTCAAGAACTGCACAACAAGGCCAGCAAGTTTTGGAACCTGTACTGAAAATTTATGAAGGCACTAAGAAACAAAAAATGCCACACATATCAAGGGAGCCAGAAAACGTATCACCGGGCTTAGCATTTGTGCTGCTCTTCCTGCTGGTGTACGTTGGTTGTAGTAGCCTGTTCGGATTTGAACCTTGCTTTGCACCAACATCCTTGAGAGACTAGCGATCACATTACTAGCGAGCACTTGAAGGGACCCAGCAACGCTTTTTTGATATGCTTTAGATGAATCCTTCATGCCACGCATATACCAAGTCAAAAAGAATTACTGGAATCGATGCACTAGAACGGGAGTTATTAAGGAATGAATTTTTAAAATATAAGCAAACAAAAAATTGCCCTTAACTCAATTTTCCCTGCCTTCGCTTTACTGTTTCACTCGCACAATGACGACACACAGCGGGACCAATCGAAACAGCCTACACGAGTACGTCACTACAACGCCGTGGAAGATAGCGTCTCATGGTTTCCTGGTCGCTGCAACACATTTTCGCTGATGATGACGGCCTCGTTTCCACGGTTACAAGCATGTGGGTGCTCGACTCGTGTAAACAAACAATAGCAACACGGAAGAAGTTGTGAAGCGCCGAAGAATGACCTTCTCCGATTTGTCAGAGATGGAGCGTGCAATATTGAGATGGAGCAAAGGTCTGAGCCTTACTCCTTACAAGGATACACCCAGAAACAACCGAGACCGCTGCAGCCCACCTTCGAGCCCTCCGTGTGACACCGGCGATCGTCCAACCACGTTGCCGCCGCCGCCGCCCGGGGATCCTTCGCAAGACGATGATGTGAAACGATCTGCTGCTTATGCCTCCTTCCTTTGCAATGAAATGAACGCTTGGTGAATATGTAATAGGTTTATTATTTCGATTCCGTATCGGACCATAGTACGGACGGATGGAAGTAGCGCTTGAAACTGTGCTGTATGCTTTGCTGGACATGCCAGTTCTCGTACTCAGAAATGTTCCAATAGAACCATTGTGCCTATATTATGTTTGTTCTTAAATCTGACCATTAACATGAGTGGAGGAATATTGCTTACAGGTGTCGGTGCGGACACTGACGGCCTATGCCATCGGTAACGGAGCGGCTCTGCTGTCAGGACCTCGTGCAGTGCGGAGCTCGGACGAATGACTGCATCTGTGAAGACGATTATTTTTTTACCTTCTGCTTGGATGCTGAGGTATTGCGTGTTGCATATGCTGACCTCACTGAAAGGGAACAAGACCCAGATATGGAAATCCACAAGTATCTTCTGTGCCACATTATCTGTCGTATCGACACTAGCGGTGGTTCGCGAGTTGTGTTCGGCACATTTCGAATTTCCTAGTTTGTAATGAGGCCTCGTAACGGTGAAAGTAAGCCGTTATCCTGAGGAGCGACAAATGGTTGTCAACCGGCACGGATGCCTGGTGCAGCTGCCGGGCAGCAGCTGCGCTGGGCGAGCGCTCTGTGCTGCTGACCACAGAGTCGAGCGTGTTCTGCGTACCCACCGGATGGAGCGCCGACTTGCAGGGCGACGAGACGGTCGAGGGTTTTGCGCTGGGCGCCAACTGGGCGGCCGTGCTGACCTCCGGCCAGATGCTACACCTCTTCAGCGAGGGCGGTGCGCAACAGGCAGTGCTGTGCGCACCCGGGGCTCCGGCAGCGTTGACAGGCGCGGCTGACCAGCTGGCACTCTTCTTTCGTGCTGCAGCAGAGCGCTCACAGGAGACGCTGAGTGCCAAAGCATTCCGTGTCCAGTCTGGCGGTGCCACTGTTCGAGCGATCCTGACTACACCCGTGCCCCTACGTCGCCATCGCCGCTTCCAGTGCTCTGGGTTCACCAACAATGGCAACCTGCCCTATGCGGACTAAGCCGCAGCTGTGTTCATGCTAAGTAGCGGACCCTACTGGGTACAGGTGGGCGCTAGTGATAGATGGTGCCTGCTGCCCTCTGAAGTGCAGCGAGTGCATGTTGTGTGTGCATGGTTATTCATGCACTTGCGAAGCTCTGCGGGATGCAAAGAATATGCGACAGTCTGCAGACACACTATCATTGTGTGGTCATCGCTAGCAGACCTGAAAGAAGAAATCAGAAGATCATGGAAACTACTCGACCAGTGTCATCAAACTGAATGACAAGCGAGGCTTTCCACATCTTGGAAAGAGTTCAAACAGCAGAAGCCTCTACAAGCATGACAAACTCGGACTTGGCCTTGGGGAAGACGGGAAGTGCTCAAGGAGTATGTCGCAGAAATGAAATTGCTCAAGAACTGCACAACAAGGCCAGCAAGTTTTTGGAACCTGTACTGAAGATTTATGAAGGCACTAAGAAGCAAAAAATGCCCCACATATCAAGGGAGCCAGAAAACGTATCACCGGGCTTAACATTTGTGCTGCTCTTCCTGCTGGTGTACGTTGGTTGTAGTAGCCTGTTCGGATTTGAACCTTGCTTTGCACCAACATCCTTGACAGACTAGCGATCACATTACTAGCGAGCACTTGAAGAGACCCAGCAACGATTTTTTGATATGCTTTAGATGAATCCCTCATGCCACGCAGATACCAAATCAAAAAGAATTACTGGAATCGATGCACTAGAACGGGAGTTATTAAGGAATGAATTTTCAAAATATAAGCAAACAAAAAATTGCCCTTAACTCGTTTTCCCTGTCTTCGCTTTACTGTTTCACTCGCACAATGACGACACACAGCGGGACCAATCGAAACAGCCTACACGAGTACGTCAATACAACGCCTTGGAAGATAGCGTCCCATGGTTTCCTGGTCGCTGCAACACATTTTCGCTGATGATGACGGCCTCGTTTCCACGGTTACAAGCATGTGGGTGCTCGACTCGCGTAAACAAACAACAGCAACACGGAAGAAGTTGTGAAGCGCCGAAAAATGACCTTCTCCAATTTTTCAGAGATGCAGCGTGCAATATTGACACGGAGCGAAAGTCTCAGCCTTACTCCTTACGAGGATATGCCCAGAAACAACCGAGACCGCTGCAGCCCACCTTCGAGGCCTCCGTGTGACAGCGGCGATCGTCCAACCACGTTGCCGCCACCGCCCGGGGATCCTTCGCAAGACGATGACGTCAAACGATCTGCTGCTTTTGCCTCCTTCCTTTGCAATGAAATGAACGCTTGGTGAATATGTAATAGGTTTATTATTTCGATTCCGTATCGGACCATAGTACGGACGGATGGAAGTAGCGCTTGAAACGCTGCTGTATGCCTTGCTGGACATGCCAGTTCTCGTACTCAGAAATGTTCCAATAGAACCATTGTGCCTATATTATGTTTGTTCTTAAATCTGACCATTAACATAAGTGGAAGAATATTGCTTACAGGTGTCGGTGCGGACACTGACGGCCTATGCCATCGGTAACGGAGCGGCTCTGCTGTCAGGACCTCGTGCAGTGCGGAGCTCGGACGAATGACTGCATCTGTGAAGACGATTATTTTTTTACCCTCTGCTTGGATGCTGAGGTATTGCGTGTTGCATACGCTGACCTCACTGAGAGGGAACAAGAGCCAGATATGGAAATCCAAAAGTAAGTATCTTCTTTGCCACATTATCTGTCGCATCGACACTAGCGGTGGTTTGCGAGTTGTGTTCAGTACATTTCGAATTTTCTAGTTTGTAATGAGGCCTCGTAACGGTGGAAGTATGCCGTTATCCTAAGGAGCGACAAATGGTTGTCAACCGGCACGGATGCCTGGTGCAGCTGCCGGGCGGCGTGCACCTGCTCCTGTGGCACGGCTGGAGCTGCAGCCTTCCGGGCAGCAGCTGCGCACCGCTGCGCCGGGCGAGCGCTCCGTGCTGCTGGCCACGGAGTCGAGCGTGTTCTGCGTGCCCGCCGGATGGAGCGCCGACTTGCAGGGCGATGAGACGGTCAAGGGCTTTGCGCTGGGCGCCAACTGAGCGGCCGTGCTGACCTCCGGCCAGATGCTACACCTCTTCAGCGAGGGCGGCGCGCAGCAGGCAGTGCTGTGCGCACCCGGGGCTCCGGCAGCGTTGACAGGCGCGGCTGACCAGCTGGCACTCTTTATTCGTGCTGCAGCAGATCGCTCACAGGAGACGCTGAGTGCCCAAGCATTCCGTGTCCAGTCTGGCGGTGCCACTGTTCGAGCGATCCTGACTACACCGTGCCCCTACGTCGCCATCGCCGCTTCCAGTGCTCTGGGTTCACCGACAATGGCAACCTGGCCTATGCGGACTCAGCCGGAGCTGTGTTCATTCTAAGGAGCGGACCCTACTGGGTACAGGTGGCCGCTAGTGATAGATGGTGCCTGCTGCCCTCTGAAGTGCAGCGAGTGCATGTTGTGTGTGCATGGTTATTCATGCACTTGCGAAGCTCTGTGGGATGCAAAGAATATGCGACAGTCTGCAGACATACTATCATTGTGTGGTCATCGCTAGCAGACCTGTAAGAAGAAATCACAAGATCATGGAAACTACTCGAGCAGTGTCATCAAACTGAATGACAAGCGAAGCTTTCCACATCTTGGAAAGAGTTCAAACAGCAGAAGCCTCTACAAGCATGACAAACTCGGACTTTGTCTTGGGGAAGACGGGATGTGCTAAAGGAGTATGTCGCAGAAATGAAATTGCTCAAGAACCGCACAACAAGGCCAGCAAGTTTTTGGAACCTGTACTGAAGATTTATGAAGGCACTAAGAAGCAAAAAATGCCCCACATATCAAGGGAGCCAGAAAACGTAACACCGGGCTTAGCATTTATGCTGCTCTTCCTGGTGGTGTACGTTGGTTGTAGTAGCCTGTTCGGATTTGAACCTTGCATTGCACCAACAACCTTGAGAGACTAGCGATCACATTACTAGCGAGCACTTGAAGGGACCCAGCAACGCTTTTCTGATATGCTTTAGATGAATTCTTCATGCCACGCAGATACCAAATCAAAAAGAATTACAGGAATCGATGCACTAGAACGGGAGTTATTAAGGAATGAATTTTCAAAATATAAGCAAACAAAAAATTACCCTTAACTCAATTTTCCCTGCCTTCGCTTTACTGTTTCACTCGCACAATGACGACACACAGCGGGACCAATCGAAACAGCCTACACGACTACGTCACTACAACGCCGTGGAAGATTGCGTCTCATGGTTTCCTGGTCGCTGCAACACATTTTCGCTGATGATCACGGCCTCGTTTCCACGGTTACAAGCATGTGGGTGCTCGACTCGCGTAAACAAACAACAGCAACACGGAAGAATTTGTTAAGCGCCGAAGAATGACCTTCTCCGATTTGTCAGAGTTGGAGCGTGCAATACTGAGACGGAGCAAAGGTCTGAGCCTTACTCCTTACGAGGATACACCCAGAAACAACCGAGACCGCTGCAGCCCACCTTCGAGCCCTCCGTGTGACACCGGCGATCGTCCAACCACGTTGCCGCCGCCGCCGCCGCCCGGGGATCCTTCGCAAGACGATGATGTGAAACGATCTGCTGCTTATGCCTCCTTCCTTTGCAATGAAATGAACGCTTGGTGAATATGTAATATGTTTATTATTTCGATTCCGTATCGGACCATAGTACGGACGGATGGAAGTAGCGCTTGAAACTGTGCTGTATGCTTTGCTGGACATGCCAGTTCTCGTACTCAGAAATGTTCCAATAGAACTATTGTGCCTATATTATGTTTGTTCTTAAATCTAACCATTAACATGAGTGGAGAAATATTGCTTACAGGTGTCGGTGCGGACACTGACGGCCTATGCCATCGGTAACGGAGCGGCTCTGCTGTCGGGACCTCGTGCAGTGCGGAGCTCGGACGAATGACTGCATCTGTGAAGACGATTATTTTTTTACCTTCTGCTTGGATGCTGAGGTATTGCGTGTTGCATACGCTGACCTGACTGAGAGGGAACAAGAGCCAGATATGGAAATCCACAAGTAAGTATCTTCTGTGCCACATTATCTGTCGTATCGACACTAGCGGTGGTTCGCAAGTTGTGTTCAGCACATTTCAAATTTTCTAGTTTGTAATGAGGCCTTGTAACGGTGAAAGTATGGAGTTATCCTGAGGAGCGACAAATGGTTGTCAACCAGCACGGATGCCTGGTGCAGCTGCCGGGCGGCGTGCACCTGCTCCTGTGGCACGGCTGGAGCTGCAGCCTTCCGGGCAGCAGCTGCGCTGGGCGAGCGCTCTGTGCTGCTGGCCACGGAGTCGAGCGTGTTCTGCGTGCCCGCCGGATGGAGCGCCGACTTGCATGGCGACGAGACGGTCGAGGGTTTTGCGCTGGGCGCCAACTGGGCGGCCGTGCTGACCCCCGGCCAGATGCTACACCTCTTCAGCGAGGGCGGCGCGCAGCAGGCAGTGCTGTGCGCACCCGGGGCTCCGGCAGCGTTGACAGGCGCGGCTGACCAGCTGGCACTCTTTATTCGTGCTGCAGCAGATCGCTCACAGGAGACGCTGAGTGCCCAAGCATTCCGTGTCCAGTCTGGCGGTGCCACTGTTTGAGCGATCCTGACTACACCCGTGCCCCTACGTCGCCATCACCGCTTCCAGTGCTCTGGGTTCACCAACAATGGCAACCTGCCCTATGCGGACTAAGCCGCAGCTGTGTTCATTCTAAGTAGCGGACCCTACTGGGTACAGGTGGCCGCTAGTGATAGATGGTGCCTGCTGCCCTCTGAAGTGCAGCGAGTGCATGTTGTATGTGCATGGTTATTCATGCACTTGCAAAGCTCTGCGGGATGCAAAGAATATGCGACAGTCTGCAGACACACTATCATTGTGTGGTCATCGCTAGCAGACCTGAAAGAGGAAATCAGAAGATCATGGAAACTACTCGAGCAGTGTCATCAAACTGAATGACAAGCGAGGCTTTCCACATCTTGGAAAGAGTTCAAACAGCAGAAGCCTCTACAAGCATGACAAACTCGGACTTGGCCTTGGGGAAGACGGGAAGTGCTCAAGGAGTATGTCGCAAAAATGAAATTGCTCAAGAACTGCACAACAAGGCCAGCAAGTTTTTGGAACCTGTACTGAAGATTTATGAAGGCACTAAGAAGCAAAAAATGCCCCACATATCAAGGGAGCCAGAAAACGTATCACCGGGCTTAGCATTTGTGCTGCTCTTCCTGGTGGTGTACGTTGGTTGTAGTAGCCTGTTCGGATTTGAACCTTGCTTTGCACCAACAACCTTGAGAGACTAGCGATCACATTAGTAGCGAGCACTTGAAGGGACCCAGCAACGCTTTTTTGATATGCTTTAGATGAATTCTTCATGCCACGCAGATACCAAATCAAAAAGAATTACTGGAATCGATGCACTAAAACGGGAGTTATTAAGGAATGAATTTTCAAAATATAAGCAAACAAAAAATTGCCCTTAACTCGTTTTCCCTGCCTTCGCTTTACTGTTTCACTTGCACAATGACGACACACAGCGGGACCAATCGAAACAGCCTACACGAGTACGTCACTACAACGCCGTGGAAGATAGCGTCCCATGGTTTCCTGGTCGCTGCAACACATTTTCGCTACTGATAACGGCCTCGTTTCCATGGTTACAAGCATGTGGGTGCTCGACTCGTGTCAACAAACAACAGCAACATGCAAGAAATTGTGATGCGCTGAAGAATGACCTTCTCCGATTTGTCAGAGTTGGAGCGTGCAATACTGAGACGGAGCAAAGGTCTGAGCCTTACTCCTTACGAGGATACACCCAGAAACAACCGAGACCGCTGCAGCCCACCTTCGAGCCCTCCGTGTGACAGCGGCGATCGTCCAACCACGTTGCCGCCGCCGCCACCGCCCGGGGATCCTTCGCAAGACGATGATGTGAAACGATCTGCTGCTTTTGCCTCCTTCCTTTGCAATGAAATGAACGCTTGGTGAATATGTAATAGGTTTATTATTTCGATTCCGTATAGGACCATAGTACGGACGGATGGAAGTAGCGCTTGAAACGCTGCTGTATGCCTTGCTGGACCTGCCAGTTCTCGCACTCAGAAATGTTCCAATAGAACCATTGTGCCTATATTATGTTTCTTCTTAAATCTGACCATTAACATGAGTGGAGGAATATTGCTTACAGGTGTCGGTGCGGACACTGACGGCCTATGCCAATGGTAACGAAGCGGCTCTGCTGTCGGGACCTCGTGCAGTGCGGAGCTCGGACGAATGACTGCATCTGTGAAGACGATTATTTTTTTACCCACTGCTTGGATGCTGAGGTATTGCGTGTTGCATACGCTGACCTCACTGAGAGGGAACAAGAGCCAGATATGGAAATCCACAAGTAAGTATCTTCTGTGCCACATTATCTGTCGTATCGACACTAGCGGTGGTTCGCGAGTTGTGTTCAGCACATTTCGAATTTTCTAGTTTGTAATGAGGCCTCGTAACGGTGAAGGTATGCCGTTATCCTGAGGAGCGACGAATGGTTGTCAACCGGCACGGATGGCTGCTGCAGCTGCAGGGCGGTATGCACCTGCTCCTGTGGCACGGCTGGAGCTGCAGTCTTCCGGGCAGCAGGTGCGCACCGCTGCGCTGGGCGAGCGCTCCGTGCTGCTGGCCACGGAGTCGAGCGTGTTCTGCGTGCCCGCCGGATGGAGCGCCGACTTGCAGGGGGACGAGACAGTAGAGGGCTTTGCGGTGGGCACCGACTGGGCGGCCGTGCTGACCTCCGGCCAGATGCTGCATCTCTTCAGCGAGGGCGGTGCACAGCAGGCAGTGCTGTGCGCAACCGGGGCTCCGGCAGCGTTGACAGGCGCGGCTGACCAGCTGGCACTTTTCTTTCGTGCTGCAGCAGATCGCTCATAGAAGAAGCTGAGTGCCCAAGCTTTCTGCGTCCAGTCTGGTGGTGCAACTGTTCAGGCGGATCCTGACTACACCCGTGCTCCTACGCCGCCATCGCCGCTTCCAGTGGTCTATGTTCACCGACAATGGCAACCTGGCCTTTGCGGACTCAGCCGGAGCTGTGTTCATTCTAAGGAGTGGGGCCTACTGGATACAGGTGGCCGCCCGGGGGTGCATCCAGATCGTCGATGGGTGCGAGGCGGAACAAGTGATCAGGATCTTACCCGAGGGAACACCACTTCTGCCTCATCCACCGCCTTTCACCGAGGTCCGCTTCTCTCTGCCGTTCTTGTCTGCCTGCCCCGAGGTCCTTTTCTTCGTGCTGCCGTCGTCAAGCTTCAGCCGACCTGATCCGCCTGGGCATGCGCTTTGGATTCCTGGATCTTCAAACACGTGGAAACAACTCCTCTGGCCACAGGATACCGCTCCTGTTATCACTGATAATGGAACGTCGCATTGGCTTCATGGCGGTGTGACGTCGACGGAAAAGACTACAAAAGGCCCGGATTCTTCGCCTCACCTCAGAGGGCTCGGCAGCGCTCATCAAAGCAACATGTTTCACCATGTCTGGATCGCCGTGCAGGTTAGATTTCTTAACCTATTTCCTACTGTCGGTATGAATTCCCGTACTATCATTATGCTGCTGTGCCCTTGGAGGTGTTTCCAGATCACTAATGACTGTTGGACTGTTCTCCTACTCCTGCTTTGTGGTGATGTTGAATGCAACCCTGGCCCTGGTTCCACCGTTACAGAGAGACTAAATGATATTCTAGCTGAACTTCAAGAGATAAAAGACGCCGGCAACATACGTGATGCTACTCTTTCGGAAATGAGTCAGAAGCTTACAAAATTAGATGAGGTTTTGGAGTTAACCAAAGCAAACGAACTGAAAATACAAAAGCTAGAAGAAACGGTCCAGCATCTTCAAGAAGCTTTTTTGGATCAAAACAAACGGCTTGTCGACTTCGAAGATCGAGCTCGAAGAAATAACCTTTTAGTTTTCGGTATCAAGGAAAGCCCCGACGAAAATAGACAAGATCTTGAAAATAAAGTAGATCACCAGGTCTTCAAAGAAAAGCTTGCTGTTAATGTCAGTGCAGTGGAACGTATTCATAGGATTGTTAGGCCAGGAAAGAACAAGATAAGACCCGTGATCCTACGTCTGTACAATCACAATGAAAAGATTTCCCTGTTTAAGAACTGTTCGAAACTCAAGGGTACCGACATATCAATTTCCGATGACTATTTGCAGGAAACCGTTCAGACAAGAAAGAAACTGTGGCAGACCGGACTCGCTGATAGCCGTCCAAATGACAAAATGAAACTGGTTCATGACAGGTTGGTTCTGAACGACGATGTCTATGTATGGGACAATAACGGGAACTGCAAAGTCTTACTTCGTACGCAGAACACAACAGATAAGTGACGCTCGTACACTAAGCAAGAGCCTTCGCGGAAACTTCTTCGTATCGTTTGTTTGAATGCGCAAAGTGTGTGCAATAAACCAGAACAGCTTGAATGCGTTTTGCTATCATATGATCCTCACATAGCCATCATCACAGAAACGTGCCTTCACGCTGATATCCCAGATAGTTGCATATTTCCACCTTCATATGTTTGTTATCGGAAAGATCGTGAAGCTAGAGGTGGCGGTGTTGAAATTCTTGTAAAATGTGGACTTTTATCTTTCGCGCTGCCTGCAGTTGATAAAGATCATGAAAGCGTTTTGTGCAAAGTTGAATTTAGTGGCAGCAGTATCATTATTGCTGGTGTTTACAGGTAACCAGGTTCCACGCCAGAATTCTTGTCAAAACTCTACAATCACTACGAGAAGTACCGCGATCAAAACATAATAATTGCTGGAGATTTTAACCTTCCCAGTATTAACTGGCTAGAAATGAAGTGTGGCCCTGTTGACGTCCATAGTTCCGAAGTGTTGTTTGACATGTTGCTTGCATTTAACCTTAACCCCTTAACCATTTTGGACGAGCTGTGCTCGTCCTTGCCAAGCCGTCCCCAAACCGTTTTGGACGACTGTAGCTCGTCCTCGCTGAATAGGTTCTTCTCTTCCTCGTTTCGGACGAGCAGTGCTCGTGTGTGGCTTAGATGACATTTTGCTCGACAGATGGCAGCACTGACCTGTTAATTTCGTTTTCTTCTACCGCATAAACGTTTTTTTTCGTATGGCAACCTGGGGTTTAAAAATGGCATCCGGCGGAGGCGACGCGTGTTTTGCTGGCCCGTCTTCTCGGAAAAGACGCTCTTCTTCGTCGTAATCTTCTCCAGACGATGGTGACTGAGACACCGAAGTGTACATTGTTTCAGGGAGGGAGGACGACAGTGCTGACGTTGTGCTTATTAGTTCTTCCGATGAAGAAGTGGACAGCTCAGAAGCGAACTTTGCGAGCGCGCGCGCGTCAGTGCATGAAGGTCAACGTCAGTAACATCCCAACGCAACCCCCTCGGTTTCCTTTTCTGGCAGTTCCCGGTAAGATGTTCATTATAAGCTTGCCTGATGACTTGCTTGAATATATTTATCGCTCATTACCAGCAGGAAGTTGGTTTTCCGTAATGTTAGAAATAATAAACTTGAATATGCTAATTTGACTTCGTGTTTGCTTCAGATATTTTTTAAAAATCGAATTTGTGCTTTTTATTGCAATAATATTCGAAATCAGCAATAAAAAAATAAGCAGTTTTGTTAAGAAATTCGTTGATATAACAAAACGGTGAAGAGGTTAATCAAACAGTATTGTTTCCAACGCGTGTAACAGATTCTGCTTCCTCAATTTTAGACCTTTTGTTTTGTTCTAACTATATTCAGGAACGTGTAACGAAGGTTCACGATGGCATTTCCAATCATAAACTTATTTACTTCACCTGTGTTTTTCCACGAAGGGCGAGTTCCTGTAAACCGAAGCCTGTTGTTGTTAAAAACTATTCTGCTGCAGATGATGTTCAAATTGCTCATTATTTAGAGGAATGCCTTTTCTTCTTCACTGACGATGATGTTGACACATTATGGACTAAGTTCAAATCTTGGTGTCACTACTGCATAGAAAACTTTATCCCAGAAAAGCTGAAAAAGGTTGGTCGAGAGAACCCTTGGATAAGTAGAGATCTGCTCCAGATAAAACGTAGGCTGAAGCGCCGTAGGAAATTAAAGCGAGCTGACGACGAGGTGGTTACAGAACTAAAAACTATACTCACAGTTAAGTTGCGAGAGTCTCGGGAACATTATTTCACTGACACTCTCGGCCGTTTTGCTTCAGACAGCCCACGGAAATTCTGGCAGTTCCTAGGGAAGAAAAGTCTTCGACGAATCGAGCAGATAGTGGCAGGCGACAATGTCGTTACAGATTCCAGGCAAATAGCGTAAATGTTTAACTCTCACTTTCAAAGCGTGTTTTCGAAGCCGGGCAATGGTTGTGATCTCACAGCAGCAACTGATCGATCAGACACCCTGTCCATAACTTTGGAGGGTGTAGCTGAACTGCTCTTACGGCAAGATGCAAATAAATCGACAGGTCCGGATAAAATTCCAGCCATTTTTTCTTAAAAGATACGCACAGCTGATAGGTAAATTTCTTCAAATAATATTTGACAAGTCTTTAAAATCTGGTAAAGTACCGACTGATTGGCTCCTGGCTCGCATTGTTCCGGTTTTCAAGAAAGGTAGCCCGGCGGAAATTTGTAACTACCGACCTATTTCACTTACATGCATTTCTTGTAAGATGCTCGAGCACATTATTGTGAAATATCTCAATACCTTCTTAGATACTAACAAGATCCTAAATAAAGCGCAACATGGGTTCACGCACGGCTTTTCCACCAACACGCAATTAATAGCAACCATCAACGAAATCGCTAAAGTTCTAGACATGAATGGCCAGGTAGACATAATACTCTTGGACTTCTCCAAAGCATTCGATAGGGTGCCTCATAATAAATTAATCCTGAAGATGAAAACAATTGGTATACCTTCCAAAATAATCAATTGGGTTATTATATCGTACTTGAGTAACAGAAAACAACATGTAGAAATAGACGGCTGTTGTTCTGACAATTTAGATGCTTCCTCTGGAGTGCCCAAATGATCTGTAATCGGACCAGTCTTATTTAATATTTATATTAATGATTTGGTCGACTCTGTCAGGACAACTGTATCAGCTAAACTGTTTGCAGACGAATGCGTCATTTTTAAAACCATAAATTCTGTTACGGATCAACTGGAGCTGAACGCAAATCTAAAATTACTAGCAGAATGGTGTGATAAATGGGATATGATGATTAACATTGAAAAGACAGTGCATATGTGTGTTACTAATAAAAGAAAAAAACTGGAATTTTCTTATAACAACGGCGGCAATATGATAAAACAAGTAGTGGAATAATTGTATTTAGGCGTTACAATTACAAATAGGCTTAAATGGACAGCGCACGTCAATAACATATGCTCTTCACCTCGTAAAAAATCAGGCTTCTTAAAACATAAATTATAATAAGGGAGTAATTACTCATTGGCATCCACCCGAGCGCAGCCATACGGCTACAAAGGAAAGCTATACAGCTTTCTCAGAAACTTCTAGATAAAGAAAAATTCGTCCTGGTCCGGGGTTCGAACCCGGGACCACCGCTTCACCGGAGCAGTCCCTCTACCAATTGAGCTAACCGGGACGGCAAGCTTATGGTAGGGCGAGAGCGAATTGATCAATAACTCGAAGTGGGAACAGTGTTGGTCAAATGTTTAGGGGAATCCCCCAAGGTGGAGTAGATTTGTAATAAGGGAGTAATTACTCATTGGCATCCACCCGAGCGCAGCCATACGGCTACAAAGGAAAGCTATACAGCTTTCTCCGAAACTTCGTAGTTAAAGAAAAATTCGTCCTGGTCCGGGGTTCGAACCCGGGACCACCGCTTCACCGGAGCAGTCCCTCTACCAATTGAGCTAACCGGGACGGCAAGCTTATGGTAGGGTGAGAGCGAATTGATCAATAACTCGAAGTGGGAACAGTGTTGGTCAAATGTTTAGGGGAATCCCCCAAGGTGGAGTAGATTTGTAATAAGGGAGTAATTACTCATTGGCATCCACCCGAGCGCAGCCATACGGCTACAAAGGAAAGCTATACAGCTTTCTCCGAAACTTCGTAGTTAAAGAAAAATTCGTCCTGGTCCGGGGTTCGAACCCGGGACCACCGCTTCACCGGAGCAGTCCCTCTACCAATTGAGCTAACCGGGACGGCAAGCTTATGGTAGGGCGAGAGCGAATTGATCAGTAACTCGAAGTGGGAACAGTGCTGGTCAAATGTTTAAGGGAATCCCCCAAGGTGGAGTAGATTCCCCTAAACATTTGACCAACACTGTTCCCACTTCGAGTTATTGATCAATTCGCTCTCGCCCTACCATAAGCTTGCCGTCCCGGTTAGCTCAATTGGTAGAGGGACTGCTCCGGTGAAGCGGTGGTCCCGGGTTCGAACCCCGGACCAGGACGAATTTTTCTTTATAAGTTTCTGAGAAAGCTGTATAGCTTTCCTTTGTAGCCGTATGGCTGCGCTCGGGTGGATGCCAATGAGTAATTACTCCCTTATTACAAATCTACTCCACCTTGGGGGATTCCCCTAAACATTTGACCAAAACATAAATTAGGAAGATCATCAAGTGAATTGAGAAGCAAGGCGTACAAAGCGCTTGTAAGACCTTTGTTGGAGTACGCCAGTATTGTGTGGGACCCTCACACAACGGTAGATATAGAAAAAATTGAAAAAATTCAGAGGCTAGCCGCGCGCCTTGTATATAACCGCTTTAAACGCTGGGACTCTCCATCTGCTATGCTGCATGAAGCTAAGCTTGAAAGCTTAAGAGAACAGACAAAAACGGCTCGAATTAAATTTCTTGGTCGTTTGTATTTTTCAAAGCTAGGCATAGAACCCCAGGATTACATAACTAACCAGACTTCCAAGAAATATCGTCATAAGCATAAACACTACATTGAACCCACTTTTCCCCGCACGAATGCCTATAAGTATTCTTTTTTTCCGAATACGATTAATGATTGGAACGCACTGCCTCATGATTCTCCTTTGCTTGCCTCCCCTGAGTAATTTCAACTGTCGGTTGGCGCTGCCTGTGACGCGCTATGTTGTTGACACTGCGTGTTGCTTCTTACCTCCTGTGCCTATTTAGCGTCATATAAGTGTTGGTCGTCTTTTTTAGTACTTGTTTAGTCGTTATATGTTTTTTCTTTTTAAGGTCGAAGTTTTGCACTTTTGAGTTTTGTACTGTGCCTCTCCTGCTTGGACCATATTTGGTCCGCAGTACGTGATAAATAAAATAAATAAAAAATAAATAAAATGTATAACAAACAGCTGTACTAGCCTAGCCCCAGTGTGGCTCAAACGTTTCAGGAGCTTATAGCGCAATTAACAACAAAGTGCTAAAGCACATGCACATTTATACTCAGTGCATACGTGATAATTTTATTCTTACTTGCAATTGGCGCAGAATAAGAGTTCCTGTGAAGACTTCGTGGATACTGAAAAAACTGCGCAGGAACACGAGGATAAAAGCCTGCATATCAATAAACTAGCCGTAGTTTCTGTTCTTCTGAGACTTGATGGGCTTAATGCTCCTGCTCAGTGCACAGATCAAGTGGCAAGCTTTACCTGGGTCAACAGACAACAAAAGATGGATGGCCTCGATGTCATCTTACCACCTTAACTGGGTGGGCCTAGATAACAGAAAAAACACTATTAAGGGAGACAAGGCCGTACACTTTCAGTGACCTTGGGGCCATTGACGGCAGTCAGAGTAGCAGAACATGCAGACAAGAACGGCAGAGAGAAGCGGACCTCGGTGAAAGGCGGTGGATGAGGCAGAAGTGGTGTTCCCTCGGGTAGGATCCTGATCACTTGTTCCGCCTCGCACACATCGACGATCCGGATGCACCCGGCCCCCTGTACCCAGTAGGCCCCGCTCCTTAGAAAGAACAGAGCTTCGGCCGAGTCCGCAAAGGCCAGGTTGCCATTGTCTGTGAACCCAGACCACTGGAAGTGGCGATGGCGGCGTAGGGGCACGGGTGTAGTCAGGATCGCCTGAACAGTTGCACCACCAGACTGGACGCGGGAAGCTTGGGCACTCAGCATGTTCTGTGAGCAATCTGCTGCAGCACGAAAGAAGAGTGCCAGCTGGTCAGCCGCACCTGTCAACGCTGCCGGAGCCCCGGGTGCGCACAGCACTGCCTGCTGCGCGCCGCCCTCGCTGAAGAGGTGTAGCCTCTGGCCGGAGGTCAGCACGGCCGCCCAGTCGGTGCCCACCGCAACGCCCTCGACCTTCTCGTCGGCCTGCAAGTAGGCGCTCCATCCGGCAGGCACGCAGAATACGCTTGACTCTGTGGCCAGCAGCACGGAGCGCTCGCCCAGTTCAGCGGTGTGCAACTGCTGCCCGGAAGGCTGCAGCTCCAGCCGTGCCACAGGAGCAGGTGCATGCCGCCCGGCAGCTGCAGGAGGCATCCGTGCTGGTTGACAAGCATTCGTCACTCCTCAGGAGTGGCGTTGTCAGCTTCCTGGTCCGCCATCTAGCCTCACGAAAGGAGCATCCGCTGGAGCTACGATGAGCAGCACACTGCCTCGGATGCGTTACGGCTGGCGACTGAAAGAAGGGCAGCAGTTCCGAATGAACAGTTATGCCCTTTTCAAGGCATTTTTGTCCCAAAAATTGTCCCAATTTGTCATTTGGGCAAATTGCTACATTTTTCAGGGATGGCCCATCGTTCATGCCAGAAAGGGTCCAATGTTCTGAGACTCTGACTGCCGTCAATGGCCCCAAGGTCACTGAAAGTGTACGGCCTTGTCTCCCTTAATAGTGTTTTTTCTGTTATCTAGGCCCACCCAGTTAAGGTGGTAAGATGACATCGAGGCCATCCATCTTTTGTTGTCTGTTGACCCAGGTAAAGCTTGCCACTTGATCTGTGCACTGAGCAGAAGCATTAAGCCCATCAAGTGTCAGAAGAACAGAAACTACGGCTAGTTTATTGATATGCAGGCTCTTATCCCTGCTTTTGTCCTCGTGTTCCTGCGCAGTTTTTTCAGTATCCACGAAGTCTTCACAGGAACGCTTATTCTGCGCCAATTGCAAGTAAGAAAAAAATTATCACGTATGCACTGAGTATAAATGTGCATGTGCTTTAGCACTTTGTTGCTAATTGCGCTATACCAGCGTGCTAAACAGTGATCATCCCAATCTGACAGTTCGGTTAAATGCAGACGGCAGTTCAATTTTCAAATCAGCAAACAACGCCATTTGGCCAGTGCAGCGAACAATCGAGCTGCCACCTTTCTTACGACGGCGATCAATCATTCTACCACACCGCTGCGGTGGCTCAGTGGTTATGGCGCTTGGCTGCTGACCCGAAAGACGCGGGTTCGATACCGACCGCGGCGGCTGAATTTCGATAGAGGCGAAATTCTAGAGGCCCGTGTACTGTGTGATGTCAGTGCACGTTAAAGAACCCCAGGTGGTCGAAATTTCCGGAGCCCTTCACTACAGCGTCTCTCATAGCCTGAGTCGATTTGGAACGTTAAACACCAAACGCTTATTCTGCGCCAATTGCAAGTAAGAAAAAAATTATCACGTATGCACTGAGTATAAATGTGCATGTGCTTTAGCACTTTGTTGCTAATTGCGCTATACCAGCGTACTAAACAGTGATCATCCCAATCTGACAGTTCGGTTAAATGCAGACGGCAGTTCAATTTTCAAATCAGCAAACAACGCCATTTGGCCAGTGCAGCGAACAATCGAGCTGCCACCTTTCTTACGACGGCGATCAATCATTCTACCACACCGCTGCGGTGGCTCAGTGGTTATGGCGCTTGGCTGCTAACCCGAAAGACGCGGGTTCGATACCGACCGCGGCGGCTGAATTTCGATAGAGGCGAAATTCTAGAGGCCCGTGTACTGTGTGATGTCAGTGCACGTTAAAGAACCCCAGGTGGTCGAAATTTCCGGAGCCCTTCACTACAGCGTCTCTCATAGCCTGAGTCGATTTGGAACGTTAAACACCAAACGCTTATTCTGCGCCAATTGCAAGTAAGAAAAAAATTATCACGTATGCACTGAGTATAAATGTGCATGTGCTTTAGCACTTTGTTGCTAATTGCGCTATACCAGCGTACTAAACAGTGATCATCCCAATCTGACAGTTCGGTTAAATGCAGACGGCAGTTCAATTTTCAAATCAGCAAACAACGCCATTTGGCCAGTGCAGCGAACAATCGAGCTGCCACCTTTCTTACGACGGCGATCAATCATTCTACCACACCGCTGCGGTGGCTCAGTGGTTATGGCGCTTGGCTGCTGACCCGAAAGACGCGGGTTCGATACCGACCGCGGCGGCTGAATTTCGATAGAGGCGAAATTCTAGAGGCCCGTGTACTGTGCGATGTCAGTGCACGTTAACGAACACCAGGTGGTCGAAATTTCCGGAGCCCTTCACTACAGCGTCTCTCATAGCCTGAGTCGATTTGGAACGTTAAACACCAATAAATCCAACCAAATCAACCATTTACCTCTTCTATGGTACGGCAGCAAGTACATGAATATGATGTTACTTCTTCGAGCCTTCTGTGTCCAAATAAAAAGAGTAGCCCAAAAAGGCATCACTTGGAAAGCTAGAGATATAACACGTCAACTTCAAGATGAGTCTCTAAAAATTTACTTTTCGTTACGAGATATCAAAGTACTCTTACCTAAAAATACAAAGGCACATGTTTGCGATTCCTAAATGCATGTAGCATTAAGGACTTGAACGACCTGTTTTAACTCAGAAAATCTTTGACGCAACTCTGTTATTGTTGAAAATAAATCGTACACAAGCCGTGTGACAGTTGCAATTCTTCTGAATGGTCTGCTCAAATCTACCTTGCCTGAAATCATATTAATAAATGCATGCAATAAGCTCTGATTGTGGCAGTTACATGCTTTTAGGTGAAAGTTGTCTTTTCCCTTAATTCCGTCCAGACTTTGATGTGCTGTTAACCAGCCATGATTTCCCTTCAAGGTGTGCTGCAGTAGCTGTGTGGCAGAGGCTCCTGCAAGGGCTGCAAAGCAGAATGTCCTGCAGTGCAACGGCTATTACAGCTGCTGATGGTGTCACCACCCAGGAGTTTGCATTAACAGTAAGCTCAAAATTTATTGTGATCTTTCTAACATGCTACATTTGGTGGTTTCATTAATTTTGCAGGGCGCATAAAATATCCAGTCAGCATAGGTGTGGATGAGGACCACACAGAGCTGGGAATGCTGAAGGATATGGAAGCTGTAGCAACCAAGCACACAATTCGTGGCATACAGGGTCCCTCGCCTCTTGTTAATGTGTCAGGGTTTAAATACACTATGGAGTTTTAATTTAGACTATACGCACCGCACTGTGCACTGCTTGATGTTGCTCATCAGTTCAATGAGCTGTGGTTGTCAGGTTGACATAATTACACTGTCAGCCTATAGTGAACGGCTCTGCGGCCTTAGGCCACCAGAGTGCTTCAATAAGACACCATCTGCCCTAACACTCTGCAAGTACTGGAAGGCAGCTCAGTACCAGTGTTGGATTTTTTATTACTGCCTGCATTGCTTGAAGGATGTGCCGTCAGAACAGTACTACAAACAATTTGAACTTTTCAGTTCAGCTCTGTATATGTTGTGCAAGACATTCGTAACTCCTCAGGATGTCAATATTAGCACTTTGAAGCTTATGGAGTTTGTAGTGATGACTGAATTTCTGTATGGTAAAGCAGAGATGTCAAATGTTTACACACTGCTGTACCTCCTGAAAGGTGCACTACTTCGTGGACCGTCGCGAGCACTGTCATGCTTTCTATATAAGTCTAACACTAGCCTTCTCCTAAAGCTTGTACCATTTTCAAATGATGTGCCTCTCCAGGTTTTCTCACATGTTGTACTTCCAAACAGTTTTCTTTTAACTCAAGAAAATGGGCTCGGAAGAAGGTCAATTGCACTTCATGAAAAACAGAGAAACCAGGTGCCTTCCGAAGCCTTGGTAAACCTAAACCAGTACCCGAGCACCTTTGCGAGTTTGTCAGAGGGTTCCCTTCTGGGGCAGTTGACCACAACGCCGAGCGTGACAGAGCAAGAATTGCCATTCACACTATTCACAGCATGCAGTACTTAGTTCCATCAAAGTGGCGATTTGACAGAATGGAAACTGAGGAATGTCTACGTTAAGACAGAGAGGATTCTTTCTGTAACTGCAACTGATGGAAACTGCTGTGTGCACATCATGTCATATAGCTAAGATTTTGTTGACTCTGGAGATGCAAGTCACATGAAGCATACTCGAAAGCACTCTATGCAACTTTTGTATAAGCTTTGGGAGTCTATGCTCCCATGAATGTACATTGGAGATCAACAACGAAGCTGTATTTGCTGAACTGTGCAATGAGTATGAGTGTTCCTAAGGCAAGGTGATCGTTACACTTTTATATTTTATAAGAATTATCCTGTCAGTTTGTCTTTTGGTCTATTCATGTTGTTTTAGTAAAGCATTGAAGTAAGACATGATGTTGGGCTAGTCGGTTCATGGCTGGAGCGAAACAAAACTGCGCGAAGATGACGGAACAAAAGAAGGCACGAATACACACACACAAAGCGCAGTTTTTTTTTTTCCAGGAAGGGCCTGGGGCGCCGAAGAGCCTCTGGATTTCGGGTGGCACAATCTTATGCTTCAGGCAGTAGCCCAAGACTCTTGACTGGCACATTGACAGTGCGATGAGGTTAACATAGGTATTTGCCCCTTGTTCCTTTTTCATAGGAAAAGTGGTAGAGCCCAGAGTAGAAGAAGTGTTTTGAAGTAAGACGAGCGAAACAGAACTGCGCGAAGACGACGGGACAAAAGAACGCATGAATACACACACACAAAGCGCAGTGTGTGTGTGTACTCGTGCCACATTCTGACGAAGGCCGTTCCACGGTCGAAACGTCAATAAATTGTTTCAAGCGTTTCAAACGTTGGTCTACGTTCTTACTACATACACATATGTATATACATACATATATAATATATATTGTAAATTCATCATGGGGGGTACAGCGCGAAGAAGACGAAGGACGAAGCAAGAAGACTACACAGACTTCATGTAGACTTGTCTTCTTCGCGCTGTACCCCCCATGATGAATTATTACAAACTCGCCCAGCTGTCCATCCTTCTTCTATACTGTAAATGATTGGCTCGCTTTTGAGGTCTTGTACGTGGCATGAACACTCGGTAGCCTACACCGTACGTAATGCAAGCTTATTATAGACAACCTCAAACACCCTTTTTAAAACCATATCACAACGCCATCATGAGTGACAATTCACTTCTCCTTGGAATATAGGCTGATTCTATTACTAAAACAGCCAATACAGGGGGGTTTGTGTTTTCAGTTGTGATTTAAAAGGATACTGAAGCAAAATTTCAACATTGAAAAAAAAAAAAAAAACGCTGAAAATAGATTCTCTGAATGTGATTACACCAAAATGTATTGCATATTTTTCAGTAGACGGTTTTATTTCCGACGTTTTATGAGCGTGCGCAAAACTGTCGCAGCCAGCGCGGGGTGAAGAGTGTGACATCATAACATCCTCATTCAACAGCCAGTCCAGGCCGATCCGAGCCAATCCATCCCAGTCGGCCGCAGTCACTCGAAGTGTGATGCTGTACTGCTAGAGTCCTTCCACCAGCGATAGGGGCCTTACCAGCGACGAGTGCAGCACTGACGAGGAATAATTCCACCCGCCGAAAAAAATGTGCTTACGGCTACGAGCCATGTGCATCAAGTGACGCCAAGCAACCGGAGAAAGCAGGTGCGCTGGTTAGGCAGTTGGGGCCAGCTACATGGTAAGCTTTTTCTCACGTGTACTCAACATAGAATTGCAGGAAAGGTAAAATAACGATATTAAATGAAATGTTTGTCAAGTTCCATTGCTTTTTGTTTTTGTTGAGCTGGTGTCATATGTTGTTACACACTGTTCTTGCCCCCGGCTTATGTAATGCCCACGGGCCCTTAAAGGTGCACTGAAGAGGATTCTGAACTTGGCGTTTTGCCGCGGGAACTCGATCTACACGTTCCTAGCATTCTTAGAAACTGCGACTTATTGCCCTGTGTGGCCAATTTCCCTAATTAAATCGAATTAACGTCCGGCTCCCGCCATTTTTTTTTAAATTCTGCCTCGTAGGATGGGCGGAGTCGACCAACGCGTGAAGTTCCTTTCAGCCAGCTCCATGGAGGCTTTGCTTTCGCTTTATTTTTGTTTTTTAGGTTTCCATGAATAAATTTTTCATTCGCAGATAATATAGCCGCAAAATAAGCCCGCAGAAATAAAAATACGCGCGGACTATTTGCTACTAAGGACTAATACGTATTACTCCGCCGATGGCAGAGTGGCAAGCCGCCACGGGACTGGGTGAAAGGCACTCCACGCGTTCGTCGACTCCGCCCACCGTACGAGGCAGAATTAAAAAAAAAGGGCGGGAGCCAGACGTTAATTCGATTTAATTAGGAAAATCGGCCACACAGGGCAATAAGTTGCAGTTTCTAAGATTGCTGGGAACGTGTAGATCGAGTTCCCGCGGCAAAAAGACAAGGTCAGATTCCTCTTCAGTGCACCTTTAAGGCTTCAATAAATGAAATGAAAAGAAATGTCATTTCACATGCGGAGTTGAGACAGATAAACAACTATTACGACTCAATCATTCATCGTTTTGTGATGTATGACTCAGTTTGAAGGTGCTCACCACAGCGTTTACTGGGCTGCACGTTTCTGCGTGCCAAGGGGCAGAATACGCGGAATTCTGCTGCCGCTTGACAGCTTGATGCTACAACACCTTGTGTCACATCCAAACTTGCCTAGAAGGACTTTGCCGGTAGTGTTTGTTGAGATCGGCTGATGCATTTCAGGCCCCATCGCCTTCAAATCGCTTATGCTACGTGGATGTGCGGCCGCAGCACAGATAGAGGAAACACTGCTTGTACAACTGTCATGAAAGCCGACGCCTGCTCATGCAAAGTGCAATTGCAAACCATTCTGTAAAGCTCATTATTGCAAAGCAGCCAGCTGAATTGTAATGTGGACATGCAGAGCTTTTTAGCATGTAACCACAACATGCAATCTACCGCGGAATACTCGCTCTTGGGCCGCCTACCACGCGTTTTCATTCGGAGCAGTGCAAATGCATTTTCATCAACTCAACACAAAGTACATTCAACATGACTGCTGAGTTCTTCATCCAAAACCTGCATGCATACAAGAAGCCTTTCATCTCGATAACCTGAAAATTTTTGTACACATCTAGCCCTTTAAATGTGGGTTACAGCTCTTTCAGCTCCAAAGGTGCAGCTGTGGTCACCACTGCAGCGATATGCCGACAGAAAGGGAACGAGTCTGTTGCAGCGAGCAACAAGATGTGCAAAAAGCAGCCGAGAATGATATGTGCATCACCAGGCAGCCACTCTTTGAATTGTACTGCTTGAACAAACACATACTGAAATTGGAGTACATCAAGCTGAAGCATTAGTGCCCACACCAAACCAGGCAAAAGAACCTGAATGAATAAGTGCTGTGAAACAACCAGTTTTGGCCAGATGTGGCACGCAGTAATCCTCAAGCCAACTTACCGGTGTTTCTACTGGTTCTCACTGGTGCATTTCATATGATGAAGTGAAACAGGAGCATTTTTGTTTGTTTTTATTTATTTATTTCAAGGCAGCGACTTTGTGTTGGCCCTCTAGCGGGTAAGGAGCGGGGAATGCCTTGCACTCCCGTGAAGCCCAGCGCCGAGAGTTGAGATTAACTTGAGGTAACACTCTTTTACTGGGCACTGTACTCTGCGTACCCCTACTCTTTCAAAAACGCGAGCACGTGAACGTTTACTATGGCGTACTGCAAACTCTGCACTGAATGCAACGCTGCGCTAAAACCAAAGCTAGTTTACGACATGCAAGAAGCAACAAATTGCAGACAGGCGGCACGAGAACACTGCATGCGAACGCGAACAGCACCTACCTCCTTTCGCCTTTTCTTCTCAAACTCACTGCTACTAAGCAAAGAAGAAAAACCAAATCAAGCTTATAACCCTTTCCCTGCATCTCAGGTACAGTGGACACCGAAGTCCGGCAGGGATAAGAATCTCGACATGTATATAAAAGCAATACAATGAGATACCCTTCACGCCTTCGAGAGCCATAAACCTGGATCGCCCCATCTTTCAAGAAAAGAACGCAACGCCCTAGAGTCACTCAGCAAACGAACGGACATTGTCATTAAACCCGCTGACAAGGGAGGTGGCACAGTGATCTTAGACAAAGAAAATTACATTCGGGAAGGATATCGGCAGCCTTAAATTTTTATAGGCTACTCCCATCTGATCCCGCCACCTAACACCAACAAATCATAGCAAAAACGTTAAAACAACTCACTGATGAAGGCAAAATACCCGCACGAGTAATTAGGGCATTGACGGCAATAAATCTGTCTCCAGGGTGGTTCTACACACCCCCAAAAATGGAAAAGTCTCCTCCAACCAGTTCGAAATAACGCAAGCATTATTTCCACCCGCGACGTCGCACCCGGTTTGAATAACGACGTCACGTCCGGCCATTTTTTTGTTTGTGTCATGTTTGAGCCGAGCATTGCTTGCAGTGGCTGTATGGCCGGTCAGTGGGAGTTGAGCACGCTCGAGTTGCCCGTGAGCAACTTCGCACTACTTTGTGTCTTTTGGTATGTACTGTACGTATTGAGTGATTGCCCGTTATCTGACAATCGCCATTTCCTTGTCAACTTTCTTGCGCCCGAATATTTTGTGTTTGCAGATCACCCAGGACTAGCACTGAACCCGCTTGTCCGGCAGTGGACACGAAGGCCCTAAAGGTGAGACTCATCTGTTTTATCCCGAGTTCTGCTCAAAAGATCAGTGCAGTTCAACAGCAGAAAGAATATGCGCCGAGTATGTTTATATACCTTTTGTCAGCCCGGCCAAACGTGACTCTTGGTCAAGTAAAACACGCATGATTACCAGCTTTTGCGTGCGCCCGAAAAGAAGCGGGAAACTTTTGACAACAGTCCAGTTGAACTAACCGTTTATGCAATGAGTTTTGTATGCGGTCCGACGTTTCCTGGCCCCGCTGCTAGGAAGGTGTGTAGAGTACTGACTTGGTGGTTCATTTCACAATTGTGCTGCTGTGAATCCATACGAGCCGCTTTCCAAAGACAGGTGCACTAAATGCAGCGAGATAAGCGATTACGCTTTGGTGTGCGCAGCACTTAAACGTGTTCTTCTTTTAAATTTATATTAATTTCAGAAAACAGCACTTGAAAAACCGAAATGCAGTTTGCTTGTATGTACGGATCTTCCTGATTCCTGCATCGAGTCCGGCGTTGGCTTGCTGGAGCAGAGGCTGAACAAATGGGACGATAAAATGCGGAAGCAGCAAAGGCTTTCAAGGTGCCACTAGGTGAGCTCTCCACCTTCTGTGAATTTTAAAACGAGTACTAGCCACCTGCACTGAGCATCGGTATGACGTGGGGAAGGAGCTTGGACCCAGGTGGCTAACCAGCATAGAGCATATGAGGCAACTGGAAAAGCAAGCTTCCTTTCAAGGCCTCTACCTGGACCTTTAAGGCAGGACCTTTAGTGAACGCTACCCTGTTTAAACTTCACGTCGTCACCAGTCGGAGTTTTATAATATGCATTAAGTACAAAATGCTAGCGAAGCTGTCATGTGGTCATAGCATGTAGATGGTTTGGACAAAATGCTCCATGTTAAAAACAAGGTCGCGGTGCCTTTCAAGAAGCGTCATGCAATCATCCATGCCTTGGGCGGAATCAGCTGTTCCTAATGGCACGGAAATGCGATATGGTGCTCACAACGTTCGGTGTACGTTCCCCTCATCTATCTGCATGACGACTGTGCAACGTGGCACCTGTGGCCATTAAAAGCTTTTGATAGGGCGTACAACATTCGTGTTGAATGCTTTTAGCATGACTTCGCGGTAACAGTAACCGCCTCAACTTTGATACATTTGTTCCAACCTTAAAGGGGCTGCGAAACACTGCCTGGGGGAATACCGGCTATACTTCAGGTGGGTTCTTTATGTCACACAGATGCTGACTCAAAAAGAATTACAGGAATCGGTGCACAGGAACGGGAGTTATTCAATGAAGAAATTTGAAAATACAAGCAAAAAAAACGCTGCCCTCAACTCGATTTTGGCAGGGCTTCCCACTCCTATTTCGCTCTCCCAATGACGGCACATGGCGCAACCAATCAAAACAGCCAGCCAGAGCACGTCGCGGAAGTTTGTACTCCATGGTTGCCTGCTCTCTGTGAGACTGGCAGCGTTGTTTCCATGCCAGAGCGCCCCTGGTGGTGTATTTTTATTTTACTTGCCTTGCAGGGCTTTTATCTAAGACAAACAAATTGTCTTTGTTGATATAATATAAAGCGCAGACAGGTGACAAAATGTTTCTCTATTTATTCACACAATTTGCAGTATATTTACTGTTTGTCCGGTCATCAAGCTCGCGCAAGGTGATGTCATATCCGCTGCTAAAAACCCGCCACTGTGTGGCGACACCATCAGAGCCATGAAGTTGTTTTTGGGGGGACATTAAAATATTAAAAAACGGAATATACGTGGTGTTACCGACGCTAATAGCACCATTATAACTCACTGTATGCAATCAACAGGCAAAACAGTTAACTAAGATTGTGTTTCTGGGCCCCTTTAAGCCCTCTAGCCTGGACTCCAGTCATTTTGAAAAAATGAAAGTCTGCCTAGCATTTCCGCTCTTCAACCATGATACCACAGCAGCAGTACGCCTTCTGGTTCAACAAGGGTCCCTGCCAGATGAGGTTGTGACCAGTGCGTGTTTTTTAAACTGTTTTTAAGTGGTTTAAGAATATGACATCCAGAACTATAACGCTTGCCATAAGCACATTTGATGACGTGAAGTATGTCGAGGCAGTTGCGTTCCTAAATGATGCCATTTGTCTGTTCTCAAACATTAAAGCAGGTGATGAAAAACATTTCTGGAACCTAGTCCGAACTGGCATTATCTTAATCAGTATTGTTGCCCTTGAACTCCAGGATTTTGTCTGCATTCTGTTACGTCGATTCGATCAAGAACAACTAGAAAACCTGTTTTCAACTCTCCGGTCAAAAAATCCTGTCCCCAGGCCACTCCAGTTTCGCTGCCCAATTCGTGCTGCAAAGATGGCTCAGTTCTTCAGGCCAAGCGAATCTGGTGGCTACGACCATGATTCAGGGCACTCGCTGTTAGGTCTGAGCACCACCCTACGAGCAAAACAAGAAAATGTTGATGCCCCCAACGTTGCTTTCCCTGATGACATACTTGAGCAAGAGTACCCTGCCCCTACCCTTGCTTGCTGCTCCTACAGAACCTGACCTCTGGGAATGGGAGACTGTTTTCATAGGATCAACACCGACTGAAAGAGATTATGATGATGATGTGATCGCCGTTTCCGAGTTCTTTCCCACCAGAAAAAGTGTGCCCCAACAAGGCAGTCCGCAGGGTTCATTTCCTAGTGGAAACTGTGCACGCAGCATACACGAAAGCAACCAAAGGCAAGTCGTGAGTGCTTCTGACCCAGTTGCAGAGAGTGCCCAAAGGGGCAGGTCTGCAGCCGCTGCTCCTACAGAACTCAGAACAGTGAGCTCCTTGCCCCAACACCTGTCTGTGCAACGACCACACGCTCACAAATTCTCTGGGCTTCTCTATTTCCGTGTCAGTACTTGACACTGCTTCGAGAGTCACCCAGCAAAGACTCGCTAACTTTTAGAGCACTCTTAACACGTCCCGTTTTCAACCTACCACTGCTTGGGCTTCATTGAGCATCTCCACCGAGCATGCCAACGCCCTGGGATGCGTTCTGTTGAGCCCGCCTCTGCCACAGTGGCAGCCACAGGGGAGGAGCGGGGAAGCCCCAGGCATAGGCATATGGCCGCCCGCAGTCTGCGCTCAATGGTAAGATGCTGGGCCACGGTGAGATGGACCAGCGGGAGGGCGTAGCTGAACTGCGGGACAGCCATGGCGTGGTATAGCCGCAGGCCCAGTTCTGGGGTGATTCCCTTCCCCTTGGCCAGGTGGGATCGGACTGCTCCATGCACCCTCGAGGCCTGGCCCAGGAAGTGCCCAACTGCTGGGCCGAAGTACTTGACCTCCCGGCTCCAGGGTAGGCTGCGGCCCCCCACAGTGAGGAAGGTGGAGCCCGGGCGCGCCCCTACCCTGGTGTTCAGGAGCATGGCCTCCGTTTTGGGGGGCGATAGGCGAAGCCCGGCACGTGCCAGGAAGGAGCCGGCAGCGTCAATGGCCCGTTGCACCATCCTGATGGCCCGGACCCTCTGTCTGCGGGGACCACAGCAACAGATGGCGATCTCATCAGCGTAGATGGCCACGTGGATGGGAAGCAGGGGGTCATCAGGCAGGAGTCTGGGCAGCAGGGCAAGAACTGCATTCAACAGAAGCGGACTTTGGACGCTGCCCTGGGGGACGCCTCTCCAGATGCACCGCGGTGAGCTGGTTGTCTTGCCGAGGTGGACACATACCCGGCAGTCAGCCACGAATCCTTGAACATACTGCAGCAGGTTGCCAGAGATGCCTATGATGGTGAGGGCCTCCAGGATTGCCTCATGGAGGATGTTGTCAAACGCGCCACGTATGTCGAGGAAAGCCAGGCATACAATGTGGCGGTTGTGCTTGGCATCCTCCAGGGTCGAGACACGGCCTGCAATGGCATCAGCTGTGCAGCGATGGCAACGGAATCCCAACTGCTGTTGTGGGAAGTGGGGCCAACCCAGGACAGGCGCTCCAGGGCCATGGCCTCCATCATCTTCCCTGGGACCGTAGGGAGTCGGGCTGGCTTCAGGACTGGGACAACCAGGGCGGTCCTCCATGCCTCTGGGAGGTTCCCAGACTGCCACACCTGATTGAATGCGGACAGGAGGCTTGCCCGCAGGTCCTCGTCCAGGTTCTAGAGCATCTGGTACGTGACGCCATCGATGCCCGGGGATGTGAGGCGCCTGGAGCGGTCGAGGACTGATGGTAGCTCCTGCCGAGTGAGGGGGGCAGTGCATGTGGCAGCGATGGCCGCTACCAGGGGGGGGGGCCCTCTGCTCAGGCCCAGAGGAGGACCCTGGCATGGTGGTTGGCAGTCGCCACTGGGAAAGAAGGCGTCTACCAGCCGGTACGCCAGCTTCTGGAAGCTGATGTCCAGGGAGATGGCGATGGCCAGGTGTGGATTGAGCTGTGTCTGAGGAGCCAGGAGGGAGCAGAACAGTCTCCATGCCCTGGCCGGACTGCGGGGAGCCACCAGTGAGGCACAGATGCCCTCCCAAGGCTCGTTGTGACAGCAGTTGTGGTGGCGTTTACAGTTGGCATCGAGCTGGTTGTAGGCAGTCCAGTCGTCTGGCCGCTCGGTCTGTAGAGCCCTCCTCTCTGCTGGCGTTGCTGTGCCCGGAGCCGCAGCAGCCTGAGGTCTGGGATGGGCTGGCGAGAAGGAACCTCGCAGGTGATCGTGGCCGCCTCTGCGCATCTCTGGACATGGGCCAGAACATCGCCCTGAAGGGGAAGGCTGTCACAATGGCAGAACTTGCTGTCATCCACCTGGCAGCTGACATCCTAGAGGAGCGCCTAGATGTCTGCGATGCAGCTGTATACACTGACTCCAGAGCAGCCCTCCAGCTACTCCAGAGGCCCTTCAGAGGTCCACCTATGGTCTGCAGGCTCTCCACCAGATTGGACCGCATCTGCTCCAGGGGCACCTGCATTTGGCTGTCCTGGGTTCCTGGCCACGTCGGTGTCCACGGTAACGAAGCAGCGGACATATTGGCCAAGGCAGCCCATGCTCCAGGCACCCCCCTGGACCTCGCCAGGGGCATCGTGGATAGACACCTTCTTCTCGACCATCCAGGTCCTCGGGTGGCCAATGGCCAGCCACCAAGGACGCTCCCATCCTTAGGCCTCAACAACAAGGAGCGAAGCTTCCTCCTGAGGCTAAAGATGGGGTGCGCCAACACAGGCTCCCGCCTACACCGTCATGGCCTCAGTTCCTCCCCTGGGTGCACCCACTGCTCAGACCCTCAGCAAACGCTGCCCCACCTCCTGTGTGAGTGCCCCGCCTCCTCGGCCCCCAGAGCCGTCATGGCGACAGGCCTCCTGCTCATGGGCCTCCCATGCACCACTAAGAGCCAGCTCCTCTACCCCGGCGGACACCATCCTGCCAAGGCCTTCCGACTCCTCCTCACCTTCCTGGAGGTCACCGGCCTCTACGGCCAGCTGTAAGGCCTGAGGCCTGTAAGGCCTGTGCCACTTGGCACAGACACTGCGGCGGCGCGCTCTCCCTCTTTCCCTACTTCTTTCTCCCTTCCCCTAACCCCTTCTATGACAGGCAGTGAGCGTGGTGGCAACCCACCAGTAAACAGGCCCGTGTCACACCCCCCCCTTTTTCATCTTTCCCTTCACTCACTGAAGAAGAAGCAAAATTTCATGCCGGATGATCCGCTTTCAGGTACTGCCTAGTGCTCGCTTTTTTAACTATTAAAATGTTTGTTCCCTTGATGACCGTATTGGAAACTAATTTGCTATTAAACATTAAAGCCATGTGGCGCTAGAGCTAGAGCAAAGTTTCACAAAACTGGTGAAAACAAGCAGCACAGCTAGACTGCCTACTGAGGCCTTTGATCTCCGACGTACATAAATGTCAATACACCAAAGGGCAAGTGTTGGACGTGCCATAAGGACATCTACCTGGTGTCATTTCTGCCATCAAATGCTCTCAGGTAGCATGAGCAAAAGAAATACTGCCTCCAGATCTGACATGACTTGGGATCAGCAATGTTACCGCTTGCTCCTTAGCTTTATGTAAGTATCAGGAGGCATCGGACGAGTTGCAGGCACCAGTGCATTTTTATCACACAAGGAAGACGGAAAAATGACAACCTAAATGTCGGAAGTCAAAGAAAACCTGCAATTGGCGGCACAACAGGCAGCCACCCGAGTTTCGTTATGTTTTGGTGTGCTTTGCGGCAACGAGTTCTGTGTGCTCGCACGGTTTCGTTATGCACCTTGATTTACAAGGGCGGAGCAGCAGAGGACCTCCAAGTGCCTAAGTGCTCCTTGAACGAAGTTTGTGCAACGGCACGCAACTGCGGCAAGGAAAAAGAGATGTAGACGCTGGGCTGCATATAACCAGCCCTACGAGGACTATTGGTAGGAATTTAAACACGCCCGCACGTACCATTCGCTACATATCAGTCGGGACGGTGGCTTGGCGGTGATAGCGACACTGCCGACTTCTCGGCACTGGGACTTTTTTGCCAGGCCCGCCGCCTCAGCCCTCAAATGCATCGCACCCTGTGCGGGGCTGAGGTCGCTGAATGCAGTCCGCAGTTCTTTGCAAGAACTTCATTGTCGAAATCAGCAACGGGATCCATCTCAACAATGGTGCAAACGTAAACAAAGCGACAACAGCTCATCACACAAATTACACATCATGCACACATCATCAGCCCGACTGTGCCCACTGCTGGGCAAGATCCCATGTCTCTCCAATTAACCCTGTCCTTTGCCAGCTGTGGCAATCCTATCCTCACAAACCTCTTAATCTTGCAAGCTCCTTAAGGGGGGACACTGCTCTTTGGCACCAAAAGTCGGCCCAAATATCAGATTTTCAATCTTATCATTTTCGTGTTCCTCGCGCCATTCCGCATCTGCGTGCAAATTTTCATCATTATACCCCGCGTATTTATGAAGTTATAGCGATTCAAAAATGCCGTACCATGCCTACTGCCCTTTAAATTGTGGACAAACGACACCCAATTTCGATCGCCCGGCGCATGAGAACTACGCGCTCCACCGCGGCTATTTTGGTCTTGCTCGAAAGTGCGCACTTTCAGCTAATTTTTTCTTTCGGGAAGCAACTTCGTACGTGCTTCCTTTCCCCAAAGAAACAAACAAAAAGATAGCATGCAGCACATGCTGCTATTGGCTGGTTAAGGCATGTGATCAAAATGGCGTCGCCTGGTTGGTTGCGGCAAGCTAGCCCAGAAATGCGGATGCCCGGCGGTGCCATTTTGTCTTTCTGTCGACCACGCAAGTGCAACGCGAGAACCATGCCAGGAGGAACGAAAAAGTACCGCTCTGTGCACAAGTTCGGGCGAAAGCGACCGAAGAAACGCGTGAATAATGCGACATTATTGCATACTGTGCAACAAGCAAGTGCCAGTGCTACGGGATTGTGTGACGATCATGTTGCGGGCGGCGACGCTTCTCCGATTCAGCTGGATAACGGCGCCGTTCTTCGTGCCGACTGCAGTTGTGTACGAATTGACACTGTGCCTATTACTAACAGTGGCGTAACTCAAGTGAGTGCCCATGAGCAGGTTACGCTCGATCGACTGGCATCAAGCCCGGCGACGGCACGAAAGACTGCGCTGTTCGCCGATGCAAGTGGCGCATCCGCAGAATCGGACGCAGACAGCACAGCCTCCTACGCGGTAATTGACGTCAGCATTGCAAACGTCCTTGTGGATTCCGTGCGGTGCAAAACGTGTTGCGGATGCGTGAGGTTAATTACCAGCGACCAGAGCTATGGCCTCGCCGTGAAACTGATCGTGCTGTGCGACAACTGCGGTGAGATTGCGGCCGGGTGGAACTCACGGAGGGTTGACGGCGAGAAAAGATGCCATCCTTTCAAGCTCAATATTCTGGCTAGTCGAGCAATGGTGTCAACCGGTAACGGCCAGACAGCAATGAACGATATCTTTTCGGCGATGGGGTTGTCGCGGCGCGGGATGCATAACAAGACGTTTCAACGACATCTGAAGAACACTCTGCAACCTGCTGCTACCCGAGCAGCCGCGACCACTATGGCACAGGCCGTGCAGGCAGAGGTGAAAATATATGATGATTTGTGTTTTGGGCACAGGGGGAACATTGCCATGTGCTACAACGGCACATGAATGACGCGTGGGCACTCATAACATATAGGCATCGGTGCCGTGGTGGAACTCTTCACTGGTTATTTGCTTGATTATGTGGTGCTGTCCTGTCTGGGCTGCGAAACTGGTCCCAAGCCGAACACTGATGGCTACGAACTTTAGAAATCGCGCCACCAGTGCCAAAAAAACACCAACTGCAAGGCTGGTCAAATAGAGGTAAAGGCAGGCAAAATTCTATTTGAAAGGTCTCTGCAGCGCCACAACATGCGCTACACAACCTTGTTATGCGATGGGGACTCCACACGTTCAATGCCCTTCAGGATGCGGCAATCTATGGCCACATTGAAATAGTTAAAGAGGATTGTATAAACCATGTGCACAAGCGTATGGGAGTAGCTTTGCGCAGCCTCTCGCAGAGGCACAAGGGTGCAGGGAAGCAAAGTCTCGGCGGCAGAGGAAGGCTCACAGCTGATCTTGTTGACAAGCTGGCAGTACATTATGGCCGAGCGCTGAGATCAAATGTAGGTGATGTGGATGCCACGCAGCGAGCTGTGATGGCGACATATTACCACATCACATCTACTGATGACTGCCCCAATCACAGTTTGTGTCCTACTGGTGAGAAGTCTTGGTGCCACCACAATGCTGCAAGAGCAAAAGAGGAGCCTGCACCCAAGCATAATTACAGTCTGCCAAGCGATGTGGCTGAAGCTCTTTTGCCTGTTTATAGTCGCTTATCAGAGACAGAGGTGCATTCGGGGGAAGACCCAGAACTCGAATGAAAGCTTCCACTTGGTCATCTGGACCTTGATCCACAAAGAGCGGCACTCATCACTATTTGCTGTGGAAGCAGCCACAGCGGAAGCTGTGCTGCACTTCAATGTTGGCTGCAAGCATACAGCAGCAGGAATTCTTCTGCAAGAATGCAGTGCAAACGTGACAGCAACTGGCTCCAGGAGAGCTGAAGTAAAGGACTTACGCCGTAGCGCACGTTCTGCAAAGAAGCAGGCGGCTTCGCTTGGCGCTGCTAAAACAAGAAAAGAAAACACCGCGACAGCGTGCACCCTGACTATGCTCCTGGTGCATGTTGAAAGCATGAGGCCTTTGGGTTTGTCCTTCCTGATTAATAAATATGCTGTGAGGCTTGAGTGCTTCTGACAATCCCCCAATTTTGGTGGTGTTGCATTTTTGGAAGACCAATATCTCCGGTCCTGTTCTTGCTATTGCTATAATTTTTTTTTTTTTCTAGAAAGGGAATCCTGCGAGTCTCATGAAACCAAGGTAAATGCAGTTACCGCAAAGGAAAATTTACAGAGAAGATTATCTTGTCTTGGGTACCCCAATGGACCTTTCCTTTCAAACGTTTCCTACTGCATAACTTTGGCTCAAATTGGCATAGGCCATTAATTTTTACTTTAGATCACTTTCCACCTGTTTCTGATCTTGTTGACTTATCAATCATTGACATTGTTTACACCTACATACTGTGCAATGTTTTTCCTCATTTTCTCAAAACTGCAATTTTGAGGGTGCTGCAATTTTGGAGGAGAGATATCTCTTAAACTATCTGTGCTATAGCTCTCATTCTTGTCTTGTTAGAAGGAAAAACTCTTGGACAGTGCAAAAGGACTAAAATGTGTACAATTATTATGCGGCAACATTTACAGAATTAATTATCAATCTTAGGTGGCAACTTGGGCTTTTAGTCGTAAAAGTTTGACTTAGTGTAACTTTGGGTCAAATTCATGTTCAAATTATGTCACTCTTGCCCTATTTCATCATCAGAGAGTCCCAAGCTTGAATTGTAGCAGCGGGACAGTGTTTTTCAACTCTGAATCCAAATCTCTTAGCAATGAATGCACCTTTCGCCGCCGAACAAGCGTCGACAAAGGCACGAAATGCTGAACTATCAGATTTTACTAACAAAAAAATTTTATTCCGTTGTCTTCAGTGTCCCTTTAAGAATTTTTGCAGATTCTCGCCACAGGGGGATCAATTCAAAAAGACATCAGTGCTTTTTCGCCACTAGGACAAGGTGACGCACGAGGTCATGGAAGTGTATTTTATCCACAACCAGGGAGCAAAATACGTCAGCCACCCTTCAGTGACATTGATTAACAAAGAAATAGACTATCTTGCCTCCCACATGACATAGTTTCATTTGACTTGGTTTTTCTGTCATTTTTTTTCCTACATATATTCCACGTTCCGTCTTTCAATAAAATCAGTTGCTGGTCGGCGCATGTCTCCCGTGTGTCCCGCCTTTGTTGTGCTGTTCCCCCTAAGATGGATCAATTCAAGACTTCTCGATGAGTTATCGGATTCATGCATGCACTGTACTGGGGATCCTAAAAGAGACCCTTCCAGCAATCTATGACTGCTTGAAGCCAATTGTACTTGGGTGTCTAAGTGTGAAAAACTGGGAAAAAATAAGAGAAGAGTTCGAAGTGCAGTGGAACTCCCCAAGTGCTATAGGAAACATTGATGGGAAGCATTCTGCAATCAAATGCCTAGACAACAGCGGGTCAAACTTTTTTAATTATAAAGGGTCTCACCTACTGCCACTGCTGGCTATAGCAGATGCCAATTATCGTTTCATTATGGGAGACACTGGAGCTCAAGGACGGCTTTCAGACGGTTCTGTATTCACAGGTAGCATCCTGAGCACTCATCTACAAGAGGGAGCTTTGGGACTTCCGTCAGCAGTGTCTAGATGGAAAGCTTGTTTGCTCGGGGATGCAGCATTTCCGTTGCAAACGTACTTGATGTGTCCCTACCCAAGCTGGAAGCTTGATGAAAGAACAAACGTGTTCAACTATCGCCTTTCCAAAACGCGCAGGTGCATGGAGAATGATTTTGGAATTTTAGCCTCAAGGTGGCAGGTGTTCCTTGGAACAGTGGAAGGCAAGCCGGAGCTGCTCACCAACATGACAGAGGCAGCCACGTGCCTTCGTAATTTCCTCATGGCTGACACTGCACATTGCCCAGATGATTATGGTGATCAAGGAGACTGTGCAGGACGGAGAGTGGAGGCGCACAGCTGCTCAAATTTATGTATGTATTTATTTGTACCTCACAGGCCCCGAAGAGCATTGGGTGAGGGGGGCATGTCGAAAAAGGAGTATGCAGAAGGAAAGAAACCATAACGGTACAACGAAAGCGGTACAAGGCAAATACACGAAAGGAGCACGAAATTGACACAAGACGGAGTTAAAATAACATCAGACACGAAAATAGAAAGAAAAAAAAAAGCGAAACACGAACATGTGATCAAAAAAAAAGTAACCAGGGACAACTGAAGCAGTGGTAAATGGGAAAACAATGTTAAGAGCAAATGAAACTGTCGTACATTTCGAACATTACCAGGGCAAAAAATGTACACATAGATGTTTTTTTAAACTCTCCAGGATCAATAAAAGACATTATGTTGTCAGGAAGATCATTCCAGAGTTTAATTGCTCCAGGTAACGCAGAAATATTAAGTGACAGGGTCTTTCCATATATCCAGTTGAAGCTGAGTAGATTGAGTGAAAAGGTGATTCCAGAGGTAACCACGAAGGACGGGTGTGAACATATTTATGGAGATAATGTTGTCAGGGAGATCAATCCAGACTTCAACTCCTCTAGGTAATCCAGAAGAATTAAATGACAGGGTCTTTCCATATATCCGGTTGAAGCTGACGTATGCATTGTGAAGAGCGGATAGGTGAGTCCAGAGGTAACAACGAAGGACGGGTGTGAACAAAGTAGACTCCCTTCAAGACGAACTCCAAGGGACCATGAAGACTGTTCATCTTATCAGAAGTTCATCTAATCAGGAGTGCTACTAAAAATGATGTTCGAGCATGCAGTGTGTGTCCAAATACTTCGTTTATGTGAACAAATCAATGAAATGGTCTTTTAGGAAAAAAATAACTGCAAAATAAGCATTTACTGCACAACTAGTGGTCTGCTACACACTGATTGGCCTAGTAAGGCATCAGGCACTGTTGACTGTAGCCCAGTCAGTTATTTTTTTTGTGTCTGTCGAGAAAATCGTCTGGCTGCTACAAACGCAGACATCTCACTTAACCTTCCGAGATATCCTTCAGTGCCTTCACATTGTTCGAAGAACTGCACTAAAGTGTCCAGGCAAGCGTCAGCTGCATCACAGGTCACCAGTGCAGATTCAGGCACAACGTCCATGCTGTCATCGTCAGCAGCAGTTTCTGATGAAAGGTAGAGTCGAGAACCTCTTCAATTAAAGCTTCCAGTGTATCAGCCCTACACGTTTGCACACTTTCATCAATGCTGACATACGTACTCATGTCAACAGAGACACCTTTGCTGCTCAGCACAGAAACAATGCTTCCCTCCTCCGAGTTCACAGTGGAGTCCTCACTCATAGTACCACAGTCATTCTGCGCTGAGCAGTCACTAGGCGCCACAAACCCCGCATGGCGGAAGGCATTGGCAATGGTCGCTTCAGTAACCTGCTCCCAGGCACTTGTCAGTAAGTGGACAGCACTTAGCAGGTTCACTGCATACTCTTTACTGGTCTCCATGCAAATTAGCATCCTTTGCAAAAGAGAGCTCCGATAGTGCCTCTTCAAGCTGCTTATCACTCCCTGGTCCATGGGCTGCAGCTTCGCCGTTGTATTTGCTGGTAGAAATTCCAGACGGATGGCAGAAAGTCCAGCGACGTGACCATGCCCAGGACAGTTATCCACAACAAACAGAGCTTTTCTTTTCTGTCTCTGGAAGCGGTAATCCATCTCCTGAAGCCACTGCTCGAAAAGCGCTTACATCATCCATGCCTTCGAATTAACCATGTATGTGACTGGCAGCGTTTTCATGTTTTTAAGGCGGAAGCCTTTAATGTCTCATCGTTGTAAGCAGCAGTTGTCGACAGAAAATGTCACGCTTTTCAATTGGTGGAAACGGTCGTGACGTCACAGTGCGCGAATTTCAAACGGGGCCAATTGTACTTTGGCTGGCAACCATGCAACCAATTAAAGGGATCGTATAGTGATGCTCCAAGTGGGACTGAGCTTAGTTAATTGCTTAATTACCCAATTAGCCTAATTAGCTTTACTAGTCAAGCCATATAAATAAATAAAACCGATTAAGAAATTCGTCGAGCTCAGGAATCGAACCCCGGTCTTCGGCGTGAGAGACGAGCATGCTATCCACTCCGCCATGCCAGCTCGATGGTTTGGAATGAACAAAGGCGCGTCTAGTGAATACGGTGTCTTCACTCACTCTCATCCTCCTCCATTCCCTTCCGGCGAGGTTTAGGTGTCCACCGACAAATGAGAGACAGATACATTTCCTTTCCTCAAAAACCAATTTACCGACGAGCGAGGCGTAGAACCGAATGGGCGATGGCGTTCTGTGGACTCCTTGGCAGCGTTGCAAGACGCTGTCGCGTTCCACTCTTAGGGGCGAAGCTTAACATCTTAACCACACATCAGTGACCACACTTTAGGTAAAAAAAGTGCCCCCCTGAATTTTGTGACACAGTTACTGCGTAATTTCCTTTCCTCAAATACAATTTTCATTTTCTTCATTACGGCTCCTCTTTATCTATCTTCTTTCATTCCCACTTCCTCCCTTCCTCTACGGTGCGGTTCAGGTGTCCACCGAGATGACAGAGAATTACTGCGCCATTTCCTTTCCTCAAAAAGCGTTGCGTTCAAAGGGCAAGGCATCGCGCCGAACGGGTGGTGGCGTTCCGTGGTCTCCCTGGCAGCGCTACAACGCGCTGTCGCGTTCCACTCCTAAAGGCGAAGCTTAAGCGTCATTAATTAGCAGTTAATTAGTATTCAGACATTTATCAGTAATTAACCATTAATTAGTGATTTGTCATCACTTAGTAATTAGTACTCAATTACATGTGACGCCACCAGTGCCACAGAAACAGCGAAGGTGGTGCGGAAAAGGCTTCCGCCTCTACCCACTTGAGACAGTCAAAGTGCCCCCTGAATTTTTAAAGCAGTGCGGTGCTTTAGACTTGCCAATCACCAGCAACCTTAGTTTGTCAGTCCCAGTCATATTCGCGCCCACGAGGACCGTTACCCGAAGCTTGCTGTGCTTTCCCGCCACGCAGTTGTCACTAGCAAATGCGAGCATTTTGTTTGGGAGCAGCTGGTAAAATAGTGCAGTTTCGTCCACATTGTATATATCTCGAGGGTCATATTCTTCCATGAGGCCATTCAACTTGTTCTGCCTCCAATCGCTGCAGGCCGTTTCGTCCACTGCAGCGGCCTCGCCGACAACACAACTAAAAGACCAGTCCCTGCCTTTTCCGAAAACGGTTGAGCCAGCCATCGCTGCACGCAAACTCCACATTCAGCCGCAGCGCAATTTCTTCTGCTTTTGCTTTTAATATTACTCCATTCACTGGCAAATTCGCACCATGCGCTCTTTTCACCCAAGCAAGCAGAACGTCTTCTAAGTCTCTGTGCACAGCTGTGCGCATTCTCTTTCGCATTCGTAATCCGCTCTTTGTCTTTCACAATACCGCTCACGGTACTTTTCGCGATGCCAAACTTGCGTGCTATTTTGGTCTTTGAAAGCCGGCCGGCGCAAACTTCAGTCAAAACTTCGATCTTCTCACGAAGCTCAAGCGGCTTTTTCTGAGCTTTTGGCTGATCAGCCATACTGGCAACACGACGAGCAGGGTGCGAAACTAAAACAATGTGACGGCGTACACACTGGCAGGAGATTGCGGAACACGGTAAGGTCACGGAGCACACGCATACCACAAACAATCGATAGGCCTACTGCCATGGGAGACAGCATTGGCTGCTTTTTCTTCTCTTTTTTTTTTTGCTGGCTCATGGCCGGTCTCGACCTCTCGACGCGCTCGCTTGCTCTCTCTTTAAGGAGAGAGTGCGCGCATCGTCTTTCTTTCTCTTTCTCTCTCTGCACCCCGTTTCCTCCCTGCCCGAGCTCGTAGGAGGAGTCTGCAAGCTCCAAGAACTCTGCCGACACACGACGCAAATCTACTGGTGCGATAAAGAGGGCAGATTATTGTTAGGAGTTGCTGCAGGGGGTGGGGGAGGGGGTGCTAGGTGCAGGGCGGGAGGAGCAGCGGCAGTTCTGCTTTCACAGAATCGCCTTTTCAACGGAGACACGGTTAGGCCTCTGCGACTCCCCACGTCGCACAGATGGTCGGCCGCGCTAAAAAGCTTCCTTTTTTTTCCACTTTTTTTTTTTTCCTTTCCGCTGAAATACTTGCATGGCTTGGACGCGGCTGGTCGTAAAAGTTCATGTTAACCGATTAGCGCGTGCGCAGTGTTCATCTTAAGCGGATTTTTTTTACATTGACTCTATGGGAAACCAAACAAATGACCTCCACTGTTCATCTTAACCGAGGGTTCATCTTAAGCGAGTTCGTCTTAACGGGAGTCCACTTACTCATGGAACAAACACATAAGTGAAATTGAGCGATGAATTTCAAGCATCTGTATGTCATTAAGGTTTTTAAGCTGGGATACACTTGTGAGGGGACTATAATTGCTGAAGATGTACCGGGTAGCTGTGCTTTGAATTGGTGCTATTGTACCACCATCAAACCACCAACCCAGCTCAGCTGCTATGGCAATAAGGGATGAAATTGCAGGCTGCTTCAAGTCGGCAGGAGGCTGACTGCCATGGCAGTTGAGTGTTGTCAGGCGGAGCTAGTACCGCTGTTATTGCATACAAGAAACTGCTTTTCTTTCTTGATCGTGTTGTCTTGTCGCTGTCTCTTTTTTGTCTGACCTGACGGAATTCATTGCGTGCATTGAGTAATCATAGTTTTGAAGAGAGAGCCATGAGCCATAAGACTTAAGCGGAATAACCAGAGAGGAGCAGTGGGAGACCGCGCTGCGCAGCTCGGACCTGTGGCAACAAAACTTGCTAACAGAGAGAGCTGACCAGGTCGCCGAGATCCAAGAGATCAAGGCCACCAGGTGACAGTAGCCCATACACAGTAGAGAAGAGCCTTCCTCTCCAAAGACTATAAATAAAGTTTATTCTCTCTCTCTCTCTCTCACCCACAAGCCCTCTCTCTCTCCTTCCAACACGTATCTTAGATGGTTTCCTCTTCCGAGGATACTTTTGCTTTGTTTGCTGTTCAAGCAGCGCTGCACGACTGCGGCAGCAAAGCAATTTCACGATCGAAAAATGCCACTAAAAACCGCGATGGTAGTCAAGTCGGCATCTCGCGAGCTCTTCGGAAGCAGCTAAGCAATGCTGCTCCACTGCACTCAAGAAATTTTCAAAGAACTACAATTCCGTTGTCTAGATGCCACCCCATAATAAGGCTGGCTTCATAAGCAGGCTGCATTGCATCTGCGTTGCTGTTCACGAGACAACAGTGCATGTGTTTCAATGAAAACATTTGTACTCATCTCCAACTGCTTCACCACCTTTGGATGTGACATGACGATGGCTTCCTGAACACTGTCGTTTGTCTGAACGAACAAAGGAACAGATACCAGTCATGTCATTCATGTTGCCTTCCCATTCGTTTTTGCATCACGCGGTCAACTTGAAAAGTGACCTGCGAGCCGTCACACAACTCATCCAGTGCATTTTGTGTTTATAAAAACTGAGCTGTGCTGACCAGGATCAAATCGGTGATGACGTGCTCAGCAACTGAATGCTTGAGCAACAGACGTCCCATGGCACGTACAGTGGTGGAACTGGCAACTGGCTTCTTGTCGCAGCTTTTGTAGCAGAAGAAATCGCAGTTTGTAGCAGCAATTTTAAGTTTTGTAGCAAGAAAAATGGCATTTTGTAGCAGAATTCGAGCTTTTGTAGCACAAAAAAAGAAAGCTTCGTACCAAAATTTCATGCCAAAAGACAGTTATTTTAAATAAAGAAGCTTTGTTGTATTTCTGGAACAGGCATTTGCTCAGACGTTTTTAGCAACCACAGCCATGCAAGAGCAAGCTTCAATCCCAAATGCAGTTTAAAGTGCTTGGTTCCTTAAAAAGAGCCGAAAATAAGCAAAACAGGAGGTTCTCCTAAAAACACTGCCGTTGTTATTCAGAAGAGCGACATAACGAGATGCTCAACAGAACTATAAAAAATGATACCGTTCTTAAAACAAACTCTCAGGTACTATTTCTTCCCTTTTCTTGATGGCTCCAGCTTAGACAGTGTCGCTGCGAGCTTTTCCTGTCCATTCTTCAGAAGGGCTTGTCCACTCTCAACGTCTGCAAAATGTTTAGACTTGACACCTTTTGTGAAAAGCAGCTCAGCATTGGTGATCATATTCCTGGCCAGTCTGATCTCTTCTTGTACCTTCTCTTCATTCTGACCACCTTTCTGGGTGTCTTTGTCCTGTACATCACAGTCTTGTTTCGCTTGTTTTGCACGGGTCTCTTCTCCTGCATCCGCCTCCAACCGTTGCAGCTGACGCTTCCGCGATCCTTTCACCGCTCTGATTAATCCTTGTGTCATAGGAATGGCAGCTGGATTTTCTGCCCGATGTAAGTTAGTCATAAGTTTTGTTGCCTTTCAGCTTTGACAAAGACATCGAAGACGTGAAGTGTCCATCCACACAGGCAGTGCGCTGGCAGTGGTCCCTTTGTTTACCTTCGGTTGCAAAGCAGCGATGGCGATGTGGCTGCCGGCAGACATCAGTTTTGGTTTCACGGAAATGAGTTTCGATTTCGTTCTCGGCAGAGTTATTGGAGTTATTCAGAGATATTTCGGTGCAGGCGTAGTGCAAAAGTAGGCAAAAAACCAATTTTGTAGCAGCATGTAGCAGGATTTCCCATTTGGCGCAGTTTGGCGCAATTGGCGCAGCAGTTCCACCACTGCACGTAGCTCTAACCGCGGATCAGCAGACCTCTACAGTTGAATCCCGCCACAACGAAATCGGCGGGGCGTACGAAAAATTTCGCTGTCGCGGAATTTCGTTGTCGAGAAATTATAGCCCGAGTTGGCTGATCCCGGGCTGGCGTTGCATATGTCACCTCGCCCAACGCCGCCTCTCCTCCTCCTCTTCTCTTCTCGCCCAACGCCGCCTCTCCTCCTCTTCTCTTCTCGCTCAACGCTGCCTCTCCTCCTCCTCTTCTCTTCTCGCCCAACGGCGCCTCTCCTCCTCCTCTTCTCCGTTCCTTCTTTCACCACCTCCTCTACTTGCCTCCTCCCCCACATCGTTTCGAGAGCTGTCGGGCCTCATCGCATCTGCACCGCTGCGTGCTACCACGGCGCTCTCGCGAGCTTGCTGCCGCCGGCCTGGCGTTGCATAAGTCAATGCTCACGCGCGCTCCATCGAAACGTCTTGATACTGCTACTCGGGGTTCAACAGACCCCTGCGATGACAAAACGCCGGCTGTAAGCCGCCCTAGGCTAATATCGCAGTTGGCTGCGTCACCTTCTTGTGTTGAGCTGAAGTGCTCGACGCAAGTGCCTTGCTGATGTTTTCTTTGCTCTTCAGTATCGTTGATAACGAACTCGGCGCGATGCCAAAATCTGCGGCAATAATCGACTTCTTCCCGCTTTCTGCTTCGGCGATAATACGCGCTTTTTCTTCTAGCGAAAGAAATTTCTGCTTCTTCGCTGGCGGCGACATCCTAGGCAGAGACGCGACGAGACCACGCTAAACGGTGCACACACAAAGGAAGAAATGGTGAAGCGGAGTGGGCTTCTTCCTGCACTCTCGCGTTCTCCTTTTTTTTTTCTCCGACAGGACACGAAGCTCCGCCCACCGATGGCTCCGCCCACCGGTCCACACAGACTGCCTGAAACGCGCTCGGTGTCTAGCAGACGACGCGGCCACGGAGGACGCGGCCGAAGACGCTAGCAGATGGCGTGCGCTGGCGCATTTTACACGCGCTTTCGAGGAGCCCCTCTTCGCTTGGAGGCCGCGAACGCTTACCAGCCAACACCGCTAGCAAGTGATCATGACGCGCTTTTGTGCTTGACAGGAGACCGCGAGCACCATGACAGCGAGCTACATCAATCGAAGAAGCCCAGCAAAGAGCCAATGAGCGGGGCGTGACGTCACTTCAAAAATCACGTGGGCATCTGGAGAAAAAAAAAAAAAAAGCACACGAGGGTGTGCGCGAGGAGGATGTGCGATTGAGTGCGCGTGCCCCCCCCCAACAGTCTGCGATGCAAAAAAATTAACGGCGGGAACAGGAAAGTCGCTCTTCAGCACTCAACTTCTGAAGAAAGACAAGACGGAGGGGCCACTCACCCGCGAAAATTCGCAAAAAAAATTCGTAGAAGCGAACACGTGCTCGCAAAGTACTTCGTTTTTGAGGAAATTTTAATACATTAAGTCCTATGGGGGTTTCACGGGGAATGCAAATTACTTCGTTGTGGCGAAAATTTCGTTGAAGCGGCGTTCGTTGTACCGGGATTCAACTGTATATGCAAAGATCAAAAAACATGTACTCACCGAAGGCCCATCGCACAACGTTGCCACCTCAGCTAGGAACCCACTTGTTGCAGTAGTTCTGGCACTCATCCTTGAGGTGCCCAGCTTGAAGAGCACGAGTGGGGGGCCATGCACAGAGTCCCCAGGGAAGTGGCCACTGCTTGGGCTGCGCTCGCCATGACAGAGTAGTAGACTGGTCAGCTCGGTTTCACTGCCCTCAACCTGCAAGGCGATGGCCGGATTAGAGCAAGGAAAAAGAAAAAAGAAGAAACACCCAAATGTGCACACTGCAGCTCATAGCTATTAATGACGCAGGAAACTCTAGCATGGCAGTAGTCACCCTTTCATAGTTTCACTTTTCCCAATTGATTTGTTTGCAAAATTGGCGTGCTACTCATTTTTACATACATTCTCGATTCGCGTACTATGACGTGACTGGCCGAAGTCACTTTGGAGCAGCTTTTGGAGCAGTTTTTGGAACAACCAAAGGCGCGTTTTGCTGCAAAAAAGTGAGCGTTTGGCGCACATTACGGACACATGAAACCAAGGAGAGCATAAGGGTATGCTTTTTTTCGTACCGTTGATCAGTGGGATATTAACAGTTGTAATTATTTTTTAAAGAGAAAGATAATTTAACACAAAGCACAAAAGTCAACCACATGCCGCTGGAAAGATCCCAACCTTTGACCTTCGCATCTCGCACATTGTGCTCTATCAATTAAGCTTCAACTGCCCTGGAACCCCCCCCCCTTGGTATCTATATATAAGATCATTTCCATAGCCAACAGACATTTTTTTAAAGCCATGAAAGATATTTCACTACTGGCCGTCTACGTGGGCAGATTGTATAGCATGACAGGCATTCTGCCCACTATAGAGTGTAAATAAAAATAATTAGATAATATTTTGCTCAGCTTTTTAATTTCTGTCATATGGCAATGGCTACATTGCAAAACTGATGGCTGTCAACAGTGAAGCTGATCCCAGTATTGCGGTTCCCTTTATTTAAACACACGCTCCTAAAGATTCATTTAAGTTAGCTTTCCCATATTGGGCATGTACACGCCACACACGACCACCTCTTTTTATAGGACAATGAAGGGAACCCCAAAACTGATGTACTCAGAGAACTTCACAGTAACGTGCCGTTACCACACGTCGGCCAAGCAAAGACATGAAAGTCAACACCAGTGCCATCTGTAAACATTTGTGAAATTCTCATTTTCGGCCTGCCCTGGATCCACACTACGGAATGACCAGAGCAAATCCCTGCCAACTGCCGGCCTGTTTTGCTTCTCAGTTTTCATTACATGGGCTGACAATGAGCCCAGTCAGCATGGTAATCGCCTGCAGACCGACCAACTAAAGGATTCTCGGAAAAATGAGGTTTTCCACTAGTGCCGCCTAATGCAGATGTAAGAAATCCACACAGCACACAAGAATTTTGTTCTTAACTCTTTCCTGTCCGCGCCTATTCCCATCGATAGCCCGCTATCGATGGTTTCAAGTTCGTATTTTCCCGCTTTTTGAAGCGTTCCTGGACAACTAGCGATATCCAATGTGAAATAAAGGAACTCTTCTTTCAGTTTCGCTTTTGGTTGGACTTTTTCCGCCAAGCGGTGATTTTTGAAGCCCCTCCGGAGTCAGCTGACCGGCGCTCCTTGTTTCCACCATGGCGTCGACGTCACGCGCTGCTGCTGCGCCGAAACCGCGCGTTTCCACAGAAATTGATGCTCCTGAGAGTTCGTTTTTGGACGAGAACAGCAGCAGTGAGGATTCAGAAGACGACTTCGGCTCTTCAGACTTCAGCACCGACAGCGAAACTGTGTCAGACCGACCCGGAACGTCAACAGCCATGCCTCGGTAAGTTTCGCTTTCTCCCCCGAAATGTTCCGCTTTTGCTGCACGCTTATCGGAAAAGATCAGTGTTCTGAAGGTCATAACTCTTATCTGCAGGGTGTCAACGTCTTTCGGGCGGGATTACTTGCCGCCGGCAGCGCAGAGAGTCGTGTTTTCGGCTCGAAGACAGCCAGGGGTCGACCTCGGCGTTGCGCGCCGGAGTGTCATACGGCGCTCGGCGGCGCGGTCGTCAACAGCTTCATACTTTTTGACACGCATCGCCAGGAGCATCCCGAAGCGCCAGAATTGTCGAGGACATCAAGATTTGATCAGTTCACGTTCAGACTTGAATTGATCGAGCAACTCCTCGGATTTGATGAGCCACATCCCGAGGACCCCAATGTTCGCCCTCTGTTTCCGCCTCGTGATTCACCTCATGGGCTGCAGCACAAGCCGCAGAAAATGCAAAGTACCGGAACTGCAAATTGTGCTACGAAGAAAAAAAGGTGGAACAAAAAACAAATGTTTTCTGTGAGACATGTGCGGCCAACCTCTGCTTCACGGCAACAAGGTGCTGTTTAGCGCGGTGGCACGATAGTCACTAGGACTACTGTTTCCTTTCCTAGCCCAGCTAATACTGTTTGCAGCAAACTAAAATTTGCTGCAATGTTGCATCGATCCCTGTTGTAAAAAATGTATATTTTGACATTTTTTTAAGTTTTATTTTTGTGACGAAACTTTGATGTTTTTGTGTTTTTTCTTTGTAACTACAATTTTCTTTCTGATAATTTTTTTTTCATCTCTTACTTAATAAACATGTTGACTGTGACTAATAACAATGTGAAGAGAATTTCCTCCTCTACAATTCGGTACCATACACTCCTGTACCAAGCAAGTTTTGTTAAAGAAAAAAAAAATATTAATGATATGACCTGAAAACCACCATTTTCCCCCGCGGACAGGAAAGAGTTAAAGGGCAATTGCATAGGTTTTAGAAATCGATGAGCTTAAAAGGGTCGAATGTGTGAAACTTCCAGGTAAAGTACGCGAAGTCCTTTTGGCCAAGCATTTGAAACGGTGACATAAACACCAATTAAAATTGCAATTGCCTTCAAGCTTCTCCGCAGCGCACAATCCTAAGTGGGGGATGCATGATGACGTACGTCATCGAAGGTATGGGTACATTTCCAACGCACAAATGCCTGCTTTGAAGGAAAAAACCAAGGCAACCGAAGGAAAAGCCCGCCGAATGTTGTTTGGCAACGTCCAACGAGGCACGGCAGGGCGTGGCTGACGGCAGCAGTAATTAGATATCATACCTTCCGTGACGTCACACTGAACTTCCCCGCACTCCTCTGGTGCTAGGAGGAAAAGTGCAAAATTCAACTGTCGATTACGTCACTATTCTAAATGCTAGTGTAAAAACACTTGGCATGCTTTACCTACAGCCTATATAGATTTGAATCCTTTAGTATCGCGAAATTCTCAAAAAGTGGCGCAGTTGCCCTTTAAGGAAATACGGACTTGTGGTGCAGATTACTCTTAATTGTCGTTATGTATGCACCATGCCGTTTGGCGCAATTTGCGCAGCAATCATTTCACTGGTGTGTATAGCACCACAAACCATGTTAGGCCAAGTCAGGAGTGGACGATAAGTAAAAATAAGAATGGAGTTCACTGAACAAAATATTAAGCAGAGAAAAAAGGTTGCGCAATGCTACCCTTGATAAGGGACAGATATAGTGGCGAAAGTCCCAAAGGTGACATAAGGGCCTTAGATGGAACAGAAGTGCTCTGAAGAGAGGAGAAAAGGGGAAAAAAACATTGGAAAAGTGAACACACAAGACCCAGCGAAACAGTACCTATGTTAGCACTCCATTTCCTACAAGATATACAAGAAAAATGATGAATAAAAAAAAACAGTCATGCAGTTCCCAGTCATGTGGAAAAGTTAACCTGTTCAAAATCGGCTGCTACAAAAATCTGAAGCCAACAGTAGCACGTTAATCCCATGTAGTGCTATCCATTGCCTTGGCACATGACGAAGTTCAATACCTTTTGCAATTCTGCGGTATACAAGGTCAACTAGTACAGACTGATATTCAAAACATGTTTTCTATTGCTTTCCCCTTGTCTAAGATACTTATGACTTATGTTTCACCAGAAAGACATACACTGTGGTTCCATTCACATAAGCTTTAACAGTGAGCCACACATGTTTTCTCTTGCCGCAGTTTTTCTGCGATACATTGCCCAGGTTGTCACCATACTGACTAGCCAAACTTTCCATTTCACTAAAATTAATTGCAAAGGAAAATCCTAGCAGCTGGACATATCAGAAGAAAGTGCTCAACCTCACAACACTTCAGAGGAACTCTGTTGACAGCCGATTAAAATTTCTGTCATGAGTCAACAAGATTCTATGGCTATTTCTGGCAATGGTGAATTGTTTGTCCAGCAACAAAAGACACAATTATTGCTGAGAAAAGTAAATTCAAAATTTTCCACCATTTTAATGAAACTCGCGACCTCAAGACCAATAAGAAATCCGTGATCATCATAGCAAAGTAAAGGGCGGAGTAGCCCAGCGAAAGAGATCTGCACAAAAAAGATTTCCTTGACACGCTGCACTTTGCTAGCGAAAACAGCTGGTAGTCAAAACACTCGTTTTATGGTCATTGATAGCTTATAAAAAACTCCGTTTGCATTGAAAGTAGCATCTCTGTCATAGGAGCTCAAATCTATGGATACAAGTACTCCAAATTGACTTTAGTGCCTAAATAAATCAGTGTAACCAAAAATAAGGAAGCGAAACTTTCAAAATTTGAATGACAGTAAGTTTTTCAAGGTTCCGGGATCAAAACTAAGGGCATGAAAAAACAGAAAAAAGAAATAAATGAGAACCAACCAATGTGTCAGCTTGTTGGTTGCTGACGCGTTGAACAAATTTTTTCCCATACCAACACATTTGCATGCCTAGGCTAACTTATGGCAGAAAAGAAGCAACTAGGATTAGTAATATAGCTTTCATGCTGCAACATGGATGCATAGGAATGACCACCATCAAGTGGAAGACGAGTGCTGCTTTGACAGCACGAAGAACCTATGCGCAAAGTTGTACCACAATAGCGACTTCCAATAGACACTGACTGATGAAACGGCTCACACACACAAACTCGCTGGCCCACATGGCCTGACACCGTGGATGTGAAGAGTGGTTGCTTATGGCTTTTATATCGAAAAAGCTGTGCCCAATAAAACTGCATGGGCAAACAAGCCAGCAATTAGGAAGGGTGCAACAAGCGTATCCGACCATAGGCGCGTGCCATCGCGATAACGCTGGCACGACATTCAGTCACCACTCCTGTCGTGTTTTCACAAAACAAAGCAAACAGCAAACTGATGTTAATCCACAAACAATGCAGCTGAACAGCAGCTCCGGTTTCACCTCCCCCAGCTGGTTGTACAACCACGAGCAAGGAGTGGTTGCACAACTAGAGGCACTACAGGAGCAGCGGTCTGAAATCTGCCAACTAAAAGCAAAGGCAGTAAGTCTAGTGGATTGCTCTAGAAGGAGAAATTTTGAGGTACATAAAATACCTAAAAAAAAAATTTGAATCTGAATGATATGATACAATCCCTGGCAGAACTGGCAGAGCGGAGCACATAGAGGTGGTGCACAGACTGAAATGTAAAGGGTCAGTGTCTCCGATACTTGTTACATTTTCTAACTCACAAATTCACAACACAGAGACCAAGAAATCAACCATCCTTAAAGAAGAGAAGGTATACATCAAAGAGAAATCCAGCATCTCCCACGAAACAGCTGTTATGGATGGCAAAGAAGTTGGCTGGAAAGACAGACTACGAATTTTGTTGGCTCGAAATGGGAGTTTTGCTTCAAAAACAAGAAGGGGCAAGTGTAATCCCAATAGAGAGTGAGGACAACTTAGCCAGCATTAGATAGTATAGATAAGGAACAATTCTGGATAGAAGATTGGAAGGTCTTGGAGAGGATTACATTACCAAATAACAAAGAAAGGCCTGCATATGGTTTGGTTTGTGATTTGTAGGGGTTTTAAAGTCCCAAAGCGACTCAGGCTATGAGGGACGCCGTAGTGGAGGGCTCCGGAAATTTCGACCACCTGGGGTTCTTAATAACGTGCTGCACTGACTTCGCACAGCACATGGGCCTCTAGAATTTCGCCTCCATCGAAATTCGGCCACCGCAGCCGGGACTGAACTCATGTCTTTCAGGTCAGCAGCCGAGCACCATAGGCACTAAGCCCCACGGGGGCTGAAAGGCCTGCTTAGATATAATACACACAAAAGTCTACAAAAACACTGGGATATTCTTAGGGTGTATTTGGAAAAATGTCTGCAGTGGTCATTATTATCTTGGCAGAAGCAAATGTTAGCAGCAGCACAGCAAATGTATAACAGATGATTTCCAACAATGCAGTCTATGCAGAAAAGACAAAAAGGGCAGAGGATGATGTGAAACGCAACTGGCTGTGTGAATTGACACTACTGTCAGTTGGAGAAGCGGAAGTGACGTTGCTCACAGTAGAAGACAAAAGTCACACTGGCATTTGTGCAGTGTACCAACCCCCTAGGAAAATATAAAATCGCGCGCTCGTTAGCTGCACCAAACAGCTGGCATCAGCTGTCGTAGAATGGAGCTGTCACCAGCAAACACAAGACAGTGACAATAAATAATCCAGGACAATAAATAATAAATAATCCAGGACAATAAATAATCCAGTTCTAAACGTGAAAGAGACGCTAAGGAAAAGGTGTCACTTGCATACGATAAACTTAGAATCGGCGACAAGACCTTTCTTTGGGATGACGCGTTGAACACCAGAAAAGAGCTGCCGAAACCGAAAAGGCTATCTTCTTCTAGCTAGCAGTCAGAGCCTTGCCAACTACGCTTGCTGTCTCTAAATGCTCGCAGTATTGTAAATAGAGAGTTTTAGTATAGCGGACTTTGCGTAATTGCGTGCATAGCGGAATAGCGGGTCCAGAGTGCGCATGCGCAGAACGCTAACGGGGAAATAGCGTTAGCGTACGCACGCAATTTTCAGAATTTAGCGTTGCGGCATTTGCGCCCTTAGCGTGGAAACATGGCGGCGTCCTTTCAAGCGACAGCCGCCCGCTTCAGCCCATTCAGCAGCTCGTGCGATTCCGGTCGGCATGTTTACCGGCAACTACTGGTGTTTTTGCTTTTCGCTATGACTTACCTTGCTTCGACGATAAAGTTTAAGCTGCAATTCAGCCCTGTTTTTAAGATACGCTCTCGATTCTGGAGCGCGCAAGCCTAATAGCACCTCCAGCTGCACTGCTACCGTCTGCAACGGCCCGAAACACAGCAGAAACCAGCAAAAACGTCTGGAACGAGAAAAAAATAGATTTGGAGGCTTTTCGCGGTGTTTTATGGACTTAAATTATGTAAAGAGAGTTTATATTAAATTTACAAAAGTTGTTTAAACATTAGACGTCATGTGATAACAAATATTCTTGCTCCAACGGCTTGTAGTTAACATTGCCTTTACTAGATGGCGCCACTATTTTACGTTTCTATTTTATTTTATTTTTTTCAATTTCGGGGTAATTTTGCAGACGAAAATGAACGCTGCACTAAAAATTCGTTTAACAAACTCGGAAATATTACACTTTGGCAATGTCAACCATTTTAGAAGGAGCGTTGGCATCCATGTCAAGCAGACGGCGTTTAGCGTTTTCAAAACGCTACACTAAAACTGTCTGTGGGGATAAGTTGCTTGCGGCACGCTAACGTAATTTCCCTTAGGTCCGCTATCACGCTAACGCTATACTAAAACTCTCTAATAAAGCAGATAAGCTTGAAAATCTTTTGTTGCTGTATGCCCCCCATCTTTGCGTTATCACTGAAACTTGGTTGAACGAGTGGATTCATGACGATGAAATAGTTCCACCAGCTTATCAGTTGTATAGAAAAGATAGAGGCTCTCGGGGCGGTGGTGTAGCAGTCATCGCGAAAAGGGGAATTGACATAGACGTTCTTGATCAAGTCCACAATCACGAAAGTTTATTCTTAAGAGTGGTGTGGTCGGGAGTGACTTTCGTTCTTGTCACGGTTTACCGCTGTCCTGATTCAAAAGACGATTACATGATTCAGTTATATGATGAAGTTGTAAAGCTGCAAGGAAAAAATTTAATAATCACTGGAGACTTCAATTTGCCAAGTATTAATTGGAACGACCTTAATTATGGATGCTCCACTTCTTCGGACGCGCTTCTGGACATCATGCTTTCTCTTAACCTGGATCAAGTAGTAAAAGTAAACACAAGAGAGAATTCAATCCTTGACCTTCTGTTCGTAAGTGAAATTTTTTGCAGTGGAAATGTATCCGTTGAGACTGAAATTTCAGATCATGAACTAATTTTTTTCACGTGGGCTAGGGCTCTTGATCAGCAGAAAAACACTTCTGCAGAAAACTTCGTTAAGGATTTTAATCGAGCCAATGATGTGGAAATAATAGACTATTTGGATACTCACCTTTGCTTTCCGGTGACTAACGTTGAAAGCGCATGGCAGTTGTTTCGTAATACAGTCACATACTGTGTAGAAAATTTTATTCCATCAAATAAAGTGCGTAAACGTCGCTCAAACCCATGGATTACGAGAGAGATAATTCACTGTGGGCGCAAAATAAAACGAATGCGGAAGAAAGCTAAGACAGAAAGTGAGCGGCTAAAACTTCTGAAGAACAATTTATTGACAATGAATAAGCAAGCCAGAAATAATGTTTTCAGTTACAGGTTGGAGGAGTTTATTAAAAGTGACCCTTCAAAATTCTGGCGATTTCTTGGGCAAACTAAAACAGACCTTTCGAAAATAAAGGTCGATGACAGAACACTGACTGACCCTTGTAGCATAGCAGAAAGTTTTAATCGCTACTTTCAAAGTGTATTCTCGGAACCGGATGATTTGTGCATAGATCACCCGCATCTGTTTCTTCACAAGAAATTGTAATCACGCGCGAGGGTGTTCTGGCGATGGTTTTGAATGTCAATACCAGGAAATCTGGTGGACCTGACGGCATTCCTAATTTGTTTCTGAGACGCTATGCAGAGCAGGTTTCTGGATTCCTTACGGATATTTTTAACTTATCAGTGAGTTCATGTGATATACCAGATGACTGGCGAAAGGCACGCATTGTACCTATACATAAAAAAGGGAGTCGCCTCTTAGTAACGAACTATCGCCCAGTTTCTATCACTAGTCAATGTTGTAAGTTGCTGGAGCATGTTATAGCAAGTTACCTTCAGAAATTCCTTGCTGAGCAAAACACACTTTCCGCTTACCAGCATGGTTTTAGAAAAGGCCTGTCTACTGTCACACAGTTGGTCTCAACAGTTCATGAATTTTTGAGTGTTCTTGACACTTCTGGCCAGTTAGATGTGTTGTTTTTAGATTTCTGCAAGGCCTTTGACAAAGTGCCTCATGGTAAATTATTGTTCAAGTTGCAGCGCCTTGGTCTTCCGTCTGACATAATAGGATGGATTTATGCTTATCTTAGAGACAGACAACAATTTGTTCAAATTAAAGATTACTCATCCGGCATGCTTTCTGTTACCTCCGGAGTTCCCCAGGGAAGTGTTCTGGGACCATTGTTATTTTTACTTTATATAAATGATCTAGTAGATGTTTTACCAGATGATGTTTCAATCAGGTTATTCGCAGACGATTGTGTTGTTTTTAAAAAGATCTCGAGCACGGAAGACCACACTTCTCTACAGGCTGCCTTGAATGCTATTGATCTTTGGTGTCAAGAGTGGGGCATGGAATTAAACGGGGAAAAAACTGTTCTGCTCCGCGTTACAAGAAAGAAACACCCCAGCATATTCACATACGAAATAGGCAAGACTGTGATCTCTGTAGTTGATAAATATAAGTATCTAGGAATAACCCTCACAAATAATCTATCATGGTCCATTCATATCACACATATTTGTGCTTCCGCTTTTCAAAAATTATGCTTTTTGAAACGAAAGCTTAAAAATGCTCCCGTCAGAACAAAACTTTTAGCCTACAACACATGTATAAGATCGAGACTGGAATACGCGTCGGTGCTGTGGGATCCCTACACCAAGAAGGACATAGAAAAATTGGAACGCATTCAAAGAAAAGCAGTGAGGTTTATATTTGGAAAATATAGAAGACTAGATTCTCCTTCACTACTCATGCAAGAACATAAAATTCCAACATTAGCAATACGCCGGAAAATAAATCGACTTCTGCTCCTTCATAAATTTTTGTCAAGTAAAGTCCCGTTTAAACTTCCAGACTGCATTCAGAAAGCTACCACCAGGCGAACAAGGCACACTACACAATACACACTGGCTCCGATTTTTGCAAAAACCAATTCTTACCAGAACAGTTTTTTCCCCAAAACAGTGAATGAATGGAACAAACTACCACCGAGCATTTTTGAATCGAACAACTTTCTATCAGAACTGGAATGTCTTTTTTTTCCCAAGTAGAGGCGCCTTGATTTGCACTGTATTCTTGCACTGTACCATGTCACTCTTTCTATATTAATGCCCCTTTATGTTGTATTCATTTGTTGCCAGACTTACTAGTGTTGAATTTCTGGACATTTTTCTTTTGTTTTTGTAGCCTTCTTACTTTGCATTGTTTGTGAAATGCCCCTCCTGCTAGGGCCAAAGTATTGGCCTGCAGTATGGTTAAATAATAAATAAAATAAAATAAATAAATAATAAAACTCGCACATTTGAACTGCCCGTGGCTATTCATAAACTAAACAAGCACATGCGAATTAACTAGCGATCGCTCAAGGACGAAAACAAGCGCGGATGGTAACGATTTTTTGACGCATTTTTACACTTCGCGCCGAAGGGCAAAGCGTTGTAACTGCTCGCTTACGAGCCTTCACGTCCGTGCACAGTGGAGTCAACTAAGTATGCTCAGTATTACACTACTGGGTCGTAGTCCCTCTGACAGTTGCTCCGTCTCGTCGCATCCACACGCAGCGCAATTGAATAAAACGGTTTCTAAAACGACTGTCTCGAGCATATTATTGGGATATTTTGTCGGACGAAAACGTAATCGCGGGTTCGATACCGGCCGCGAAGTTCGCATTTCGATGGATTTGGGGCGCCAGAGACCCATGTACAGTGTTCTGCAACTTTATCGGCACAGGTTTGAAAAATTCTCCCGCCACAACCGTTGGCTCGTTTGTGGTGAAACCGCGCACAAAGCTTCCTTATTGTTGTCCGCTTTAAGGCATACTAAGTATAAAAGTGGTACTTACCAGGTTTGGTCACGCGAGATGCGAAACCAGAAGCACCCGTGTTGAGATCGAGCCGTCGTCATCGAATTTTTGCCGAAATGTGCTGGTGGCGCCATCTGGCATCGCTGAAGGAAAGCGCCGAGGCGAGCGCTGCAGCGAGCGTGGCGGCTTGATTTGAATGCGTCGTTCGGGCCATGTCGTCTCAGGTATCGCTTTTATAGTGCTTTACAATGCCGGCAATGTAAACCATAGACCGTTTCCAGGGTTATCTATGACGACTTACGCAATAAAAGTAAACAGCATGCGTTAGTCTTCTCGAGCACTGTAGCAGAACGAGAACATTGCCTTTTCTCGGCATGCATGCTCTGTAGTCGCAAGGGGAATATGCCGGCGTTTGAACAGGAAAACAATGATAAGTCAGTGGCGGTATAAGGTGTGAAACGAGAAAAAAAAAGACACTTTGTCGAGCTATTAGCAGGCAGAAGTTCGTGCTATAAAGTGCTCAGTTGTTTCAGTCCTCGAAGTGACCACCGGCAGCGTCGATACACCGCTGCAGCCTCTGGGCGTATTCCTCAAAGACGGCAGCACGCATCTCGTCAGTGATTGTGGTGAACTCTTCTGAGATGCGCTTTTTCAGTTCTTCGACACTGCCGATGCTTCCAGAGCGGTACACCCTTGACTTGATGTAGCCCCACACGAAGAAATCGCAAGGCGACAAGTCTGGCGAGCGTGGTGGCCACGGCATATTGGGGGATCCTCGCCCCATCCACCGACCTGGAAACTGCTCGTCTAGCCATTTACGCACTTTGGCAGCGTAGTGGGCAGGGGCACCATCTTGCTGGAACCTGCAAATCTCTTGCTGCATATGGCATTCAACCAGCTCCGGCAGGAATTCATCTTTCAAAATGCTTTTATAGGACTCAGCTGTTACTGTTTCTGAAAAAAAAAACGGGCCGATCACTCCCTCACGCCAAATTCCACACCACACAACGATGCGTGGGGAGTTCACCGCCCTTGTGTGGATGAAACGAGGGTTCTCCTTTGCCCAAAAACGAGTGTTTTGCCTGTTCACGCGTCCGTCAACATGAAAAACCGCTTCGTCGCTGAAAACCAAGAAGTCGAGGTGTCCACAGTCCGCATTGATCCGCTGCTGCTCAGACTGGCAGAACGCTACTCTCATGATCTTATCTGCCGGGCTTAGATTTTGGTGCACCTGCACCCTATAAGGCCGCCATCCCCTCTTTCTTAGAGCCCGGCTCACGGTCGACGAATGGACTCCAAACATCAGCCCAGCACGAGTGGAGGTCATATGGGGATCACTTTCAAACGCCCCCTCAAGTGCATCGCCAATACCGTTGTGCCGCTTGAGTTTGTCACTTCTCACTTGCCTCAAGACCGACCCGGTTTCTTCGAACCTGCGCCGCCATTTAGAAACTACGTATCTAGACGGTGGTCGACGACGAAACTTCAGTTTGAACTGCTGGCGGACGTAGCTCATGGAGTCCGACTGTATCAGCCACACTACTGCCTGCGCCTTCTCCTTGGTAGTGTATGTCGGCATAATGCAGCTCTACACTCCACAGCAGAACGAAGCAAGCACGACTGAGAAAGCAGGGAAGAATACTAAAATCCAGCACCACAAACCAGAATGCAAACCGAACTCTTCTGTTTCTCTGAATAGAGCCGCGAAAGCAGACGGCAGAAATACGAGGAGACAATGGACAACATATCTTTTATTGGTAAATCACCGTCAAGTCATTTAATTTGTTTACGATAGTTTTCAAAATGCGTTGGCCGAAAAATATTTCACGCGCTTAAGCAGACGACATGGCCCGAACGACGCATTCAAATCAAGCCGCCACGCTCGCTGCAGCGCTCGCCTCGGCGCTTTCCTTCAGCGATGCCAGATGGCGCCACCAGCACATTTCGGCAAAAATTCGATGACGACGGCTCGATCTCAACACGGGTGCTTCTGGTTTCGCATCTCGCGTGACCAAACCTGGTAAGTACCACTTTTATACTTAGTATGCCTTAAAGCGGACAACAATAAGGAAGCTTTGTGCGCGGTTTCACCACAAACGAGCCAACGGTTGTGGCGGGAGAATTTTTCAAACCTGTGCCGATAAAGTTGCAGAACACTGTACTGTGCGACGTCAGTGCGCGTTAAAGAACCCCCGGTGGCTGACATTATCCGGAGTCCTCCGTTACGGCGCCTGTCATGGGCCGAGTTGCTTTGGATGTTAAACTCCACAAAACCAAGCCATAACGTAATCGAGGGCACTGGTGATGTGTTCTTGCTAAAACTACAAAAGTGTCACAAAAAGTACAAAGTACATTTCTTAAGCATCAATTTCACGCTGCGCGACCGCATGCGACGCAAGTCAAAACAAAGGCATCAACAGCACCGGTAAGCCGGCTGCGCACTTGCCTGCTGCAACATACGAGACCTCCTAACTAGCAAATGCTTTCTCTTTCGGCCGCAATACGCCACATTTTTTCTTCTAAATTCTTCTCACACCGTAACGATGAGAGGACAAAAACACTCACGTCAGGTCCGCAAGTCGAACGCTGGTGCCGCAACGGACGTCGTGTTTGCAGGCTGGGGAAATTAAGCCATGCGGTGTCCCAAGTCATCTCAAAAGTTTCACTGCTTACTACTGATACCGGTTACACGCTTTCTGTGAACTGTCATACGCAACTCACTTCAGTATTGGTCAACACGTGCACAGTACAACACGCATCGACGCGTCCATTCAATTTCGTGGTGGCGCCAGTTGCGCGGTGGCGATGGCCCTCACGAAGCCTCAAGCGCGTCAAGACGAAAACAAAGACAGCACTTTCAAGGTGACGCTAGTGAAGGGATAATTTTTTTTATTTCAAAGGAAGGATATTCAAAGACGAAGTGTTACCAGAAGAAATTTGAAACCCGAAGTGTTGTTTTCTGTTGCTGGTAAATACCGACAGTTGCATCAATGAGAGGGCATCGAAAAAAATTTTCTTAGCCTAAGCGTCCACTTGTTAGGACTCAAATTTTGCAGAAAGGTGGCATTTTGCAGTCAGTTTTGTTTCATATTACGTTTTTGTAGAGTACTTGCCTGATTTGGTCAAAGTTAATCGTATACCTTCGTCGTCTGTGGCGTCGGCGAACCAAAACCGCGAGCTCTAGCAGTAGTTATACTGGTAGCGCCACCCCAGTAGCGCTCATCATCCACCCTACTCGAGTACAGTGTACTAGAAAGCCTAGTACACTGTAACCAAAGTGTACTAGCCATGGAGGAAGGAAAGAACTGGTACTAGCCCTACAGACGAACGAGCACTCTACCGTCCATGCTACCGTCATGGCCTCCAAGATGGCTTGCACTCTCGCGCTGACGGGTGATCTCGGAGCCATCCTACCGTGCAAGGTGGCTGCGGAGAAACTCAGTGGAGAAGCGCAAGAAGCGGAGAAGGGGGCAGTGGCGTCTAACAACGTTTTCTGGGCTCAATTTTCATAAAATAGCCGAGAAAGCATTTTCAAACCAAACGCGCAGCCGCTTTCACCCCTCGTGCGTTGCGCCGCAGCTAATGGCACAGCGCTCGTTCCTTCGGCGGGCACAGATGGCGCTACGGATAAGACTGCTGCTAAACGTTGCCGTTTCGGTCCGCTGTTTAGATTAATTGCGACCGACTGGCGCTCGGCTACTGGCCCGTAAGACGCGGGTTCGATCTCGGCCACGTCGGCCGAATTTCGAAGGAGGCGAAATTCTAGAGGCCTGTGTTCTGTGCGATGTCAGTGCACGTTAAAGAACCCTAGGTGGTCGAAATTTCCGGAGCCCTTCACTACGGCGTCTCCCATAGCCTGTGTCGCTTTGGGACGTTAAACCCCATAAACCAACGAAATTGTGACCGAATCAGGCAAGTACCCCATCCAAACGAAGTGTGAAACAAAACTGACCACCAGCCGCCGCGGTGGCTCAGCGGCTATGGTGCTCGGCTGTTGACCCAAAAGACGCGGGTTCGATCCCGGCCGCGGCGGCTGGAATTTCTTTGGAGGAGAAATTCTAGAGGCCCGTGTACTGTGCGATGTCAGTGCACGTTAAAGATCCCCAGGTGGTCGAAATTTCCGGAGCCCTCCACTACGGCGTCTCTCATAGCCTTAGTCGCTTTGGGACGTTAAACCCCATAAACCAAACCAAACCAAAACTGACCACCAAATGGCACTTTGGTGCGAAAATGAAGCCCGAACAAGCAAGCGGTTATGCCGAGAGAATTTCTTTTATTTTCCCTGATCGACGCAACAGTCGGTTCGCAGGTAAATGATAGAATCAGCCAACAGCTCACGAGATCACCAGAGAGAACTGAGGCGTACTCAAGTTGTGCTCTATTTGAGGCTGTTGTCACAAAAGTCGTGATTTTGCTCTCCCCTTATGTAATGCCTTGGGGCCTTTTAAGGGGAAAATACATGAAATAAATCAAAGTATGTGTAATAACAGGCAAGGTGTACTATAATAAAAATTATTGTTTTCGTGAAAGGAAAGGCCAAGGTGGGCCAAGGGTGGCCGCGCAAACTCACCGTGAGCGAACCGTGGGCTAAGGGGCGAAAAAAACGGATGAAAAAAGAAGACAAGAGAAATAATCACGGAAGTGACGCACCTCAAGTAATTTTGATCACTCGAGTCTATAGATTGCAGTTTTTAGATTTAGATTTAGATCTTTATTTATTTAGACAACAAGGTCTCGGATGCAGGGGCAAAAGGCAGATGCACTCTGCCTGACGGGGCCCAAGCACCCGACACAATGCTCACGACAAGCGGCAAAAGAAGCAAGAGCTTCATACACTCTCATTACAAAAAACAACACATAATTATACAAGGTAAAAGTAGGAGGAAGGTGCATACTTTTGCAATGACATAATTAAAGTAAATATTTACAAGACACATCACAACAAGAAAAACACGAGAATTCAAAGAGTTGACGGAAAAACGGGGACAGCAAGAATTTTAATCATTCGGGCGAGAAAGGAGGTAAGCTTTAGCATTTCTATTGAATGACTTTTGGGAAACAGATTTCTGAATAATTTCTATGGCCTGTGTATGTTTATTTAGGAGACTGGGAATTAAATATGAAAGCATTTCGGTTCCATAGTTAGTCCTTACAAATGGTACTCTGTAACTGACGTGCCTTAATTTATAAGGCGCGTCACTACTAGAGTTTAATTGAACATATTTAGTGGGATGATGTTTGAAGTCGTTAAACACATAAGAAAGCAGTTTCAACTCAAATAATTCATTGACTTTTAGAATAGAATGCTTAGAGAAGTACAAACCTGTATGATCATTGTATGCAAGGTTTTCGACATATCGTATTGCTTTTTTCTGTAATGTTATCAGCCTCGTGAGGATAGTTTTCGTTGTAGATCCCCAAACAAGTAAACAATAATGAAGATGTGATTGAATTAGGGTATAATATAACTGCCACTTCAGCCATTTCGGAACAAGGTCTCGAAGTTTATATAATACACATAATGACCTTGATATGCTGGCATGAATCTTATTAATATGCAGGGTCCAACTCAAGTGTTCTTCAAAGATTATGCCTAAAAATTTGTAGGAAGAAACACGCTCAATTAAGCTATTTTTGAATGTAAGATTAATTTCACTGTTATCAGGCTTGTTACGTGCCTTAAATACAATAAGCTTTGTTTTATTAACATTTAGCTCTAGTTTATTTATATTCAACCATAAAGACAATTCTTGTAACCATGCATTTGCCTCAGCCTGAATATTACTAAGATGCATGCCAGAAAAAAATACACTGGTATCATCTGCATATAAAATTATTGTGGGAGTTCGAGGGATGGCTATTATATCGTTGATATAAAGAATGAAAAATACTGGACCCAAAATAGACCCTTGTGGGACACCGTATATTAATTGACCAGGTTGTGATTGATGACCATTCAAACATGTATACTGAACGCGACCGGAAAGATAAGTACGGATCAGATTTAAGGCAACTCCTCGAATGCCGTAAAAAGGTAGCTTATAAAATAAAATATCATGTTTAACTGAATCAAATGCCTTCCTGAAATCTAAAAAAATTCCAACTGTAAATTGTTTGTCATCCATATTAGAAAATATTTTTTCCTTTATACTAAGCAATGCCATTTCTGTTGACTTCTTCTCACGAAATCCGAACTGTTCGTTAACGAAAATTTGTCTGTCGTCAAAGAACTTACACAGTCTGATTTTGATCAAATATTCCAGCAGTTTAGAAAACAAAGGGAGTACAGATATAGGTCTGTAGTTGTTTATATTGTCATAAGGGCCACCTTTGTGTAAAACAACCACTCTGGCAATTTTCATACCATCTGGAAAAATACCTTGAACTAACGCGTTGTTACATATATGCTGCAAGGGCAAGCTAATTAGATCGGCAACAGCAATAATAGGCTCGGCCTTAATTTCATCAGCGCCTGCCGCAGTGGATTTGTCTAGGCTTCTAAGGAATGTGAATACTTCGTGTTCGCTGCAAGGATTCAAGAATATGGAACTACCAATTGGAGAGGCAATATACTGAGCAATTTCATGATTTCTATCCTGCTTCTGAGATGATTCGCCAGAGGATAGGAAATGAGCATTAAACTTGTCTGCCAAAGCAGCGCCACTGTAATCAACACCATTGAATGTTAATGTGCTGGGAATATGGGTTGTCGCCCTTCCCATGAGGTCGCTCAAACAATCCCATATTTTCTTAGGGCAATTGGAGACTGCTGAAAATTTATTCTGATAATACTGTTTCTTAGCTTTTTTAATATCAGAGCCTAACTTATTTCTAAGTTTTTTGTATTCCTTAAGTATGACTGGATCTTTTGATTGGATGAATTTGTCAAAAAGCCTGTCACGGGTTTGAATTCGTCGATATAACTCTCTCGTAACCCACGGCTTTCGAGACTTTTTGTGAGTTTTTCCCACTGTCAAAGGAAATGCGGCATCATATTTGCTTTTTACTAACTGAAGAAAGATATTGTACGCTATACTAGGATTTAACTCATTGTAAACTTCGCTCCAGGCAGTACTTTCCATCATGGATCTAAACCTAGCTAAGTTTTCTTGATTGAAACTGCGATATACTATCTGGGGAGTTGGTACTTGCTTCCTTTTTTTTATCGCCCGAGGAAAAAAACAGAATATAGGCAGATGGTCGCTCAAATCAAATGTAAGCACACCTGATAGCACTCTTGATAACTCATGATTTGTAACACATAAATCTAATAATGAGTCCCTCTCTAAGGTTATTCTTGTTGGTGACTGAATAACATTGGTGCAGAGAAATGCATCAATGGTTTCACAAAAAAGACGTCGCGGGGAGCTGTTTGTCAAAAGATCAATGTTAAAGTCTCCAACCAAAACAACAGGGATATTTACGATACAAGCATATTCAAGAAGATCACGCACAAACTTGATAAATTCGGCACTTTCACTAGATGGGGGCCGATAAATGCAAGCGATCAGTGTTCCATGACATTTTATAGCAACCGATTCGTAGTGGGTATCGACAAGAGAAAAATCTGATAAAACTTCATAGTCAAGGTTTTCTTTAACATACAATGCGACGCCACCTCCTCTACGGTTTTCTCTGAACACGCCTTCAAACTTGTAGCCACGAAAGGAGATAACATCATTTTGATTTGTGAACCATGTTTCGGTGTACGCTAGTATATCAAATCTGTGATTCAGGGAATCCAAAGCTGATTGCATTTCAAAGTGCTTATTTTTTAGACTTCTAATATTCACATGAAAGACTGACATCCTGTCATTTTCGTGAACAAGACAACTGCGCACCGCAGAGTTAAAAGATAAAGCATTGTAGTAAAGAGGCTTTGTTTGTGATGCCATCAAAGAAAAATAATGAAAAAAACTGATCAGTAAGGCGAAGTAGAGGCGGTGCCTGCTCAGATGATATTTTCCAGGTCAGCAACACACGCGATCCGTATTGCCGTTTCACCCTGGCACTTGCGCACAAAAAGCTTTCCATTACTGTGCCAAGCATATTCGTACTGCTTTTCTGTGGCCCTTGTCCTCATCATCCACATGAGCTTTTTGTTCTGCGCTGTTAAATTGTCAAGAAAGTACACTGTGGATTCAGCTTCCCGCATACTTTGCTTCTTTGCCATCCATTGGTCCTTCATTAAACGTGAGGAAAAGCGAACCAGAACTGCCGGGGTTTTGCCACGTTTAGCGGGCAGTCTATGAAGGCCTTCAACGTCGTGCTCAGTCAACTGAGGAAGCTCTAGGTCCTGGGCTATAGCATTGATTTTTTGGAACAAGTTTTCATTTTTGGTTTGCGCAAGTCCATGTACTTCCAAGTTATTCCGCCTGCTGTACTGTTCCAGACTGTTTATTTGCTGTCGTAGTTCGCAGACTTCGGTGTTAGTGTTCTCTGACTGAATCTGTGCCTCAATCTTTTCAACCCTTTTCGATAAAGTGACAATCTCAGTGGACTGAAGCTGCATTTTGGCCAGCACTTCATCATACTGTTCTGAAAGATGCTGAACAGACTTTTCCATACTTTCCACTGTCTCTTTTACCTGGAAAAGGATATCTAACTTCTGTTTGATTTCCGGTTGTTCACAGAGCTTTTTGTTGATTTCCATTAGCATCCTTTCTGTCAGAGACTGCTCCTTCTGTACCTTTGTTACAATTTTTGAGCCTCGAGCAGCTGAAACTACACATGTTTGACACTTCCAACTTTTTTTATCGATATCTGTCATTGCTTTGTAGGCAGCTTTCGTCGTATTAGAACAAGCGCCTAAGTGGTAACCGTATCGGCATTCTGAGCAGGTAAGGGACGAGCCCTCTGCTGGGAGTGACTGATTACAAACCAGGCATATATCACAAACAGGATCACCCATAGCACTCGCGATGGAAAAGCATGCGGCACAGTAGAAAACAACTACAGCAACAGCACAGACTCAAGCGGCGGCGGCGTTTGGCAGAAGGTTTCTTATGGCTTCAATAAGTGAAAGCACACCAACCTGCAAAGTGAAGGATTTGCAGTTACTCTGTGCCGCTGTTGCTTCCGCCACCGCCGCTGAGCAAGTGTGGGGGGCACAGGTGAGCCTTGTCCTTTTATATGCTCCTGGCTGGTGCTCCTTGTGTCGTTATCTTGCGGGGCCGATCGTCGTCGCTCTTGCCACTTTAGTTCATCAGGTGTATCGCTGCAAGCCTGGCCAAGAACTGCAAAGTGAAGGATTTGCAGTTACTCTGTGCCGCTGTTGCTTCCGCCACCGCCGCTGAGCAAGTGTTGCAGGATTTCTAATTTCGAATAGTGTTTAAGACACTAGCATACATGGTTCACCAAGGAAGCATCAATCGAGCAATCTAATTCAAACAAATATCTTCTTTCGTATGATTTTGCTTTCGGTTTCCGCAGCCGCGGTGCGGTTTAATAAAAAAAAAAACAATCGCTGCTTCGTTTCACTTCACTGGAGCCTGCTTTGAGAACTGGACTCCCGTGAAATATGAAACACTTGAACTCAATTTTTGCACTGTATTTACCGTCCGTCCATTAAAACCGCGAATGAAACAGCTCACCTATTCTTGTCGCTCTTTATGTTTACTGTCTTGCGTATTATTACAAGGAAAGAAACACCCAAGATTTTTTGTTTGCACTGTTTTAATGCCCGCTGAAAAAACGCAGCACATAATGCCTTTTTCCTTTTCTCTTTAATCTAAATGCAGCCTGACCTCTGAGCCATCACGCCGGGGCCCAAGGGCGGAGTATGGGCGGCGTTTAGAGAGTGTTTGCTCCGTCATACCATAAACCATAAATGCACCAGCTACGGCAGCTATGACGTACGGCAAAACGACTAGGCAAGAACGGCAATGGTAGTAACGGCAACGCGGTATAGTATATTGGACCTTACACTCGAGCCCAGATATACAAACCCGGATATTTAGAACTACCGGCTACAGTCTAGTCATTTATAACGGCTGCAGTTATAACGAACGCTCGCTTATTACGAATGAGGGTGGTGCTACCGTCATGATTTAGATTACAGCAATGGCACTGCGTCTCAGATACAATAAGCGGTCACGACAGCATAACTCGGTTACAGAGAACGAGGAGACGCCATAAGCTCGGCCCCGCAGTTGAAAAACGCGCGATTCCCGCTAGCCAGTACTTGAAGTCAGGGGAATCTCGGGCGTTTTTTTAGTGAGAATCATTAACACGTTTCTTTTTTTAAAAACCTGATACGGAGAAAAATAAAAAATCAGCTGCACTCCACTATACGGATGGAAGAAAAAGGGAAACCGCTGACCTCACACCAAGAGAAGCTTCACAGGTGGACACTCAGCTCCAAGTGCAAAGTCTCCGCCAACAACCTTCACGAGCAAATAAAGTTTCCAGCCTCTCCGAATCCAAAACGGTTCTAAGCCGTTTAGAATCTTCTTTCTTTGTTTCTTTTTCCCCCCCTCCCGAAGAAGATAAGGGATGTTTCTAGTTTCTATTATTTTTTGTTTGCTTTCATTCTGCATGTATGCAGTTCTTTGCACACTATAACTACACCCTTTTGTATAAAACGTTGTGTAGAACAGGCTGTCAGCCATTGTCTCTCTCTAACTTTTTATTTCCCTCTCCACCTGCGCTCGATTCACTAAAGACCCCCCTTCGGTGGAGTGTAAACACCGAAAAGGGTTTCTTTGACACCGTGGCACCTCCGACACCCTTCTAAAACCGACATAAAAAAGCAAGAAACAGTCGGCATTGTTAAGCACGCACCTGCAGGATGCAGTGCCAATCAGGAAGACAGAGATGCTCTTTAACTGAAAAAAACAAAAACAGTGTTTAGCCGGCGTTTAAATCCGCTGACTTTCTACTCTGCTTGGGGAAGGGAATCGGGCAGTGAAAGTTGGAATGGGGATAGATGGGAGTGAAATAAAGAAAGTCGGGACCTTCTTTGCGGGGTGACTACCGAAGTGCAGACCGTCCTGTAGTTTCAGATTTGATACGACGAACGCTCCTGAGCTTAGTAGCCAGTGGCGTAAACCGCGGGGGGGGGGGGGGGGGGAGAGGGGTCCTGACCCCTCCTTTGCTTAGAGGGGGGGGGGGGGAGGGCACACAGCACTCGAAGCACTCGAGCATCCTCCCCCCCCACCTGAGATTTGTCCCGGGACTACTCGGTCGGTATCGAATGATACGAGCAATACATGCAACACGGGGAAGCAACGGAAGCGAGGAGACCTCTTCCCTTTCGCAGAATGGCTCAGCAGAATCAGATGTTTAGGAAGAGTTGCTTTCATAATTACAGTCTGGCAACAGTGAAAGGACATGCCATGACTGCGTTTGATTGCTACAAGCCTCTGCTTTTCTGGCATCTACTCAGTCTGTGAGCGAGACAGAGATGTTAAAGGGTAGTCCTGCGAGTTCGACGGTCAACACCACGCAAACCCACGAAGCTTTCTTCGGCCTTTCACTTGTTCGGAGCTGGCGATTGTTTTAAGAGTGCGCGAGACAGGCGCTGACAGATGCAACTCTTGCCTTGGTGACATGCATAAACAGTTGGTTATCTTTGTTTTAAAAAAGGAAATAAAGTAATTCACTGAACAATATTTACCACCGCCACTTTCAGTTTCTTAAAGCTGCTGTTTCGATTAGAAAATTGTGAATGTGCCTTCCACCGCCTCGGGCCGACGCCTCCTATGAGTAAAAAATAGAGGAGCATGGAGGCTGCGATTGTAAAGCGAGAAAGCGATGCTGGTTAAATGCAGCAGACATAGCACAACCGCTGAACTGGAATGCTTGAAAAGGGTACAACGCAGGCTTTAGGTTCGAGGAAAGCTACAAAACATAACTTTATACTCGGCGCTAGAGGTCTGAACGGGCTCGCATCTATACATATAGACTGGGTCCGGCCCTACTCACCGCTGCTTCGGTACTGACTCCGAAACTGAGCGCGGCCCGCTCTCAATTTCTAATATCCTGCCCGGTGCCCATTCGGTCCTGCTCGTGCAGGCCCGTTTCCTTTTCATGACGAAACTTCGCTTTTAAAAAAATAAAGAGAAGTACAACAAGCAGTAAACAGAGATCTGTGTAGCAACCGAAAAAGTTGCAGAAAGCAAGAAGCGTAGCATCGGGTTCGTGCCAGCGACGAGCGCCTACTCAAGATGGGTACAACTAAAAAAAAAAAATTACCGACGATTACGTTACTTCCTAATGCGAAATTTGAGCGCAGCAAATAAGCTGTTTCACCTTTTCGATAGTGAGTCAACCCCAGCTGCGGAGTTGGTTTCAGGGACAACGCCGCCGATGCCGACACAAACAATATGATACCCTCGCTTCCGCAGCGCTAAGAACCAGGTCTAGCCGTGGGAAGGTGGTCACGTATTCGTCGACGTGCCGGGGCCTACGTGAAATAACCGGCGCGTCGGCAACTGAAGAGCACCCTATCCGCCACACAAGAACAGGGGGGGGACCCTTTCCTCCTCTTTCTGCATGGCGGCGACGGTGTTCTATGCAGTCACGTTATCTTGACTCTCTAGCGGCGTCAGCGGCATCCAGCGGTATCAGTCGGTCGCTGCTAGCGCTGGGGGGATGAAAGGGGGGCGGAGCTGGTTACGAGGCCGACGACAACGCCGCCGACGACGCGAAACCCAGGAACGGACGCCAAAGAGCTGCGCTCTAAAAAATCGGGTTATAAAAAATGCACTGCATGCCATCCATTTCGGCGACTCGTGAGGCAACACTTTACAATAGAAATTTCGAAAAACAATGGCTTTAGCGTAAGTGTAAGCTGTTCTCTTTGCATGCGCACTAAAATGCTCTTAGTGCACTATAGGCGCATCATTGTTACGTTCATAAGTTCTTTTGTTCCCTGCTGAAAAAAGTTCTATGATGTAATAAACTCATACAGTTTATCATACAAATATCATAGACTTATCATACAAATCATAGAAAATTATCATTCAAATGTCATACATTTCTGTAAAATCATACAGTCATCATATAGATGTCATAGAATATCATACGAATTGTATGATATGTCAACAGATTGTATGATATTCTATGATGAATGATCTATGAGGTTATTGCATCATAGAACTTTTTTTCAGCAGGGTTCTGAACTTCGATGGGAGCCCTACACCTGCGGAGCCCTACATCTTCGGAACCCTGCATCTGCGCACTCCGTACACGCATCCGCCTTCGCATCGGTCATCAGCAGCGAGTACCACGACCTTGCGCCCGCACAACTACATTCTATTTGACATTCTTCCGAAGGACTGCCAGCGAGTGGAACGGCCTTCCCGGAGAGATTGCTGCTATCACCTGCCCATCCGTGTTACTTGGCCGAATTTCACGTGTTTTTGCACAGGGAAGATCTTTATTTGTATAACTTGCTTAAAAATGATCTGTACTTATTCTGTTTTTCATTTGTGCTCCGCCCCCTGGGAAATTCCCACGCTCGACGGTGCAGGGGCAGAGTGCGTGGAGCCGGTGGACCGACATTTCAGCATGGAACAAGTGTCGAGAGCAGAGGGAACGGCGCGAAGACGCGGAAATTCAAATTTTGACTACAGACAACTCAGCTTCCACAAAACGCATAAAATAAATTTTTCTGGAGGATATTTGTGACGCTGCGTCCATTAGCATCCTAGGCATATCGCATTTTGGTTGAGGTCCCCTTTCACAGCCCCTTTAAGGTATTAAAGTGAACTGAAGACCAAGCTTCACTTACATGGCTAAAAGACTTCATAGAGCAGTCAGAAATGTGGAATCATATGGTTTTCAAATAAGTAGAGCAGAGAGCTCACCTTCGAGCAGGGCTGGTAGATTTAAATATGCCAAACACTCTCCAGGCCCCAAGAGAGAGATTCAACACCCCAAGGACCACATCCGCATGGGTTACGCAAAGGTTTTCCGGAAATACAAAGTGTCTTCAGCCGCCACGGTGGCTCAGAGGTTATGGCGCTTGGCGGCTGACCTAAAAGAGGCGGGTTAGATCCCGGCCGCGGCGGTTGCATTTCGATGGAGGCGAAATGCTAGAGGCCCGTGTGTACTGTGCGATGTCTGTGCATGTTAAAGAACCCCAGGTGGTCGAAATTTCGGGAACTCTTCACTACGGTGTCCTTCTTGGCCTGAGTCGCTTTGGGACGTCAAACCCTAATAAACCAACCAAACTACCGTAAATTCTATAAAACATCACATTATTAGTAATGGGAATATATCTGATTCAGCTGGTGGCTGTTACGATCATGAATCCGTACTAATAATCAAAATTACGTATCGGATCGGACAAGTGCACATGGATAAGTGAGCTTTGCTTGCATGTAGTGTTAGGTTAATCCAAACTCGCAAAGTTTCACAGAAAATATACATAGCACATCTATTGTGACATTTAAGCATATTTTGGCGACCGTAACAAAAAATGTACAATGCAGGAACCACTTTGAAGTTAATTCTCGAATGAGCTCTCCGCAAAACGGCTTCGACACTATACTCAGATTTACTGCTGTGTTTTCAACCAATTAAAAACCGTGAAAGAACCTATACTGCATCGCCAAACTACATTTTCTCTCGGTCATCACAAAACACTTTGAGGCTTTCCATTATCAGCGTTAGACTTCCACGGGTTATCAAAAAGATGTGGCTGACCTAAATAAATGCCTTTCAGTGAAGAATCGGAATGACGCACGGGGGCATCAGACAAGGCTGTGTTCATTTCTGTGTCATGTTTGTCAAACGTTGCGCAGTATTCTCGTCCTTCATGTCACACTGATGTGTATAATTGTATGTTCTTTCAAAAATGCCATGGATAAAATGAAATACGGCTGGAGGAACAAGTAAAAAATTTGCCGAGCGTGTACAGCACTGCAATAATTTCAGTAACTGCGATGATGGTGTATGGGGTTTGACGTCCCAAAGCGACTAAGGTTATGAGAGACGCCGTAGTGAAGGGCTCCGGAAATTTCAACCACCTGGGGTTCTTTTAACGTGCACTGACATCGCACAGTACGCGGGCCCCTAGAATTTCGCCTCCATAGAAATTCAACCGCCGCGGCCGGGATCGAACCCGCGTCTTTCGGGTCAGCAGTCGAGCACCATAGCCACTGTGCCACCGCGGCGGCCATTAACTGCGATGAGAACCGAAAGCAAACTTCAGCAGAAACATGTATTGTATGAGAAGCGAAATGCAGAGTTTATTTGATCTGTTGTTCTAAACCCGAGGAGTTACACAGAAACACAGTAATTTATATGGAAATGAAACTAGCCAACAGTCACTGAATACGAGGAAAGCATATGAGAATATTTATATCCTTTTTCAAAAATTTATGGTGCTGATGAAGTGAAAATCAATAATGCAATTATTTACTGTGAATAACAGCGCAGAGACAAAGGACATAGGAAACAGACAGGACCGACGCTAAAAACTGCGGTTTATTAGAAAGAAAAAAAAAAACTTTTTCACAACCAGGAGCGCATGGGCAACACCTAAATACACTGATAACTTCTGTTGAATATGCAGTTATTTTATGGCTGAAAGAAGGCAGAGGAGGAGGAGAAGGAAGAAAGGCGGGTAGGTTAACCGGTTGATCAAATCAGATTGGTACCCTGCATTGGGGTAAAGGGATGAGGGAATGCAAATGTGAGGGAGAAATAAGTAAAGCAGAAGGCGAAAAGGCTTCGGCAGAGTCGCAGCCTGTCATGCAGGCCTGACACTTTTATGAACCGCTGTCATGGTTAGTTTACACGCTGGGTAAACATCCCGAATGTATAGGTTACACAGCCGCCGCGATTGCTCAGTTAATAGACCCCCATGCTCTAAATTTGGAGGTCGTGGGTTAGGGTCTCACCGGTGACATCTGTTGGTTTTTTTCTAGTTTCTAAATAATCTTTTTTTAACTATAAAATAATTACACTATTGATTTGCCATTGATCAACACCGCAGAATAAAAAAAAAAGAAATACAAACATTCCCCAAACGTTTCTTCGCTACATTGACGGGTGTCTTGCTTCACATGTATGTAATAACAAGCACCCTCATTTTCCTACATTTGTGATCTCAATTATTTATATATAGACTCGCAAGCAAAGATTGCAGAAAGTCGAGAGTTGGACGAAAAAGTGTTGCCTGAGGGCTAGTAACTCTTGCACAAGCAAGCGCTTGCTACTGAGAAGCAAATAAAAAAAAGCGAATGGCGTAGTCAAAATTTCAGTGGCCTCGTGTTCGGAATCAAAGTGGAGATGTATCTTATGAGCGAAAACAGTTGCTTAGAGGGACACTCAGGAGGACTCCATACAAATCTGTTTCGAGTGAAAACGAGGTGTTTCTACTTAAAGGGGACATACACACAATTTTTAACGACACACAATTTTTAGGAAGTTGCGGACGCATGCGTTTAGTGGAACATAATTTAATTTGTAATGTTTTCTGCATTTCCATCCGCATCAATTGACGTCAAGGTGCAGTTGCCCCAATTATTGTGAAGTAATCGGACTCAGTGGTTGTTCACAGGAACAACCAGTGTTTGCCGGCGACGCCGACTCCATCCGGAATGCGGTAATTTAGGCTGGCCGGTCGACCTAGTCGTCAACGTGCACTTAAGCGCTGACGCCTTCCGAGATCAAACCTGCCGATATAGCATCGTTTGTAATTAATATGTGAACTCTGCCCACTGGTGTTTGAGCTCATTTTCATAATCGCTCGACCCGTAGGCTGCTTTCAAGGCAAAAAACCGCACAACCAAAAACTTTGTCTTTGTAGTCCTTCGATATGAAACATGTTTTCTCTCTGCCACTGGATTCCAACTCGTTACGCGAGATGCATAAGGCTCCGTGATCCCTCAATATAAAGTGAATGGCAGTGCAGCCTTGCCTAAGGCATTGTCGCACAAAAAGCTGCCTTTATGTACGCGAAAGCGGCCGGCAGTGGCGATACCTGTCCTTTGATAGCTTTTTCCAGCTCATAAAATCTTCGGTTTCAGTCAAATTAGACTCTGCGTCATTGTAACACAGTGAAATGTTCTTGCAGGCCACATCCCAGTTGTTTTCAGGGCGCGCTTAATGGCCGTGCGCATATCTCAACCAAATCTCTGCTTGAGCAGTCGGCCGCATATAGGCTGTAGACTCTGCGTACAAAAACCCTTAGGCGATTCTCGGCAGGTCGTCTGAATATTTTAGCAGTCAAATTTTTCCTATATCCGAGGTTGACATACTAAACTGTTATATCCTAGATGGTACACTTAGGTTCAGTATATCTGTGTTCGTGACATCCGAGGCCCAGACATGAAAGTTCGTTCTATCTCAGATAGCACACTGAGGTCCGGTATAGCCAGGAAACACATGAATGTTCTTTAGATCCGAGGTTAACACAAAAAGTTCGTTACATCCGAGGGTAACACATGAAAGGTCGATATATCTAAGCTCAGGCAGCTTATCGCAAGAGGAAAGCAGAGGAACGATGCAAGAAAATCTGGGTGGAATTCGATTTTCAAGCATATAAAAAGCTACACCAAGATAAACAAAGCTAAACAAGCGGAAACGTACTAACGTACCTAAGTAAAATTTAGCATTAACAGGTAAATCGAGGACATTATTTTTGTTTTGTATGAATGACAGCAAAGATGCGGTTGTCTGTGTGGCGACTGGGTTTTCATTGCAGCACTGGTTGCGGTCATCGAACCTACCGCTAAGCATCGTTCGTTCTTCACCCAGGTTTCCAAGCCCCTGCAGATCCCAAAGTGCCTGCTCAGCGTTGCGTCTTCCTTCAGGCTGGTCTGATTCCTGCCACGTGTCAACGGGGCGGATACTGCACTGTCTTCATTCATATCTATACTACGGAACCGTGTCATCGCTGAAGAGCCTGCGGAAGCATCCTTCTTCCAGCCTTAAAAGCCGTCACCTCGAGACCCCCCAGTTTCATTGCAGCAGTGGTTCCGGTCATCGAACCTACCGCTAAGCATCGTTCGTTCTTCACCCAGGTTTCCAAGCCCCTGCAGATCCCAAAGTGCCTGCTCAGCGTTGCGTCTTCCTTCAGGCTGGTCTGATTCCTGCCACGTGTCAACGGGGCGGATACTGCACTGTCTTCATTCATATCTATACTACGGAACCGTGTCATCGCTGAAGCGCCTGCGCAAGCATCCTTCTTCCAGCCTTAAAAGCCGTCACCTCGAGACCCCCCAGTTTCATTGCAGCAGTGGTTCCGGTCATCGAACCTACCGCTAAGCATCGTTCGTTCTTCACCCAGGTTGGTGCCTTTGCTTTTTTGCAGTTTGGACTAGCTTGACTGCAACCACTGCTGCTGCCAACTTTGCTTTCTTCGTTGTGTTCATTGTCTACGCTCTTCTCATGATGCCGACTAATGTCGAGCTGGCTAAAAAAATTGAATGTTTGGAGGCTATGTTTGAGGCCAAGATGAATGATTTAGTCAATCAACTCGTCACTAAAGTAACTATCAAGCTTCAAGAATCTGGTCTAGACGTAGGTGGACTGGCTAAGGAAGTGTCTGACATGGACGCTAGTCTCACGCTATTGAATGATATAGTCGAAAAAGTTCAGAGTAGTCAAGCGGATCTCTTGGCCGCAAACAAAGCGCTCAAACTCGAGAATGAAATGCTAAAAAATCAAATCGCCAATCAGGATCAATGTTCCAGGATCAACAATGTTGAAATCAAAGGTGTTCCTTGCACACAGGGCGAGGACTGTGTTGCAATTTTGGAGTCGATTGGAGAGAAAATAAGTTGCCCGGTTGACACTGCCGACCTTGACATTGTTCATCGGGTGCCCGCTCAGTCAGGGCAGAACATCATTGCTCGCTTCATTTCCCGCGCTAAAAGAAACGACTTCTTGGATAAAACCCGCAAGTCACGGCTTGACACCGGTACGCTAGGTTTCCGTGGTGAAGTAAAGGAACCAGTTTATGTAACTGACCACCTTACTTACTTAATGTGGAAAACAAGAAACTTCTCAGTAAGGCACGAACACTCAAGAAGGAAAAAGGGTGGCTGTTTCTCTGGACGAAAAACTGCCAAATTTTGGCACGTAAGACAGAGACCAGCCATGTTTTCCGTATTAAATCTGAATCCGACCTTTCCATTTTTCACTAGAGACTATGCACTTTTCTTCCAATCTCGTCCATCAACATGGCTTCATACTTTACGCCTTCAAATCTAAAATCTTATCTTTCCCCTACTTGCCGAACTTTTATTCATTTTAATGCGCGAAGTCTACGAAAACATTCGAAACGACTTAACTAACCTATTATCAGCCACTCAACACCAATTCTCCGTAATCTGCGTGAGCGAAACTTGGCTGTCTGATGCCGATAAGAACCTGCACACGTTGCCTGCATATAGCGCTGAATACTGCCATCGTAGCGATAGCGCGCACGGTGGCTCAGCGATCTTTATTTCCTCTTGCTATCATTATCGTCGCCGACTTGATCTATCGCTGAAAGTGGTAAATTGTGAATCTGTATGGATCGAACCAGACGAAGCTTTCTTTTCACTAGATAGAAAAAATATAGTCATTGGCTGCATATACCGGTCACCATCGTCCAATGTCAAAGATTACTGCTCAGCTCTACTCTGTCTTAGGGGTACTGTCAATCGAACGCAAAAATGTTATAATAATGGGTGACATCAACATTAACACATTAGATCCCGACTGTTCCTCATTTGTAGATTATATGGAAGTTTTAAATACTCATGGCTTCGAAAATATTATCAACATTCCCACACGCATATCCGCTAATGGTTCAAGCTCCCTCATAGATCACGCTTTATCCAACCTAATGAGCGCCCCTAATGCAGGTGCGATAGAAGCCGATATAACCGACCACTACCCTATTTTTGTACAGTTCGACAACTGTGTTACCTATGTTAGGCATACCGAATTCATTAAAAAACATTGAACTCTGCATTATTCCTTGAACGGGTTGCTATTATTGACTGGTCGGTGATTAGGGCTCTTGATGACGCTGATATGGCATTCAATCAGTTCTTTCTTATTATCTCTAATACTATCGATGAATGTTCTACAGTATATAACCACAAAAAGAAATTTTCAACTCCGAATAATCCCTGGATGACTTCTAGCCTTCTAAGCAGCTTGAGAAAGAAAGATAACCTCTATAGAAAATGCAAAAAGCAACCATTTAACTTAAGGCTTTTAGCACGTTATAAGAAATATTCTAATGTATTAGGCTTGCTCCTTAGAACAGCGCAGAAAAAGTACTACGGAAGTGAAATAACTCGCGCAGGTAATAACGTTCATAAGCAATGGAAAGTTATTAATTCCTTCCTAAACAGAAACAACTCGAAAGCTCCCATATCAACAATTACTTCCGGTAAAGAAACATATAACAATCCCTCAGACATTGCTGAAGCCTTTAGTGATTCATTTGCTCTAGCCTCAGGAGTTTTAAGTACTGCCGCTAATCAAACATTACAACGATCTCCCCATAGCATTTTCCTTTTTCCTGTTTCTCCTGAAGAAATTGGCACAATAATCAGCAATCTGAAAGACGCCAGTCCAGGTCTCGATAATATACAATCATCTCATATTAAGTTAATTGCGCATCTCATTTGCGATGTGCCGCCGCGGTGGCTCAGAGGTTATGGTGCTCGGCTGCTGTCCCAAAAGACGCGGGTTCGATCCCGGCCGCGGCGGCTAGAATTTCTTTGGAGGAGAAATTCTAGAGGCCCGTGTACTGTGCGATGTCAGTGCACGTTAAAGAACCCCAGGTGGTCGAAATTTCCGGAGCCCTCCACTACGGCGTCTCTCATAGCCTTAATCGCTTTGGGACGTTAAACCCCATAAACTAAACTAAACTCATTTGCGATGTGTTCGCCCATATTATCAACTTGGTCTTGAAGTCAGGCACTTTCCCTACTGCGTTGAAAAAGGCAAGGCTAATTCCAGTCTTCAAAAAGGGTGATAAAAAAATCATTTCTAATTATCGCCCAATCGCCATTTTATCATTTTTCAGCAAAATTATTGAAAAAGCCATTGTTATTCGAATAAACAACTACTTAACAAAATTTGACATTCTCTCAGCTAACCAGTTCGGTTTCAGAATGGGGTTCTCCACCGAATTAGCTGTGATCGCTCTCACTGATAAAATTTAATCATACATCGACGCAGGTAACTTTGCTGGTGCATTATTTATTGACCTTTCCAAAGCTTTTGATTCCCTCAACCATGCTATTTTATTCAAGAAGCTTGACGCTATTGTCATAAATGGGCCTGCGCTTTCGCTAATCAGAAGCTATTTATTCAATAGAAAACAAGCCGTGTTCATCTCAGGAACATACTCAAAATTCAGGACTACTAACGTTGGAGTTCCGCAAGGTTCTCTTCTTGGCCCTCTTCTGTTTTTATTATATATCAATGACCTCCCTAGGTGTCTTCATAATTCCAACTGTTTTCTTTATGCAGACGACACAACAATCTTAACCTCGGATTCACATATAACTAAAGTTCACATATAACAAACTTAACATTGATGCACAGAATGTATTCGATTGGTGCAGAAATAATTTGCTGTCCATCAATGCATCCAAATCTAGCTTTATAGTTTTTAGGTCCCCCTAAAAAATTCTTTGCGAAAGCCCATCTGCTAGCATAGGCTCAAACTCGATATTTTCAGTTGATGACGCATCCTTTCTAGGTGTAGTACTTGACAAACATCTTAAATTTCAGACCCACATTACATCCATTTCAAGAAAAAGGACGTATGGTATTAGAGTACTAATTAAAGTTCGCCCATTCTCATTTCCCTCTATTATTCGTTCATCCACTCCCATATCCCTTTGCATCCCGAATTTTTTTGTGGGCGAGAAAAAAAATCGCTGGTGGTTTTTTGCGGTTAAGAAGGTATTAAAGAGCGTGTGAAAAATTATGAAGACAGTAAGTACGGTGGTTTTCAACGGAGAACCACGTCCAGTATACTGGACACTGGGATTTATTTGTTGCACATGATCTGGTTTGCTCGTTGTTTGAGCAATGCTGTACGTCATCTCAAGAGCTTAGCTGTTCTTAGAATCACAAGTACAGTACTGCCAGACTCAAGAAAAAGAAGTAACCTGCACTAGGAGCGACATGTTCTTGGGGTATCGTCTTTGTGCTTGATGAAACATCCAAACTTAAGGTCAACTCTGGCGCTTACTTGCTGTGGAAATCGCGAGAACAGTTTTTGCCTGCCTTCAAGCAAAGAAAGACTTTGCATTTTGTGCACTGAACTTATGACTTTGCCAATTGCATTCGGAGAGTCGACACCTGGAGGAATTTGCCATCACTTGAGGATCTGGCCATTGGCCTTCTTGATCAAAACGCACGTCAGGGCCTGGTATTTGCACGGCAGCCCTGTGGTGGTGCTTATGTTGAACAGTAGCATCTGTAGATGGCCTACCACGCCGTTTTCTTTCTTCGGAGCCCCTGACAAGAGCGTCTGCTACCTGCATCCTGAAGTCTAGCAGGTGAAGCACTTGACTCTTCGTGTAGCCTGCCTCTTTTGTGTCTTCTTTGTAACTCAGCCAGCTGTTAACCAAGGCGAGATACGTGAAGTGGAAAATGACTTTTACAGACCATTACTTAGTTTTCATTTTTATGCGATACAGGTTGATGAGAAAGTCGTTCAGGTCTACTCCTCCCTTGTGATTGTTGCGGAATCGGACGCTTGCCGGCCTTTCGACTTCCAACGTATTTTTTCTGTTCCTTGTCGTAACGCCTTGTAGAGTCAACTGACTCAGCTCTACAACATGAAGACAGCAGCGTAACTGACCGCGTATCCATCCATTTCACCGGTTCTTTCGATGTCAATCGGCGCGGTAAATGCCTGTGCCGTCCACGACTGTGCTACTTTTTGGCGTGAATTTTGCGGTCGCATTCCTTTGTCAAACTTTTCGTTTTGGTCATTTTCATCCCCACTTGAAGAATCGTCGCTGCTTTCTTCCAGTGGAGATTTTGCCTGGAATTTCTCCACCTCGTCTCCAGAGTCCGAATCGACGTCTAGGTCGGACTGGTCCTCGAACAAAAGCTCTTGAATTTCTTCATTAGTGAGCGTCTCTTCTGCAAAAAGAAACAACCAAATAGTGCTGAAAATAATATTACTTGAATGAAAAACCTCCCCGCAGGGAGGCGTCTGCAGCATGCAGACGTTGGTGAGTGGCGACACCACGGGGTTAACCCGAGCATCCGCAGGGACATCCCCGCAGAGGGATGATGGTGAACAATGCGTCACCACAGACCCGAGCATCCGCGCTTAGCCGTGCGTGGCATCGCCGTGTACGGGGAAAAGGGGATCCTGGTGGTTGAGCCGATGCCGAGCGTTCGGATCTTTAAGGCCCCTCGGCGGAGGCAACACACCACTTTGGCCCTAGCTTCCTGTAGACGGCACCTCCGGCCTGACCCAACCGGAGGAAATCGGCAGTCGCCTTTTCCTGTCCTCCCCTCTATCTTTCACTTTCCTATTTCCTTTCTTACAACTTTCCTGTATCCTCCTCTCTTCTTCGATTTTTCCTCTTTTTCCTGGCGGCGAGGGTTAACCGTGTGTGACCAACTACCCTGAGTTGAGTCATATTAGGTTATAGTTAAGGTGTACAGCTGGCGTGGGCAGGACTTGCTTTCAAGTTCCTGTCGCGCGTCCCCTTGTTGGCCTCCATGGTGGGTGGCTGGCACCATGACCGAAAAACATCAAATTTTATGGCTCCCCCCCCCTTTCCAAACTAGATCGCCCTCTCAAAACAGGGCGGACCGATGTGACAGCTGAATATATCCAGAAATCTAAAGTGACTTTCACCAAATTCCATGTGCTCCACAGCGAAGCGACAGATAAAACTGCCCGAACGATATCTCCATTCTTGGTAGCGAAAAGCCTGACCGATGCCTTGGGCACAGGTTACAAGCTAAAAAAAATGCCTAGTGGCGACCTCCTTCTGGAGCTTAAAGACAACGGCCAACTTTCCAAGCTCTCCACCATATTGTCAGTCGGGGAAACCCCAGTCTCAATAACTCCACACCGTTCCTTGGACAGTGTCCGTGGTGTCATCCTTGAGGGTCTCAGGGACCAGAATGTTAAAAACGTGCATCGTATTAAAATAACCCTGTTGAAAATTCCAGCAAAAGTCAAGTTGGAGAAAACGGTGGGCCGAATGGAAGTGTTGGTTTCCATGTTGGAGAAAACGGTGGGCTGATTGGAAGTGTTGGTTTCCACGCTGGGTGCTGTTGGAGCGAATGGGAGAGATGTTGGATGCACTAATGGCGACTTTGGGCCACCCTGGATTGAGTGGAAATTGTGGTGGCTGCACTGGCACTTCCAGTAAACAATATTGGGCTGAATGGAAACCACGCTGGACACTTCAGTGAACACGGTGGGACGGGATGGGCTTGGTGGTATCCATCGTGATTATCTCGGTGGGCCTGGCAGGCAACACTGGACTATGTGGAAACCACGGTGGGAGCCTATGGATGTGTACAGTCGCGAGCAAAAAATATTAGCACAGATCACTGGCGATCAGAATTCGTATATCTCACCACGCGGCGCTGCGGTAGGCAGAACTGCCTAACGGGCCGTTTCCATGTTTGCAGCCTACGGGGGGGGGGGGGGGGCGGCAGGAAGTAAGCTTTATCAAGCGTGCACCACCCGAGCGTTGAAGTGCCGACCCTACGTGACTGTGCTTGCGGAATTTATTTTGGCTCGGTTATCATGAGCACAGATGGCTTCTTTTTATTACTGTTTTTTTATGTCCGCGACGGTTTGTCAAAAGGAACTCGCGGGAACAATATATGATAGCGCTGCTTTTAGTCAGCAGTTTTGCTGTCCGTGGCAGTCCGCTTGTCCGTGGCAGTCCGCAGTAATTTTACTGTCCGTGGCAGACCCCCTTAATACTGTAGAATGGGAACGGCCCGGCACTCCCGTTATCAGCCTCTCCGCCACCCGCAGTGCCAGGCGTTGTCATTCCGGCGCTCTGGTGTTCCGTCATGTGTGCTAATCTTTTTTACCCACGACTGTACCTACTTGTTTGGCATGGCACAAACCATGGCTGTATTTGAATGGCCGATGCTGGGCAGCAGATACTGCATGCATGTGCCTATATGGTTGACAAAATGAAACTCATCAATGCACTAACAATCTCAGTGGGTCAAATCCATCAAACGTACAGTCTTTGTCAAAAGTAACCAGGCTGCATGGTTGTATAGTGGAGCCCTTGTGTTATTCCTAAGGATCAAAACGTGTTGGAAGGTAATAAGACCCTCAGTCCTTACCTTTAGCTACCATTCCAGCTTTAGGGAAGCTGTGAGGGATCCACTGTACGAGCTAGAAGCAAACCATGCAGCCTGGTTACTTTTGACAAAGACTGTACACTTGGCACTTTATGCTGTTAGAATAAAAACTGCAAGACAAATTTCTCTTTTTTACACGTGCATTTGTTGACTTGACAGTTTCAGAAAATTTTTTTAAAAAGTAACGACTTATATACTTGGGCTTAGATTATCATTAGCAAAATATTTGAGAAAAAGTTTAACTTCATTGTTCACAAAATAATAAATTGCAGGTTTCCAGAGCCCTGCATGCCTGAATCCGAACACTCAATTTCATTCAGAAAATTTTATTGAGCGTGCATTTCAAGACATATACTAATTCAATTAACAAATTGTTAACCACATAGCTGGCCACAGCTTCTTTGTAGAAGGGTTACGAATACAAATATATACACAGAATATTTCGACAAGGCTGCACTCTTATACATGCACCTCGGTACACAATTACCAGTACAGCACTGTTTTTCAAAATAGAAATGCAGATATATATAAACTCAATATGAGGATATAAATTACACAGCATATTTCATACTAAGAATTGATTTGGTTTTCACGTTGGATGAGAGAACTCCACTATAAAAAATGCACACCTTCACTGTAGTCTCAAGAAAGCATATACCGTGGAGGTTGTTCTCTCGACGCGCGTTTCAACGCTGCCGCCTCTCACGTCGTGCTGCCGATCAAACAGCGTCACCATGTTTTTACGACAACCTACTCTCTACGACTGCTACGTTGGGTATTTTGTTAGCCTTGCTGATCTCCCATCAATATAAAAAAAAAAACTTCCCCATACAAACAGAAATCGGCATGTAATTTCGTGAATGAGCAAAGCAGCAAGCCATACTGCCGTGAGAACTCAGGCATTTTTCAACCGCAGCGCAAGCAACAGGTCGTTAATTCGCGCGTTTCTACCAGTGGTAATTGCTCGCAATCGCTGCAATTTCTGTGGATGCCGATACGGCTGAATACCCAATAAAAATACCAAAAATAAAATAAAAAGTAGGATACAAGCTTTTTCACAACGAAACCGAAACAAAAACTGGTTGTCACCGCCAGGTGGCTGCCGGTAGCTGTTTTTCTGTATAACCCTCATGGCGGTTCGGGTGCTGCGTCGCGTTCATCGCGCTTCGGCGCTTGCTACAATTCGCTACTTGGATTGTGAGCCGTCGTGAACTGTGTTGTGGTTTGCGTGTGTTTCTTCTTGTTCAAGGGTGCACAATCGCGCAGTGCTGTCGACGTAGCCTATTCGAGGCAAAGTGTCATTTTTCTGGTCTCTCTAACTTTTCAGTCTGTGCGCTTCTTTGTGTAGTCCAGGATGGGTGTCCAGGCACAAAGACGCGCGGGCAGTGTCGCGGTGGAAATGTTCCAAATAAGGCCCGGAATATTTTCTTCTGTGTGACTACGTGGTAGAGAGTGCCGGCTACGTAGCACTCGTGCTGAAATCTCACTGGTTGGTGTAGTGCCCGTGACACGAAGGCAAACAGCGTTCTGCACGACTACGCAATCATCTGAAAAGGTAAGCAGTACTCGTGCATTATCCGAAGCATATAATGCTGGAACGGTGACCTGTCGTACTGCTGCAGTATTCGTGTTCAATGCTATAAAAAGCGTTTAAGGCGCTTTTGTTGTCGCCGCGGTGAGTTGCTCTGCCAAGAATTGTCGCTGTCGGTACTTGTTTTGGCGAAGGGGATGCGACCGTGCGTGCGCTAGCTTTGCATGATTTTGGTATGCGCATGTTTGCGCGTTTTGTTTCTTGTTGAGCACAGATTTGTCCTCGTATATGCCTCGTTCTACGCGTTTCTGCCCATGCTTGTTCACACCACCGCGCACGTTTCAAGGACCGGCACTTTGGCTGTGCGTAAAATGTATGATTGTCTTTCAAGATAGCGTTAGCACTTTGAGGGGGATTGAAACACTTTTTATTCGCCGCGGTTTTTGCTTGGCCCTAGACTGTTGAACCTTAGGTCGTGGGGTCGATCCTGATGGCAGTAGCCGCATTTCGATTTAGGTGAAATGAAAAAAAGAATGCCCCTGTGCTGTGCGATGTCAGCTCACGTTAAGAAATTCTAGGTGGTCTAAATTAAACCGGAACCCTCCAATACGATCAGTGCCCATTTTCCGCATCTGAATTCAAACCCCACTATAAAGAAAGCACTGTCTCAGGTTGCAGTTACCAACGAAAGTTAATTTCCGGCCGTCGGGATCTAATTTTTAAATGAGTATGTGAAGATTTTTTTTTTTATGATACCGATAGCGTTTCTGGCTACCCAGAGTATAGGATCTTGCATTTTGATCACTCTGCTGTTTGAAAATTGGTTTCTGAGGAAAACAAGTGACGCAATAATTGTCTCAGTTATTACGATGTTTATCTACGCTTTCGAACGCAGATTTGTTTTGCTCATAGCAAGATTCCTTTACTAGTGCTAGGGGAACTGATGCATTTTAAACAGGGTAGTTTTCCTTTGTATTGAGGCGTATACTTGGGCAAGTATATTTTTCCTGATCTTTTTACATTCATGTGATATTCACTGTTGGACCGAGTTCGCATGCTTGTTTTTGTACTCCTGTCATAGTGATAATGGGAAATTGGTATCCGCAGGTGGCGCATCTGTCTTCCAGTCCGAGTCAATGGCATGGATTTTGTGGCCACCAGATGAAGTCAAAAGCTGTGTTGTAAGTTGTTACTGCATTGTGCTTTGTTCTTGTGGTTGCCATGAAATGTTCTCTTACTTTCATTGCTCTTTTCCTTAATGCTACTGCTTGGAGCAGTTTGGATAGCTCTGGCCTGATATGTTTACATGTTTATATGAGTAATATTAGTTGGCTGTCAGAATGGGCCGGTTGCAGGCCATTTGAAGTTTTACATTCAATATTGCTCGTCTTTTAACCGTTGCATTCTATGCATGAAGTGCGAAATGTCTGCATGTTTTTGGCTGCATTATGTGATACTATTTGACTACGAATATTAACATTATGATGCATGTGTGTTAACTTAAATATGTGTTTTTATGCCACTCATCGCAGGTCACAGATGTAAAAGAAAAAGTGCACACATGAGAACTGGTTTCATTACTGCTGCCTTGTTTTTGCTAAGCATGGAGAGCTGAGCTAATTGGTTCTGGGTAGAATTATGAGACATCATTCCAGTGTACAAAAACACATGAACGAAGAGAGTAGACTCCATAGACCCCATACTTCAACTGAGGTTGATTTCACAACATGAGCTTTTTACATGCAAAGTGGTACTAGTGACCCCTGTGGCTGAAAAGTGTTTCCTCGACCAGGTAACAATTATTCAATGTTGCAAAAACAAAAACATAGGCGTAAGGTTAGCTTGTCACTCAAGTTGAATGCATTGGCGTGACTAAACATTGCCTACCTGGCTGACCCAACACACATTTGCGTTGAGATAATCTATTTCTTTTTCTGCCTGCCTGCTCCAGTCGCCTTACTTCGGCATTGACGCTGTCACGACTCTGTGACAGCATCAATGCGCAAGTAAGGAGACTAGAGCAGGCAGTTTTCACAGGAGAAATTGTAGCCTTAGTGGTAGAAAGCCAGGTTCGAGAGATGAAGTGTGCTGGGCAGCGCAAGCCGGAAGACAACGCACATTCGCAACAGTGACCTGTCATTGTGCCGTATTGCCATCAGGTGTCACACCGCCTCAAGAAGGCCAGTGACAAACACGATGTACATGTTGTATTTTCAGCTTGGGAAAGCTGGGATGCATGTGCCACCTGATAAATGACGTTACGAAAAAGCCTGCCTACAAAACTAAGCACACCAAACCCCTCGTTAAACATGAGGTTGACATGGTGTACAGCATCCTCCTTGCCTGTGGCAAACATTACATTAGACAGACGAGGCTTGCATCAATGAACGCTTGCTTGAACATTGCAGGACAGCTGATTCATTAAGTGGCAGAGGTCATTTAGCTGAGCACATTCGCCTTTGCTCGCACAAGCGAGCATGCAAGGCGTTTTTGAAAGAAACACATGCCTTGTGCAAGTTTAGCACTTGAAAGGGCTGGGAAATTTTTTAAGCCTTTTGTATCTCTGTTGAAAAAGAGAATTACGTCAGCAGCCCTTCTGCAGCGCTCCAGAAAAAGAAATAGATTATCTGGAGGCAAATATGTTTGTTGGGTCAGCCAGGTAGGTGATGCATAGGCGTGCCAATGTGTTTAATGTGAGTGGCAAGATACCTTTACCCCTGTTTTTTTGTGTTTTGGTTTTTGCCGTCCTGAATAATTGTTATCTGGTGGCGGAAATACTTTTCAGCCCCAGGGATCACTAGTACCCCTTTGCACATAAAAAGCCTGTGTTGTGGAATAAACCTCAGTTGAAATATGGTGTCCATGGAGTCTACTCTCTTCATCCGTGTGATTTTGTGTGCCGGAATGATGTCTCATAATTCTCCCTTGTTTTCAGTGAATAAGGAGGGCTTCTGGTGTCTCTTTTTTTGTATGTGATGGTTATAACAAAGTGGCTACCCATAAACTGTCATTTTGGGCTTAATTGAAGGATCCTTGGGAATTTGTTTGACAGCATATTCCATGGGCACTTTCTTGAGAAAAATCAGTTATTTGTTTCCCATTTCACTGCATTAACCATTGCTTCTCATCATGTCTCGAAAGTCATTGATAAGCACAAGCTTTCGAGTACCTGAGGGCTGTGTGAGAAGCCTTCTGACATACTTTAAACTACTGAGGATATCTGAAGACAGATTTTACCAATAATTGTTAGCCAATCCAAACCTCTTGGTTCTATCCCTGACAACCTGAAGCTGACCTGTCAATAATTAAGGCTGGAAACCGTTCTGATCCCCAAACTGTTCTCCTATTTTATTGATGTGCATTTTGCATGAACTGTTAGAGCACGAAATGAGTCCGCATATTACTTGCCACCATAATTCAAACTAATATTTCTATACCAGTCATCACGGCTCCCATTCTCTTTACTAATGTGCAATCCAACTTTTTGAATTCACAACAGATTTTCACCCAAATTTAGATTCTTTATTTTAGGCAAGTGTCATCGACTTGAATTTCTCCAAAGCTTTTCATGTTTGTCATTATAACCTTTTAGCTACACTCTCATGCTTGAGCCTTCATTCTTTGATATTAGTGTAGATTCATTGCTTCCTGTTCTACGGCTGGCCTTAAAAAACTATTGTACTTCTTCTCTTATGAAGCCCAGCATATCAATATGCAAAATCATAAGGCGTCCCTCATCCTGAGTCACTTTGGGATGTTAAACCCCCATAAACCAAACCAAGCACATTACTAAAGTACATTAATATTAGCCATTCAATAACAGTCTTTGTCTTTATGTCCCAACCTTGTCTTTATGACTGCATTATTCTGAAGGATGCCCCAACTATCTCAGCTACTCTGACTGTATTGACTTTTGCAAGACGGATGAATGGTCTTGTTTGTAATTCATCGTGTCAAAACAGCGCAAAGAAGAGAAAGATGAGGAAGGAATGCGACGGTGCGAGTGCTGACTTTCAAGAAGGTTTATTGGAAAGCACATCAAAATATATACACTGTGGCCTAAAAAAAGAATGAAGAAAGGGCGCCTTGTAACATTCACTTTGGATCTGTCAAAAACAAAACGAAAGTTGAATATGAAGCATTTAAGAGCATGAACTCTTTCTTAGGGAGCGATAAAGAAGGTGTGTTAACACATTGATTGCGTTTTTTCTACAATTTCAGTGGCCTCGATCATCTCATGCACAAACTTTTCTGTGTCTGTCTAGCACAATGCAGCACAAGAAATTACGCCTCACAGCATAAAGGATGTGGTAAACGATCGCAGTCGCGACAAGGAAACATCAGATTTTCCCTGCTAGCTTTGTTCACATCGTAACGGTGGTCTTTTGACCTCTCATTGGCACCTCTGCTAGTTTCTTGCTGAAGTTGATACATTAGCCAGATGGTTCAACTTTAGATTATTACATAGTTTCTTGGCTCTGGACATTGCTATTAACAAATCAGCTGTTGTGTGACACTTGAACTCAGAATTAACTGCCTCCGTTGCCTTGGACAGAAAGACGCCTTTAGACATGACCACAAAACCACCTTCTTTATCAGCAGTTGAATGCGATAGGGCCCACCGTCTTAAACCCGTTACAGTTCAGCCTGCGGGCAAGTTCCTGGCATGGTTCAAACCACGACACCCCATCAACCAACGCCCCCTGAAACACACCTGTCACGCTCAGGTCCAGGCACAGGAAGGCAAGACGTCAAAGTATGGCAAACAGCTCCAGAATAGTCCTCTTCGAAGGAACAATGGCAAATTTTGGCCCGTATATGCTTCAAGCAGCAGACGAGGCAGCAACTCAGTGTCGACATTGTGCACCTTGTTTTCAGACACTCGTGCCTTGGCTTCTCTGCTCCGGGCTAGTGAGCGCAAAGTGGCTGCAAAGTGGCATTCCAGATGGCTTTCACCTGGTCAACGGTGCGTGACACCGTCAACCAGCCACTCCCTGGCTTGTTTTCAGGCACAAGAGTTTGACAACAAGGTGCACACCTTCAGCTTGGAGTCGCTGCCTCGTCTGGTCCTTGAAGTGCTTATGGACCAAAATTTTCCGTTCCTCCGAAGAGAACTATTGTGGAGATGCTTGCCATGGTTTGACGAGTTGCCTTTTCCACGCACAGACCTGAGTGTGACAGGTGTGTTTCGGGATGTTTTGATGCAGTGTCACGGTTTGAACCCTCTTTAGGAACTTGCCCACAGGCCGAACTGTGTCGTATTTAAGAGGGTGGGCCCTCTTGCTTTCAACTGCTGATAAACGGTGGTTTTGTGGTCGTATCGAAAGGCGCCTTTCAGTCCAAGGCCACAGATGCAGTGTATTCTGAATTTGAGTGCCACTTACTATCTGATTTGTTAAAAGCAAAGTCCAGTGCCAAGAAACATTAACAATCTAGAGTTTAACCATCAGGCTAATGCCATCAACTTCAGTAAGAAAAATTGTCCAGCTATCTTCTTTACCGCAAAGACCCATAAAGGTGACTGCTCCTTGAGGGTTGTAGTTTAAGAGAATGGAACCTGTCAGAAACAAATCGCCTTCTCTTTGCGACATAAAATTAAGTTGCTGAGCATTGATGACTCCTCTCGTGTAAGATCTGCAGAGAAAGTAACGCAGTTTCTACACAATAACTCTCGCACCAGTTTCATGGGGTGCTATGTTTACATCAAGGATTTATATTACGCCATCCCTCAATCAGGATCAATAATGTGTTGAAGAATTCATTAACCTAAATGGAGCAGTGGCATTCCAAACGTCTCAGGCGTTTTGGTGAATAATTTTGTCGCACTTTTAAGCTCATACCTTCAGTCCATCTTTATTACATTTCAGAATAGCTTGTTTTTGCAAAAAAAACTATTAGCGCCGCTGTTACGTGGCTTATTGCAGGATCTCCAATCCTGACGAAGCATTGTCTAAGGTGAGAGAGGAGTTCAGTCAAAGCCTCAGTCCACTTTGAATCACCACTGAAATTATAGAGGATAATATGTCATCACATTTATTGGTTCTCAATCTTGGGTGGTTACACTTGTTGGGCTTACGAGCCAAGGGAAAACAAGCTACTTTTACCATTTTCTTCGGTTCAGTCTAAGCTGGTCAAGAGGTGTCACTAACCTTTGCTTCAAAAATTCCTTAATGAAATCCTGTTTGATTGCCATGACATCCAGTTTTGCCCAGCTCATATGCCGTTTGTCCTTTACTGGATATTCAGAACCTTTGTCAGTGTCTTTAGCCGATTGCTTTAAGCAGAAGTTGAAACATTCTTTTTGTGCCCCCGTCGAGACTGTAACTCCCAAAAGGAAGTTTGTACGTACCTTTCCCTACATCCACAATTGGTCGCACCGGTTAAATAGGCAGTCGAGTTGGCGTCGATATTGTTTTTCTAACCCTATGAAGTTTCAGTACCTGTAGTCAACCGAGATTATCCATCAGAGTCTCTTCGTGCACTGCACAGAAGACATAGTGTGTTCGAACGCCTTGAAATGCGGCTATGTTTACATTGGGAAAACAGGCAAGTGTGTCACTGAGAGGTTTAAAAGACCACCACGACGATGTGAACAAAGCTTGCGGGAGAACTTTGATGATTCACTGTCGCAATTGCAATTGTTTGCCAGATCCTAAACGCTGTGAACCGGAATTCATGTTCTGCATTTTGCCTGACAGACACAGAAAAGTTTGTGCGTGAGATAATCGAGGCCACTGAAATTAAAAAAAAAAACCGCAATCACTGTGTTAGCACACCTTCTTTATCGCTTCCTAAGGAAGAGTTCATGCTCTTAAATGCTTCTTTGTCAGTTTTTGTTTTGTTTTACACTCATGCAATGTGGTTGACACAAGGTGCCCTTTGTTCGTTGTTTTTTTAGGCTACAGTGTATATATTTTGACGTGGTTTCCAATACACATTGGCGATAGTCAGCACTCATGCCATCATATTTATTCCTTCGTTGTCCTTGTCTTGTCTGCATTGTTTTGTCACAACGTATTGACCTCCTTTCCCACCTCTAGGGTTAATGGTATGGAGAAACCTTAACCAGATGCAGCCCCACATACTTGGAGCATGTCACGATACATGCTGCTGGCACCACAAGGGCACTCGGGTTTATCAGGAGATGTCATGATCTGTGTGCTCTTGCCATGCTGCGCAGTTTATGCATAAAAATTTTATTGATTCCAAACTGAAGTATTCCCTAGCTCTTTCAATTTTGCACCAAACTGTTTGATGCTACGCCACCAACTCCCTTTAATCCAACAGCGACACTTGGTACAGCATATGTGTAATCAGTCATCTCATTTGACCACCAGACATCACTGCATAAAAGGGGAAACGCTCGTTTAGGTGTGTTCCATATACTCTACAATACTTTTCCACAACTTAATGTTAAATGTTGCTGCCCCGCTTCAGACCAGGATGCCATCACAACTAAATCAAGAAATTTTTCCTGTTCCCATTGAAGAATAAATCAAATCAAAGTTTATTTCCCATCTAGCACTACAGATGGAGGAATCGTAGAAAAAAGCTGCCCTTGGGCAGCTTGACGAGTCTACAATCCTTATTATTGACAGGGAGGCAACACAAGAGTTTATACAATTTTAAAAAACAAGCACATTAAGGAAGCACCGGAGAATACACGAAACAGCAATATGTATACATAATGAAACTTAAACAATGTTATGCAAAAACAAATTATGTAGTTCATGACGTGAAAAAGAAAACAAATCGAGGTTAATGTGGATATACCTATTTAGAAGAGATGGAAGTGTGTACTGAAGGCATTCCCTACCAAGATTTAGTCGAGGTGTTGGCACTGTCCATTCTTCGCCACGTCTTGTTGGATAGACTGATTCTTTTTTCCTTAGTTCTGCAAAATTTTTAAGATTTGTTACATTCTTCTTGATTTCTGTTTTAAAAGTAACACTGAGGCGATATTTATAAAGATTATGTGCTTTAATAACTCTGGAACGACAAAAGAAAGCTGCACTGGGATGTCAGAACGGTAAATTATATGCATTTCGGAGATATCTTTTTTGCATTAAATGAATACGTTCAAGGTTAGTGAATGTTGTAGTGCCCCACACCAACTGGCAATAGTTTAAATGCGAGTTGAATATTGAATTGTATACCAGCATCTTAGTTTTTGTGGGAAGTATGTATTTTAGACGGCCTATAACACCAGTGATTTGAGCTATTTTTTTCAAGATATAATTGACATGATAATCCCATGACATACTGGCAGAAAATATGACCCCAAGGCATTTAAACTGCTCAACAATTTCTACAGCCCGCGAGTTTAATATAATATTCTCGTGCAGTGGGATAACTTTATTTTTCGGCCTAAATATGACAGCTTTGGTCTTACTCTCATTTATTTGCATCAGGTTAACTGCAGACCAGACCTCAAGAGGCATTGTGGCATTACATTGTTTGATAAGTTCATGAACATTTTCACCCGAAAAAAATACGCTCGTATCGTCTGCATAGATGGAAAACTTTGTATTATCGTTAATGTTGACAATATCGTTTCGGTAAATATTGAAGAGTAGAGGCCCTAGCGTACTGCCTTGGGGGACACCGCAGAAGAGCGGCTTCGGTTCAGACTGTATACCATTTATGTACACCACTTGCTGTCTAAACGACAAATAAGAACTTAACAATGAGAGCGCTTTTCCTCGGATACCATAGTAGTGTAATTTATTTAGTAAGATTTTATGATTTACCAGGTCAAAAGCCTTTGAGAAGTCCACAAATACACCAATGACAATAGATTTGTTTTCAAGTTGCTTTATTATATTGCCACACTGCTGACACTCTGCAGGCGCCACCTGGTGGCCAAAACTTGGCTGCCAGCGCGTGGCGGAGCGTCGTCTTCGTCTAGCTTGTGCTCGGCGGTTCGAAGCCTCGTCTGAGAATACGGCTGTGCTTCCCGCTTCCTGGTGACATTTGGTGGAGCCGTGCTGGGTACCGTCCCATGTACGCTGACCCCGACGACAGCCGTGACGCTTCTCCCCAACGCGCGGACACCACACCCGTCCACAAAGCGAGCCGTCGCCTGCGAGGCCTGCAACCCGAGTTCGAGCCACTGACCAGGCCTGTGCGAACTATGACATCCACCACTGGCAGCAGCCAGACAGGTCAGTGCTCCGGCAGTGCTACGCCGTTCGTCCTACTCGCACCTCGGTCGCCACCATCCTTCCACGGCGACCGGTTCGAGGATGTAGAGGATTGGTTGGCCAGTTTTGACCGTGTGGCCGCATTCAATCAGTGGGACGACGAGCGGAAGCTGTTGAATGTGTATTTTGCACTGCTCGACTCGGCGAAAACGTGGTTCGAGAACCACGAGGCGTCCTTCTCCAACTGGGCAGCTTTTCGCCGCGAGTTGCTCGCTACATTCAGCTCGAGCCAACGGAAGGAAAATGCTGAGATCGCCCTTCGCTCCAGGTCACAGCAGTCCAATGAGAGCGTGGCCATGTTTATAGAGGACATGACACGCCTCTTCAATCGGGCCGACCCTGCCATGCCCGAAGCTACAAAGGTACGGCACCTTATGCGTGGGGTGAAGGAGCAGCTGTTCGCTGGCCTCATGCGCGACCCTCCGCTAACCGTCGCCGCCTTCGCCAAGGAAGCTACCTGCATGGAACGTTCGCTGCAGGAACGGAGTGCCCAATACGGCCGTCAGGCGAATGTAGCGGCCACTCACTACTTCACGTCCTTGCCAGGCCCAGGGGACGAGGCGCTGCGAGAGGTTGTACGGAGCATTGTCCGCGAAGAACTGCGACACCTCCGCTTGGATGCTCCGTCGGCAGGTATACCTTCAACGGCGGACGTCATCCGTGACGAAATCCAGCGAGCGGTGCAGTCACCACCAGCACTACTACCAGAGCCGCACGTCATGTCGTACAGCGATGCCCTGCGCCGACCTGCCCCCGTGCCGCAAGCGTTTCGCCCCGTTGCCGGACCTCGACCACCCCACCGTTACCTGCGCCCCGTCGAGCAGCAGCAGGATCTGCGCCCTCCTATCAGCAAAGCGCACGTGTGGCGCACGTCCAACGATCGCCCGCTCTGCTACCACTGCGGTGAGCCTGGCCATATTCTGCGGCATTGCCCGTACAGGCGTATGGGTTTGAGAGGATTTCCGCCGGACGCGCCTCGACCGCGCTATGGTGAAAGACCGCAGGACATAGATGAGTACCTCGCCGCTCACGTGCTGCCCCCGACGACCTCGCAACAGCGCCAATCGCGATCGCCGTCCCCGAGGCGCTTTACTTCGCCCAATCGGCCCTCCACCTCTGGTCAGTTCAGACGCACGTCCCCTCGCCGGGAAAACTGAAGACGGCGTCCTCCGGGGGTAGGGCCGCCGCCACTGCACAGAGTCAACAGCCTCCACCCGACGATTCGACGCGACGACCCGGGCAGCGACCACCCGATCCGACGACCTCACCGACGTGCTGCGAACGATTAGTTTCAGCTGAAATTTTAGTTACCGCCGACAGTTATCAAGTGAACGCACTCGTCGATACCGGCGCTGATTTTTCCGTGATGAGCAGTCAGCTCACCACGACTCTCCGTAAGGTTCTGACGCCTTGGTGTGGACCCGTGATCCGCACCGCCAGTGGCCATGTAGTGACGCCGATCGGTGTCTGCACCTGCCGTATCCAGATCCGAGGTCTTACTTTCACTGGCTCCTTTGCCGTGTTACGTGACTGTTCGAAAGATCTGATTCTGGGCATGGATTTCCTTCGAGAGTATGGTGCGGTCATAGACCTTCGGGAGCTCATGGTATCTTTTTCCGCCCAGCGAGCCGTTGACACCAACAGCGAGCCCAGCAGAGTAGTGTTGCGCCTATGTGCCGACCACATAACGCTTCCACCGCGAGCCAGCAAATTCGTCACAGTCGAATGTGATAGCAGCACCGGCACCCTTGGCATCGCTGAAGCGAACATGTCGCTGCTACTCGCGCGGCAAGTTTGTGTAGCCCGAGGCCTCGTAGAACTTACTAACGGTCGTACCGACATCCTAGTCACCAACTTTACCTGTGAACCGCAACATCTAACGAAGACAGAGGTCGTCGCTTATTTTGACGAGCTTGGAGAGTGTACCCGGCAGTGTTCTTTGTCCACGACGTCAGATCTCGACGACGCGACGGCTGCAGCCATCCCGACCGATGTAAACCCGCACCTCTTGGCCAGTCAGAAACGCTGCGTAGAAAATCTCATTTATTCCTTCCGCGACTGTTTCGCATCAACTTCCAAGGTGCGACAGACGCCGCTCACCAAGCACCGAATTATCGTTGCGGACGACCAAAGACCCCTGTGTCAGCGGCCTTATCGAGTGTCTTCAAAAGAACGTGACGCCATCCGCCGCCAAGTTACCCAAATGCTCCAGGACGACGTCATACAACCATCCACGAGCCCCTGGGCATCGCCTGTTGTCCTCGTCACGAAGAAAGATGGCACCCTCAGGTTCTGCGTGGATTACAGGCGCCTCAATAACGTCACAAAAAAGGATGTGTACCCTCTGCCACGCATTGATGATTCCCTAGACCGCCTGCGCCATGCCACTTACTTTTCGTCCCTTGACCTCCGCAGTGGGTATTGGCAAATCGAGGTGGACGAACGCGACCGCGAGAAGACCGCCTTTATTACCCCAGACGGTTTATACGAGTTTAAGGTGCTTCCTTTTGGCTTGTGTTCGGCCCCTGCCACATTCCAACGAATGATGGACACGGTGCTGTCTGGCCTGAAGTGGCAGTCGTGCCTCGTATATCTCGACGATGTCGTGATCTTCTCCGACACGTTCGATGAGCACCTGAAACGTTTGCGTGCTGTTTTCGAGGCCATACGTTCCGCTGGTCTCTCTCTCAAACCGGAAAAATGTCACTTTGCGTTTCACGAGCTGAAGTTTCTTGGTCATATTGTCAGCGCTCAAGGCGTTCGTCCAGACCCCGAAAAGACTGCCGCCGTAGCTGCCTTCCCCAAGCCCACAGACAAACGGAGCCTACGTCGTTTCTTGGGCCTCTGCGCCTACTATCGCCGGTTTGTTGCTAATTTCTCGAAGCTAGCTGAGCCTCTGACCCGCCTGACCAAAGACGCTGAATCCTTCTTCTGGGGCCAGGACCAAGAAAGAGCCTTCACGGAGCTCAAGTCGCGTCTCCAATGTACGCCTGTACTTGGCCACTTCGACGAGGAGGCCGACACGGAACTACACACAGATGCCAGTAACGTTGGTCTCGGTGCGGTTCTTGTTCAGTGGCAAGATGGCCTAGAACGCGTGATTGCTTATGCCAGTCGCACTTTATCCCGTTCCGAAGTCAACTATTCCACCACGGAAAAGGAATGTCTGGCTGTGCTGTGGGCCATTACAAAATTTCGTCCGTACTTGTACGGCCGCCCATTTCGGGTTGTGAGCGATCATCATTCACTGTGTTGGCTGGCGAATCTGAAGGATCCCTCGGGGCGGCTTGCTCGATGGAGCCTGCGTTTACAAGAATTTGATGTCACCATCGTGCACAAGTCCGGACAGAAACACAGCGACGCTGACTGTCTGTCCCGCGCTCCTATTTCCTGCCCCGCGGACGAGTCCGACGACGATTCCGCTTTCCTCGGTGCTGTTACCACATCCACTCTTGCCCGCCAACAGCGGGCCGACTCCGAACTGCTTCCCCTCATCGAGTACCTCGAAGGAACCTCTCCATCTCCTCCTCGACTCTTCAAGCGCGGACTGTCATCGTTTTGCTTGCGTGATGGTGTCCTCTACAAAAAGAATTACGGCCCAACGGACACTGTCTATCTGCTTGCAGTACCTACAGCGCTTCGTGACGAAGTTTTGCGTGCGTGCCACGACGACCTTTCTTCGGGCCACCTCGGGTTTTCCCGCACGTTGGCGCGCATACGTCACAAGTACTACTGGCCCAGGCTTGCTGCGCTCGTCCAACGATACGTACGAACATGTCGTGAGTGCCAGCGCCGGAAGACGCCGCCGACTAAACCAGCCGGGCTCCTGCAGCCTATTGATCCCCCGCGCCTCCCATTTCAACAGGTTGGCATGGACTTACTCGGTCCATTTCCGGCGTCTTCCATGGGTAACCGGTACATTGCTGTTGCCACTGACTATCTTAGCCGCTACTGTGAGACCAAGGCCCTTCCCCGTGGTACCGCAGCCGAAGTCGCAGATTTCTTCGTTCACAACATTGTGCTTCGTCACGGAGCCCCTACAGTCGTATTAACTGACAGGGGAACCGCGTTCACGTCTGCACTTACGAGCGAGGTACTTCGTCTCAGTGGCACCAGCCATAGAAAGACTACAGCCTACCATCCGCAAACTAACGGACTGACTGAGCGGCTAAACAAGACAATCGCCGATATGATTTCGATGTATGTCGACGATGACCATGGGAACTGGGACCGGATACTACCTTACATCACGTTCGCGTACAACACTGCGCTACACGAAACGACACGCTTCACTCCGTTCCATTTGGTGCACGGTCGCGAAGCCCTGACCATGCTGGACGCCATGCTCCTTCCGGACCCTGTTCCTTCTTCTGTCGTGGCCGCTGACCAATTTGTTCGTGACGCCGAAGCCGCTCGCCATGTGGCTCGACAACGCATCCGGCGCCAACAACAACGCGACGCCGAGCGTTACAACCTCCGCCGCAGGGAGGTGATTTACACCCCTGGTGACCAAGTCTGGGTGTGGAGCCCGATCCGTTTGCGAGGGCGCTCTGAGAAGCTTCTTCGCCGTTACTTTGGTCCCTACCAGGTGTTACGCCGCCTCAGCGCGGTGACCTACGAGGTGCTTCCTCAAGGAACTGTCCGGTCCTCTCGACAACCGACGTCCGAGGTAGTCCACGTGGCCAGAATGAAGCCGTATTACTCCCATTAGCCCCCTCTTCACGGAGACACTCGCGCCGTTAACTTTCCGCCCTCCCTCTATTCTTGTTTTTTTTTTTTTCCCGCCCGTGCGGCATCGAGCCGATGCCCCTTGGAAGGGAGGGGGGCAATGCCACACTGCTGACACTCTGCAGGCGCCACCTGGTGGCCAAAACTTGGCTGCCAGCGCGTGGCGGAGCGTCGTCTTCGTCTAGCTTGTGCTCGGCGGTTCGAAGCCTCGTCTGAGAATACGGCTGTGCTTCCCGCTTCCTGGTGACAATATATTCCTTTTGTTGGAGTAATGCAAGTTCAGTGGATTTGCTTTTGCAGAAGCCAAACTGAAATGGTGTTAGCAAGTTAAATTTATGGATGAAATTTGACATTCTTAGATGCAGCATTTTCTCAAATGCTTTCGAAAACACTGGCAAAATAGAGATTGGTCTGTAGTTGGCGAGGGCGTTGCGATCTCCTTTTTTGTAAAGAACAACAACTTTTGCTAATTGCATTTTTTCCGTAAAAACTGCAGTTTCTAAACAGATGTTAAAGATGTGAGCAAGTATGGGAGCAATTATGTCAACTACATGCTTGACTGGCCGTATTTGGATATCATCAATGTCACAGCTACTGCTATTGTTAAGATTTGTTATCACCGACACTACTTCGTCTACCGTGACTGGGTGCAGAAAAATTGTTTCATCATTCTGAATTCGAACATATTTGCAAGCGTCAGATCCGGCAGCACGTGTTATAGCACGGGTAGCCAAGCTCGTTAAAAAAATATTGAATACATTAGCCAGTTCGACGCCAGAAACTTCCTTTCCATCAATATTTAATTTTGTTAATGCAGTGCGTGAACTGTCCCGCTGCAGAACTGTATTTAATCTCGACCATAGTACACCATTTCGAGCATTCTTAACATCTAGAAGTGACACGTGATAGGCTGTTCGTGCAGACCGCAGTTTTTTAGTCAATTTGTTCCTATATTTCTTAAATACCGCAAGGTCCTCAACCTTCCGGCTGCTCAAAAATTTTCTGTACAGCTTGTCTTTCATTTGTATTTCTCCGCGAAGCTCTGGCGTTACCCATGGCTTGCGGATTCTGCGACTTTTCACGCGTGTTACAAGAGGAAAGCAGTCGTGATATATCATCATCATCATCATCATCATCATTTATTAACCCTTAAGGGTCCCGTTAGGGACATTACATAAGGGGGGAGGTGGTACAGGGGTGTTCAACAGTCATACATGAATATATAAATATAGAAGGAATATGGAAATACAGAAAAATATAGAAAATATAAAATATAGAATAGAAAAAAAAGTAGAACAAGACGAAAAAAAAAAGACAAGTAAATTCAAATAATCACGTCATGACAGAGTGTAGCAGAAATATAAACAGGAACAAATTACAACTTTGGAAGTAGAACAGGCTGGTCAGTTTGCAGCAATCGACAAACGTATTATAGGCAACATTTGCATCATGAAGTTCAGCTATCTTACTCCAATATACTGGATGAGCGCATCCCTAAAGGATTTCAATGATGATTCTGTAATAGCTTGGTATGTGATTGATGTGGACTTACTTCCTATTGTACTAGCGTTCTCAATGCAAGCAAACACAGGAAGATGGTCACTAACACAACAAGATAAAACACCAGAAAAAGCATTCAGCTGCATAGAGTTAGTAATAATTAAATCGAGAACAGAATGGCCTTCGCTTGTGATTCTACCTCACCACATTTTCATTGCATGTGGTCCCTCAAAATTATGGAAATAAGTGATATCGCTTGGAGCATTGACACTGGTTTGTTTTACCTTTTCTTTGCTGCTGTTTTTATTTTTTGCAACTGATGTATCAATGGATTGTATGCCTCTTTTCGTAGTGTATCGTCTGCGACATCTCAGCTGTGCTACTGCAGTCACCCTTCTGATGTTACCTTTATATTGTCCCTCTTATTAATACCCCACTAAAAGTCTTCAGAGGACAAAAAACGATGGCTTTTTTATTTTGCTCATTATGGCACACGTCAGGCTTATGTTTAGGGATATAGGAGAGGCCTTTGTCTTGCAGTGGTGCTAGTTATGCTGCTGATGATGGTACTTAATGACGAGCATATGATATATTGAATAAGAACCTCAAATTATTTTTCTTTTTGAGTGCGAATAGCTTCAGTGGTTCTTGATTTAGGCTCACTTTATTCCTGTGGCCACAATACGGAGTTTACTTTTTTAGCACTCTAATACTGGCAAGAATAAAAACTTGTGGATCCTAATTCTTTCATTTCAATCTTTTCTGCAGAGTGCATCGCCCAGTTTTCCCAAGCCCTCATGCACCGGTGGTATGTTGGGGAGGAGGGATAACCACAAACTTGACAGGACTGAAGATCGAGAAGAGGACAGGACGAGCGGTGGTACATCAACAAGGCTGTTTCATGGGGCCCAGCTGCATTGACAAGTGGCTAAAGAAGAGCAAGAGGAGCATGAACACAAAATAAAACTGGCTGTAGGAGCTTCATCTATTTTGAAATTTGCTGTCTCATTGCGACAGACATAACATTGCTGCATGGCCCCTGCCCCAACATCTCCCAGTCATTCCAACATGCCCAGTCATTCCAACCTGCCCAGTCATTCCAACCTGCCCAGTCATTCCAACATGCCCAGTCATTCCAACATGCCCAGTCATTCCAACATGCCCAGTCATTCCAACATGCCCAGTCATTCCAACATGCCCAGTCATTCCAACGCATTTTCCATTACCATAATCCACCAAGGTTTCCAGTGTTGGTTTCCAATATTTACATCATTGCCTTTTTTTCCAATAGGGAAGGAAAGACGACAAGGAAATCCCGACGAAACATATTGTTCTGACATTCTACTCTAGCACACTTCCAGACTCTATCGAAGCAGGCTACTTGAAAATAGATGTACGTCATTACATACCGAATCCACGAAGGTGCTTCAACTGCCAAAGGTACGGACATGGGCCACAGAGCTGCCGTGGCCACAAAACGTGCGCTAAATGCGCCTCAAAAGACCATACTTCTGAGAACTGTGAAGGAGCAGCAGTTCGCTGCGCAAACTGTGAAGGCAATCATCCCGCATATTCTAGATCTTGTCCTTCTTGGAAGGCTGAGAAAGAAATAATCACAATGAAAACAACACAAAATATAACTTTCAAGGAAGCAAGACAACTCTACCACGCAAAGAACGCCTTCACGTTCTCAACAAAAACAAACTTTGCTGACGTGGCGCGCAGGGGCGGTGCACCACGCAGCACTCCGGCATCTGCCCAGGCCACCTTCACGGAGCCTGTGGCAGAGCCATCAACGCCCCAGGCAGAGACAGCTAAGGCTGCTCTGCCAACTACAAGCCAGGGAGTGCCGGCCCACGGGTCAGCATCCCGCAGGACTTCCCCCCGTCGGGGGAGGCCCGACACCAACACATCCGCCGCTTCGCGGTCCTCCAGCACCTCTAGTGAGGTGATGGATACAACTACCACTCCACCCGCTTTGCAGCGGCGGACCGGCTCTCTCGAGCGACGAAAAGATAGAACCCCGGTAACGGGCCCAGAACAGTAAATTTCTTCCGCTCCATTCCCACCCAAAAAAACAAACATGACATTTGTGGTTCAATAGAACTGTAGAGGAATGTTGAGGAACTACAGTGATATAACACATATTCTAGGGTCAGTGATGCCTCTAGCTCTATGTCTCCAGGAGACTAATCTTGGTCCACAACATTCAAATATCTTAAAACATTATACACCTTTTAGGCGTGATCGTGAACATGCAAATAGACTCTCGGGAGGCGTCGCAATCATCATCCAAAGCGGCGTCCCGGCTCAAGAAATCAAACTGAAAACAAAACTTGAGGCGGTTGCTGTTAGCGTCATCAGCTACAAAACCATAACAATATGTTCTGTATATCTTCCCCCCCCCACATCACATTAACATGCCAAGATCTAGAAGGCCTGATCGATGAACTGCCGGAGCCATTTCTGGTAGTTGGCGATGTTAACGCTCACTCTCCGTTTTGGGGAAGCGAACGCTGTGACTCTAGAGGCCAAACAATCGAAGATTTTATACTTTCGAATAATGTCTGTCTTTTAAATACGGGAAAAGCCACATATTGCTGCCCAAGCTCAGCAAAATTGAGCTCTCTCGATTTAGCTTTCGCATCACCATTACTTTTTAACGATTTTAAATGGGATGTTTTAAATGACCCCATGGGCAGTGATCACTTACCTACTGTCATCAGGCTCTCATCGTCCACTCCAATCATCCCCACAAGGCCACGGCGCTGGAAAATTCAGCTTGCCGACTGGTCACTTTTTACAAAAAGTGCCATTCTGGAAAAGGAATTTTGTGACCACCTCAGCACAGATGAAATTAATGAGAAGTTTACTGAATGCATAATATCGGCCGCAACACTCGCTATACCACAAACAACAGGACTTGCACAAAAGAAACAAAGTGTGGTGGACACAAGAATGCACATTAGCAAAAAAAAAAACAACAAAACAAAGCCTGGAGCGCTTTGCGTCGATATCCCACTGCAGAAAACTCACTTACCTTTAAGAAGGCAAAAGCCAGAGCGCGGCATGTCCGAAGAAATGCAGAGAAAACCTCTTGGCAGAAATATGTCTCCTCAATAAACAGCTCAACAACATCAAAGAAAATGTGGGAAAAAGTTCGTAAATTTACTGGTGACCATACCCCTTTCACACTTCCTCTCTTGACAGCACCCGGGACACAAACATCTTTAGAAGAACAGGCCAACATATTGGGCGAGCATTTTGCTGAGATCTCAAGCTCATCCAATTACACAAACACATTTCAGAAACACAAAGCAATAGCTGAAAAACAAAAATTCCCATCCGGAGCAGGTATACATGAGGATTACAACCAGCCTCTCACACTGCAAGAATTAAATAAGGTATTATCCTCTGGAAAAAAGACAGCACCAGGAGCAGACAACGTGCATTATTCTATGCTTGCCCATCTCTCCGAGGCTGCTGTAGAGGCACTGTTAAAATTCTTTAATAAAATCTGGATAACTGGAAATATACCTGACGAGTGGAAAAAAGCAGTCATAATACCTTTTCTCAAACCCGGAAAACCACCAACAAGTCCTAGCAGTTACGGACCAATAGCCCTCACCAGCTGCATTGCTAAATCTTTCGAAATTTTAATAAACATTAGACTGACCTTCGTACTTGAATATCGGCAACTATTAGATACACACCAATGTGGGTATAAGAAAACATGCTCGACCACAGATCATCTGTCCGCCTAGAAAACACCATCCGGGAGGCGTTCATCCACAAGCAGCACTGTATTGGGGTCTTCTTCGACTTGGAGAAGGCCTACGATACTACGTGGAAGTTCGGCATCCTCCGTGACCTAGCAGAGCTAGGTATCCGCGGCAGGATGTTGAACTGTTTGAACGACTTCCTGGCTAACCGCACATTCCGAGTCCGCCTAGGAGCAACTCTCTCCATGACTTTCACCCAAGAGAACGGCGTACCCCAGGGGTGCATTCTAAGCACGACACTCTTCATAGTAAAAATGAATTCCTTAGCTAAAGCAATACCCAAGTCCATAATGTATTCAGTTTATGTAGATGACCTGCAAATAGCATGCACGTCCTCCAGCATATCAACCTGTGAGAGACAAATACAAATCACACTAAATAAACTAGGTGCTTGGGCAGACAGAAATGGGTTTAAATTTTCTCCTCAAAAAACGGTAGCTGTTCTTTTTTCATTGCGACGAGGCCTACAGGTCGATCCCAATCTATACCTGAATCACACTTCGCTCCCAATTAAACAAGAACACAAATTTTTAGGCGTAACTTTCGACAAGAAACTCACATTTCTACCACACATTAACAACCTTAAAAAGAATGCTTCTCAAGCCCTCAATGTCTTAAAAGTGCTCTCACGGAAGCGGTGGGGGTCCGATAGAGCAAGCCTTTTACAAATATATCGCTCACTGGTGCGCTCCAAGCTGGACTACGGGTGCATAGTATATGGTTCGGCAAGAGCATCCTACTTAAAAAGATTAGACCCCATTCATAATCTTGGTCTGCGCCTATCATCTGGAGCATACAGAACATCACCAGTAGTTAGCCTTTACGTTGAAACTAATGAAGCCGCTTTTGAGGATCGAAGAATCGCCCTTACATGCACATATGTCCTAAAAATCCGTTCTCTTCCGAAACATCTCTGCCATCCAATTGTCACCAAGTGCCCATCTAAAAGATTATTCACCAACAAACCACACTCTATCAGACCATTACTACTGCGCTTTGAAGATAAATGCGAAGAGCTAACAGTGCTAGATGCCCTACCGAATATTGCACAAAGGAATGAATATTTGCCACCATGGTACAGCCTGCCTTCAGTATGTGACTCCACAATGACACATTTAGACAAAAAGCAAACGCCAAACGAGTACATATTACAGGAATTCTTTGCACTACAAGAAAAGTATGACACCTACATTGAATTTTATACCGATGGCTCAAAAACAGAAAGTCATGTTGGAAGTGCAGTATTCCAAGAAAAAAATAAACAGATAATGCGACTACCAGAATGCGCATCAGTTTTTACTGCTGAGTGTTATGCCATCTTCGTAGCTGTAGAAAAAATAGTAAGAGAGAATATCAAAAATAGCATCATTTACACCGATTCCCTCAGTATGCTCAAAGCACTGCACTCCAGGAATGCTACTGAACCCATAATAGGAAACATCATACATAACATAGTTAAAATCACAAAACAAAAGCATAACATTTAATTCTGCTGGGTTCCTAGCCATGTTGGAATTGTAGGTAATGAGAAAGCAGATGTATGCGCTGCACAAGCCCGGAATGGTCAAATAAAACAAGTGAGCATACCGCACAGGGATTGTTTAAAGTTTATATACAGTAAACTCAAAAATAAGTGGCAGGCTGCATGGCAAGAGCACGTAAACAACAAACTACATTCTGTGAAGACAATTTTAGGGGAATGGCAATCATGTAGGCATCAAGAACGTTTTACCGAAGTTATTTTATGTCGGCTCCGCATTGGACACACTCACCTCACGCACAACTTTCTGCTAACCAAACAAAACAAACCTCTCTGTGAAATGTGCGGTGCTGAACTCACAGTGAACCACATTTTAATTTCATGTATAAAACTAGAAGAACTAAGAAAGAAATATTTCACAACATTTTACAAGGAAAGCATCCCATTACACCCCATGTTACTTTTAGGTGATCGAGCACTGGTTGACATCTCCTGTATTTTTAGGTTTCTCAACGAAGCCAGCATTTTAAACAAACTCTAAGCATAGAAAGCTTCACCTTTAACAAAAACTCTAACCTTGTGTTTGGCGCATCATAGCCTCAGTTGCTTTTGCGCCATTAAAATCAATATAACTAAACTAAACTGAATGAAAAACCCCATCAAGATATTTCTACCAAGACGTTAGGAGTTATGCAATTTTGGCGCCAGAAAATATTCAAAATCAAAAGCAACCTGCTTTGCACGGGGACTTGAACAAAACGCGCCAGTTGAATCCTAGTGTCCAGTACACTGGACATAAAAACATTGTCGCATTGCGGAAAAACTACTCATAAATAGGGCACACTTTTAACCACATTGTTTCAAACAGAGCTTAGTTATCTCGCACGAATTTATTTATTTGAATTGAGTGAGGACAAAACGGTAAAACAAATTACTTACTTGAGCACGTTGCACATGGCCGTTTGGTCGCGGAGGGCGCCATTACTCTGTGCGGCCCTCCTGAGATGATGCGGCCGAAAGAGAGGAAAGAGGAATATCGTTCGAGATATTCCTCGTCTCTTCCGGAAGCCGTGGAAGTGGTTTCGGTTTTGATTTTGGGCTTCATCTGCTTTTTTCATCGCTTTGTTTCTTATGTCCAGTGAAGGGTCGGAAAGGGATATTCAGTATTGCATTTCATCTTGGGGAAACACATATCCTTCGCATTTATCATCTCTGCAAACTATTCAAAACCAAGCCATTCGCATTTTAACTTCCAGTCACTACTCTGTAAGTGCGCCTCGTCTGCTCCTATCCCACAATATTTTGTCTGTGCGTAAAATCATCGAATACAAATTATGCACCATTATGTACAAATCTGTTAAAGAGCTACTTCCTTTTTCGCTAACTACCGGTGAACAAATTCCGCGTCGCAACGACACACGTTTTGCTGATCACAGTAACTTCTTACTCCCTAAACCTAACACTAATTATGGTAAACAAACAGTTTGTTTCTCCGCTACCGCTTTATGGAACTCATTACCTGTTACCATTAAGCAATCATCAAATATCTGTGCCTTTAAATCCGCTCTTCGTCAGTTTTTACAATCCCTCTAATAGTATTTCTCATGGTAAATGGTACTAGTTTTGTAATTTATATCACTCTACGATTTTTGTTTTTTGTTGTTCTGTGCGCTTTTAGGTGTGTAATCATTTTTCATTCAAACAAGTTTTTGCATTATTTCCTGTACCTCACTTCCTGCTCTTTACTGATGCCAACATCTTTATAATTTTTGCATCTGCTGCCCAATACTTATTCTTACAGTTGTTCTCACAGGAGGTCCCGTCCACAGTCTTTGGGACCTCCTTCTGTATTCCAGTGTTTTTTATTCTTCTTGTACCGTAAACATGCAATAAACAAACCTTGAAACCTTGAAAACCTTGGTCTCTTTATGATGATGATTTCAGACGCCCTTTGCTACTTGGCCACGTCATCTTGGTGCTGTCTCAGAATCCGTCTTATGATACGAGATCCCTTAAAGTATGAACCGCAGCCATGACAAAATATCGTCTAGAAGAAACGCATTCGCTCTCAAGCTTCCGCAAGCATGCCTGCCCGAATTGTGCACGGGATACTTCGACACTCTCGCTGCGTTGGGGCCACGTGTGGATCACGCCATTTTTTCATGCTTTGCAGCCGCGCATACCGGGCCACACGATAAAGCCATGGGACATATTTTATTGAGAGGTCCTCCTTCTTAGAACCGACAATTCGTGGCCACAAATATTCAATAAATTACATGACTCACCGGTGACCCACGATGCAGTGAACGTGTTAATAAGCATTTCTAGAGGCTTGTTTGCGCCGAGAACGTAGAGTCCGCAACAAGGTTCTTTGGTCGCAGCTTTATCGTGGAACGGTTGTACCTCAAACGACTCCATCTGTACGTCTTCTCGGAAAAGCTGACGGGGCTACTCTTCGCATCCCAGCAAACCAAAAACCTCTCAGAAACGTCTAACTAGACATCTCTGAGAGGTTTTTGGTTTGCTGGGATGAAACGTTCGCTTTTGGTACGTTTTTGCTTAGGCGCAAATGAAATGCCGGTTTGGGCAACGAAGTAGCCGTGCAGCGTCAGTGACCATAGGGGTACTCGGGAATAAAAGTTTGGTGGTTTTCGTTGTTCGCGGACATCCAATAGGTTGTCGTGTCTGCACCATTTGGCGAGCAATAACCGAGGATTTCTAAAAACAAAATCGGCCAATTGGTCTCACACTCCGCCGTAATTGCGCCGATGGACAGTTGGATTAAACTAGGTGCTCCAAAAAGCGATGTATGTCGCAGCGCAGACACCACAGAAGAATGCACATCTAAAAATTTGAAAGCTCTAAGCGTCGATCGAAGGCTGTCAAAGATGCGGTCCTGATTACTTTTCAGACAAGATGTGCGGGCGTGATGGCGGCACAGGTTTTATTATTGCATATTACTTCTGTAACAGCGGGTTGTGGCTGAGCTCAATCTGTAACACATTGAGTTTGCAACACGCAACAACGATCCGGGCAAGCGTTCGGGCTACGAACGAGCTTCCTCCTTCTGGGTCGTCGTCGTCTCTTCACCACAGTTCAGCACAGAGAGTAAGCGTGACTGCTATGCTACGATTACCTCTCGGCGGAAAAGGAGGCATCCTGGCGACTTTGTGAACGCGCACGATAGGCGGATAGTAGCATGGCTTCTGGTGGTCGACGTGCACTGTTTCACGGCCACGACAGCGATCATCGTGGGGCGGTGAAAGCAGTGCAGCAATGTAGTTCACTGGATAGATCTGGAAGATGACTTGCTACGAGCCTTGGTATCTGGAAAGGAGTTTCATGGAGAGGCCAAGACCGGTTGGCGGAACCCAGAGTCATACGAGTGAGTCTGGAGTATCGGACAGAAGCGGACTGGGGGGTGGGGGGGAGGGAGGGGGGGCAGGTGCTTCTAGCCATTCTGGTTGTGCGTTGTAAGAGAGCGGGTAAGCTGGCTCGGGCACGTCAGGGCAATACGGGAGCCCGGTGTCCGTGGTGCAGGTGGGCTTCCGGCCATAAGGGAGGTAAAACGGAAGGAAGCCAGTTGTGCTCTATGTGTCAGTGTTATAAGCGTATGTTACAATGGCTCATGCAACTTAATATTTCGAAATGTAAATGCATGCACATATCACTCAATCGTTCCGTTACTAATTTGCCGTACTCCCTGAAGTCTGTGGCGCTGTCAGTGTTGTATCTCTACCCCCCCCCCCCCCCTAACTTTCTTTTTGTGTTCCCGTCACATCTGTATCCACTTAGGCCATGCCCTGAGGCAGTGCGTGGTTCTGCGAAAGTGGTCTTTCTCCGTGCACGCGCTCCCATGCGACCTGAAAAGACAGGTGGAACCGAACACGAGGGACGCATTCGACTCCTGGATTCCACGTACCACCACTTCTGCCTAACTGCCACGACATGTTTTCCGGAGTTCCCCTTAAACGGCACTCAACGCAGTAGTATTGATCCTGCGACTTTGTGTGTGCATCTGCCAGGGTGACATGACTCAGCGCCTGCTGCCACCTGCGGAGACGAGCGTCTGCCATTCAACTGCGCCTCGCTCTTTTGTCAACAGCGGGGTGACGCCGCAGCAGGTGTTCGCCTTTGGGGCATTTCCTTGAAACAAGATATAGAATCCACCTGGCCGGAAACGACTAGCCCGACAACACGCTCTTCTGGACACTTCCGAGTATCCAAGTGCCTCAGCGGATGAAGCGGGGTGACGACGCTGCAGGTGTTCGCCTTTGGACGTTTCCTTGGAACAAGATATGGGATCCGACTAGCCCGACAACACGCTCTTCTGGACACTTCCGAGTATCCAAGTGCCTCAGCCGAGGAAGGCGACGAAGAGGGGAACGACTTTGGAGCACCCGGACGAAGTCCCTACGATTGGTCAGAAAAGGCGGGAAGATCTCGGGAGGGTCTATTTAAAAGCGCTCGACACGCTCGTCGAGAGCGTTTTCCCTGAGCGATTCCATAAGCGATTTCCCTGAGCGATTCCTTCAGCGTTTCCCTGAGACTTCTCAGCTTTTACTCTGTTTGTCTTTGCTTGTAAATATCTTTGTAAATATGTGAATACAGTTTTTCCTTCACTTCCCCTACTCCCTGTCTCCGGCCCACGTTCCTTCCTCCGTCGGCACAGAGGTGGTGCTCCTGGACCCGATGCCTGGTGGAACACGCTACTAGCCCGGCAAAACATAACACCAGTAACGAATTCATACAGGTACCTTGGTGTCGAAATAACGAACAAATTAATATGGACTGACCACATCATCAAACTTTGCGCACGCACTTCCCGTACACTTGGCTTTATCGGGAGATCACTATCAATGTCCCCTCCATCCATTAGACAACATTCATGCGAAACAATAATTCGCGCCAAAATGAAATATGCCTCAGCGATATGGAACCCTCACCAGGTCTACTTAATACATGTGATTGAAGCTATCCAGAACCGGGCAGCTCGCTTCATAACGTCGCAGTATTCGCCTCGACACAGTGTTACTAACCTAAAATCGTCTCTCGGCTTTGAACCCTTAGCACTCCGCAGAAGAATATCAACTCTTTGTCTTTTACACAAACTATATCTTAACTACAATGCACTACGCCAAACTTTGTTACATGCTCCCTCACGCTCATCTCACCGATTAGTCAACTCCCTCAGCATTCAGTGGTCGCAGGTCTCATCCAACGCTTTCAACAAATCTTTACTTCCCATCGTCATAGAAGAATGGAACAATCTTCCTGAAATCGTTGTCATCGATTCTAATCCCACCAGATTTAGGCAGCTACTAACCGACCACTTGAACCAACTATAGCTACTTCTCGCGCTGCTCTGCCTGCAATTTTAACTGCTTGTGTCATTGCCTCTTCTTCTACCACTTTACACCATTATGCATGTTCATTGCAGCGTGTTTTGACCGAACATTTTAATGTTTAAGTTTATAATACTACTTTCTCATATATTATTTTGCATCATTTGGATTACCTGACGTTAATTTCACGTCAAACTTGTTACCCTTGTTACTTTTTTGCTGCTTTTTTATGTTCACAAACTTTTGTATTACCGCTTCACACCACTGTCTTTTCTCCCCTTATGTAATGTCGCGGACGGGAGCTTTAAGGGTGCAATAAATAATGATGATGATGGGAGCATGCGGTACGAAACTGAGTGGCAAGATGTAACAGACATGGTCAGTATGTCGCTCAATGTACGGTTGAAACGTGCAGTCATGCCGTTAGTTAGGGGGTGGTAGGCCGTTGTAGAGCGGTGTACAACGAGGCATTGGCTAAGCAGTGCTTGAACAATGTCGGAGAGGAAGACATGGCCCCGATCGCTCCCCACCTCATTAGGGGAACCGTGGCGCAGAAGGAGATGATGCAAGATGGCAGACGAACGTCTTGTGCAGACTGCACAAGCCGAACGGCACCATGTCAAATTTGTAGAGGCCATCGGGCGTAACAAAGGCCGTTTTCTTCCGGTCAGCAGCAGTCATGGGCACCTGCCAGTCGCCGGAGCGCAGGTCGAGCGAAGAAAAAAAATCCCAGAATAAAAGAGAAAAGAGCCGGTCAAGAACTTCAGGAGGTGGAAAAGGTTGTTAATTTCAAATATAAATCTTGAAGGCACAATGGAATCTTTGTTAAGAGCGCCATTGTAACAACTTGGTACCGCAAATTACATGACACTTTGCAGTCTTTCCATTCGGGGTCAGAACAATATACGTATGACTTTTGTATAATTTCCATTTAAAACTACTATTTTTTTGTCGTGGCCGGTATCTCGAACATGAATCGTTAGCCCTGAAAGATCCCTGGTCCGGAGGATATTCAACGGTAGAAGTAAAGTGGTGAAAGCGCAGGTGAGTATTTAACAAAAAGCATGCCTTGAATTACTGGAGTTCCATGACGCCCATGAGAGCATTCTGACCGGCTCTATTCTTCACTAAGCACACGAAAAAGATTTTGAACGAAGCAAGCAAGGCAAGCTGTTTTGCTATGTTCAAAGTGCCAGGATGATCTGTGGCCTCGTTTAGGCCACGGGGCCAGTGCATGTTGTACAGGCTTCTGCAAAGCTTTCTTTTTGTTTTCGTGTTCTTTGATTACCCCAGCTGGAACACGCTGTCATCACTCCGTTTGCTAAGCTGGACATGCGTGGAGTGGCCTGGAACAGTCTGATCCCGCCGATAATTTTGTGCGAAGTTTAAAGTTGTAGATGTTTTAAGCTACCTTATCTCGAAATTTGACTATTGCCTTTCGAACGAGGGTATGTGCAGTTAAACGTCACTAATTTGCGCAAGTGCTGTGAGAGACGACGTAGTAGAAAGGTCCAAGTTAATTTACACCTCCATAGGTTTGCCCATGTGCACAGTCATTCCATAGCAATACAGGCATCTTTTGGGTTTATTATTCATATAAATGATGCCGCCGCGTCCAGGATTCCATCTCGCACTCGTGGGCTCAGCATTGCTACAGCAGTTAAGGCTCCGCGGCGTGTAGCCATCCCATAAATGGGTGCTGCGAAGACCGACGGCCATTTTGGTATTTGACGACGGCCGAGCGTTCTTGTTGCTATCGCCACCGCCCAGTTGTTTTATTCCTCGTCGATACAAGATCGCCCAAATAAAAAGTTCCCTTTGAAAGTGCTCTGCTGTTTTGTTGCCCGCCCAGCTGCCTTATCTAAAACGTCCAAATATCACAAAACATTTCCCTTAATACTCCTTGAAGTTTTTAACATGTTCGAAGCACAGACGCGAGGAATTCTATGAAATACTTTCACCAATAATTAGCCCAGAAACAAGGTTCCTGCGGTCTTTCGAAAATATTCTTGAGCGCTGGTACGCAAACCTAAATACTTGGTCTTCAAGAAACTGCAGAGGAACTGGCAAAAACCAAAACTGCGCTGGTAAGTATGTGTGCTTACTAATTAATTGCATGACGAGCTTTCTATTGTTGTGCAAATACATACACACGAAATTTTCTCGCCAAAATTAGATCTCTTGATGTTTATTTCTGATGATGCATGGAAAGCATTCCAGGAGTGCTATTCCTTCCATTCTAAACATTTATTTTTGAGCTACGAGGGGTGACCTTCGTAGCGTTTTCCGAGAACGCGGAATTTGGGCCACACAATGCCACGCTGGCGTTTTCCCTGACACCTGCCAGTTATCTGGGAGTGACATTGCCGCGTCGTTTTTTCTGAGATTAGCGAGTGGAGGGCACTTTATTTGTGCCTGTGTCATGTATGTCCCAGAGCTGATCTAAACACACACAAAAGGAGACCAACAAATTCCCTCATGAAGGAATTTTGACGCTGTTTACTTCAGGTGTGGACCTTTTTCATAGCAATATAAAAAGCTGTAGTGCACGCTGTTTTGATTCACACCGCTAACAGTTTTCCAGCCACTTCAACGTGCAAAAAGAGGTAAGAATTCTTGGCTGTACGTCGCAACATGCACATTACAAAGTTCTTGATTGAGCTTTAACCTAAAACAATTACAGAACTGGAAGAAAACTGCATCTTCAATGCTTTCAAACGCGCACTGCTTGCTTTCACTGGATTCTTATGTTTGCGAAATGTAACTGTGGCTATTAAATACGTGTTAGGGGAAAAGCAGCTCTGTTTGAAAGCTGCTGTTTTGAAAGCCTTTCCTTCTACTTTAAGGTAGAAACATTACTGAGCACGTGCCGTCAGAGAAACACAGTAGCATTAAAATCTCTAGTTTTCTAGGAGAGAAGGCTGCGCCCGACGCGACATTGTGGTAAGGCAGAAGGTGGCAGGTTATAGGCACACCCACTAAGAAAGAACTTACCTCAACTCACACATTGTGACTAGAATGAGAAAGTACGAAATGCACCCAGGGACAAAACTCTAGATGTTTTTTCAGACGAAATCCAGAAAGGCAGCAAAAGGCTGAAGAGCAGTCATTAAAAAACAACGGGAATGCAACAGTAAAATAACGAAAACTCGAGGTCTTTATGATAGCTTGCGAATTTAAGGGAGAACTCTAACACTTCTTCGAAAAGGAAGGTAAATTGCTTTTTAAAACTTTAAACAGCGACAGGTTTTCGGTTGACTCGTAACACGTACGGATGGTCATACATAATGCGCAACCCGATTGCTTAAAATGTCGATGTCATAATTTGACGTAGGTGGTCGAGGAACGAAGACAACCGCATTAAAACGTGCTTTATGTTTGTAGAAATATGTGGAACGCTAAAGAAATTGAAACTTTATCTGCTGTTGCATAAATTATAAAGTCCTAAGTTATAGTTGCAGAGCTCAAAAAGGTATGTAGATACAAATTCTTAAAGGGTATCTTTCATCACTTGATTTGTGCTTAGTATATGCAAAATACATTCCAGTAGATTGCATTGCACATGACTAATTTCTTGCAGGTACCACATGGTGGATTGTGTTAGGCAAGCATAAGGAGTAAATGTAAAAAGGAAAATACAATTATTTCTTCGGCTCCCACGAATGGAAACAATTTACACTAAAATGGTGCTGGTGGATTAGGCCATTTTTATCCTCGTTTTGTTCCCGCGTCCATAAAACCCAAGACCACAAGCAATGGACACGTTATAAACCGACAACACAGCATAGGTTCCCTGTTATGATTTTAAACTTTAGTTTGAATTGATGACCCACCATTTGTTTGTTAGAAGCAAATGACAAGACTACACGTTGACACAGCCCAAAAGAACACCGATCCAAGAGGCTACACTAAACGAGTGCTTAGGTAATGCGTTGTAACAATGTGCCGGGATATGGCTATTGTTTAAAATAGCCTCCTGCCATAGGTAAGTGCATTCGCGCCATCTGATCTGGAAATGGTCTTGCGGAAGAAGCCGCAAAAACAACTTTGTTATTCTGCTCCCAGAGGCACACAATGCATTGTAGGTGGAGTTCTTTATTGCACGGGAATTGACGAAACTGTGTTGAACCCGAAGTCAAGATTTTAACCGCTTTATGCTTACATAATTGCATAATTCCCTTTTATCAGATCCGTTCTTGAATACGCTTCTGTAGTCTGGGATCCGTACACTCAATTAAATATTGCCAAACTCGAAAGCGTCCAAAAAAAAAGGCAGCTCGATTCATCTGTAGCTCGTATAGTTGGCGTACCTCAACAACTGCACTTGTGGAAAAAGCTTATTTAGAACCATTACAATTACGACGGTATTATGAACGAATGAAATACATGCATCTACTCTACAGTAGTAAGCTAGGTATAGACAGTAGCACTTATATCGAACCTGTTATACGGCGACTTACAGGGTCATCCACTCTTAGTTAAAATGCGCTAACGCATGGCCGCACTCTTCAGAGGGCCACCGCGTGCGACACAGTCGCTCATCGCAGCAAAGTGGCGCAGGAGAAGGTGTACCTGGACGTGGTGCTTCGCGTCATCTGCCACTTCGCTTCGATGCGCAGCCGTTTCGGACGCAGTGACCCTCCAAAGAGCACGGTCATGCGCTAGCGTGTTCTAACTAAGAGTGGACGACCCTGTACACGATCAAACGATTCCAAAAAATTAAAAGAATACATGTGCCGAACAGATACCTTTCAAAATTCCTTTTTTCCAAGAACCGTCCGTCAGTGTAACGCTTTGCCTTCTGAAGCTGTGGAATGTCCGACTGCCGAATCTTTCTTGTCAAAATTGAAGTGCAAAAGTTAACTCAACCTCAGCTTTTTTGGTTCCCGCTATTGATATTACTTCGTGGTTGGCATCTTGTGTTGGCTGACGGAACAGCGTGTGTCTACCGTTAGTGTTTATCTCTCAAAGTGTGCTATTGATGCCAGTGTTCTGGTGTTATGTGCCCGTCTTGCCTCTATATCTCTGAACAGCGCGAGCTTGTACAAAGCACTTTTAGTTCTTCTCTTTTCTAATTTTTCTTCTCGGTATTAGTCTGCTCAAGCAGGCAGATGACACCACTGTTGTCATTATCATGTCTTGTTGCGCTTTTTTTGCACATTCTTCACAATGTATGCTCACTCCTGCCAAAGGCCTTCTGCGAAGGCTGGCAGTACCTCTGAAATAAAAAAAGAGAAAGAATGCCTTTTAAAGCGAGAGATATCGCCAAAATCAGACACCAACAAGCTTTAATTTCTATAAGATTTATTTCGGATTTCCGTGTACAAGATTAGAGGCAATGAAAAAGTCTCAAACGCAAAATCTTCGAGAGAACAATTTGTGCTCCCACTTTGCTAACATTAGCACTTGTGAACAAATATTACTTTTCATGCAGGCTTACAAGGAAGAAAAATGGAGCTTATCAACCTCCTTCACATTTTTCTAGCCGTCATTGGTAAGCATCACCTCTTAAAAATCCCAGCGTAAGCACCGCAACTTATGAATGTGCAGCTCTCTTGCATTCGTGTTTCCATTGCTAACGTGTGCAAAGATACACGAAGAAATAATTACCAAAGATAGTCGAATTAAAAAAAGAGAGAAAAAAAACGCTCGCAGCACACATTGCACAGGCAATGTTGGGTTCATTAACGACATGCTTTACGGGTTTGCAACAGCACTTCTTACAAGATTGCTCATCCTTTACAGTTACGCTTCTTGTGGCCGTGCCGGAGGTGAATGGCGCAGATCTGCTCAATACCGTAATCAGCCTTGCAACCAGTCTTGGACGCAACAATGAACCTGAGCCCAAGCCACAAGAATGAGCCCTACTCAGATTTCTCCTGCGTATCAGCGAATGGATGGATGTAGATGCAGATAAGTGATGCTGTATCGCGATGATCTGATTCCAATCACAGAATGAAACCATCCATTCCATGAAAGTGTAGTAACGTTTTGGTGGAACCACAATAAAGCTTCTGAATATGAAAAAGAAAACTTGGGACTTATTGATCACATTCTTAAAAAAATGCGATAACATTTGGAAGTTACCCCACCCCTGATATTCCAATGTAAGTCCCACATTTTCGAAGTAGATTCGCCCCAAAAAATGAATGCGGTAGATCAGTGGCGAGTAGTGAGCAGATTAAGGTAGAAGAGTGCGTCGGGTTAGCATAATTCGATATGATAGTCAAGTAGAAGGTACGGTGCCAATGTAGTGCTCAGTTTTTCAAATTTGGTGGTGCTGATGAAGCCGTGACCAGATCGACCAATCAAGGAGTTTCGTAACGGAGAAAGCGGGTCGCTTTTTCAAGAAGACAACCCAAATAATGTCGCATTAAAACTAAGACCGGCTCCATGCACTTCTCTACATGGAACCTGCCTGGTGCAAAGCTGGACCTCTTTCGCGCCTGGTAAATAGCACCACGAAAGAATTTTCCAGTCTTCGGGTGTGAAATAGAGAGGAAGTCTGTGGCGAAGACGGTTGAGCTTTTGGAAACAGCAACACGAGATCTGAACTGTTCTCCACGGTGCAACGAAAGAGTTCAAATGGTAGGTAGTCCTTTGCTACATAAGATACTGGGCGTAGATTAAACTAGAAGTTTTTCTGCCATGAAAGAACAAAACGTTGATCTCACTAAATTCAGCCCACTGTTGAAAAACAGTCTGCAGCAGCACCATATATTTGTGCAGGTATACGAGGGATCTCTTCGGGTCACATAAGCACTCAGAGGCAGGGGACCGACCAGTTTCATCAGCGTTAAGGACCAGTGAAAATATTGTAGCACACGTTAGGATCTGAGCATGCACCCAGGATGTAAGAAGAAAAAAGAATAACAGAGGCGCGGTGTTCAAGTTAACCCAGTTTCGCTTTTCGAGTTCCGCGGAATGGGAATAATTTCTCCCATAGCACAGGCAACGTAAAACATTAGAGATACGATAGTACGCAGTAGAGAAGTGATGAGGCCCATGACCGCGAATTTCACTGCCTACGTGCACTAGCTCGTTCAAAGCCGCCCAACCATCCATACTGCCCTGAAATCTGCCCAGTAAGCCTTTCCAGCAACACTTGTGCACTCCATTCCAGAATAAACCAGTTGTTTTCCGAATCTAACATACTTTTCATTAAAACGGTGTGAAATATACAAGAATGTTCCGTGTTGAGCGGGATTGTGCGGCTTGGCGGACAGTAGGTCCGTCGTGGGGGGTGGGTGAAAAGTATTATCTGACTATTTGTAACTGGTTATCTTCTTCCAGCAATCACTTTTTCCGGAAACTGGAGTCAAGATTTCCGGTTTTAGAGCACAATACTATACAGCGGTTTCGGAGGCATTCAACACCGTAGGCGAGCTGAATTCATAAAATTTCGAAATCGACATTGAGGATCGAGATATCGAACTCGGAATTTTGAGCACAAGACGAGCCAACTGCGCCAGAAGTAGTAAAGTCGCGCTTCACGCCAAGGGGATGCATTTGAAGGCCAAAGAAAGGAAGCAGGGCACCGGACTGTCTGTCATCTTTCCCCTCCCATGTCCAGCATCTTACGTTTCAATATTGCAATATTTGTAAGGTACTGTTATGGAAACGTTGAAAATAACGGGCTATTCTTTTGATTTGTAGTAAAATTTTTCTTTTAAAGTTTCACCAACAAAAAAATGACAGCCTGCCGGGGGAAGATGTGAAAGTGTATTGATTGTTGCAGTGAAATCTTATGATATATGAAAATATTTCGTTCATTAACTATTTCACATTGAAAAAAAGTCGGTAGCGACACGACTGCTTACTTGTAGGAAGGCGGAAGCATTACTGTCCCTGTGTGCGTAACGTTTGTATTGCATTAAAGTTCTTTTCTAAGAGTTGGTAATTGCATATTTGTCGCGGATCAGAGTGCAAACATTCGGACCCTCTCGCTGCACGGCGACACACACATGCGCTCATATGACACCACCCGAGACGCGGTGCGACAAACGGTTGCGTCACAATTTTGGTACGAACGCCGGGAACACTGGCGCCACATGGAGGTTGGTTAGGGGAGAGTTATATAGAGGAACGACATGTATAGGGTCGTCTGAAGTGGCGCTTCTTGGCTTACTGTGCGCGTAATACGACCTCTTGATGACGCCACCCTATTTTTCTTGCCATCGCTGGAATATTCAGCGCCGTCTGCGATGCACACGCATACACACACACACGCCACCGGCTTATCTCGTAATGCGACTAGTAATGCTCTTGCATTAAAATGCGCTTGTCCATAATTTCCGGGGTATGGTATCGCGGGAGGCAAGTTGTCAGCCTCAGCAGGGAGGCGATGCTCGTAAAGCGCAGCCAGAACGCAAAAGAAACGCAGCTGGCTTTTGGCAATAAATTGCGGACTGATGCCATGCTGAGCGTGGCATCGCAAAAGGGGAAAATGAATCGACGCGGCCGACTAGGCGCAGCGACAAGCGAGACTTTCAGCGTCATTAAATTTTCTACCAGGAACGTCGCGGAATCCCCGTGTAGCATGCGTTTCCATGACTACGCCGTGTCAAGTGCCCGAACCGGGAATACATAAGGAACGCTACGAATTAGGGGGACATCTTCGGCCATCTAGAATGTAGGCGTATTTTTTTCGAGACCGGGGGGCCCCGAGGTGCTTGAAGTGGGATTACACCTCCTACGGCGCATGTCGCGCGTCTGTTTGGCTGTCGGGTAGATTTGTGCACATAATTGCACGTTTCATAATCATCCCTAAAAAACTGTCCCTAAAAAACTTACAGGCTTTTCCCGCACCGCACGAGCGGAATCAAGAAATACAAAACCAAGATAAAAAGGGAAGTTTTCGAGGCACTGATCATTCAGCAGAGGGGCCACAGTTGTGTCAGCAAGCCATCGGTTCATATGATCGAGAAAGAAATCACTTATCTCTCCTGTTGGCTCAATAATAAGATATGGTTTGGTTTATTGGGATGTGACATCCCAAAGCAACTGAGGCTATGAGGGACGCGTAGTGAAGGGCTAGGGAAATTTCGACCACCTGGGGTTTTTTAACGTGCACTGACATCGCACAGTACATGGGCCTCTAGAATTTCGCCTTCATCGAAGTTCGGCCGTCGCGGCCGGGATCGAACCCGCGTCTTTCGGGGCAGCAGCCGAGCGCCGTAACCATTGAGCCACCGCGGCGGGCGATAACAATATATCTCTTGCCTAGAGTTGTCTGGCATGTTGTGTGTTTTGTTTTGCTTGTTATGTTTCTTTTTTCTGGGTATATATTTCACTCATGGCGGATTAAACTTGAGTTGCTAGTCAGCGCGCTGTGTGTCGTTTTCTTCCTCTGTGCCGTGTATAGCGCTGGTTCACCTTTCTTTGGAGTGAGCAAAGAGCTCGAATTTCTTCACTGCTCAGGGGGCTTTGCTGACCGCCATGTCAAGCTGCTTTCCTCGGCCTTGCTCGGAGGGGCACTCAGTGTCCGAAACTATTGTGGCTGTTAGATGCGCCACATTGCTCGGCCTCTCTTCATCTGCCTCAGCGATGCCTTTTCGTCTCCGTGTGTAGCTGCACAAAGGTGCAATGGGCTTTCTACCTGTTGTTTCATCCGAGTGCATTGTATAGCCAGGGAGCCACTGCTACTGACACCAAGCATTTTTCAGCAGAAAACGAAGAGATGAAAGATTATGGACACGCCGATGTCTAACACGTAACGCGGCAAACTGCCAGTAACACAGTGCTAGAGAGTGCAGAGATGGCCAGAGTAGAGTATGCGCGTGTATGTGCCTTGTTATGATGCGTTGTTGGCTATATTGTTGCGTCCTCCTAGTTACTCCGTAAAGTGTTCTTGCGCGTACATAATTTCTTTATTAAAGTAAAAAGCAAAGCTATGGTGGCCGAGTGATGCGGAGAATCTAAGAGGCCCTGTTTGCGCCAGTTCTGGTTCTAATCCCGCTCGCAGCAGTGGTATGGTAACTTTTTCTGGTAGATACCCTTTGGATGGAAAATTCTGAGAATGTTTAAAAATGGTTGGGCTTTAGGTGCGGCTTTAAGTCTGGCTTCTAATTCCGCTGAGATTGGCGAGATTGCTAGGTACTTCATGCAAGAACGCTTGAGATCTACGATACAAAATAGAGGATTCTGGCCCGCTGTAGTGTTTATGTTAACGGAGACAAATGAATGATCTCTCGAGAACAAAGCAATGTCAGCTGCTGATTCGTGCTATTTGGTTTATGACGGCCTGCTAGTCACGTCAGCGCACTTGCTGTAGGCAACCCCCGTTTGACAAATTCAATAACTTTCCCGAAAAACGTGCCAGTACTTGCTCTAGGATAATAAAACACGGCCTGCAAATTTTCCTTCAAGGTCCGAAGCACTGTAGCGCAGCGGCACGAGGTCTGCTATGAGATGTCTTGAAGAACAAGAACAGAAACGTTTTTTCTGCCTTGTTTTGGCAAACCTTCTGAGCGCTGATTTATGATCCTAAACAGTCAGACATCAGTGAACTAAAGGATAGTTTGAGTAAACAAAATGCATGAACATGAGCGTTTAAGAAATGTCTGAGCGTCTTTCAATCACTGTTGCCTTACGTTCTCTCGAAAGTTTTTGTAACGAAGAAATTTTTTATATTGACTTTGAATGCTGCATGACGAGCATTTTGGGGTTGTTTTTTTACCATCGAAACTTCTCAGTTCTGAGCTGTCAGAAGTGACATCCACAGAATTTTTTCGTACACAAGGAATGTTGACACAACATGTCAGGCTGACGTTATTCTTGTTACCTGCCACCCATAGTCGCGAGTGGCATGCACGCGTTGTTTTCTCTTTCAAACACCTGGCTCAGAACATGCTTTTTTTTTCGCTGTGAAAGGCCTATCTGAAATAACTGGCCAGAGGCAAAAATGTAGACGAAACCGTGGTAGTCGCGTATGAAAACATTTTTAACTAGTTCATCGGGCACTTCGATATTCCCTGCCGCTGTAAAAAGCTAAATGGCCCGCCATATCGAGCCAGCCCGCTCTTTAAGGCAACAGTGACTTCAAGTCCAGCTTTCTTGGACATAAATTGGAACTTTGGAATAGTGTAAGGCCCTCTATGTTGGTGAAATAGTGAAGGTAATGGTTCTTATTCTTTCATATTCTTTCGATGCGTAGCGAAATATTTGTGTTAAAAGATTTTCCATCACTTGCGTCGAGTAGTTAACAACGCCATTGGAAACCGAAATAGCAAAAAGGAAATAGAAAGAGGGGCCAGGCTGCCGACCGGAAGTGGGTGAGAAAATAAACGCGGGTTAATGACATCCTAGTCGAAATGAAGAGGAAAAAATGGGCAGGGCATATAATGCGAAGGCAAGATCAGCGCTGGTCCTTCAGGGTAACGGAGTGGATTCCAAGAGAAGGCAAGCGTAGCAGGGGTCGGCAGAAAGTTAGGTGGGCCGATGAGATTAAGAAGTTTGCGGGGATACAGTGGCCGCAACAGACGAAAAACATGGTTAATTGGAGAGACATGGGAGAGGCGTCTGCCCTGCAGTTGGCGTAGTCAGGGTGATGATAATGATGATTAGCATCCCGCAGTAAAAGTTCTCCATCATTTTCGTTTTTATTACTTATATTGCGATCATGCTCACGGAGGCGGCCATTCAGAACTTGTGAAACATTGCAACGCATGTGTAAAATGGAAGCCGTTACTAGACAAGTGTTCTTTAGTTGGGACAAGTAAGGACAAGCCCACTCGTGAAATTATTGAAGGAGAAAAAATAGCCAGATTAGAAAGTGCCTGTGTAAGCACTCCTTCTGTCAGACACTCAAAAAAAGAAATTGCTTACCTACGCTCGCAGTGAATTTGCGCATGCTTTGGGGATGACGCGGCAAAAATGCATGTATAAATTCTTGTGCTTTTGCTTCTAATAAAGTTGTTGGAAGGTAGCGCTGTGTGTGTCTACTCGTTCTTGGTCCCTTGTCCTGTTCGCGCTATTGCTGCGAAGTATGAACCAACAAGCCCGAATTTCAACGTTGTTCAGTTGAATCCTTTTCGCTTGCTTCCACGCTTCCTCCCCATAGGTGAATACATTGAATGAGATTTTAAACTTCAAGATAGAGCAATTAGGGCAATTTCCCGATCAGGGAAATAAGACGTACTTCAACAATGAACGTATAATTTATATTTGCGATTAATGCACTTGAAGTTGGCTTCGTGAACATCCAGACAATCTTTACGAGCGTACTGAAAGATGAGCACTCTATTCAGGCAAAAATCGGCACTAATTTGCTCCGAGGCTGAATGCAGTCTGCGGAAGTCTACCGCAGGGCTCTATCTAATGTTTCCTGCCTTTAATGCAACTTTATCTGTTTCCGTGTCACAGTTGCTGCTCTTACACTCAGCCGTATTGAATGGACGAGTGATTTGGTCCGATTCGTACCGCCCAGGACGTGGGTTTGAATGTGCTGAAAATGTGTTCAAGTGAAAATGAATGGAGCTACTTTCATTGTCAAAGTATTTTATGAAATAGCTGTTCATGCCAGCCGGACAGAGCGCTATTCTTAGTTCCGGAATACGCTTTATACCAGTCCTGTCTTTTCATTTCATAACTTTATTTATTGTCTTGTAGTGGGCGCCTGCGAAAACACCAAAACGCGCTGCCTGTGTCTCTCCAGAACTCTCGTCATGTTCTCAGTTGGCTAGGAAGCATTAAAAGTATTCAAATTGTACACTGAGATTGCCCTAGAGAGTATGGAAATAAGATAGAGTTCAGAACAAGGAAGAAACTATTCACTTTAATCACTCCAGAACATTATATAGTCGCGTCGTGCCCTACTTGCAGAGTGCTCCAAAATAAGGCTTAGTAAGATATGGGTGCAGGCTAGTTGGTAATCAATGGTAAACGTAACACTCCACAAACACAAGGACGTAAGGATGACAACAGCTTGTCCGTCGACTTTGTTACATCCCTGTGTTTTCCGCGCTTTACGCTTACCAGATAAAATAATTTTGACTCAGTTATCCGAGGTGAAAAATTCCTAACCTTAGCCCAACAAAAGACTAACAATAATTCTAATAGCTAAATGCTCGTCTTAACCTGGGACGCTTAACGGACCGAGCTGTATAGTTCTGAAAAATTGTGCTGTGCAGACTATTTCACCTGTGCAACCGCTTTCTCGTTCAACTAGTGTCAGCTGGGAAATTGTTTCCCTGCTTTGCCAACTACAGTTTTATCCAGGTGTACTGGCTATAATGAAAATTATACCACGTAAATATGAAGCTAATATAATTGCTCACTCAAGCGTTAGGGTGCGTCAAATTAATATTGTCGAGTTTTGCCCCACTCTCCCTTACGTTTGTTCCTGACAAATTAACGTGCAGTGAATTTTCTTGAACACACAATTGTACAAAAAAAAAAACGCAGAACAACATAAATGATTTTCTTTTTTTCATGAAGGAAAAATGTCTTTGTACTGACAACGTGTAATGTCAACATCGTAATGTTTTAAAAAACACCGCCGCAACTGCCGTATTTTCTTGACTATAGTCCGCTGACTATAAAGGTTCAAATGTAAAAATAGTGTTGTGTGGACTATCTATGGGTGTGGACTATATAAGGTTTACATTTTTAAGATTGTTTGGTAAAGCAGAAAAGCAGAAAATGCTTAGCGTCTGTGAAAATTAATCCCCTCCCCCCAAAAAAAAAGAAATAACAGTGAAATTACTTCTCATCAGTAATCAGTTTCGATAAGGATGCGAATTCTGTTCGTCATAGCTGCTTTTCGATGAGAGCGGTACTGATACCGAACATTAGTGACCACTTGCCCATTTTTATTTTTTGTAATCCTCAAGTTTCAAAACAATATGAGCCTACTCCTCAGGTCATACTCTGCAGACTTATTAATGAAAAAGAATGTAAGATTTCCAACACCTAACAGATAGTGCACACTGGACACCTATCTTTCATGTAGCCAACCCTGTTACAGCATATGACGTATTTGAAGACATTATCAAGGACCTGTACAATATGGCATTTCCTCCTTTAGAACGTAGGAAAAATAAAAAATGCAGAAAACCTAGGATTGACACCACTCTTTCGAAAATAATAAAACACTGCGATAAGCTTTTTGCAGCCTTCATTGGAAATAAACAACTAGAATGTCTCGCTGCGAATAAAAAAGTTTGATATTGCTACCTGACCGCAAGCCGATTAAGATAGGACCCGTGACATATGGCGGTGCAATGATTTAATGGTGGCGGGCCTAGCTCGAGCGCTCCGTGCCGCGCCACTGCCCACTATGTCGTCTTCTAGTCCGTGACAAAAATTAGGTTATAATATGAAAAAGGCGCGAACACATATTATGAACAGAAGTTTGCCGATGATTTTAACAAACAACGAAAAGTAAGGCAAACTGCAAATGCGCTAATGTCAAAAAGCTGTACAGGAGGCTTTTGTGAACTGATAGTTGACGGCACATCATGCTCGGCCGAAGTGCTTGCAAGCAGATTTAACGACAACTATTTAGAATCTGGGGCCTCAGGTTTATTTATTTATTTATTTACACCCAGGGCCCAAGGGCATTAAAGAGGGGAGTGGGGGTTAAAAAAAAAGTAAAACACAGTACAGCAAAAAGATAACACAAAACTAAATGGTCATTATACAATAAATGTTACCCGCTGCGCAACAAGATATAAAATATAAATTAAAAATCAGCAGCAACACAGCCAAGCAATAGTTGTCAAAAACCAAAAGCACCGAAAAACGATAGCAAAAGTAGGTTGTTTCTCGCTCAGTGGTTATGACCGTAGAATGTGCACAGCATCGAATGTCACAAATTTGCTCTGTTGGTTCTGAAATCAGAAGCCTACTACTGAATCTGAAGGCAAGTAGTGAGTGCGGGGCGGACAGAATCAAATCGGAGCCCGTAAAGTCAGTTTCCTATGTAATCAGTCAGTCGCTCACTCATATATGCGGTTTAATTCTAAGCACCGTTATAGTTCCCGCCAAACTAAAAATCGCAAATCATCTGTCATTCACAAAGGAAGGGATCGAAATGATTTAGGTAATTACAGGGCCATTTATGTTTATTGATTTCTTTTAAGGTCATACAACAAGTTGTCCGTGCATAGTTGTGAAATTTCGGCCAGAAAAGTCCCATTATAAAGGCCCAGCAGCATGATTTCCCAAAACAAAAAAGTGTGGAAATGGTGCTTTTAAGTCTAAAAAATAAAATAATTTAGATTTTCGAAGAGGAGTCGTATAGACTAAGAGAGTTTCTCGATTTTAAGAAGGCATTTGATGCTAATAAACATTACATTATGTTGCAAAAATCTCATTATGGAGTGAAAGGAATGACGAACTAATCAAGAGTTAATTAAAAAATAGGCTTCAGTATGCCTGTATCAACGAGGCTTAGTCTAGCATACGCCATTAAGATATGGCGTGCCACAGGGATCCATACTTGGTCCGATGTTGTTTCACATCTACATAAATGACACCGTAGATGTACCTCATACGCCAGACATGACTCTATGCGCTGAGGACACGAATGTATTTTTTTATGCAAAAGGTTTCGATGTCCTCGGATTTAAAGCGCACATATGGCTAAGAGATTTTTCTCGATGGATTCGGAAGAGAGAACTTGAATTAAATACAAATAAAACTAAGTATACAGTTTTTCGCCCTCGAAGCAAATTTATCGAAACAGCGAACATAATTAAATTCCAAGATGACACACTTGAACGAGTAACGTACATCTCATAAATTCCTTAGAGCTTTCTTCAATGACAACCTAAATTGGTCTATCCACGTTCATAACCTCCGATCAGAGATCTGGCGAGCTATAAGAATCAATTACAAAAATAAGGAAACTTTTCCCGCCCTGGTTAAAATAGCAGCTCTACTGCACAATGGGCTATTCTAGAATACATTATTCTCTTCTTGTGTGGGGAACAACAACATAAACAAATATAGAAAATGTACACATCCTACAAACGAAAGCTGTGCGCCCTTTTGAGAACGTACAATATCTGTTCCACTCTGCTCCACTTTTCAACAAGCATAGAGTGCTAACTGTTTCAATGTTGTGAAAAATAGATTAGCGGTAACCGAGTTTAAACAAATTCAGTCTGATTCTGCTGCCTTTTACCGCACACGTTTACAATGAACATAATTGCAATATGCGATACCAAACTTGCACAAAAGAAAATTAACCCCCTTTGTCAAAAGTGACCGAGCAGCAGGTTTTTGCTTCTCAACCGTATCACGGAGCCTTTATGGCACCCCTCAGGTCCGAAAGGTGTCAGAACTTGAGGACAAGGGCTCACCTCACTCCATACATATTCATAGCTCAAGGGCTGCCATATGAGTGCTTCGCTACGCGGCTGCGAAACAAACCACCTGTGCCCGGTTACTTTTGACAAAGGTGGTACCTAACACTGATGGCGCACAGAAACTGACATATCAAATCTCTGACTTTCTAAACAATCACCTTGCTGTATTCACCATGCTGAAAGAAAGTGTTTCACTTTAGCATTCTAGAAAGAATGTGGTGCCAAAGGGGGGGGGGCGGAGGGGGGTGACACTTGTCAGGCATGTTTGTGCCTTTCTGCGAGCCCCCTAGAGAAGTGCGTCGAGTTTCTCCAAATAAAGTGTTCATTTGATCTCACCTCCCGAGGACGTCCTTTAAGATCCCTCACAGGAAACCTGGAAACTGCTACGGAGCACTGAAGACCAGGACACGCAAGTCAAGGTAATCGAGTGGGCCGGTCGAGCCAGAAGCCTCCACGGCATCTGAGCAACAGCCAGCAGTCCCCAAACCCTCTCCTCTGCAACAAAGTATTTTCTACTCCACTACTCACAGCACGACTGAGGTGTCGTCCACTGCTGGCCTTTTTCGTCGGCTTCTACAGCGCATCTGACACACTACCGGTCTGCACACTTGTTGGAGGTGCTGGCCTTCTTCCTCGGTTTCACTTGAACGGGCTTCAGACACACTCTCTCTGAAACCCCGGGAGGGCAGCTAGAAGCGCTTTAGCAATAATACAATAAATATGGCCGCGGCTGCACCGCGCTTCGATTTCGAACCCACGGCGGAGCAGACAGATCAGCTTCACACGATAGCACAATCCTATGGGGACACCAGGGGGAGCCGAGCGGAGCGGAGCGGACGCGCTTCACATGGGCGCTGTGAACTTTCGCCTTTATTTTCCCAATTACCCTTCATAGCGCCCTAAATTCATACCTCAGGCTTTCGTGAACACCCAAGGGACCTTTACGAGGACTCCTTTGTCCGTGAGTATGCTGTATTTTGCACAAGCACCTTACGAAGATCTCCGAAGCGGAGTCGCCGCACTAAGCCTAACCCCTCTTGGCGGCGCACGGCGGAGCGCGTTCCACGTCAACGCCGCCTAGGCGCGCGGCGGAGCCGCGTTTCACGTCAACGCTTCATACGGCCGACGCCGCTGCCTTCCCATCCAGCCACAGCGGGTCGTGCTCGCTGTCCACGGCAACGGAGGGAGTCCACGAACTTGCCGACATGGATACCCAGGACGCCATGCCCGGAATTTCTACCACCGACACAACGGAGGGGCGCCTACCGCACGGGACGCAACGAGACAAGACTGAATAATAATAATAATAATAATAATAATAATAATAATAATAATAATAATAATAATAATAATAATAATAAATACTTTATTCACAACAAAGAAACAATACAAGACGCGGACGCGCCAAAGCCTCAATTGGGCTTGTAGGGCGCCGTCCGGCAGCAGCAACAACCTCTGTTACCAAATCAATTCTTTGTTTTGTGTACATTAAAACATATGCACTAGAGCTGTTCAAGCTCGGCAATAGCATCACGTAACTGTCTGCGAGTGTTCAAGTTGAAAACATTATCAGGCATTTCATTGAATATACATGGGATATAATATGACCTCATAGACATACCAAAATGAGTTCGCACTGCAGGGACAATATATCGAGAAACTTTTCTTAATGGGATTGGTTTAACGTTGTGGAACCGAAATTCAGAGTTCCAGAAATATCTGAGCACAGTGATTTGTTTGAACACAATGTCAAAGGAAGGCAGACCTGAAGAAAGGAATACACTTTGCTGTTTATGGGGTATTGAATAGATGACACTCTTAGCCATATTCTTGAGAATACGGTTTATCCGCCTACCCGAAGGCGACACCATGGTTCAGGATGATTGACGCACGCAAAAAACGATTCAAACCTGTAACGGAGGCAGAAGCACACACACCTGCCGAAAGATCACGACCCGCACGCCCCATCAAATTACCGAGGCTGCCGCATGATGACTACAAGGTGGTAATACGTCTGCGTGGAGGGGTGACGCTGCATAACAACTCCGGTAGGTCACTTCTTGCTGCTTTGCAATTCAAGCTCAGCCGCCAATTGACCCACGAGGCCAGAGTCAGGATCAAGCCAGAGCAAAACATCGCTATTCTGAGCTCCCCAGATCCTGACCTCACTGAACAGATATGCCACATCCAAGCAATCAATCTAGGAGGAAAGGAATATTCAATGAGCGCTTATGCAGCCTCACCAGATAACTCATGTGAAGGCATCATTACCGGCGCCTTACCGATACCTTCAGAAGAGGAATTACTAAACTGCACGGAAACATATCCCCAACAAATCAACATCATTCAAGCGAGGCCTTTCAGCACCAAGGGGGCATGTCTATATACCTTTGAAGGCAAAGCAGTGCCACGGTTTGTCTACCTCAGCGGCATCGAATACACGTGCAAACCATTCCGACCAGTGAAGCAGGTTTGCGGATGCTGCCTCAAAATAGGGCACCGTGCTGACATTTGTCCCACTCCGCAGGAAAAAAGATGCTACAATTGCGGAGTACGCAATCCTACACTAGGACATGTCGATTGCAAAAAGTACTGCATCGTCTGCGACACATCGGACCACTCCACCATTGACACGAACTGCCCGGCAAGACAGAAGAACTACACCACAAGAGGGAAAAAGACAAGCAAAGCTGATGAAGCCGTAATCCGACGTCATCATTATAAAGACATTGCTGCACAGAGCCAAATGCAGAAGAACCAAAAGCCTGAGCAGAAGCAAAACAATGCGCAGAAGAACAAGACTGAGCAGGAGCACAAGACTGAGGATCGACCCAGGAATGAGCATCGGCCCAAATTGAACCAAACCCAAGCCGACCGGCCGGGAGAACTTCAAGGATATAGCAACAGCACGACACTTCCCATGAAAGGGATTCAGAAAAACGGTCCAAGCAAGGCACTCGCCATCCATCCAAAGAAAGCTTGGAACCAAAGCACAGAACAATGGCCACCCCTCCCACCACTGAGGAAGGAAAACCCAGTGGCCACCACGGCTGCCCAGACACCTTTGGAGCAGGCCATGGAGACCGAGACATCAGAACCGTCGGACAACCAAGATAGCAAAGACCACACGGAAAAGCGCAGTGTGGACACCGTGAACGCCGGATATAAAACTTTACAACGTGATTTCGCACAACTTCAATCCCTTCGGGTGTCCAGTGGTACCGAGACAGACGCCACCGAGCCACGGGCCTGTACCTCGAAAGCCAGTGATTGCGCATCCCACATCCAGGAGACCCAGGAGACGCAGTCACTCCGGAACGCTGCACTCGAGAAAGAAGCCGGCTCTGCTAAAAGCGTCACGTGAGTTGTCCGTCCAAGCAGCCTCCACTCCTACCTCTTTTCGAAACCCTGACTCCCCTATTACACCTCAAGAGGCGGTCAAACAGTACATACGTTCCGCTGAATTTCGCTCAGAAATCACTACCATAATAAATACTATAGTTGCTGAACAACTCGGAGCGATGCAGCAACAGCTCATACTAGCCCAGACACAGTCGATACAGTCCATGGCTGACAGGATAGAAGCTACGATTAACACACGCTTGGAAAAACATGAAGCCGGCATCAACAATCTTTTCGAACTTGTACCGCATCAGGAATTGCCTCGCAAGCAGCGCGCAGTTGAACCCGCTGCCTGTCCTCATCCACTCTCTACAGACCAGCAACATGGCGCAGAACAATAACACGCGAAAACGTCGGCGGCGACACCAGTGCAATACACCAGCAGAAACAATTATATGGCAATGGAACTGTCGCAGCATACGCCGAAAACAAGCACAACTAGCCGCATATATAGCAAACTCCTCTAATCCCCCCCATGTCATCGCTCTGCAAGAGACGGAAACAAATACCATTCATATCCGCGGCTATCACACGGCAGCCCTTACACCACGTACGGCAATCCTGACACTCGCATCCATGCCGGTACTAGACCGCACACCGACAAACGCCCGACAACAAGGGCACTCAATATACCGCGATAGAGCTCAGCTCACCAGAACACACATATGGCCTCACTATTATTAACATATACAGCAATCCTAAAGATAAAGGCAGAGTTATTCCGGGTATCCTGGGCTCCTTCCGTTCCTCAAACCTTCTTGTGGTGGGTGATTTTAATGGACGGCACACGCACTGGGGACACAACTCGGATACCCCGAAAGGTAACCTGATTTCTACCGCAATGGCTGATTACAACCTTAGCCTCATCACAAACCCCACCGTACCCACTCGCATTGGCACAAGCGTCACCCGCGACACCACACCCGATCTCGCATGGGCCACACCGAACATAATCGTTAAATCTCACACGGTGCTCCAGGATATCCTTGGAAGTGACCACTTTCGAGTATCCACTATTATATCTTATGATTCCAAGATTTTCAACCCTCGTTCGCAGCTTCTCACTGACTGGGATAAATTGCGCTCATATTTGGCAACTGATTCTACAGAACCCCGTACTGTCACTGACTGGACAGACCGTCTGGTGAAGGCCATCCAGGCGAACAGCAAAAGCATTCAAAATACCCCTAAGGCACCGCAGGTTGATCCGCATCTGGCTCATCTATGGGAGGCCCGACAGGGACTTCTCAAGCGCTGGCGTCACCAGCGACACAATCGTAAATTGAGACTCCGCATAGCCGCTCTCACTCGCGAGGCAGAAGAATACGCGAACAAGCTAACCCGCGCCAACTGGGCAACCTTTTGTAACGACCTCAAGGGTGCATTAAGCACTAAACGCACGTGGTCCCTCCTACGCGCTCTCTTGGATCCAAACACCACTAAATCTCAGACAGAAGTAAACACACAACGTCTGATACAAGTAGAGCTACAAAAGGGCACCGACGTAATTGGCCACCTACGGCACACTTATATACCCACATCTCTTCAGTCGGCAGATCCACCCAATCTACCTCCACCTAACCCAGAACTTGATGCCGACATCACCTTAAACGAAGTCCGCCGAGCACTCTTTAGTATTCGCCGCTGTACGGTGCCGGGGCCGGATGGCATAACGTACAAGGCACTACTCAATCTGAACGATGTCTCCCTCCAGGAACTCACGGAGCTCTTTAATAACCATTGGCAAGCTGGGACGCTCCGATCAGCCTGGACCCATGCCAGCATGCGATTTATACCCAAACCGGGCAAAGCCCTCACTCTTAAAAATTTGCGCCCCATCTCCTTAACGAGCTGTGTCGGCAGGCTCTTCGAGCATGTCATTCTCAATCGCCTGCAACCGTTCCTAGAAACAACAGGCTTTCTCTCAAACGTTCAATTCGGCTTCCACCCAATCATCTCGGCGCAAGACGTACTTCTCGCGCTTAAAGTGTCCCTCTTTTGCACTGAGCGCCGTACAGCCTCTACGCGAGCCATACTGGCCCTGGCTATCCATAAGGCTTTCGACACAATAAGCCATGACCATAATATCCTCACGACATTAGCCACCACGGGGTGTGGCACCCGCATATGGCAATATATTCGGGCCTTCCTTCAGGGGCGCATGGCAGACCTCCACCTTGGGGATATTGCCTCCCAGCCTTTCCCCTGCCTAACAGGGGAACCCCACAGGGGGCGGTTCTATCACCTTTACTCTTTAACATTTCTCTAGCGCCACTGGCAAAGGCCCTTGCTGCTGTCCCAGGGCTCCACACAGCCATATGCGCAGATGATATAACCCTCTGGACAACGGGAGGATCCCTTGGAACAGCCCAGGATATCCTGCAATCTGCCATAGACATCACCACCACTCATTTAGCAAACACAGGCCTCCGTTGCTCTCCAAATAAATCGGAACTCTTGCAGCTGGAACCCCTCCCCAGTGACCCCCCGATTGAACTGCACATGTACGGGAATCCAGTGCCCATTGTGCCACAGGTGAAGATTCTCGGCCTTCTAATTAACAACACACTCGATGCAACCGCCACCCTTCAGCTCTTGCAGAGACAGACCAAACAGGTCGCTGCACTTATCAGGCGGGTGGCAGCACGCAATCATGGGCTCTCTGAACGCGAGGCCCTCAATATGACAAATGCACTAATCATTAGCCGCATTACATACCACCTTCCATACCACATACTCACTCAGCGGCAAAGACAACAGGCAGACATCCTAATACGCACGGCTGTCACCTCTGCCTTACGTCTTCCACGGACGGTTGGCACGAAACGTCTCCTGGCCACTGGTACCCACAATACAGTGATCGAATTAATAGAGGCTCAACGCACCAACCAATTAGTCCGCCTGAGTCGTACGGAAACAGGACAATGCCTACTGCGACATCTACGTCTCAATCCACCAATTCCCACCCCAACAAGTCCTACACCTTACATGATTTCTCTGCTCTCGCAGGATCACATATATCAGAAGCCCCTACCGTGCAATATGAGTGCTAGTCTCCATCACGGTAGGCGGCAGGCACGAGCGAGCTATTACACCAAAACATACAGCAACCGCTCCGATATCCTTTATGTCGACGCGGCACAAAATTCTAAACCAGGATATTTCACGGCAGTCGCAGCCTATGAAGACGGCACAGTGGGGGCCGCCGCCACTATCCGAACTAATTCGCCTGTAGAGGCGGAAGGAGCCGCCATCGCACTTGCTCTGGCCCACTCCATCATTGACAAAAACATAACCGAAATTAACACAGATTCACAGGCCGCGTACCGCCACTACCTAAAGGGCGTGGCGACTCCGTCAACACACCGTATTCTTACCACGGCCACCTCTCTCGACCGAACGGTTACTCTGTCGTGAGTCCCTGGGCATGCCTCGATCCCCGGTAATGAGCGCGTTCATGCGCTGGCCCGAGAACTCTCCTTCCGGACCCCGGAGGATCAGGCACCCAACCCTGCGCAAGAAGCCCCATCGGTCCTCTCTAAATATCACCAAATCACCACATTTTACAAATTCAGCCGCATGACACTGCCACCACCCCACAGTACCTTGTCGCCCTTATCCAGCGCCACATGGCGGCAATTACAGACAGGCTGCTTTATTTCACCCCACCGTCTCTCATGCTTTCACCCCACCTTTCCTCCTGATTGTAACACCTGTGGCGTGCCCAAATCCACACTTTTCCACTACCTTTGGGAATGTCCTTCCCCTAAGGCAGTACCCCCCATCCCCAATCCCAATCATTCTTCCTGGGAGGCTGCTTTACGGACCGCTCAGCCCACCGGCCAGAAGTGGATAGTGGATCGGGCTTTACGTGAAGCACAAGCCCGTGGACTCCTGGACCAGTAGGGGACCACCCTGGAAGATTTTTTTTTGTGTGTGTAACAAAGTTGTTTCCATCCATCCATCCAATCCTATGGCCGCAACCTGCCATGCAACGTGTTTAACTGCCACACTCTCGCGCTGTGCATTGAATGTCGTTTTCATAAACTTCCGTTAGTGCGGAACTGATCCAGTCCACACTCTCTTCTTTCACTCCCACCTTCCTCCCTTCCCGTTGCGGTGCGGTTCAGGTGTCCACCGAGATATGCGAGAGAGATACTGTGCCATTTCCTTTCCTCAAAAACCAATTTACCAAATTTACCACACTGCTATCGCATTCCCCTCGTAAGGTGCATTAACCTGTCCCAGAATTTTAAAGGCCACTACCACTGTCTCCGCCCTCACATTTCTTTCCACTTTAAATACATAGTTTTCACCACCACCACCAGCAAGGATAGAAAGAGAAAACAAAGACGTGAAGAATAGCGGGCTCACGCAACGAGCGTTCGAAGCTTTATGCCCTGAAACCAGTGTGCGATTATATTCACGATTATATAATTTCGTCTGGTAGATTCCTCTGCTAGAATGTGAATTCACTACGTTTCCTTTTCTGTGCCTATGTGCCATAAAACCCATCACAACACAACACTTTTCTGTATTTTTTGTTTTGTACAAATTCTAGCTCTACGTCCCAAAATTATCAACGACCCGCCGCGGTGGCTCAGCGGTAAGGCGTTCGTCTACCGAGCCGGAGTACCCGGGTTCGAACCCGACCGCGGCGGCCGCGTTTCGATGGAAGCTAAACGCAAGAGGCGCCCGTGTGCTGTGCGATGTCAGTGCAAGTTAAAGATCCCCAGGTGGTCGAAATTATTCCGGCGACCTCCACTACGGCACCTCTTTCTCTCTTTCTTCTTTTATTGCGAAAGCAATACCACTCGCACTTTCAAGCCTTCGCGTGACTTGGCCGCAGTTACGTTTGACCTTTAGCGGAGTGAATATGGGCGACCAACTCGCTCCTTCAGATAGCCCGGCTGCAGTTACGCCACGCCGCGCACCTGTGTCGCTACCGCCGCTGTGGCGTCATACCAGCTGTAGATTATGGGCAACGATTCCTTGTGCGCCGAGCCACGATGGCAGCAGTCAAGTGCGGCATCCTGGACCAAGGATCGACCACGGCGCCCAGTGACCCGTAAGGGTCAAGAACACCAATTTATTGACAATAAAGTTTTAAGCATGAAATGCTTTTAGCTCCCGTTGTCGGCAGTGTGGTGACGTCACGCCGAGACCGAGAGCCATGATCCGGGCACTGAAATCCACTCATCCGGGCACTGAAATCCACTCATCCGGGCACTGAATTCCAGTGATCCGGGCACTGAAATCCACTCATCCGGGCTCTGAAACGACAACATCCGGGCACCGTACGAGACTTAACGAGATTTAACGAGACTCTCTAAGCCCTCCTACGCGACCGGCATGCAAGCGCCGGTTGGTCTCCAAATGAGACAAAAAATAACTGCTGCCAGTGCCTTCTCAATGTTTTTCAAGATATCAGTGGAGCTGTGGGTTTGATAATGCACGGAATTATAATTTCCGATTTCTAATAACGCGTGCAAGAAGCACATAAATGCCACGTTACACTTCGTTGTCATACGTGATCCGGGGGAGAAGCGCTGCGTTCAAAGGGCAAGGCATCGCGCCGAACGGGTGGTGGCGTTCCTCCCTTCCTTTACGGTGCGGTTCGGGTGTCCACCGAGATGGCAGAGAATTACTGCGCCATTTCCTTTCCTCAAAAAACCTTGCGTTCAAATGGCAAGGCATCGCGCTGAACGGGTGGTGGCGTTCCTCCCTTCCTGTACGGTGCGGTTCGGGTGTCCACAGAGATGACATTAGGCCCGTAAACATTTCATGCTTACTCTACTCTCGGTTACGGGAGGCGCAGAGATTTTTTCCATCCATCCATCCATTATGGGCGACCAACTCTCGCCTTCAGAGAGCCCGGTTGCAGTTACGGTGTGTGTTTGCCGCGCTGCGCACCTGCGGCGCTACTGCCGCTGTGACGTCATACCAGCTGTAGATTATGTTTTCTTTCTCTCAGTCGCAACAACATCAAAAACAAAATACAAAAAAATTACCGAAGACGCATTGAGTCGTCGCGCAGCGGCGGCCGGTAGCCACGCGTGACGTGTAGACGCGGCGCACTGCGTTCCAAGACGCTTTCAGTCGTCGCGCAGCGGCGGCCGGTAATCACGTGTGACATGTAGATGCGGCGCACTGCGTTCCAAGACGCTTTCAGTCGTCGCGCAGCGGCGGCCGGTAGCCACGCGTGACATGCAGACGCGGCGCAATGCGTTCCAAGCCGCTTTCAGTCGTCGCACAGCTGCGGCTGGTAGCCACGCGTGACCTGTAGACGCGGCGCACTGCGTTCCTTCAGTTGGAGGCGCTGCGCTTTTGCTTTCGTAACCTACCAGGCTTAACCAAAGCTAAGACCCCTCCAATTTTCATTCCTACCTTCCTCCCTTCCCTTACGGCGTGGTTCAGGTGTCCGCCGAGATATGTGAGACGGATACTGCGCCATTTTATTAGGAGGCGGTGGCGAATCACGGTTACGGCCGTTTATCTGGTTTTTCAGCCAGCGTTCGCTTCGGCGGACGCGGTTGTTGCTGTGACGCCGTCTGTTCTTTTCTTTTTCTCTTTCCTTTCATATTTTAACTCTCCTCTATATGCACGTGGTAGCGGTGGTGGCTCGGCTCGAGCCACTAGGCAGGCCCGTGCAATTTCCTTTTCATCCTTCTCTCAGTCGCAACAACAACAACAACTACATTTCCTTTCCTCAAAACCAATTGACCAATTTATCCTCTATTCCTTGTACATGTGTGCGTTTGTATGCGCTATGCACTCTGACCAATCCCCCGCCGTGGGTATGTGCCATTAAGCCTGAGGACATCATCATCATCATCTTGCATCGAACGCAAGCGCAGCCGACGCTGATTTCCAGTCGCACGCAGCGAAAGGAGGAGATCGGCTGCTGCAACAGTACGGACCGACGCCTTCCATTGCCGAGGAGGTAGCTTTGTACCAGTCGACGAGGAAGCCGTGGCTGGACGACGTGTACTCCTTCCAGGTCTCCGCACTCCGTGAAAGTGGCAGAGACGGACGCTTTCGGTAAGCGACCTCCGAGAGAAACTTGTGCATGGAGCTTGGGAAACGCTGCTTTTCTGTAGCTAGTAAAACACATCGTCTATCATGGCACACTGACTGACGAGACGAGTAAGGAAAAAAAGCAGCCAGGACGAGATGCCCTGTAAGAGCAGCCTCAAGTGTGCTAGCATTATTCTTGGTGTGCTTGTGACGTCCCACAATTGTCGGCTGCACCTATGGCTCTTCTGTCGGCTGTCACATGGGCCATATTAAGGCGAAAGCCTTTAATGGCTCATACCGTCGTTGCCAAGATGTGTTAGCAAATTTGTCCGCGTTTCAGATTGCCCGAAATGGTCGGGACGTCACTGCGCGCGAATTTTGACGAGTGTCCACCGAAATATGTGAAACAGTTACTGCACAATTCCCTTTCCTGTGGACAGTTACTGCGCAATTACCTTTCTTCAAATACAATTTTCGACTGGTGTCCACCGAGATATGTGACAGTTACTGCGTAATTTCCTCTCCTCAAATACAATTTTCATTTTCTTCATTACGGCCCCTCTTTCTTCTTTCACTCCACTTCCTCTCTTCCTTTACGGTGCCTTTCAGGTGTCCATCGAGATGACAGAGAATTACAGCGCCATTTCCTTTCATTGAAAAGCGTTGCGTTCAAAGGGCAACGCATCGCGCCGAACGGGAGGCGGCGTTCCGTGGACCCCCTGGCAGCGCTACAACACGCTGTCTCGCGTTCCACTCCTAAAGGCAAATATTAAGCGTCATTAATTGGCAGTTAATTAATGCACCAACAGAATGGGAAGTGAACAGTCGCGTAGCAGAATGCAGCACTCAGGCTTTCGTCTTTCGCCACTTTAGCCGCTAAAGTTCCTCGTAATTTTTTTTGGTTGGTTGGTTTGGTTTATGGGGTTTAACGTCCCAAAGCGACTGAGGCTATGAGAGACGCCGTAGTGAAGGGCTCCGGAAATTTCGACCACCTGGGGTTCTTTAACGTGCACTGACATCGCACAGTACACGGGCCTCTAGAATTTCTCCTCCAAAGAAATTCCAGCCGCCGCGGCCGGGATCGAACCCGCGTCTTTCGGGTCAGCAGCCGAGCACCATAGCCACTGAGCCACCGCGGCTTTGTTTCGTTAGCGCTGGCGTCCCCCATGGCTTCGGCATATGCGTTCAAGCGGCATTGGCGTTCCTCCGGCGTTTTGTTCGCACGTCGACTGCGTTCTCTCGTTCTCGCGGTCCCCAATCTCCGTCGTCGCTTTGCTAACACTTCGGGATCGTCAGACTCGCGTTCACCTCGAAGCTGTAAGCGGCGTTGCTCGTTGCAACGCGCCCGTTAGCTCTTGGCGATCTTATGAAACCGCATGAAAAGGTTGGTTTAGTTGGTTTATGGGGTTTATCGTCCCAAAGCGACTAAGGCTATGAGAGACGCCGTAGTGGAGGGCTCCGGAAATTTCGACCACCTGGGGTTCTTTAACGTGCACTGACATCGCACAGTACACGGGCCTCGAATTTCTCCATGAAAAACTCGTATGACACCTACTGGAACGCTGCACGACGCATGATTGCGTCACAATAACCACTGCAATTATTTCAAAGGGAGGGATCATGTTTTAATGCCAAAGCATTTCTTGCCTCATGAGTGGCACGGGCAGGGCGTGTCACCACGCGCTGTGGACAGAGCGTGCCCTCATGAACTGTCGATCATTCAGTAAAAGTGCAATTATGATTTGTAATGATTAATAACGATTAATGGAAAGCTTAAATGACCCAATAAATAACTAAATAAAATAATGAGGCAATTAATTTCGCTGAGTACCACGAGTAATTCACTAACTAGGTGAAGTACTGCTAATTACCGCTAGAATTTAAAAAAAACAAAATAGCGATGATACTGATTAATAAGTCAAAGTCAAAGTCAAATTTATTTTCAACATCAAACGTCCGCTAGACAGGTGTGATGTTGAGGGGGGGGCAAGCAAAAAGCCTGAAAAAGGCTTGACAGGGCCTGCACCCCGTTGCAGATGGCGGAGCGACGCAGAAACCGACATGATAAGAAAAGAAAGGCAAGTGCATTCTTATTTCATGTACAACAAAAAAGAAAAAAAAGACACATCAAGGCAGGAATTACAGGTCAAGTAGCAAAGATACAAGAAAGGCGAAAAATACAAGAATGCAAGATACACAAATACAATACAAAAATACAATGCAAGAATACAAGATACAAGAAAGGCGAAAAAGACTGTCAGTGCACGTTAAAGATCCCCAGGTGGTCGAAATTAGTCCGGAGACCTCCACTACGGCACCTCTTTCTCTCTTTCTTCTTTCACTCCCACCTTCCTCCCTTCTCTTACGGCGCGGTTCAGGTGTCCGCCGAGATATGTGAGACAGATACCGCACCATTTCCTTTCCTCAAAAACCAATTTACCAATTTATTTAGTTACAAGGCAAGGCATAGCTAGGAAATTTGAAAAACTGCAAAAAATACCTATAGAAATAAAAATCACAGAAGTTGCAGAGCACATTGATTACGAGTGAGCGATATGGGCAGCATTTAATACACTTGGTAAGGTGTAGCGCAGCATCTGGCGACCGTAATTGGTTCGTGTATATGGTAACTGCCATTGTTCTGTGCTCCGTGTGTTATAAGCAGCGTGCCGTAATTTCATTTCTGCAAGTTCCTTGAGATAAAAATCATTATTTTTCATCGAGGTCTGATAGCGTGATGCAAGCACTGAATTATAAAGATTTGGTAATGAGATTAGGTTCAAGCTTTGAAAAATGGGCTTGGTGTGGGCATCATAAGCAGCATTTGAAATTATGCGCACAGCTTTCTTTTGCAACCTGTGTATTTTAGCAAGGTTAGTAGCAGTTGTGGTGCCCCAGACTAGGTAACAATATCTTAAAGTTGAAAAAAGAGGCTATGATAAAGCAATAATTTTATGTTTGGTGGCAAAAGAAATCGCAGGCGCGATAACATAACAACACTACGAGATAATTTAGAGCAGGTCGTTTGAACGTGATCGTCCCACGTCATGTTCTCTTGGAAAAGAACACCGGGACTTTTTACAACGGGCACCACTTCTATGTTAGATCCAGCTAGGCTAAGAATGAAGCTTGCGTTCATCGGCTTGTTTTTGGGGCGGAATAAGACTGCCTTCGTTTTAGAGACGTTTAGAAGTAATGAGTTTACCATGCTCCAGTCCGCTAACAGCCTAAGTACATCATTGGCTTTAGATTCGATCGCATTGAAACTAGGCCCTGGAAAGAACAAACTGGTGGCATATATGATAAATTTAGTGTCGTCGTTAATGTTTACCATGTCATTTACATATATATTGAATAGCTATGGCCCGAGAATACTGCCTTGTTGGACGCCACTCTCGAGACCAGAAAAATTAGATGTGTACCCGTGTATCTGTACTAGCTGCTGTCGATTATTTAAGTAACTATGCAAAAGTTTCAAGAATGTGCCGCGAAATCCGTAGTGTTCTAACTTAGTTGTGAGAGTAGTATGATTAATTCGGTCAAAAGCCTTCGAGAAATTCACAAATATTCCTAGCACGTAATATTCATGTTCAAAAGAGTCCAGGATAATTTCTTTTTGTTTTAGTAATGCTGCCTCGGTTGAACGGTGTTTAGTAAATCCAAACTGCAAGGGTGTTAGCAAGTTGTGTTTTGCCAGAAAACGGTTAATTCTATCATGCATCAATTTTTCAATTCCCTTAGAAAGGACCGGTAGGATCGATATCGGCCTGTAGTTGGTCATATTGTTTTTGTCGCCTCCTTTATAAATAACCGACACTCTCGCCATTTGTAGGCGGGACGGGAAATGCCCTGTCGAAAAGATTAAGTTAACAACATGTACCAACAAAGGCTCTAAGGTATCAATGGCATGCTTAATTGGATGAACCTGCAAGTCGTCAACATCAACACACCTACTGGATTTCAGAGACAAGAACACTTCTTTGACTTCAGGCACAGTAACCGGGAACAAAAATGCACTTTCTCGCATTCCGTTTTTCAAATATCGTGTACAATTCGGGTCATGCTTGCTGCACGCCACAGAGGCAAAAAACCTATTAAATGCTTCAGCTAGTTCGTGACCAGTAAGGATTTCTTCATTGATAGCCAACTTGACAGGACAATCACTGTGGGCTGAATGGCGATTTAAAACAGAATTCAGTCGCCTCCAGATAAGGTCAGATCGCTTGGATATGTCGTTGTTCAGCAGGTTTTCGAAATAACGTTGCTTACTTCTACGCAGAAACTTGTTCGTTCTATTTCTTTGTTTCCTGAATGATTTAAAGTCTTCAATATTTCTGGTCTTTAAGAAGCGCGCAAACAGGGAGTTTTTTTTCGCGAATTGCGCTGAGGCATTCAAACGTAACCCAAGGCTTGCGCGCTGATCGCGGTCGCGTTTTCGTCACGTACGGAAAACAGCTGCTGTAGGACGCTTTTTTTCGACGAGATGTTCGTATGCCTCGTCAGCACCTGTGGAACAGAACACTTCCTGCCAACCGATTTCAGATAGACAAGTAGAAAAGAGGTTCATCGATCTATTGTTTATATCTCTAAATGTAGTTACACGAGCCTCTGATTCTTTTAACTCGAGTGGACGCCCATTAAGCACTACACATATTGGCAAGTGATCACTCACATGTACATCTAAAGTGCCAGAGCAAAGCAGTGTGTTCTTAGAGTGCGTAATCAAAACGTCAAGCAGCGTTGACGTGTTCGACTGAATGCGAGTTGGAGTCGTAATAACATTTGTGCATGCATGAACAGTTAATAAGTTTTGAAGCTGATCCCGATGCCCAGAATGAGTCAAGAAATCTATGTTTAGATCTCTACCAAGTATAAAATTGTAGTTATGGTCATTAATCCAATCCAAATGTGCGTCAAGAAACAAAAGAAACGCTTCCATGTCTCCTCCAGGTGGCCTGTATACAGTAGAAAAAATACCAAATGTGCTTTGTATTGCCAGAACTTCATATTCGTCTGTAATTTTTGACAGAGAGGCAACCACGTCACAGTCAAATGTGTTTTTGATTAGTAGCATAATGCCGGCACCTTTTTTATTACAGCGGTTTAAAAAGAACGACATATAGCCAGGTAGCTTTAACACTTCCCATTCATTGCGGTACCATGTTTCGGTGACCACTATGACATCGAAACTGAAGGTAAAACTATCAAGCAACGTTGCGATCGTGTCTTCTTTGTTTCGAGCCCGGCCGCCGCGGTGGCTCAGTGGTTATGGTGCTCGGCTGCTGACCCAAAAGACGCGGGTTCGATCCCGGCCGCGGCGGCAGAATTTCTTTGGAGGAGAAATTCTAGAGGCCCGTGTACTGTGCGATGTCAGTGCACGTTAAAGAACCCCAGGTGGTCGAAATTTCCGGAGCCCTTCACTATGGCGTCTCTCATAGTCTGAGTCGCTTTGGGACGTTAAACCCCATTAACCAACCAAACCTTTGTTTCGAGCTGATTGAGCATTGATATGTAGGCATGAAATTTGGTCCTTACTAGTGGCGACTGGTGCCATCAAATCATGCGGCGTCATGAGGCCAGTACTTGCAGCCTTATCGTTAGACATGGGTCTTTCCATGGTGAAGTAAAAATTTTCCATGGTGAAGTAGTGAAACTAACCAATTTATTAAGTAACCAATTATTAATATAGCAAATAGTAATCGATGGTTAAGCTAAACTAATAATGATAGATTAAGTTTGAGTTAAGTAACCGGCTTAATTAACTGACTGATTTATTAATTAACATAAATGATTAATTATACTCTTAAGTAACAGAGGCGGTAACGGAACTCAAAATGCTTTCGTATTTCCGCACGTAAGGAGACTTAGGTGCACCGTTAATTTTATTGCGAAAGCAATACTACTACCAAGAACGACCTTTCGCGTAGCGGCGGCCACTTTACACGTTTGACATTTAGAATGACCCCTGACGTCATACCATACATAGTGACGTCACAGAGTGACGTCATACCAGGAGCGAAAGACGGGCTACCAACTCGGCTCGTCGGGTAACGGCGGCCGCTTGGCACGGCGCGCCGTGCTCTTCCCACTAGAGGCGCTGCATATGCAGTATAAACAGGAAATCTACCGAGATAATGAAGTTGAAATTACATGGGAAGGGAAAAAAAGTACCACAACTGTGGGGGTGCACAAAGGATTAAGGCAAGGTTGTCCTCTATCACCGCTGCTGTTCATGCTTTACGTGATAAATATGGAAAGAAGGCTAGAAGAAAGTATTCTAGGTTATAATCTGTCGTACAGATCAGGCGAAAATGTAGTTGAGCAGCCACTCCCGGGTTTAATGTATGCGGACGATATTGTACTGTTAGCAGATAGCCAGGAAGATTTACAAACTTTGGTTAATTGCTGTGGAGACGAAGGAGACGCTCTAGGATTCAGTTTTAGCGCAACTAAATCAGGTGTGATATTTTTTAACGATACAACTGACCAGGTGCTTACAATACAAGGCCACGAAATACCCAAAGTGGCCGCATACAAATACCTCGGGATATGGCTAAACGAAGGGCAGATATACACGGAAAAGCACGAACAGACTCTTAGGGCAAAAGGACGAAGAGACGCCGGGATAATGAAACATAGGGCATTATGGGGGTACAACAAATATGAAGTACTAAGAGGTATTTGGAAAGGAATAATGGTGCCGGGACTTACTTTCGGCAATGCGGTTCTGTGCTTAAGGGCAGAAGTTCAGTCGAGATTAGACGTAAATCAGAGAGCGGTTGGAAGATTAGCCCTAGGTGCCCACGGCAAAACCACAAACGAGGCAGTACAAGGGGATATGGACTGGGCATCGTTCGAAGCACGGGAAGCTAAGAGTAAAATACTATATGAAGAACGCCTGAGGAAATTGGACGATAACAGGTGGGCAGCTAAGGTATTTAAATATTTATACAGAAAGAGCGTTGACTCACAGTGGCGGAAAAGAACTAGAAAACTAACCAGTAAGTATGCAGGTCATGAGGACGGAGAAAGAAAGAGCATTAAACGACAGGTTAAAAACGCGGAAGTTAAAAATTGGACTAATTCAATGGAAAAGAAACATAGTGTAGAACTATATCGATGCTGGAAAAGGCAGATTAGGAAAGAATTTTTCTATGGTAACTCAAGAGGCAGTGCCCTACTTTTTGAAGCTAGGTCAGGGTGTCTTAGAACGCGCAGCTACAAAAAGAAATTTAACGAAGAAGATGACACATGTGCAGTGTGCGGTAGATCTGTGGAAACAATTGAACACCTCATAATCAAATGTGACGGTATCCATCCGGATGTCGATGCAGGCGCAATCACTCTTCCTGAGGCCCTAGGGTTTAAAGATAACAATGGTCATGTAAATAAATCTGCAGTGGAAGTCAGCAAAAAGCGATTGGAGGATTGGTGGCTGAAAAGCAGAGATATGGCATAAGGTTAGAATTGTAGGAAACCGTAGGTAAAGATGGTGGCGATTCTTAATGAGAATTGCCAACACAGTAAACAACAAAAAAATAAAGAAGAAAAGCTGAGCATGGTGGCAATTGCCACCACCCCGTTTCAAAGGGGGCGCTCCTATCCATCCATCCATCCATCCATCCATCCATCCATCCATCCATCCATCCATCCATCCATCCATCCATCCATCCATCCATCCATCCATCCATCCATCCATCCATCCATCCATCCATCCATCCATCCATCCATCCATCCATCCATCCATCCATCCATCCATCCATCCATCCATCCATCCATCCATCCATCCATCCATCCATCCATCCATCCATCCATCCATCCATCCATCCATCCATCCATCCATCCATCCATCCATCCCATCCCATCCCATCCCATCCCATCCCATCCCATCCCATCCCATCCCATCCCATCCCATCCCATCCCATCCCATCCCATCCCATCCCATCCCATCCCATCCCATCCCATCCCATCCCATCCCATCCCATCCCATCCCATCCCATCCCATCCCATCCCATCCCATCCCATCCCATCCCATCCCATCCCATCCCATCCCATCCCATCCCATCCCATCCCATCCCATCCCATCCCATCCCATCCCATCCCGTCCCGTCCCGTCCCGTCCCGTCCCGTCCCGTCCCGTCCCGTCCCGTCCCATCCCATCCCGTCCCGTCCCGTCCCATCCCATCCCATCCCATCCCATCCCATCCCATCCCATCCCATCCCATCCCGTCCGTCCGTCCGTCCGTCCGTCCGTCCGTCCGTCCGTCCATCCATCCATCCATCCATCCATCCATCCATCCATCGATCCATCGATCCATCGATCCATCCATCCATCCATCCATCCATCCATCCATCCCATCCATCCCATTCCATTCCATTCCATTCCATTCCATCCCATCCCATCCCATCCCATCCCATTCCATTCCATTCCATTCCATTCGATTCATCCATCCATCCATCCATCCATCCATCCATCCATCCATCCATCCATCCATCCATCCATCCATCCATCCATCCATCCATCCATCCATCCATTCCATTCCATTCCATTCCATTCCATTCCATCCACCTACCAGGCTTAACCAAAGCTAAGCCCCCGCAAATTTTTTTTGCGCGTTGTGAGAGAAAAAATGGCTGAGGCTTAGCTAAGGTTAAGCCTAGTCAGATGCGAAGCATATTGGTGGCTAGGCTTGGTAATACATGGCTTTCCTTGGTTGAATACTTAGTCATTTTAATACAACGACTGAAGCCTTCGTCGTGGGGGAAGACAACGGCATGGCTACAGCGGAACGCCGACTAACCCCGAGACGCGCGTTGGGTGAGCGCCTGGATTGCCACGGAAGCCGCGTCCGCCTGCCCGGTGGAGCGAGCGTTTCACCTACACCGAGTATGAACGCGCGTTCGAAATGCGCGGGAATGCCGCTCGAGGACATTCCGGCGTCTGTGCGATGGCATCGTTCTCCCTCTCGCAGCGCGTGACGGCGATCTGTCGTGACGTCATGTGTCACGTGGTAGGTCACGTGGTGTGACGTCACTGTACCACGTGGTCTGCACGGCGTGCAACCACAGCGACGGCGCGAGGTGGACCCCCGTCTTCCTCTGTCGTGACGTCATGTGTCACGTGGTATGTCACGTGGTGTGACGTCACTGCACCACGTGTTCTGCAGGGCGTGCAACCACAGCGACGGCGCGAGGTGGACCCCCGTCTTCCTCTGTCGTGACGTCATGTGTCACGTGGTATGTCACGTGGTGTGACGTCACTGTACCACGTGGTCTGCACGGCGTGGAACCACAGTGACGGCGCGAGGTGGACCCCCGTCTTCCTCTGTCGTGACGTCATGTGTCACGTGGTATGTCACGTGGTGTGACGTCACTGTACCACGTGGTGTGCACGGCGCGTAACCACGGCGAAGGGCTGTAGTGTACCTCTAGTAATATGCTTCGCATAAAAATCAGTCCATGCTCTGCAAGAGCGACGTTTGAAAGCCCTAGGAAGCAGTTGATCACACGAATGACTGCTTGACTATTTTTCGGCTGCTGACCCGAAATACCGAGTTCGATCCCGGCCGCGGCGGTTGAATTTCTTTGGAGGAGAAATTCTAGAGGCCCGTGTACTGTGCGATGTCAGTGCACGTTAAAGAACCCCAGGTGGTCGAAATTTCCGGAGCCCTCCACTACGGCGTCTCCCATAGCCTGAGTTGCTTTGGGACGTTAAGCCCCATAAACCGAACCGATTTTTCGAACCACTGCGAATACCTTTTGTTTGCCATCGTGAAAAACTTCTTTATTTCCGTTTTATTTTCAGTTGGGATTCGTTTTTTAGTTTGATTTACATTTTAATTTTATTTTTTAATTTTTCCTTTTTCCTGGCCGATGTTTTGCGCGAGGCCGACGCGACTGGCTATTGTTTTTGCTGCGACTTAAGGAAGGATGAGAAGGACATTGCACGGACCTGCTCACTGGCTCAACTCAGCCACAATCGCTGCCCCGTGCGGATAGATGAGAGCTGACAGATCAGAGAAGAAAAAAAAAGTAGGCACTGGGTTAGCTCTGGTTAAGCCTGGATATACAGGCGACAAGCTTCAGTTACGCTTGGTGTGACGTCATGGCTGTCGCAGTTGGCGCAAAATGCGCTGGGAGCACCACGATACCGGTGGATGCGTTCGGCCGTCCACACACTGCCTGTACGGAGGAGGAGACGCGCGTGTAGTGAATACGGTGCTGTCTTAGAAGGTTGCGTTAGGGAGATGTACTGCGGTGTGTGTTCATTTGGGGTGTACACCAAGATATGAGAGACAGGCATTTGCTTTCCTTGAAGGCAATTTTCATTTCATTTCATTTTCCTTAAGTCCCTTACGGTGCGGTTCGGGTATCCACCGAGATATGAGAGACAGGCGCCGTTTCCTTTTCTTAAAACCAATTTTCTTTTCATTTTCCTTCCCTTACGGCGCGGTTCGGGTGTCCATCGATATATGAGAGTTTCCTGGGGCACTATTTGTCTTTTATTTTTTTTTGTGCCGCGTGTAACGTCACTACATACGTACGCGCGTCGCAACAACCGCGTCCGCCGAAGGGATGCCGCCGGCTGCAACAGGCGACCCGGTGGCGCCCCATAATCCCCATTTACTGGGCGGCGCGCGGATGGTTTATAGGTAAGCGTGCGGTAGCTTTACATGATGCCAGCGGAAGCGTAGTTTGTATGCGCCATCCACCTGTTTGCTCGCGCCGCCTGCGCTGACGTCATGGAAAGTTAGGCCACCCTAGCTGCACAGATTATGTTCGCCTCTGGTGTTATTCGTCTACAATGGCATTATACGCACTCGTCGGGGGGATGCGGTTGTTGATCGTGGCATATAGGAAAATCTGTCCGGAATGGCATCACGCATCTTTCGTACGTCGATGACTTCTTAATTTTTGTAGAAAAAACTAACTTTTCTAGGCGCATGACTGATGTACTAAAAGTATTTAAAGAAAATGCTTTAGGTCTAGAGTTCACCACTGAGGTCACGGTCGGTAGCAAGCTACAATTTTTAGATCTGAGTTTGAAGGTTGAGACGGGACACGCCTGTTGGGAATATCGTCCAAGGATGGGAAAACCGCTGTTAAATTATAAATCGCATCATTCCAAAACATTTAAAACAGGAATTGTGGTCTCATCTCTTTTGTCGTCATTATCTAAATCCTGTATCCATATGGCAACCAATAGCTTCAATGAACAAGTTGAAAGGTTAAAGAAAGCTGGATACCCGGATGGTGTTATGTTATTGGGTTGTAAGAAGGTAGCCAAAAACTTAAGAATCCATATTTGATGCCTAGTCCGGGAAAAGAGAAGGAAAGAAAAAAGTTTGCCATTCTCCCTTATGTACATCGCCTGTCACATAATCTTAAAAATGTGGCAAGACGGTATGGCGTAGGGGTTGTTTTTTCCGCACCCAAGAAACTTAAAAGGGTTTGTGCTGTTTTGGAAAAAAAAGGCTGAGCAACGAAAAGAATCTGAAACAACTTGTGGGGTTAAGCACAAAACAATGTATGTGCCATGCGCAGAAGAGGTAGTATAGAAAATCCGAATGTCCTGCGGACAAATATATATCGGGCAGACGGGGCGTGCGTCAATACATGTTTGAAAGAGCATGCAAATAATCTGGAAGCTAACAAGTCTAATAATCTAGTTGACGATGTTCGAGACAGCCAATTTTGTTTTCCTTCATTTCCTTACTGTGATATCCTCTACAAACACCCGTCCTGATTAACACGTGAGATTATGGAAGCATATTTATTTATTAGTACCTCAAAGGCCCACTAGGGGCATTACATGAGGGGTGGGCATACATATCATTGAAAAAAAAAAATCAGTGGTGAATGATTTGAAGTATTCCAGGCCAGGATGGATGAAAGCTTCAGCGGGGAGGTTGTTCCAGTCTCTTGCGGTCTGGGCGAAGAATGATTTTAGGTGCGCAGAAGTAGATGCTCGAGGTGTATGAACGGCTTTCGGATGACTGATGCGAAGTGAAAGGCGGTATGCAGGGGTGATAACGGATTGGCTGAAATGCGAATGATAAAACTTGTGGAAAAGGCAGAGTCTGGCTATTTTTCGACGGGATTCAAGGCTGGGGATATCACATGAGGAAAAAAACAAGGTTATGCGTCAGTAAGCCATGTATTTCATTATTTGACAGTGAGGTTGCATACCTCGATGCCACATAAAAACATGGGTTTTGTCTGTGTACTAGCTGATAAGTTGGCCACTTTTTCTATAAAATGTACTGCTTTCCTTGAATAAATTTCAGTTGTAAGTCAGCGCTTGTCCTGTGTTTTCTTCCACTCTGTCTGCGTCGTTGTGCTGTTTGCCTTCAATATGTGCCACCAACTCGCCCGTTTGGCTATAGTGTTGAATGCTGAATCCATTGAATCGGAAGACAGCTCACGCCACCGAGCCGACGCTTTTCCGCCGTCAGCGTACCCTCGCGGCAGCAAAAGTGACTGAAGAGCAAACTTAATTACAAAGCTGAGGACGCATCTTGTTGTGCTTCATAATGTTGAGTTTGAAACATACTTTAAAACAACGTACAGAAAACAACCTCGTCCTAAAGGTCAAAAGGGCTGAAGGACGTATTCCGGAATCCTACACATTAAAGTTACTCTCCCTGGCTCAAGTAGTCTAACTCATGCTTCGTTAGTGACATCGAGGGTGTGCTAACACAATCTTCACCTAGCTTTAGAATGTGGGCGGCTTCTATTTCGCGCCTCATGAATGCTCTGTTCTGTCATCGCGAGAAATGTGCATCAAACCACACGTGAAATCATAGAAGCCGCCCACATTCTAAAGCTAGTTGAAGATTGTGTTAGCACACCCTCCATAGCGCTAACGAAACGTGAGTTAGACTACTTGAGCCAGGCAGAGAGTAACTTTAATGAATAGTATTCCGGAATACGTTCTTTAGCCTTTTTGACCTTTAGGTCTAGGTTGTTTTCTGTCTTCTGCTTTTAGTGCCTATCTTGGTTTTTTTATCGCCTTTAAATTTGTTCTTATTTTTTAATGGCCTTTTTGGCCTTCTAGTGCATTTTGTTCACTTGTCATCTCGTAGTGTTATTTGTTTCCCTTGTACTGCCTGTTCGTGCCGCCATCCTTTTAATCGCCCTTTCACTTGTCTTTTTTATGATGTTTTGCTTTCATTTTTAGCTGCCTCCAAGGTTGACCCTTGCCTTCATATGTCTTTTCAACTTTTGTATGTTATCTTTCGGTCGCGTGCAAACTCAGCATCTGTTACCCATATCTTCCCGCCCACTTTTCTAACTTTATATATATATATATATATATATATATATATATATATATATATATATATATATATATATATATATATATATAGATATATATATATAGGTTGCGAAAGCGTGAAGTACTAGACTGCTTATAAGAATATATAGCGAAGTATACGCTTCGTTAAAGGAAACATATTTATTCAACTCGACGTTTCGATCGGAAGACCGATCTTCTTCAGGAGTGATTTTACATTGTGAATGCATCCCCTTTTATAGGGGCGGGCACAGAACAGGAAAGTGGGAAACACAAAGCGCATAGCAGAAAAATACGCATAAAAAATTATTAGAGGCAGTGCGGCCCACACACACATAAAAAAAAAAAAAGAGTGGGAGGAACAGGTGCTCAGTCAGAAAATACAACGTCCAGATGCGGCCTCTGCTTTGTTAAGCACCACAGGCTTGCTTATTGACAGTCGTGTCCAGCTGGGAGGTGCTCGACAGGTGCGTGGCCGTGCAACAACTTTCATAGAAAAATGCGAAAACTTGTTCCTTCTCCTGGCCGCGAGAGCAAAAAAATAAAATATGACCCTCCAACAGAGGGAGCAGACAACAGAAAAAAAAAGGAAAATGAACAGAGCAAGGAAGAAACCTCGAGAAAAAAAAAAGTGAAATAGCTAAAAAAACCTTTAAAGTAGTGCTTTTTCTTCGCACCCAGATATAGTGCACCCACCCCTGGTTGAGGGGAAGTATTGGAAGGAATGTAAAAAAAAATATAAGAAAAAATATATAAAAAAAAATGTGAGATTAAAAAGGAGAAAAAAAAAAGAAAAAAAAAAGAAATTGTGCGGCATTCGCGTGACCACAAGGTGAGCACACCCGGGGGGGAAACGGCACAGGTGTGGCACAGGTGTGGCATGCAGAAAGGGGTATGACCTCAGACGACTTAGTCAGTATTGCTTTGTTTAATTTCGTAGGCCCCTGACCTCGGAAGAGAGGTGAGGGTGCCGTAAGTTTCATTAATGCCATTTTGCACTGTGCTAAATTTAAAAATAAAATATGATTCTCGTTGCTCGCGCTCACGAGTGTTTTTGAAGCCACTCTGTAGTATTGTTACTTTAAGTTTGTCAAACTCGTGACCTTTCTCGCGGAGGTGTTTCGAAAGAGGGAGGTTGGGGAGGGATTGGGTATGTGAGCGGTGGTTATTAAATCTGAAACGGAAGGAATTGTCTGTTTGGCCTATGTATTGCATTCGACAGTCGCCACACTCGAGCATGTAAACCACGTTGCTGGAATCGCAATTCAGGTCTTCCCGGATAGAATGCTTGAAATTTGAATGGGTGCTTTTAGCCAGTGCCGTGGTTTCCATGTGTTTGCAGACTTGACATCGGCTTTTTTTACATGGTGTGCAACCTACAGCTCTCGGTTTATTGACTGTCGAATGGACAACATGGTTTTGCAGATTTTTTGGTCTCCTATATGTTACTTGGGGGACCGTTGTGAAAATATTTGAAAGACGGTCACTCTGTTCTATGATATTAAAGTGTTTTTTTAGGATGTTGTTAATATTCGGGAGATTATTTGTGAAGGTTAGTATAAGATTACAGCGCTGTGATGATGGCTGAGATTCCTTAATGACATGATTAATATTAGTTGCTTCTGCCTTTTTAATGGCATCGTTGATTATAGAAGGCGGGTAATGTTGTTTTTTTAGAGTGTCCCGCATGCGATTAGCATTTTCGTGAAAATCTTCCGATCGTGAGCAAATTCGTTTGAATCTGATGGCCTGTGAGTATGGGATTGATGTTTTGCAGTGGCGTGGGTGGCAGCTGTTGAAATGAAGATACTGTTGTCTGTCTGTGGGTTTTTTATAGACACTAGTGATTAATGTACTTCCTTCTACTCGAACCAGAACATCCAGGAAGTTAATTTTATTGGTTGAGTAGGTGTGTGTGAAAGAGATATTGGGATGGATTTTGTTGAATGAGGCGATAAAATGGATGAGTTCGTCCTCGGTTTCTGTCCAAACTATGAATATGTCATCCAGAAAGCGTTTGTAAAAAGCTGGTTTTGTTGGATATGAGGACAGAAAGTCAGATTCAATTTTGTTCATAAATATGTTGGCGTAATTTGGAGCCATTTTTGTGCCCATAGCTGTACCGCTAGTTTGAAGATAATATGAGTTGTTGAACTCAAAGGTGTTAAGTTTAAGAACCAAATTTGCAAGTGTCTCGACGGTACTTGGACTAGGGGTGTCTAGAATTTTGTATTCTTTATATGATCCAACCATTGCCTGAATTCCGTCGTCATGTGGGATGTTAGTGTAAAGTGATACCACATCCAGGGTAACTAGGAAAGCGCCTTGAGGGAAGGTGACATTCGATAATTCTTTCAGGAAGTGATTAGTGTCGCGTATGTAAGATGGATGTTTCGGAGGTATATGTTTGATGAGCGAATCGATATACTCTGAGATCGGTTCTGTTATTGTGCCAATACCAAAAACAATCGGTCTCCCTGGATGATTCTGTTTGTGTATTTTCGGAAGCATGTAGAAGCGCCCCGCGGAGGAATTTCTTGGCGTGAGCGCCTTACCTACTCGCGGTGGTAATTCACCTTCATCTGTTAGTTTTTTTATAGTTTGCTCTACGATGTTCTTTTGCTTAGCGGTCGGGTCTGATGGGAGTTTAGTATAGAATTTTGGGTTGTTGAGCTGGCGGTTGCCCTCCTGAATGTAGTTATCTGTGTCTAAAATAACTATGCCTCCACCTTTGTCGGCGGGCTTGATGACAATGTCGGTTCGTTTGTTAAGTGAGCCTAAGGCGTTACGCTCTTTTTTTGTGAGGTTAGGTGGCCCAGATTTTCGTGTCCCAAAAGCTTGAAGAATCTCCTTTTGTACCGCTTTTATATATAGGTCTAGATGTCTGTCCCTACCAGTTTTGGGTGTCCACTGTTCCTGAGATTGGGGGTACCGCACATTATTTGTGTTCGGTTTGTCGAAGAAATATTCCCGTAATCTGAGAGTTCGCGAAAAGTTATCTAGATCCTGGAGTAACTTGTACTCGTTATACTTGCTATGGCTTGGGCAGAATTTAAGGCCACGCGACAGCAGTGACTTTTCCTCGGGGGTGAGCTGTGAGCTTGACAGGTTAATTATATTTTCCGGAAGGTGTGGCTCTTCGGGTGTTTGGTCTAATGTGGTTGGATGTTGGTTTACGGTTTCCTTGTAATTGTCGGGTGTGGGTATGTGGCTTGCTAGTTGTAATGGCATTGTGAGCTCTATACAATCGTCGACAAGGATGCCATCACGGGAAAATTTAGTAAGTTTTTTCGTCCAAATTTGCTGAGTTTTGTTAGACTTGAAGACCTCAAGCTCGAGCGATAACCTGCGAGCGATAACCTGTGCATTCACAATGTAAAATCACTCCTGAAGAAGATCGGTCTTCCGATCGAAACGTCGAGTTGAATAAATATGTTTCCTTTAACGAAGCGTATACTTCGCTATATATATATATATATATATATATATATATATATATATATATATATATATATATATATATATAAAATAATCAGTTGAAGTCAGCGCTGTATCGTCTTGTCTTTCTTGGTCCCTGTCTTAGGAGTGCGATGTGTTTTTCCCAAGATATATAAATTTAACGTTACTCTTGTCCTAACAGAAACTGTGCCGTATTGAGAAGGACGGAGTAGGCTTTGACTGCTCATGCCCCAAGCGCTCAGATTTAGCGCTGTCAGTGCTCAAACGAGAAGATGATAAATGTGGCTCGTGGTAAAGTCGAGCATGTCGCATCACTTTCTGGTGAGTGTGTTTAATAATAATAGACGGTGAAAAAAGCGCAGACTTCGGCGCGTTCAAGTGTACAAGCGAAGGCACTGGGCTGGCGAGCGCTCGATGGCCTTCAAAGCGTGCCGTGCGCAGCGCGCAAGGTCAATTGAAATAGGTCGCGAAGCCGGAGCCTGAATGCGGTCCAGAACAAAGTGCTAGCGACATCAAATTAGTGGCGAAACTAAAGCGCCAAAATGAAATGAGTGGACAAACACGACTAGAAGAGGAAAATAATTAGGACATATTTTGTGTTTCAAAAGCATTCGAAAACAATTGCAGTGATTCCTTTTTAAAATGTTTTAGTTGTGTGCATTTTGTTAGAAAGTATAGCGCTTGCTTTGTAGAAATTTTTATGACAGCGCTCGCTCAGAGCAGCGGCAATGGCAGCGGGACGATGCCAAGGTTGACGGTGCTCTGATGTCATACCCTTGTCATATCTTTTGACCATTCTGCTTGCTTTTGTTTGAAACTCGATTCTGCTAGCCCTACTTTTTCCTCGTTGCTTGTTGCTCGAGTTCTTGGTGTGCATCGTTCGTGTACAGTTTCCGCTTTTCCCTTTTGCCAGCGCTTCTGTGTAGTTTCGTTCGGTTGGGTGCGGTTCTGTCGTTTTTGCCCCAAAAGGGCATTGTCTGTGGCCATGAGGCCCCCGTACGCAAAAGAGAGGTGTGCGGTTGCACGATGTGCGAGCGATAACCTGACTGGCGGCGTCACATTTCATCGCTTCAGCGCTACACGTACCTGCGACATTCAGCGCGACACCTGAGGCGAGGACGAAGGAAAAAGGCACAATGAGAACTGACTACCTAAAAATAGCGTTGGTGGTCGGCACTCGTCGTGTCTTTTTTCTTCGTTCTCGTGTTTGGTGTCGCGCTGATTTATTGTAAAACATCTTATTCGCCGGGAAGAGCTTGGCAAGAGGTCGCGTTAAGTGGTCGAGAGTACATAGCCCTCGACGACTTTGTCAGCCCACTCCACCGCCAAAACTTGCGTTCTGGGGTCAGAGCTAGCCAGCACGGTCTCCCACCGCTCGAGAGAAGGAGCTGTAACTAGATCACCCGGAGGTGGCTCTATTTTGCAGTCCCACAGGATGTGATCGTAGGTAGCACGTTGGCCACAGTGTTTGCAGTTTGGGTTGTAAAGATCTGGATAAATGTGCGCGAGGAGTGATGGGGTGCGTATCGATCTCGTCTGTAGACGACGCCACGTAACCTCTTGTACTTTAGTATGTCTTTTGTCTGGAGGGGGGAAAATTCTCCTCTCTAATTTAAAATGATTGGTGAGATCATGATATGTGATCATTGAGTCCTTCGTGAAATTCAGGGAGCCAGACTCATCCACTGCCCGGTCGACGAAACCTCGGGCTTTATTATGGGCTGCCTCGTTCCCCGGATTCCCCGAATGGGCTGGGACCCATATTAATTCGGAATAATTTGGTGAGAATTTGGTTGCGTTAAGGATTCTAAGGGAGGTGTTTGTAATTCGCCCTTTAGCGAAATTATTGGTACCCATTTTGGAATCGCTGTGGATGATGCTCCCTTGGGTATGTGCTAGGGCGAGGGCTATAGCCGCCTCTTCTGCCGTTTCAGAGGATTTCGTTTTGATTGTCGCCGAGACGATGTGGTCACCATTCTCGTTCACAACCACAATTGCAAAGGCATTGGTATTTTTGTATTCTGCCGCATCTACATAAAGTGTTGCAGCGCACTGTCTGTATTTCTTATGTAAGGCTTTGGCTCGTGCTTGTCTTCTGCCCTCATGGTGTATGGGGTGCATGTTTTTGGGGAGTGGTTTGATTAGTAGGGCCGTCCTATAGTCGCGGGGTAAGTCTACTTTAGCATCGTTATTCGTAGGTTGAAAGTTAATTCCGAGCCTGGTAAGAATACTCCTGCCAGTTCTGGAATTGGCTAATCGCTCTGTTTCAGCCATTAAATGGGCTTCTTTCAGTTCATTGTAGGTGTTATGTATTCCTAACCTCATAAGCCTTTCGGTTGAGGCATTTAGCGGGAGTCCTAACGCAGCCTTATAGGCCTGCCGTATCATGCTATCCAATTTGTCCTTTTCTGCTTTCGAAAATTTGAGATAAGGGGTGGCACAGAGTATCCTGCTTAGCGCAAGGGCCTGCACTAGGCGGCATAAATCTCTTTCCCTCACCCCTTGTCTGCGGTTAGCTATGCGGCGGATGAAGCGTCGCGGCGTTCAGCAGTTTATTTTTCCCGCCAAGCAGCACGTGACGCTGACGTCACGAATATGACGTCACTAAAACACGTGACTTCAACGTGGCGTTTTTGTTTTAATTATGACGTCACTTTTTAGTTGTCCACGCATTTCGAAGACGGCGCTGGCTGCGCACCATGAGCCGCCATTTTTTGAACGTATGGGCTTCTATGCAGCTTACGCTACCATAGTACATCTACCTTGCAGCGCGCACAGCCGGCGGGGAGAAGAATCGAGGATGAAAGCGCGGGAGTGGAGGAGAGTGTCTGTGCGTCGTCTGCCTCGTGGCTTCGACGATCTCCGTTCGGAGGTGGCCTCGGGAGCCGAAACTGGCCTGTTGGCTTGATTTCTCAGTGCAGAGGTGGCCCAGAGTCATGCAGGCCGCTATCAGCTATGTGCTACATCTCATGCAGATTAGCAAGAAACAGGCATGGTACAGATTTTGTAAACAGTTTGGAGCCCAGGGGGTTTGCTTCTGAGCCTCACTGTGTGGTTCGTGATGCATCTCCAGCGCTCCAAATTTCCTCTGTGTAAGAAGATTTCTGGTTCTGCCACCTTCAACGGGTAGGACTTGCCAGAATGCTTCAGGAGTCCCACTGCAAAGCTAAGAAGTAAACCCCCTGGGCTCTAAACTTTTGACAAAGACTGTACATTTGAGACAGTTTGGGAAGTCAGGCATGCCGTTCTAAACCAAGCCACGTAACTTCAATTTTTTTCACTTTCGGTGTGGTATGGTAGTTGAGATCTTCCAGACAGGTTTACGGGATTTCCGGACTGGTGGTGTCAGCAACGATCTGATGTGACACGTGATTAACAGTATCCTAATCATTGACAGGGATTTTACCTGCCTGTGGAAACATTTGAGACGTCATGGACTCTCCTGGTGCATCGTGGGAAGGGGAAATTCCGTCGTGCGGTCGGCGATCACGCAGATGTCGCCGCATCTACGTGATCGCTGCAGTGTCCCTTGGCAGTGCCACTTGGATGGACAGGTTTACTTGAGCAAATTTTTACTTTTGTACCCCTGAACACAGACGCCCAGCGGGCGATTAATTCATACTGAAAAAAAATGGCTGCGGCTGAGCTCGGCTCAGCCTGCCTGGTCATACGGAGCGAAAGGCAACCGAACCAGTGGCCGATGTCGACGCGGAGACGTTGGCAGCATCCGCCGCCCGTTTCCGTTTGATATGCCCTGCCATACTGCCGCCTCAGCTGTGGTTGCGGCGCACGCGAGCTCTCCTTTTCAATCCTCCGGCATGTTATCAGGCATGCGACGCAGCTGGCGAAGCGAGCGGAGTCGAGCGCAGCGACGAGGCAAGCGGTGTGACGTCATACCAAACGGCGGCGGTGGCGATGCGCGCGGTGTGACGTCATGCCAGGTGGCGCGGCGAGCGCGCGGCGTCCGTCAGCTGCGGCGGTTTGCTAGGCAACGGCTCAGGTGGGTCTCTGTTCCTCCGCGGAGCACCGCCACAGCAAAATTACAAGTTAATGGCCAATGTAGCTGTCGCTACAAAATGAATAAACAAACAAATGGGGCGACCAGCGGAAAAACGCCGCGATCTGGTGTACGCCGCTGCCCCAAAAGATGGCGCGCGAGCAGCATAAAGTGCACCTCGTCTTCGTTCTGTATCCGTACCTGCGTGTTGAGAGTTCACTGAAGGTACCCATTGCCGCTTTCGCGTCATACCCTGTTTAACCGGCTCAGGCATCGCACACCCCGGCAATTTAATGTTTCCGTCTCCACCGAGAAACGGGCGCCAGATCCGTTACTGAACACCTTGTCTCCGGTTTTTCCATATGCTTGTACGGTTCTACAGCGGCAGCGTTCTATAGCGCATAAAGGGATCACCGCACGGCGCCCGCTTTCCATAAGAGGCGATATGCAAACGGCGCCCGTGTGTTGTGTGATGGAAACGAGGGTTAGAAAACATCACTTCTGCCGAAATATTACGTAGCCCCCTCAAACAAGGCTTCTTTGTTACACGAACTCTCTTGCTCGTTGTTTCCCCCAGGGTGCCGATGAGGTTTGAGCCGTGGGAATAACTATACGTTTTCAGCTGTTTGGTACCTTCCCAAGTTCCACAGGGTTGCGCCAAGCAAATAAACCGGCGTCCCCTGGGATTTCTCGCCAATAACTGCTCTCCCAGTTAAACGCCGAAACATGGGAAGCATTCTTATATTTATAGCGTGACGTGGGAGAGTCGCTGTAAAAAAAAAGCCGTAAAAAGATTTCATATCATGACAGCCCTGAGCGTGCTTGTAGAGTGCCGAGAGCAGGCAACGTTTAATCTCTGAGACACTATTCTTGGCAAGAGGAAACACTTCATCTCCCCACAATTATCGAATATCAGCAAAGAAAAAATGCAGTTCAACAAAAAGTCAAAACTATTCTTACCTTTAAGATTCGGTTCATGCCCTTGCCACAAGGACATCATTCGTAGAATTATATACTCAAGTGAAAGTTTGTGATGTCATCCGACTCCCTACCTGCACGTTTCTTCTTTGTTGAGTTTTGTTAAAATTTTTGTAGCAGTGCAGCGGCCATAAGTACACCAGAAAGTGAAACTGTTCAAACTAGAGCCATCAATAACCGGTTGTTTTTTTACACCGTTTTAGACAATACCCATGACGAGGAACTGCGAATACATATCAGCCACAGTTGTGCAACATTGAGACGAACTCTGACTCTTTGCAGGTGCAGCGTCAAGGTGCGAAAAGCCTAGGCAGGACGCAATGTCGTCTGGCCCGGCGGCTCCTTTATATGCATGTGGAATTCCACTGGCAAGCCTTAAAGCTGCAAAGGGCTTCTTCACGGGAGAACCCATTGACCCCACACTGTGCTGTACTGCTACAAAGAAACGGCCATGCCAGATCCTCCACTCTCTGTCCACGTGGAATGAAGTGCTCTTCCAGGCGCACATGGAATTGCGGGAGCAGCCAACGAGCTCAGAATTGACCGTAGTGAGCATAGACAGCCCGTACTACAAAATGTACGCGCAGGAAACGCTACACAGGGTGGCTACGATGCTGTACTTCGTTATCAAGAATCACCATTGCTTGAAAACGCTGGACATCATCCTAGGCAGACCGTGCATGTACGATGCAATTTTGAGCGATGCCCTTCGTGGTAATGACCATATCGAGACTCTCAAGATTCGGGGTTCAATCGACCTTGGAACTTACAACTTTATATCGGCCATCCCGTCCATGAAGAATCTTGAATACTTTGAATGTACGGTCGATGGCAAAGGCGAACAGTTGCTGATAGAGACGCTCTCGTCGCTCCTACGAACGACAAAGAAGCTCCAGTCGCTCCATATTCCCTGTTCCTGGACGATGGTAACAGATTCAACAGAGCTTTTGGCTGCGCTGACTAACTGCCAGTCTATAAAAAACCTTTCACTGCACTTCAGCGCACTGAACGGTGCTTCATTTGAAAGCTGTGAAGCATTCGCTAGGTACCTGAGGAATAATATCACGTTAACCACACTCAGTCTAACGGGCGATTGTGAGCTTAGCTCCCCTTCCGCGAAGCTGATCCTGCGAGAGCTGTGTGCAAATAAAAGCATAATAAAACTGAAAATAGAGGAAATTACTGCCGACAAAGAAGTCACCCAACTTATAGCTCGCATATTCGCGCAAAACACCGTTATCCGCAACTTCTGCATTTCTCCTCACTTCTACATGCTTCTTTGTTTACCGCACCACCACTGCGATGACTGGCTTCAGCCTTTGACTGAGAACGACACCTTGCAAGAACTAACTCTGCCCTTCCGTATATGGCGGCCTGAGCAGTGGAAGCTCTTTTTTGCGGTCCTTTCGATGAAGCGGAACCTAAAACATGTCACCATAGACTTAAACTACACGCAAGATACGGACATGAAAGAACTCTGCAGAACCCTGCGTGAAAGTGGAGCAGAAGGAAAGGTGAAGTTTTTGCACTTCAGTGCTTCCGACTGTCGTAACAACTCCAGCCTGCTCCGATACAAGAGCTTCCACCACATTTCCACTTCGTCTTATAACGGCGGCGGTACTGAGCCGCTTTGGAAGTTTCTGCGTGAGCTGTCCTCTTTGAAACACGTGACGTCACTGTCACTAAGCTTCACTACCGAAAGGGACCCGTCCGACAAGGACCTGTCTTGTGCGCTCGCCGAATACATAGGATCAACTTGTACACACAAGGAGCTGCGCCTCACCTACCTTCCCATACGCGGTGCTTCTGACGACGAGAAGCTACGCTGGATGCCGATAATCAAGTCACTCTCCTTAAATACAAGCATCCAAAGCCTTGATCTGAAGACATGGATCACAGAGACAGCAGTTATGGAATATTTTGGCGATGTAATCAGATGCAGCGAAAATATAAGGAGACTGCGTGTTTTTATTCCTGAAGGGCAGGAGTTGGACGCCTTCCTTGGACACCTGTCGAGCGGTATTGGCAAGAACTACTCCCTTGTAAGCGTCAAGCTTCCCGCTTACAAAGACTGGAACGCGTTTGCTGTTTGCGATACGGTGCGGCGAAACTGCAGCCTCGTGGCGCGTGCTTCTCAATGCCTGAATGGAGCTCAATTCGAAAGGTGGGTATCACTTGCTTAATAACCACGTTAGTCGTAACAGCAAGGCAGACCACAGTGAGGAGAAAGTTAATAATGTATATGCTTTGCTTGTTTACGGTACTCGGGACCCTATGCTGAATACTGATGGAAATGAACTTCAGAATAGGACACGGCCTATTCGGTTGACGGCCGGAACGACACCGTTAAAACAGATTCTGGCGAGGAGGAGGGCTGGTAGGAGCGAATGTAAACATAAAGTGGATCTATCACCATAGTGGACAGCTGCGGGGTAGCTTCGAGTATCTGGTCTGCCTAAAGGTGTGTAGACGAGGGGTAGCACACAGGATATTTTTTGCGTAGTTTCTTCATTGAAACGCCGACGGCCGTGATCTACGGCGTGTCAGATGCGTTCTTGCATTAATTTCACATTATTGGTTCTGAGCGTGAATTCGTACCTGATTATCGTCGACAGTATACAAAGAAGCATTACATGATTCCACAAAGTTATTTGCTTAACAAAAATGTCGGTATGTTTTGTTAGTCACAACGAGCCATCACCTTCCTTCTCTTAACTGCACATTACACAAAACATGTTTTGCGTATAATATAACCAATACATATGAGGTAAACTAGTCTGTTGTCACGCAAGGAGTAGTAGTTGGATCTTTTGACATATAGTGAATGTCTCCACGTATCAGCAATAAAGTGATATTGGGTAGTGGTCGGAGTCCTGTAACTCAGCGCAGAACAAATAAATAGAATGTCAAGTCTTCCTTTCTATAACCAATTCTATTTCTACAGGCCCTCGCGCTACAGTAATGCCGATTCCATTGAAACGAGCTGAGGGTAGCACTGTATAGTTTTTGGCTATCACCTGTATTTGAAGGTTAAAGAAAAACAGGTAACGTTGTTCAAAATTATCAGAGCAGAGACTAAAAAGTTAGAGAGTTGACCTTAGTCCGACAAGGAACCTGCTGAGGACGTGAGGCGAGATTTGTGGTCGATTTTTGATTCAATGCGGATGAACCGTTGGGCACCGTTTATACATACACTCTGCTGCGGGCTAGTCGTGGCAAGCAGGAAAAAAACTCTGATAGTTTGATAAACTGTGATAAAATTTGTTCACCAGTGGCCACGTGCGCGGCTTTTTACAAGGACGGATTTTTTTGGGAGGTATTTTTGTTCTTTGCCAAAAAACGCGTTTAGACTGGGGGCTATTGTTGCCGGGAGCATTGATACTTTCCGTTTTTCTGACAATATAGAATAGGCTATGTAATCTGGTGACTTGCACAACTCTTCGCTGCTTTTAGAAATCACTTCAGAATAGCACCCCTGACAGCGACCTCGCATCACCTGTTATCGCCTCTTACTTAAGGAAATTGAAACAGCGGGACATTTTTATACCTCGTTAGAAGAGCTTCAGAACGAAAAACAGAATCGTGGCATGTCATATAGTCCTTGATATGGCGTACGTGCTGAAGTCACTCTGGCTATGCAAGAAAGAAAGAGGTTGAATATTTGTCAAGCGTGATGTGCGGTGACACACAATCGGCGCAACAAATTGGGATTCCGCTGGTTTGCGTTGTGTGAATCCACTTTACGTAGACTATATAGACCAGAATCCAGAGCCGCTCCTGGGAGCGGCCATTTTCCGCCGACTGGTGCGCCGCGGTGCGGGCGTTTCTTTGGGGACTGCGGGGCGGCGGCAGCTCCGCGGCCGCGCCTGCATATAGCCGCGCTTCGGGCGCTAAAAAAACATTGCCGAGCATACTTCCGCTGCGTGGCTGTGTTGCAGGAAGTATTCACGCTATCAAAGGGAGCACATTGATGCGTTTTAATGACATTTAGTTTGACATTCACGTGAATTGTGCTGACGCTTAGAACGCGCTCCTGCTTATATCGCTACCGTATTGGTGCTCCACTGCAAAAAAAAAAAATACTTTTTGCTCAATATCAAGTATTTGGTGTGCGGCTAGCTTGCAGTTCCAATTCCCATGCACTCTTAATCCTTCGGCCATAAAGTACCACCCACAAACAGGGCTTTCTTGTCGCATGCGTGGTGCGCCAGTTTATCAAAACAAATTACCGCTGTGAGCTTAACAGAGTCGCAGCGTCAACAAAAAAACAAAATTTCTCATGGTTTATGCAACCTGGCGCATAAAAACGTACTTTTCCTCAAATTATCAAAGCTTGAATAGATATTAGCAGCGAATCCAGCTTTCACGAATTCTGAGGTCCGAAGTCGCGTTCATTTTATTCGGTAGCTCTCGCCGCGTGTGACAGCGTTGCTTAGGCGTTTGGCTAAGTGTGAATGAATGGATTAAAATCGCGCATTTTCCGATGATTAAGGTAGATAGCAAAAGCACAACGGTAAACCATTTACCCCCCCCCCCCCCCCCCTTGATCCCTATGACATGCGTGCGGAAAGAGGAACTGAAATCGGTAGCGGTCGTGCTTACAATCCTGTGCATGAAATGTGTTTAATGGGAACTAGAGCAAGCTCAGCACTAGGAGGTGAGCGAAAACACGCGCTTCATCGGGACAACCTTCAGTCTGCAGCTCGCCTATCTAGTTACTACACCACTGATTCAAATCAATAAATCCACATTCCTGCGCCTAAAATTATCATAGATGATAGCGCACGTAAAAAACGCCAACAAACGACACGCCAGCGCAGAAATCTGCTTAGAAGTGCCGGTTTCCAGTCCGCACGCTACCTGGCCGACTACTCCGCGGGAAAAATCCTTGCTGTTCGCAATACTATTCCAGAATTCCCCTGAGCAGCGTCGCCGCTGCGGTACCAGCGTTTAGAATCCTGAGCCAGCAGAATATTATCATTGAAAAACGTAGCGCGAAAAACGAGACACAGAAAAGGTGAAGACAGGACACGAGCGCTAATCATCAATATCATCATGATGGGCCCAAACAACGAGACAGACGCGCACTGCCTCGCCGCACTTACTCACATCCAAATGAACGGAAAAAAACTCGGAGATGTCACGTTAACGACTAACTGCGCGCAAGATAACCGCAGTACTGTCTGGTAGAGGGAAATTGTGAGTAGTGATGCACAGCACACACGCTCATACGTTATGATGAAGCACTACAACGACAGAAGCGAGCACGTAAACATGCATTCTACGCGCGGCGCCGGCGCGACCCGCAGTCCATCGGTCCGCGCGCGCCGATAGATGGCGACTGGTGTCGAGAGTAAGGGCGCGCCAGCAGCCTGCGTGTGAGGGTAAAAGAATCTGGTCTATAGGCCACACACCTAAACTAAATGTAAAAGGGCACTGATAACACAAAACGGCAAATTTATCCATTAAAAATAATTTTATCCATTCATTTTTTTGTAGACTTCTAGGCGATGAATAAGTTAGCCAGTCTAGAAATTTAGCATCGTAACAAATGACTGTAGGGCAGCAATATTGCAGTAAAAGCAATATTGTACTCTTTCATTAATTTTTGTTAAAATTTACAATTGACGTTGTAACGACAAAGCTTTAGCCTCTCGTATGCCTGGCTAGACGCCTCGAAACCAGAACCTACACTTTGGAAGCCCGAACCCGAATCGGCAAGTATGGAAATAATTATGCTGGGTCGTGCGTTCCCAACCGAAGACGTTCTCAGTTATCGAGAAGCTTGCAGCATGAAGAAGATGTGCACTGGCGTCGGCTTACCTTAAATTCCGTGCCCAGCCTAGCCTGAGGCCAGCGGCCTCAGGCTGGGTTACGAACAGGTCGTCCTTGCACAGGCCAAGCATGTGCTTTTGAGAAATCCCAGACCCAGCCCTGCCTGCCGTCTTTGGTGGGCAGTGTGAGTTCACTGACCCTGCTGCGTCCACTTTGGACCTTAAAAGCGCCCACGCATCTGTCACCCACTGAAAACCTAAAATCCGCACGATGCAACTGTCCAGCAGCGTTCAGGTATTGTGATTCAAAACCTTAATATCTTGCATCTGATTTTAAAGTTCCATATGACATAGTTTTTAGTCGTCTTTTTGTCGTTTTTTTAACAGAGCGGTAATGAATGTACCACATTACTTTTGCGGCTCTTTTCTGCAGACATTATGTTTGCCGGCAACATTAAGGACGTTTTTAGTAGTTCTTTCAGAGAACCGCCGAATTGCTTAAAAAAAGAGAGACGGAATTTAGCGAATTTAAATTTCCCTCCTTTATACAGAGTGGATCCCGAGTGAACGATTGTGTGTAAGTTTCGCTGTTGCAACATTCTGTAGTTTTTCATGTCTGGTGACTTGGCAAGATAATGTGCTCTTCCGTTAAAATCCGTTGACTTTTAAAATATCTTCTGGATTGACCGGAACTTGTCAGCAATTCGGTACAAATCCTAGCTATTACCTATAAGGTTTTAGGCTTATAGTCCTCCTAGAAAAATCCATTTCCTCCATATAAGGGGTCGCAGTTATAACGGAGTGGTTTTTTTCTAGATGATTTATGACCTCACTGACATCCTGTCCACATGAGGGGCAACGGTGTCTGGATGCCTCGACTAAAACTTCCTCGAAAATAATTCAAACTTTAAACAATGGGCGTCAACACAGCCATTATTTTGCACGGTCACGAACATTAACCTGAGCGCAGTTCAAATTTATGGACGCCCATTTTGTATATGTTAAGAAACCTGAAACGCTTGCAAGGCTCTGAGTGTGTGCTTCTACAGTGCTTGAAAACTATATACCCGCGTAATCTATTACTTTTCGAAATAATTGTAAGGATATGTCTTCATTTCTCGGAAAAAGTAATCCACATGAAGATATACTTTGGGAGATCATGCGAAAATAGGTAGTGCTCGTTTATAACGTTTATAAGTTTTTCATAGCTGGTGCTCATATCATCATCATGGCTTTCATAGATGGCGTTCATATTCCCATTACGGCTGTTTGTTTATTAAGAATTGCATTTCTTGTTTATTACTTGTTTTCTTTGTCATATTTTTCTGTATTTATTAACACCGTTACCGATTTCGTAATTTACTCTTTGTACCTCTGTTCTTTTTGATTCTTTTTGTATGCTTACTTTTCTTTTTTGTACTGGTTTTACAGAGATTGAGTTTTTTTTTTACTAATACATTTTTGTGTACAATGTGTATGCATCCGCCCCTCCCCTCTATAATGTACATTTGTACCCTGAGGGTATAATAAGTAAATAAATAACTAAATAAATGTAAATATGCCATGTTTGTTAGTGGTCATCGTATCCCCTGCCATGCGTCTCGCCTGCAGGCTCACTGCCGGAGCTCTGGAACGGGTCTGTCGGCATCGGGCGCTGATGGAAGAGTTCGCCGACGTGAACAGCATCTCCGAAGTGGAAGCTGCGGCCGCGCTCAGGGCTGCACTCAGGACCTTCGATGACATGCATAACTTCATGCGGCTGGCGGGTGTCGTTCGAGTCCGGGTCGCGTGCCACGCGCGAGAAGACGGCTGCACGCAGCTCGATGACCTCAATGAGCACTGCTGGAGTGCCCTGAGGCGATACCTCTCGCTGGACGACGTAGTCACTCTTTAGTGAAGTGAGCGTGGCCATCGAAAAATGTTGTGAGAATAAATGTTCAAGCAGTCTGCTTACAGCCTTTATTTTCTTCCCTCATACTCTCCTTGCGAAATACTCGAACTTGCACAGCAATCTCTGTTGCCAGCGGATTATCCTCAGGCACAGTCTAACACAAGTGTATTCGTTAGGCAGGAAATGCCCCCCCCCCCCCCCCCCCCCCATCGCCATCAAAAGCGTTTAGGCTACAGAGTTGAAAAGGAAAGCAGAGAAGCATGCAAAGCCCCCGTGAAGCTGTACTCTTCTGCAAGGTAAGAGCCCTGCTCCTTGCCTTTCGATCATTCTTTTTATTATTTCCTTGAGTGTTCCACAATGCGGTGCTGCCTGAAGAGATTTGATAAAGACTGTATCGTTGCCACTAGAGACTTTTAGCCGAGCGGGTTGTTGTTCGTCTGTTGTTCGGAGCTATTATCTACTGTATGATTATAAATACGTGCGAGCTCCGGCGTAACCTAGGTGAGCTTACGTATACAGGGTGATGTTCTGAACCTTTGCAGATTTTTGTTTTAAGCGATATGAGAGAAAGGTTGGTGCGGTATATTCACCCGGATTTTATAGCGGTGCTCACATTGTGTATCTCATATGGAGGAATATATAAACGATTAATTACCTGAAACTATATAAGAAATTTTCATTTCTTGATAGTGGGCAGCTGCGGGGTAGCTTCGAGTATCTGGTCTGCCTAAAGGTGTGTAGAAAAAGGGTAGCACACAGGATGTTTTTCTGTGTGCTTTATCAATTGAAATCCGGCTGCTGCGGCCCGAAATCAACTTGCTTAACAATAATATAGGTATGTTTGTTTTGTTAGTCATAACGAGCAAATCACCTTCTTTCTGTTGCTTGCACATGAGACAAAACGTTTTGCATATAATGAAACGAAACCAATACATAGGAGTTAAACTAATCAGTTTCCACGCAAGTAGTAGATAGATCTTTGGCCACGAAGAGTTTGCCGGGAGATAACATTGTTATCTCGAGTCCATTTTTCGCCTTTGTTATCTTTTGCGAGTAGCAAACTTAGCAGCTGTTCCCCATGTTTCCCTGCCCACTCTTCCTATATATATATATATATATATATATATATATTTATATATATTTATATGAAAGAAGCCAACAGCCACAGAAACCAAGGGGCACAGGGGATTTTTTTTATTTATTTATTTATTTTGTGGTGTTGATCAGTTTAGAATATTACTGAATATGTTATTGCTTAAAGGTAATTGATTAGAAAAGCAGAAGAAAAAACAACCATACGCCGCCGGTGGGATCCGAACCCACGACCTCCGAATTACGCGTCCGGTGCTCTACCTCTGAGCTACGGCGACGGCTGTCAAATCTTCTGTTTTCGGAGGTATTTATGTTTACAAGTAACCTAACCTTGAGAGTGTTCATCAGCGCCGCCCACGTTCATAAGCGGCGGACGTAGAACGTCCTGAGTTACCGCAGGTGTGACGTAGAACGTCATCGAACGGAGAGGGTGGAAGCTGCGTGAGAACCCTCTTATGCTTCCTATGGCGTCAAGGCTGCCAGAACCGAGGCCCTCGCTAAGCAATTAAGCAAACAAGGGAAGGGGATGAGGGGCTCGTTATAAATATGAAAGAAGCCAACAGCCACAGAAACCAAGGGGCACAGGGTTTTTTTTTGTTTATTTATTTATTTTGTGGTGTTGATCAATTTAGAATATTACTGAATATGTTATTGCTTAAAGGTAATTGATTAGAAAAGCAGAAGAAAAAACAACCATACGCCGCCGGTGGGATCCGAACCCACGACCTCCGAATTACGCGTCCGGTGCTCTACCTCTGAGCTACGGCGACGGCTGTCAAATCTTCTGTTTTCGGGGGTATTTATGTTTACAAGTAACCTAACCTTGAGAGTGTTCATCAGCGCCGCCCACGTTCATAAGCGGCGGACGTAGAACGTCCTGAGTTACCGCAGGTGTGACGTAGAACGTCATCGAACGGAGAGGGTGGAAGCTGCGTGAGAACCCTCTTATGCTTCCTATGGCGTCAAGGCTGCCAGAACCGAGGCCCTCGCTAAGCAATTAAGCAAACAAGGGAAGGGGATGAGGGGCTCGTTATAAATATGAAAGAAGCCAACAGCCACAGAAACCAAGGGGCACAGGGGATTTTATTTATTTATTTATTTATTTTGTGGTGTTGATCAATTTAGAATATTACTGAATATGTTATCGCTTAAAGATAATTGATTAGAAAAGCAGAAGAAAAAACAACCACATGCCGCCGGTGGGATCCGAACCCGCGACCTCCGAATTACGCGTCCGGTGCTCTGCCTCTGAGCTACGGCGACGGCTGTCAAATCATCTGCTTTCGGGGGTATTTATGTTTACAAGTAACCTACCCTTGAGAGTGTTCATCAGCGCCATCCACGTTCATAATCGGCGGATGTAGAACATCCTGAGTTACCGCAGGTGTGACGTAGAACGTCATCGAACGGAGAGGGTGGAAGCTGCGTGAGAACCCTCTTATGCTTCCTATGGCTTCAAGGCTGGGTTCGGATCCTATGGCGTCAAGGTCAGGGAAGAAGCTCTGCATTGAGAATCTGCGTCCCATCTCGCTAACGTCGTGCTTGGCCAAATTGATGGAGCATGTAGTCCTGAACAGGCTTCAGGGTTATGTAGAGGACAATGAGTTGATACCTGAAACAATGATTGGCTTCAGGGCTAATATATCGACGCAGGATGTCATGTTACAGCTCAAAACAGACGTGGTTGATCCTGGGTACGGCACGGGCACCAAGGCTATCTTGGGGCTCGACCTCACTAAGGCCTTTGACAATGTTACCCATGAGGCAATATTGAGGAACCTATCGGACATAGGACCGGGGGGTAGAACCTTCCGGTACATCAGATCGTTTCTGGAGGGTAGGACTGCGGAGATTGTAGTCGGAGAAATGAAATCGGATCCCTTCCCATTGGGGGGCAGGGGGACACCGCAAGGGTCGGTATTATCGCCCTTCCTATTTAATCTCGCCCTGATCAAGATACCACCCAGGCTGCAAGGGATATCGGGACTTAAACATACATTTTATGCGGATGACATTACTCTATGGGTAACAAGAGGCAGTGACGCACAGTTGGAAGAAACTCTACAACAGGCGGTGGATATTGTGGAGGAGCTAGCAGGGGAAGCAGGACTCTCGTGTTCTCAGCCCAAGTCCGACCTTTTTGTGCTGAGGGATAAACCAAGAGGGATACATGCGAGGCACTATGTGCCGCCACCACCTTTAGAGGTGAGAGTGGGGGGAGTACCGGTCGCTGAGGTCCAAACGATCAGGATCCTGGGTATGTATCTGCAGACTAACAGGAAGAATAGCGAGTCATTGCAAAGGCTTAAAAATACGGTCAATGCTACCGTGCGGCTAATCAGGAGAATCGCCAATCGTAAGAGAGGTGTTAAGGAAAAATACTTGTGTAAGCTAGTGCAGGCATTTGTGCTCAGTAGAATAGTGTATGCGACGCCTTATTTGAAGCTGGACGCGGCGGAAAAAGGAAAGGTGGAGGCTATGATTAGGCAGGCGTATAAAGCGGCCCTTGGGTTGCCTCAGAATGCGTCTACCGAAAGGCTGCTGGGATTAGGGGTGCACAACACCCTAGAAGAACTACGGGAGGCGCACTTGGTTATGCAGCTCGGTAGGCTTTCAAAAACAAAAGCAGGGACGGACATATTGGAAAGGATCGGCATTGGAGTTGACGTTCCAGCCGGTGACACGAAAATTCAGGTGAGGCGGGAAATGCACAAGGGCTTGTACATAAAACCTTTGCCCAAGAACATGCATCCAATACATCACGAGGACCGCAGGAAGGCAAGAGCCAAAGCTTTACATGCTAAGTACGGGAAGTACAACGGGGCAGTCTATGTAGATGTCGCCGAGTATAAGAACAAGGATGCATTTGCAATTGCGGTGGTGGACGGGCGGGGCCACTTGATCGCCTCTGGATCAGTCAAAACCCGCTCCCCAGAAACTGCAGAGGAAGCGGCAATAGCACTAGCTATGACTAGTAGTAATGCTGACCTGATCTTCAGCGATTCAAAAACAGCCATCCGAAATTTGGCGAGGGGCAGAATATCTGTCACAGCGGCGCGGTTGTTGAATCGGGCCACGGAGCGAGGGATTACAGAGGCGGAAATTGTCTGGGTACCTGCACACTCTGGGAACCCTGGGAACGAGACGGCTCACATGAATGCTCGAGGTTTCGTCAGCCGAGTAGGTGAGCCGGACGTCCCGGGAAGGTCCACGAGAGATGGGCTGGTATCCTTTCATGACATTACTACTCATTTCAGACTTAACCGGAGGATTTACCCACCCCCGGACAAGCAATTGGTGAAGGCGCAGGAATGCGTCTGGCGCCGATTGCAGACCAGATGTTTCTTCAACCCATACGTGTTGAGCAAAATCTACCCGGACATTCAGCCGGAGTGCAAATGGTGTCACGAATTGGCAACCTATGACCACGTATTATGGAGCTGTAGCATAGCACCGCCACCGGCGGACATTATGCGTGATCCTTCCCTCGAGCAGTGGGAGGCCGTGCTGGCCAGCTCAGACCCGGTCGTCCAGACCAGGGCCGTGGAGTGGGCCACCCAGGTCGCCGTCAGCCACGGGTTGATGGCCATCTAACACGGAATCGTCCACACATGCTCTCTGACGAAAATAAAGTTTTTCCATCCATCCAACCTTCTAAGACAGCACCGTATTGGTGGTGGTGGTGAAAACATTTATTAAGAAGGGACAGGAGGTATGTTTGGATCAGTCCGTAAGGGACCGATCCTGACAAGCACTATAGGTGGAGGTCCCTGGTATGGGACCCCAGTGGCGGTGACCGCCGCCCGGGCGCGCCCGACTAAGGCTTGTTGGGCCTGTAAGTCGCGCCAGCAGAGCAGGGTCGCCTCCCAGTCCACCCGGGTTGGGTTGGGGATGGGGGGAATAGCGGGGTTGGAGGGGCAGGCCCACGCCATGTGATAGGTGTCAGAAGGCACTGCACTATAGTGCGGGCAGCTGCCGCTAAATGAGGGGTCGAAATGTTTTAGTGCTGCCGGGCACAGCAATGTATTGGTGAGAAGACGGAGAAGGAGCCGCTCGTCCACCTTCTCCAGCCCTTTACATGGGCTAAGGTAAATGCGATGACTATTTTGATAGTAGGTTGTAATACCTTTGAATGTATAGACCGGAATAAGTCGGGTTCCTGGTCGGGTGGGGAGGAGAAAACAGACCAGTGAGAGAGCACGCGGGCGGCTGCGTCTGCTGCCTCGTTTCCTGCCAAGCCCTGATGAGCAGGGGCCCATATAAGGTAACGGGGTGCGGGATCCGTATCCCGTATGCAATTTTGCTAGATTCGATAGGCTAGGACGGGAGTGCAGCCTTGTTCGACGTTCCGACAGGCCCCTCGCGAGTCGGTGATTATGTATTTTGAAGCCGAATGCGAGCCCGCGAGAGCAAGGAGTTTGGCCAATGTAGTGTCTGGTCGTCTGTGTTTGTGGTTGTAGAGTCCCAGTACCCGTATCTCGTCACTTTCGCGCATGGGACTACTCTAAAGAGAAAGAGAGATTTTAGTTGTGCACTTCTGTGAGGGGCGGAGGTGCACAAATTACGATTTTCACTACACGCGCGTCTCCCCCTCCGCCTCTGTGCAGGCAGTGCGTGGACGGGCGAACGCCTCCACCGTTATCGGGGTGCTCCCAGTGCATTGTGCGCCACATGCGACAGCCATGACGTCAAGCCAAGTACAACTGCAGCTTTTCGCTTGTATATCCAGGCTTAAACAGAGCTTGCCACTGCCTAATTTTTTTTGTATCAGTAATGGTTGATTTTTTATTTTTATTTTTTTTTATCAGTAATCAGTAAGCAGTTGATAAATTACCCCTCTCCAAAGCCCTTGGTCCTGGTGGCACCTCATGCGAGTTCTACAAAGCTTTTAAATCTATGCTGAGCCCAGTCCTGCTCCAGATTTTCGATTTAGGTTTAGAAGCAGATGTTCTTAGTCAGCCGTTTACTAAGAATCACGCAGTCTTAATTTCAAAGAGCACTGACAAAAAAAAGTTGCGCTCAGTGGACGGCTACAGGGCTTTCACGTTGGCAAATGTGGACTACAAAATTTTCGCGAAAGTACTCTCAAATCGTCTGCAACGCGTGATGCCACTTTTCATTGGCCCTGACCAGACGTGCGGTTTGAGAAGCCGCTCCATACAAAGTAACATACGTACCACATGTACAATTCTCGAATCTTGCTCCGGCTTTTATGAGCAGCTTATTTTACGGCAGATTTGACCTTGCGAAGGCATTTGATCGTGTCGGGCATTCATTTCTGTTTTCACTTTTCGAGCGTGCCAATGTCAGGTTCTCTCAGATCATGAACGGTAGCTTACCAATATCCCTGAAGAGAAAAGTATACAACAGCTGTATCCTACCGGTACTCACCTATGGGGCAGAAACGTGGAGGCTAACAAAGAGGGTTCAGCTTAAGTTAAGGACAACGCAGCGAGCTATGGAAAGGAAAATGATAGGTGTAACGCTAAGAGATCGGAAGAGGGTGGAGTGGGTGAGGGAACAAACGCGGATTAATGACATATTAGTAGGAATCAAGAGAAAGAAATGGGCTTGGGCAGGGCATGTAATGCGAAGGCAAGATAGCCGCTGGTCCTTAAGGGTAACGGAGTGGATTCCAAGAGAAAGCAAACGTAGCAGGGGACGGCAGAAAGTTAGGTGGGCGGATGAGATTAAGAAGTTTGCGGGGATACAGTGGCGGCAACTAGCAAAGGACAGGGTTAATTGGAGAGACATGGGAGAGGCCTTTGCCCTGCAGTGGGTGTAGTCAGGCTGATGATGATGATGATGATGATGAATCCTCGGCCATATTGTTACGAGGTGGCAAGCCTAGGAAAAGGACGAAATGATGACAGATGATAATATGATTTAATGGCTGTGGGCCTAGCGCGAGCGCTCCGTCCCGCGCCACTGCCCTCCTCTTCGTCCTCGTAACAATATATGCGTGGCGGATTTTTATAGAAGAGACAATGTCAACAAAGCGGGATTTAGACGTTTTCACAAATAAATAACAGCAGACGTGGTCACTTGGTGTACATTTATTGCATGAAGAGGCAGGTGACAGGACAGAAAACAGAGATATACCTTAATTGAAAAAGAAATAAATGCAAAACGTATCTGCCTTCTTTTCATGAGAGGGAAATAACTAGAAGAATAAGAATGGGGTGGAGCACATATGGCAGGTTATCTCAGATCGTGAATGGAGGTTTACCAATATCCCGCAACAGAAAAGTATACAACAGCTGTATCCTACCGGTACTCACCTATGGGGCAGAAACGTGGAGGCTAACAAAGAGGGTTCAGCTTAAGTTAACAACAACGCAGCGAGCTATGGAAAGGAAAATGATAGGTGTAACGCTAAGAGATCGGAAGCGGGCGGAGTGGGTGAGAGAACAAACGCCCGTTAATGATATCTTAGTTGAGATCATGAGGAAGAAGTGGTCTTGGGCAGGGCATGTAATGCGAAGGCAAGATAACCGCTGGTCCTTAAAGGTAACGGAGTGGATTCTAAGAGAAGGCAAGAGTTGCAGGGGGCGGCAGAATATTAGGTGGGCGGATGAGATTAAGAAATTTGCGGGAGTCCGGTGGTCGCGGTTGGCGAAGGACAGGGTTAATTGGAGAGACACCGGAGAGTCCTTGGCCCTGCTGTGGGCGTAGTCAGGCTGATGATGATGATGAAGGTGGCTAGCTTTTTAATGCTCTTTATTGTTTTTGCTATGTCACTGTGCTTTTGAGTTTTTTTTGTACTGATAGCTCTTCCATACGTGTTTGCTTATAAACATCGCGTTCATTTAATAAAATCATCGGGAGTTGTTACTAATAGGGATTCAACTCGTTTCTGTTTGTTTGCTATTTATTTACGCGAAGCATTAATACCAGCAATCCGAAATTATTGCATTGCTGAGTAATGCGTCGCGTCATTCCGAGCTAGCCCAGACACGCACTAATGGGCCACATGACTATGGCCGACCTGTCTACCTTGCTTTGTAAAAAGGACAACATTCTTCGCTGCACCAGCGATTCATTGTATAAATGAATGGTGTTGCTTGGACGTGTGTTATCCTTCTTTGCCACATGCATCAGATATGAAAACCTCGAAGAGCACACAGTGTGCATGCGTGCTCTTTTAGCGAACTACCGGCCTATTTCTGTTTTGCGTTGTCTCTCTAAAGGACTTGAGAAAATAATCCTCTCGCGTCTAAGTTCCGTGATAAGCACTCTCTTATAACAAATTCTGAATTTGGTTTTCCAAAACATAGATCCACAGAATAAGCACTACTTCACCAAAAAGAATATATTTTACGCAGCGTTGAAACCAAAAAATTTGTACTAGGGGTATTTGTTGATCTTCAAAAGCCTTTGATTTCTTGAACCATAATATATTATTACAGAAATTTGAACTGTATGGCATAAGAGGCCTCCCACTACAGCTCCTCCAATCGTACCTCTCTCATCGGTAACAATACGTCAATATAAATAGATTTGTTTCAGAAACAAGGCCAATTTGTTGCGGCGTGCCTCAAACAGGCGTACTCGGACCTATTCTCTTTAATTTTTATATTAATGACATAGTAAACATAGACAACAAAGCGGCTTTCTTTATCTATGCCGATGACAGATAGACCGACGGACGGACGGACGGACGGACGGACGGACGGACGGATGGATGGATGAATGGATGGATGGATGTTTATTTGAGTGTGCCTCAACAGCCAAGTGGCCGAAACGTGCGCACACTAGGTCAGATACATCGTAATGACCACTTAAAACATTTAAATCCGGGCATGAAAACAACAATTAGGCAAATATGTCCGTGTAAATAAACGTTTTGTTATACAGGATTTGTAAACGAGTCATTTGACAGATGGCGTGCAAATCAGGATAAAATGTGTCAAAACATTGTGCGGCTTTTGTATGCGGCCCACGAAAACTCAACGACATCAGTAAGATCCCACAGATAATGAAACCGCGCATGACTTTTTGCCGAAACTGCATGTCATGTATCAGTGGCCTGTCGCCAAGGGTACACATATTGATGTCTGCCAAGAGAGAATCATAGTCGTAGAAACGACGGCGACCAATATATCTATCATAAAAGATGCGTATGATACCAGCCTATTTTTCTCAGCTCATGACTGTGATGACCCAATAGACAAGGCTAACGACACACTCTTGTGAGACATTCCAGCGGCTAAAAAGACATGGACAAAGGTAGACGGTACAGGACGAACGCCGGATTTCAACTGAGGCTTATTTCACAAACAGCTATATTATACAAAAGGGGGCGCAAAGAAAAGAAATCGGTGATAAGATAAACCCATAATCCAAAAAATGCAGAAGGCGCCTGTGCCGGTGTTCGTCTTGTGTCGTCTACCTCTGTCCCTGTCTTTTTAACCGCTGGAATGTCTCACAATAGTACTAGCAACCAACTAGCCCAACTTTCTACGCTTAACGACACACTCTCCCGTCTAAGTGTCTAGACAGCTCATAATGCGTTAAAAATCAATTATAATAACAGCAAGGCCGTTATATTTCGTCCAAAAAAAAGATCGTAATCATAAAGAAAAATCTAGTACTCAACTCTAACGCAATCGAAATTGTAAGCAGCTTCAAATCACTTGGTGTCATCTTTCATGAGAAAATGTTGTGTGATTGTCATATTGACAGCATTCTTCCGAAACTTGCACGAGTAGTAGGGCAAATGTATAGGCACAGAACTATTCTTCGAGTCAATTTTAAGAAATTTCTATATAACTCAATATTCTGTTCACAGCTACAATACTGTCACCTTGTCTGGGGTACCACGTCCATGGGTAATCTCTAAAAAATTTTTATTCTTCAAAAAAAGAGGCTATACGATACATATTCCAATTAAATAGAGAACAAAGCACCCCGAACTACAGGTATTTCATAATTTTAAATGCACTGAAAATGAGGCTCAGCTTTTCATTCTTGCTTTTGCTCTTGCACTGAGACAGTAGCTTGACACCATGTCGTCGTTTCCTTGCCTCTTATCACCTTCTGATTTGGATATAGCGCATTCTCCAAGCACTCGCTTCCCCCCTTCCTCCTCTCTTTCAAGTCCCATGCCGAAGCCTTTTGTCCCGGCCGAGCCTGTTTCTCGGTAGAGGCCTGAGCCCCACCGAGCTCGGCGGTATTTCTCCTTTGTGATTTTATGTACTCACTTTCTCCAGCTTAATTTCTCTCGTACGCAGCTACGCGTTTCTCCGCTCATGCACCCTCTATTCATATGCGCTTATGTGCCCTACAGGTGCAAACGCTCTCTTGCAGCAAGAAAAGCTCCCGACAAGAAAATGACCCCTCCCAGCCACCCACCGTCGACTCCCTTGTTACTCTCCTTGGACTACATCACCACTCCGCAGCCCCGACTCAAAGGTTTTCCCCTGTGGCTGGCGCGAGGGCGAACAGCAGTACTGTCAGCGCACCGGGAAAGCATGCACCCAAGAGGTTAAGCCGATCGTACTCTGCGCAGGCGAAAATCCACATCTTGTACGTTATGAACAATCTGACGTAATACAGTAGCCTGGCTTGAAAGATCCTACTGGTGAGTATCACCGTCCTCGTAGCTTGAAATGCGTTCGGAAATGAATGCGGTTCTGGGTGGGGAAAAAGAGAAAGCGACAATGCGATGGGACAACTTCTGTTTGCCAACTCTTATCGCGAAATTTCTAACTTGACGTTGTACGCAAAGGAATGCATCCAGAATTTTGAGAACTTTATTTTTCGGCTTTTCTTAAATGAATTCAGCCAACGTTGACCACCTTTTCAATCCGCGGGGAGGATTGTTCGGCGGCCCGACATATGCTGTGTTCTTGAAGAGTTTGGTCGTCTACCGTTTGTGCAAAATGGGAATCAGAAACGCTTTTTATTCCACAGGAGTAGTTTAGTCAGATTATGTGTAATTTTCATGATTTTTTTTCCTTTGGCATTTGCAGGCCTACCAGAATGTACCGAATTCTTGGTGCGAGCAGATTTTGTCCAAGTTTTCTCGGAACTAAAAAAACATCGGACTTTCAGAGGAGTGTTTTCGTGTGGTTTTCAAGTAAAACTTTTTCTCCCATTTTAAATGCACGTGAAGCGAAGCAGATAGGCAATTTGCTTTCTTTTTTTTGCAAAAGCAAGGGTGCCCTCAGTCTCCTGCGTTCAGCGCATTCTGCAAAACTGCGCAAGCGGTCTTTGCGTGGAATAATTTATTGCATCCAGAAAAAACATTGCTTGAAGTAGATCTATTGACGTCCATAGGCGGGAGATGCTACCACCTGTGCCATAATATTGCTGGAATTAAAAAACAAAAAAAAGAGCGCCTTTTTGGTATGATATTGCCACATTCCTGGACATTCTCGTGGCGCCGTCTCCTGGCCGAACTGTCTCAACCGCCATCCTGGCTAGCCTTAGCCATGGTGGCGGGCGGGGCTTCTTCGTCGTCTCTTCTTCGGGTTCCGCTCGGGAGTTCGCTGCTACCTGGCGCTGTTCAGTAAAACGTGACCTGGCTGTCCCGACTGTATAGCCGTGACATATTTGGTGGAGCCGGCTGGGTAACGTCCCATGTACACTGACTCTGAAGACACCTTTGAAGCCAGCCCTCAGTGCGTGGACACAACCCCCGTCCACGAAGCGAGCCGCCGCCTGCGAGGCCTACAGCCAGAGTTCAGCGGCCTGACAAAACCGGCAAGAGATATGACATCAACCACAGCTAGCCAGACCACTCAACATTTTGGAGCTGACACTCCCTTCGTACTTCACGCGCCCAGGTCACCGCCGACGAAGAGCCAGCAGTTGGCTTCTACGGAAATTCCAGTAAACGCCGATAACTGTGAAGTAACCGCACTGGTAGATACCGACGCTGATTTCTCTGTGATAAGCAGCCGGCTAGCCACGACCCTTAGAAAGGTTTTGACACCTTGGACTGGGCCCCAGATGCGCACAGCCGGCGGCCATCTTGTGACGCCGACCGGCGTTGGCACCTTACGAATTCAGATCCGCGGCGTCACTTTCCCCGGCTGCTTTGCTGTGCTTCCTGAGTGTTCTAAAGACCTGATTCTCGGTCTGGATTTCCTACAGGAATATGGGGCTGTCATCGACTTTAAGGAGCTGATCGTCTCGTTTGCCGCACACCGTACTGTTGGCGACGAACCGCAGCAACGCAGGACTAAGTTGCGGGTCTGCGATGATAACATGGTGATTCCGTCGAGAACCACCATGCTAGTAACTGTGGAGTGCGATGACAGCGCCGGCACTCATGGCATCGCTGAAGCCAACATCTCACTGCTCCTGGGTCGGCAAGTGTGTGTAGCTCGCGGGCTTATAGAACTGAACAATAAGCGAGCCGAACTACTGATAACAAATTTCGGTGGTGAACCCCAACGTTTAGCGGCCAACACAACGATTGCTTATTTTGAAGAACTCGGGGAATGCGCCGGAGAGTACGCGTTGACAGGGACTACGAAGTCCGTGGAATCAACGAATGCTCCGGTTAAACTCGACGTGAACCCGAATCTCCTGCCTAGTCAAAAACGCAACCTGCAGACTGTCATTGACTCTTTCCAGGACTGTTTTGCGTCAACCTCCAGAGTTAGGCAAACGCCGATAACAAAACATCGAATTATAGTTGATGAAAGCCAGAGACCATTACGCCAGTCGCCGTACCGGATATCTTCAAAGGAACGGGATGCAATTCGAAGGCAAGTTCAAGAAATGCTCCGCGACGACGTGATCCAGCCATCGAAGAGCCCGTGGGCGTCGCCTGTGGTCCTAGTTGCAAAGAAAGATGGGACCCTCCGGTTTTGTGTTGATTACCGACGTCTGAACAAAGTCACTAAGAAAGACGTTTATCCTTTGCCGCGCATTGATGACTCCCTAGACCGTCTGCGCCACGCCAGATACTTTTCATCACTCGATTTACGCAGCGGCTACTGGCAGATAGAGGTGGACGAACGTGACCGGGAGAAGACCGCATTTATTACCCCGGACGGTTGGTACGAATTCAGGGTGCTCCCCTTCGGCCTATGCTCAGCTCCGGCAACTTTCCAACGGATGATGGACACTGTGCTTTCTGATCTCAAATGGCAGTCGTGTCTTGTGCACCTGGATGATGTTGTCATCTTCTCCGACACTTTCGAAGAACACCTCAGCCGCTTACGCGCTGTTTTCGAAGATATCCGTTCAGCTGGTCTTTCCCTTAAGCCCGAGAAATGTCACTTCGCTTTCCAGGAGCTGAAGTTTTTGGGCCACATTGTGAGCGCCAAGGGCGTTAGTCCAGACCCCGACAAGACTGCCGCCGTCGCTTCTTTTCCCATTCCTGCTGACAAGCGAAGTGTGCGCCGTTTTCTGGGTCTCTGTGCCTACTATCGGCGCTTTGTGAAGAACTTCACCCGAATAGCTGAGCCCCTTACTCGCCTCACCAAAGATAACGAACCGTTCGTCTGGGGTCGGGAGCAACAACATGCCTTTGAAGAGCTACGCACGCGTCTTCAGAATACACCCATACTTGGGCACTTCGATGAGGCCGCTGACACAGAACTGCACACAGACGCGAGTAACGTTGGCCTTGGTGCGGTACTTGTACAGTGGCAGGATGGTGTCGAACGCGCAATCGCTTACGCAAGCCGCACGTTATCACGGTCTGAGGTGAACTATTCCACCACCGAAAAAGAATGTCTAGCTATTGTGTGGGCAGTAACGAAATTTCGACCCTATTTGTATGGCCGCCCTTTCCGAGTGGTGAGCGACCACCACTCGCTGTGTTGGTTGGCAAATCTCAAGGATCCCTCAGGGCGACTCGCACGCTGGAGCCTCCGACTGCAAGAATTTGATGTCACCATCGTGCATAAATCAGGGCAAAAGCACAGTGATGCAGACTGTTTGTCCCGTGCCCCACTTCCTGCCAGTCCCGTGGACCTCGATGACGATTCCCTTTTCCTTGGGGTCATTTCCGTGTCCACCCTGGCTCACCGCCAACGAGACGACATTGAATTACGGTCCCTGATTGACTATCTCGAAGGAAGCGCTCAGCCTCCGCCCCGCATCTTTTCACGCGGCCTGTCATCATTCTGCTTACGGGAGGGTATCCTGTACAAAAAGAACTATAGGTCGACGGAGCCTGCCTATCTGCTCGTTATCCCTAATGCCTTTCGCGATGAAGTCTTGCAGGCGTCCCACGATGATCCTTCCTCTGGTCACCTTGGTTTCTCCCGAACGTTGGCCCGCATACGGCAAAAATATTACTGGCCCAAGCTCGCGGAGGTTGTGAAACGCTACGTCCGAACTTGCCGCGAGTGTCAACGTCGCAAGACGTCGTCGACTAAGCCGGCCAAACTTTTGCAGCCTATTGATCCACCACAAGTTCCTTTCTACCAAGTCGGCATGGATTTACTCGGCCCCTTTCCGGAGTCTTCGCTGGGTAACCGGTACATTGTGGTCGCCACCCACTACCTCAGTCGATACTGTGAGACGAAAGCTCTTCCCCGCGGAACAGCTGCGGAAATTGCCACCTTCTTCATGCACAACATCGTGCTTCGTCATGGTGCACCCACGGTCGTTATAACTGACAGAGGAACGGCCTTTACCTCGGCGCTGACACAGGAAGTTATGCGACTCAGCGGCACGAGTCACCGACGAACAACAGCTTATCACCCCCAAACTAATGGACTCACTGAGCGCCTAAATAAGACGATCGCCGACATGATTTCCATGTATGTCGACGACGACCACCGCAACTGGGATGCAGTACTCCCTTACGTTACGTTCGCATATAACACCGCGCTGCAAGAGACTACTCACTTCACACCATTTCGCTTAGTCCATGGTCGCGAGGCCGTGACAATGCTCGACGCCATGCTGCTTCCTGGTAGTGAAAACTCCACTGTCGTGGGGGCCGACCGCTTTGTTCACGAAGCCGAGGCCGCCCGCCAACTTGCTCGGCAGAATATCCGGCATCAACAAGAAAAAGACGCTCGCCGTTATAACCATCGCCACAGGGATGTCACTTACCAGCCCGGAGAACATGTTTGGGTGTGGAGCCCAGTCCGTCAACGAGGGCGCTCTGAAAAGCTTCTTCGGCGGTACTTTGGCCCCTATCAAGTGTTACGCCAACTCGGCGAGGTAAACTATGAAGTTCTCCCTCAACGAACTGTTTGTTCCTCTAGGCGACCAACGTCCGAAGTTGTGCATGTCGCCCGAATGAAGCCTTACCACGCCCGCTAGCAGCTCACTCGTCTCTACCTTCTCTCTCTCCACTCGGCTCTTCACCGTGCGCACCCGTCGAGATGGTGATCGGCCAGAACCGCCTCATGGAATTCGGCAACGTGAACATCCATTCCACACTTGCCGTGCTGTTCGACCACAACACGCTGCAGCTTGAATATTTCGTCGGATGGAGTACCCACGCTTCACTGTCGCGAACGCTGAACGACCGCGTGCTGCTCCCACTGGAAGTAGCCTATGTCCAGACGACTAAGAGCGCAAAGATCATGGCATTCTCCATCCTGACCGTCCATATGCTCCAGCTATCCGCATCTATGATGATTGTCTTAATGCCTCCCTCTCCTCGCGTACGAGATCACGACGGCCGAGAAAGTGGATTCCGCGCCCGTCGCCGATACCTACTATATACACCAGGACTACTGCGCCTCTGCAAGGGCACTCTATGATCAGCGGATGTTCGTGCCCCAAAAGCCTGTGCCCGGGGAAGCGGCTGCCGGACCACACGCCCTCCAGCGCCGCGGGCGGCGCTTTCCAGAGGGGGGGAGCAATGCCACATTCCTGGACATTCTCGTGGCGCCGTCTCCTGGCCGAACTGTCTCAACCGCCATCCTGGCTAGCCTTAGCCATGGTGGCGGGCGGGGCTTCTTCGTCGTCTCTTCTTCGGGTTCCGCTCGGGAGTTCGCTGCTACCTGGCGCTGTTCAGTAAAACGTGACCTGGCTGTCCCGACTGTATAGCCGTGACAATATTATATCTAAAAATGGAATCATTTGTATTGATTACTATATTTGCCTTTTGTTACCTTTAATATGCGTACTCCATGGTGAGACATTGCATGTTAAGATTAAAAATCTGCCATTCAGTGAAAGGCAAATTTGATAAATTTCATTCCACATTTTGCAAGTGGCGGTAGCTCTTCAGCATGGCTTACATATTATTCTCTAAAAATGTGTACCGATTATCTACTCGCCGACTGCACGCCGCAAAATTCAATGTGTTATTTCATAGTTTCTGTCTTTCCTGCGATTGTCATGCTTATGGTGATGATCCCATCGTGGGTCTCTTTGAAGCTTAGTTATTGCGAAGTCACCTTGCAAAAGCTGGGTGAGGATTTTGTTTCAAGGTACTGCAAGCGTTCTTTTGCAATATGAGTGCCATGAGTAGTTCTGCTATGACTCGTGATTTCACTGGAAGACAGCTCCTTGAAACACTTTATGAATGCCTTAGCCGTGCCATATCAGCTTGTGAAGTTGTCGTACCCAACCTGGATTAGCAGGAAACCTAAACAGTAAATGGTGCAATAAGGTATGTTCCCTAGGATTGTGTCAGTAACTCAGTTTAGAAGTGCATGGTGTGCCCCATCATGTCAGTGAAAACCTCCTACAAAAGCTAAACTGCCTGACAGACGATCTCGATCTTCCCCACCTTTCGGCACATGACATTGAAGCCGTTCACCGCATTCCGTTGAAGTCCAGGGCTGATGCAGTAGGCGATGAAAAAGAGAAACCCAGCACAGAAAAATCAGAAAAGGTTCCGCCTGTTTTGGTTCGCTTTACATTTCGCGCAACGAGAGATGCTTGGCTTGGAAAAAAAGCTCAACTGAAAGAATCAGACTGAAAACTTTTCCTGAATGAAAATCTCACAGCGCAAAACAAGAACTTTTCTGGCATATGAAGACGCGAGCGGCTGAAAAGGAGTACAAGTTTGCTTGGCACAAGAATGGGAAATTTTTTCTACGTCGTGGTCCTCGTTTCCGAGTCATCAGAATTACCTGAATGGAAGATCTGGATAGGATACGGTAGAGCCAGTTAGCATATTTTTGTATGCTAATTTTTAAAGATGGCAACCCTTTTCAAGGATGCAAGCGCCCGCTGTGGTGGCTCAGTGGTTGTGGTGCTCGGCGACTAACCCGAAAGACGCGCTTTCGATCCCGGCCGCGACGGTCGAATTTCTATGGGGGCGAAATTCTAGAGGCCCGTGTACTGTGCGAATGTCAATGCACGTTAAACAACCCCAGGTGGTCCACATTTCCGGAGGCCTTCACTACGGCGTCTCTCATAGCCTGAGTCGCTTTGGTACGTTAAACCCCCATAAACCAAACCAAACCATCATGGATGCAAGTACTATGATAAGCTTTCTTTCAAGCAGAGTAGAGCGTTAACTGACAACAATCAGATGTCCTTATTCCATTTGAACGGCAATGTTTTAAAAGCAAGCACGAATCTGTTTGTATGCTCCTAGATGAATTAGAGCACGGATTTGATGTCCTGGCTTTTTCTGAGACATGGTTTCGCGACGATTACGATGCAGTTCACTTTTCAGGGTACAGGTGTTGCTCAGTTTCCCGGAAAAGTAAGAAATGGGGTGGTGTCGCTTTTTATGTAAAACACGATCTCTGTTTTGGTGTAATTTCTGAGTTTTCTGTCATACGAGAGGACTACGAATTTCTCATGAACAAGTGTGCGAACACAATATTTGTGGTTATTTGCAGGCCTCCTTCCTGTGTTGTATCCATGTTATTAGATTTTCTCGAATGCATGTTGGAATTTTGTACACAACTCAGTTATACCCTCATTCTCACAGGTGATTTCAACATTATTCTGCTTTCTCTAGAACGTACCAAACATATGTTTTTGGATGTATTCATTTCCTTTGGCTATGAAAATGTCATCAATGTTCCAACCAGAGTGACGAATGGTTCTGAGAGCCTACTTGACTTGTGTTTCACGACGCGAACAACTGAATTAGAATCGGGTGTCCTCATAACGGACGCAAGCGATTACATGCCAATATTCTTATTTTTCACACGTGAGACTAAAATACGACCGCAGCTCATAAAGGACCCACACTCAAAATACAGGCTGATAAACAAGAACACGATTGCTGATTTTCATGCGTTAGTAAGCAAAATCGAATGGTCCGAGATATACGCATTGACGGCTCCTGTTAAGGCGTACAGCCTTTTTGTTACTGTAATCAAAGAACCTTATTACAAGGCTTTTCCTCTTAGAGAAACAAAAAAAGCAAGAAATGTAGGAAACCATGCGTTGATACCGCACTTTTAAAACGAATGAAAGAACGAAATAGGCTTTCCACCGCTTTCATAAAGACAAGGCAACCAGAACACCTAGCGGAATTCAAAAAGGTCAGGAATAAGCTAAGCCGCGACATCAAGATGACACGTGAGGGCTATTATGTGAATAAGTTCACTCATATTCTTAATGATCCAAAAAAAGTCTGGAAAACATTGATGGTTTGGTTTGGTTTATGGGGTTTAACGTCCCAAAGCGACTAAGGCTACGAGAGACGCCGTAGTGGAGGGCTCCGGAAATTTCGACCGCCTGGGGTTCTTTAACGTGCACTGACATCGCACAGTACACGGGCCTCTAGAATTTCTCCTCCAAAGAAATTCCAGCCGCCGCGGCCGGGATCGAACCCGCGTCTTTCGGGCCAGCAGCCGAGCACCATAACCGCTGAGCCACCGCGGCGACCGGAAAACATTGAATAATCTGCTCCCGCACAGTGAACAAAGCTCAGTTTCTGAGCTCATTGACAAAGGTGTTGTATTCACAGGGACTGCACTGGAAGATAATCAGCACTCGGCCATATATTCCATGTAGTATGAGAAAATGCTCTTTCTTGCACCAACAGTTGAAGATGAAATAAGTAGCTTATTCTCCGAGTTGAAAAATTCCACAGCATGTGGTGTAGATTGCATGAAGGCAGAGCCAACAAAAGCTGTGGTGGCGCTTATTAGTAACCCTATGGCACATATATGTAACTTAATAATGTGTACTGGTTCATTTCCCGATGAGTTAAAAGTTGCACGAGTATCGGTAATTTTCGAAGGGGGAGACAAGAACGACATGAACAACTACAGGCCGATTTCAGTTTTACCAGTTTTTTCAACAGTCGTAGAGAAAGTTATTAATGACAGGCTGTTAAATTTCTGCACCCGAAATAGCATTTTAACTTACCTACAGTAGGGCTTCCTGAAACACCAATGTACCGAAACGGAGCTGCTAAATATTAAAGAAAAATTAATAAGTAACTTTGAAGACAAGTTGTATACAATAGGAATATTTCTAGACTTTAAAAAGGCGTTTGATTCTATTAAGCATGATATCTTGTTTCAAAAGTTAAATGAGTATGGGATTAGAGGTACCGCTCTTAAATTAGTCATAAACTACTTAACGAACCGATTGCAGTATACCGACATTGGTCATTGCAAATCATCACTGGGTGAAATTCAATTTGGTGTTCCGCACGGGTCCATTCTGGGGCCGCTTCTTTTTCTGTTATACATTAATGACACTACAAACGTTCCTCTTTTATACTTTTATACTTTTATACTTTGCGCTTCTATACTTTGTCTACTACCCTATAAAAGCGCTCATTCTAAGCTAGTCAAACGTGGCATCATCATGTCTGCCTGCCTCTCTGCCCTGCAGAAATCCTGTACCCACACCATGTCATCCAGTTTTCACTGTCAAGTTGAGCGCCTTCTTTCCGCTGGCTATCCCCGTCATCTACTTCTTGGCACCTGCGAAAGCCTGCTTCAAAGGCTAAAATCTACACATGAAAAAGATAAAGGATGCTCGGATTCCAAGCCACCATTTGTCATGCCGTATTTTCATTGCCTTTCCCATAACATCAAGAAGGTAGCAGAAAGGTATGGGATACGCGTTGTTTTTTTGGCTCCCTGCAAGCTGAAAAAAGTGTGCCCTATACTGGCTGGAACAAGAAAGGAACCCACCACTTGCAAGATGAACCACCGGAACAAGTTTACAAAATGCGTTTCCGAAGTTGTTTACGAAATACCTTTGTCATGCGGTCGTTCCTACATAGGCCAGACTGGCCGTTGTTTTAATGAGCGCGCTTTAGAACACAGGCGATCCCTTAGCAGTGGCACTGGCAGCAATCTACCCTTGCACTGTAAGAGCTGCGACACCAAAAACTGTTCTCCTTACCTGGAAAAAACAAAGTTCCTTTCAAAGGCCAAAACAAAAACCGAAAGAGAAGTTATCGAGGCCTTTTTCATTTCTAAAAGGGGTGATAAGTGTGTTAGCGCCCCTTCTTTATCTCTTTCATGTCAAGAAATCAATTTCTTAGATGGACACATCCGAACTTTTCATGCGTCGTATTTCACACGTGGTCTTGTTGACTCTGTCATTGCCGTTCGCACGTTGCTTCTGCTTGTCTCCTAGTTTGCTGTGATTGCCTTTATAAGCACCCTGCTTTTACAAAATAAAGTCAGTTGGAAGTCTGCGCTTTGTGTGTGTGTATTCGTGCCTTTCTTTTGTCCCGTCGTCTTTGCGCAGTTTTGTTTCGCTCTTACGTTTGAAGAAAACTTGAACTGGATCACTCACGTCGACAACATAAAAACTAACATTGCACGATCCATCCACATTATTAATAAATTAAAGCATCTCATTCCTTCTCGATTGAAAAAACTGTTGTGCTATAGCCTAGTGCATTCACGCCTCCAATACTGCCTATCTGTCTGGGGTACTACGACGAAAACTAACATCGATAGCTTGCTAACCTTAAAAAAACGTATGATACATGTCATTGAAAATGCGCCCTCTAGAAGTCATTCTGGGCCTCTTTTCAAGAGGAATAGTATATTAACAATACAAAATATTTGTAACAAAAAAACAGCTATTGTAATATTTCGAGAGATAAGCCATAATGAAAGCGCCTTTTTCAGAACATACCCTCCAAAAGAACACAAATATAATACAAGGCACGTTACGTACAACACGGGCAAGTTACGGACAAAATACGGTATGCAAAAGCAATCTTTCCTAATTCCAGATTTTCTAAATCATCATCCTACCCTTATCAGTATGGTAAACGAATCATCATCTCTAGGAAACCTTAAAAAAAGTGAACTCGTACTTGTTATCGATTCAGATATGTTTGCTGAACTTGAAAGTGCAACATGCTTTCACTGTTTCTGTTATTTATTACATGTGCCTTCCATTTTAAGTGTATGTATATACTTTATGTAGTTTGCTTACTCTATGTTGCTTGAATGTTGTGTGTTTTCAGAAAGGGGACTGACACTTAGTCAGGCATTCGTTGCCTTTTTGTCAGCCTCCTCAACAGACTTTCTTTGTATTTCTGCCAAAATAAACGTTCGTTCGTTCGTTCGTTCGTTCGCTCGCTCGTTCGCTCGTTCGCTCGTTCGCTCGTTCGCTCGTTCGTTCGTTCGTTCGTTCGTTCGTTCGTTCGTTCGTTCGTTCGTTCGTTCGTTCGTTCGTTCGTTCGTTCGTTCGTTCGTTCGTTCGTTCGTTCGTTCGTTCGTTCGTTCGTTCGTTCGTTCGTTCGTTCGTTCGTTCGTTCGTTCGTTCGTTCGTTCGTTCGTTCGTTCGTTCGTTCGTTCGTTCGTTCGTTCGTTCGTTCGTTCGTTCGTTCGTTCGTTCGTTCGTTCGTTCGTTCGTTCGTTCGTTCGTTCGTTCGTTCGTTCGTTCGTTCGTTCGTTCGTTCGTTCGTTCGTTCGTTCGTTCGTTCGTTCGTTCGTTCGTTCGTTCGTTCGTTCGTTCGTTCGTTCGTTCGTTCGTTCGTTCGTTCGTTCGTTCGTTCGTTCGTTCGTTCGTTCGTTCGTTCGTTCGTTCGTTCGTTCGTTCGTTCGTTCGTTCGTTCGTTCGTTCGTTCGTTCGTTCGTTCGTTCGTTCGTTCGTTCGTTCGTTCGTTCGTTCGTTCGTTCGTTCGTTCGTTCGTTCGTTCGTTCGTTCGTTCGTTCGTTCGTTCGTTCGTTCGTTCGTTCGTTCGTTCGTTCGTTCGTTCGTTCGTTCGTTCGTTCGTTCGTTCGTTCGTTCGTTCGTTCGTTCGTTCGTTCGTTCGTTCGTTCGTTCGTTCGTTCGTTCGTTCGTTCGTTCGTTCGTTCGTTCGTTCGTTCGTTCGTTCGTTCGTTCGTTCGTTCGTTCGTTCGTTCGTTCGTTCGTTCGTTCGTTCGTTCGTTCGTTCGTTCGTTCGTTCGTTCGTTCGTTCGTTCGTTCGTTCGTTCGTTCGTTCGTTCGTTCGTTCGTTCGTTCGTTCGTTCGTTCGTTCGTTCGTTCGTTCGTTCGTTCGTTCGTTCGTTCGTTCGTTCGTTCGTTCGTTCGTTCGTTCGTTCGTTCGTTCGTTCGTTCGTTCGTTCGTTCGTTCGTTCGTTCGTTCGTTCGTTCGTTCGTTCGTTCGTTCGTTCGTTCGTTCGTTCGTTCGTTCGTTCGTTCGTTCGTTCGTTCGTTCGTTCGTTCGTTCGTTCGTTCGTTCGTTCGTTCGTTCGTTCGTTCGTTCGTTCGTTCGTTCGTTCGTTCGTTCGTTCGTTCGTTCGTTCGTTCGTTCGTTCGTTCGTTCGTTCGTTCGTTCGTTCGTTCGTTCGTTCGTTCGTTCGTTCGTTCGTTCGTTCGTTCGTTCGTTCGTTCGTTCGTTCGTTCGTTCGTTCGTTCGTTCGTTCGTTCGTTCGTTCGTTCGTTCGTTCGTTCGTTCGTTCGTTCGTTCGTTCGTTCGTTCGTTCGTTCGTTCGTTCGTTCGTTCGTTCGTTCGTTCGTTCGTTCGTTCGTTCGTTCGTTCGTTCGTTCGTTCGTTCGTTCGTTCGTTCGTTCGTTCGTTCGTTCGTTCGTTCGTTCGTTCGTTCGTTCGTTCGTTCGTTCGTTCGTTCGTTCGTTCGTTCGTTCGTTCGTTCGTTCGTTCGTTCGTTCGTTCGTTCGTTCGTTCGTTCGTTCGTTCGTTCGTTCGTTCGTTCGTTCGTTCGTTCGTTCGTTCGTTCGTTCGTTCGTTCGTTCGTTCGTTCGTTCGTTCGTTCGTTCGTTCGTTCGTTCGTTCGTTCGTTCGTTCGTTCGTTCGTTCGTTCGTTCGTTCGTTCGTTCGTTCGTTCGTTCGTTCGTTCGTTCGTTCGTTCGTTCGTTCGTTCGTTCGTTCGTTCGTTCGTTCGTTCGTTCGTTCGTTCGTTCGTTCGTTCGTTCGTTCGTTCGTTCGTTCGTTCGTTCGTTCGTTCGTTCGTTCGTTCGTTCGTTCGTTCGTTCGTTCGTTCGTTCGTTCGTTCGTTCGTTCGTTCGTTCGTTCGTTCGTTCGTTCGTTCGTTCGTTCGTTCGTTCGTTCGTTCGTTCGTTCGTTCGTTCGTTCGTTCGTTCGTTCGTTCGTTCGTTCGTTCGTTCGTTCGTTCGTTCGTTCGTTCGTTCGTTCGTTCGTTCGTTCGTTCGTTCGTTCGTTCGTTCGTTCGTTCGTTCGTTCGTTCGTTCGTTCGTTCGTTCGTTCGTTCGTTCGTTCGTTCGTTCGTTCGTTCGTTCGTTCGTTCGTTCGTTCGTTCGTTCGTTCGTTCGTTCGTTCGTTCGTTCGTTCGTTCGTTCGTTCGTTCGTTCGTTCGTTCGTTCGTTCGTTCGTTCGTTCGTTCGTTCGTTCGTTCGTTCGTTCGTTCGTTCGTTCGTTCGTTCGTTCGTTCGTTCGTTCGTTCGTTCGTTCGTTCGTTCGTTCGTTCGTTCGTTCGTTCGTTCGTTCGTTCGTTCGTTCGTTCGTTCGTTCGTTCGTTCGTTCGTTCGTTCGTTCGTTCGTTCGTTCGTTCGTTCGTTCGTTCGTTCGTTCGTTCGTTCGTTCGTTCGTTCGTTCGTTCGTTCGTTCGTTCGTTCGTTCGTTCGTTCGTTCGTTCGTTCGTTCGTTCGTTCGTTCGTTCGTTCGTTCGTTCGTTCGTTCGTTCGTTCGTTCGTTCGTTCGTTCGTTCGTTCGTTCGTTCGTTCGTTCGTTCGTTCGTTCGTTCGTTCGTTCGTTCGTTCGTTCGTTCGTTCGTTCGTTCGTTCGTTCGTTCGTTCGTTCGTTCGTTCGTTCGTTCGTTCGTTCGTTCGTTCGTTCGTTCGTTCGTTCGTTCGTTCGTTCGTTCGTTCGTTCGTTCGTTCGTTCGTTCGTTCGTTCGTTCGTTCGTTCGTTCGTTCGTTCGTTCGTTCGTTCGTTCGTTCGTTCGTTCGTTCGTTCGTTCGTTCGTTCGTTCGTTCGTTCGTTCGTTCGTTCGTTCGTTCGTTCGTTCGTTCGTTCGTTCGTTCGTTCGTTCGTTCGTTCGTTCGTTCGTTCGTTCGTTCGTTCGTTCGTTCGTTCGTTCGTTCGTTCGTTCGTTCGTTCGTTCGTTCGTTCGTTCGTTCGTTCGTTCGTTCGTTCGTTCGTTCGTTCGTTCGTTCGTTCGTTCGTTCGTTCGTTCGTTCGTTCGTTCGTTCGTTCGTTCGTTCGTTCGTTCGTTCGTTCGTTCGTTCGTTCGTTCGTTCGTTCGTTCGTTCGTTCGTTCGTTCGTTCGTTCGTTCGTTCATTTGCACTAAAGCATTTGTACAGGTCGGGCGCGTGTGATGTCCTCAGTCAAAGCGGAATGAGAACACGACTGTGGTGCCAATTCCCGCCGCTGTTGTGTCGTCGGTAGGGCATTACTGCCTTGCAGCTTGGGTTATCAACGCCGAAGTGCATTGATCCAGTGCCTTGCTTTTGCCACTACACTGCCCAAACCAACGCATGCAGAGCACATCTCTCTGCCAATAGCGCCACATAAGTCACAGTGCGAATATTAGTTGATAACAGTATTAGTTGACGAAGAATACAATGTGCAATGTGCAGCGTCAGAGTGTGTTGCAGTTTAACACGAGGCGTGTTCGGTTGCGGCGATAGCCTAATGCTCTCGAGCAGTGGCCAGCGAAGCTGATCTGTTCGCCGCGGGTTCGAGTTTGAGTGACAGATATTTACTGCCTTTATTTATATTTCTTTCTTTCACTTGGCACAGACCCACAAACATCCCAAGATCATGCTCCGGGTTTAGCCATCGGAACAGTGTTCTCGCACTAAAACATTAATATCGTTACTATGCAGCTTACTCTCAATCTTGTCGAGGTCGCTTGGCTTCACTGGCTGGCGAGTGAGCTCTTACCGCCCACCTTATCAATCTCTCGCAGCTGGCTGATAGTAATCTGCCGTATGTCTGACACAGACATAGAGATGTCGTAGTCTCGCTCCATGATCTGCTGCACCTCGATGCCCATCAGTGAATCCATGCCCAATTCTCCTAGGCTCGTGTTCGGGTTTAGGTTCGACGGTTCTCTCACGCCTACACGGGATAAGAAGTAAGAACATCATAGTCAGATTTTATAAGGCATGAAGTGTACGCCAGTCATTTCCTTCAATAAATCCTCTATGAATTGTTTCGAAACACTTAGAAACAAAGAATGGAGGAATGGTGGCATAAATTCAGTGAGAGCCCATGAAAATACAAAGTATGCCTTATTAGCCCGAAAGTCATTTTGGCGAAAATGGTCGTTCAGGATAATGTAAAAATGAAATGGCGAAATGTACGTTACGTTTTGCTTTGCACGCAGTAGCGAAGCGCTACGTACTGACTGTAATGCATACTTGTTTGAAGAAAATAGCGCCAGAGCATGCAAATCACGAAAAGACAAGGACGAGACACAAAGCGCTTTGTGTCTCGTCCTTGTCTTTTCGTGGTTTGCATGCTCTGGCGCTATTTTCTTCAAATCAAGTATGCACCAACTCGCCCAGAAAGAAGTGTTAATGTAATGCATACACAAGAGATCAGTTCGTGGCGCAACACCATGCATTCCCTCTTGCGGAAGACTGGGCCGTAATCTCATCTGTTTAATAGAGTTGAGGCGTGGTTCAAGCAAACTTCTCGAATGGCATGAAAGTAGATCAGCACCGAGCTCTAATAGTCACTAGGGGCTTACCGAAGATGCCAGCGAAAGTATCCACAAGGTCCCTTTGTCCTTTCTCTGTACTCCTGGCAGAGTTGTCCGCCTTCACCGAGCTTGACACAACGGGCTTGCTCTGGGTCAGGAATTGGTCCAGCACGTTCAAGCACGAGAGGATTCTTTGCGATGCAAAGCCGGCGGATTCAGCGCCGCCGCCGAATGCCTCGTGCAGAACGCCCACATCCCCGACGGGGCCCCATTGAATCGCCAGTCCTTCAAAGAAAGCATTTTGGAGCTCAGAGTGCAGCTCAAAACCGATGTTTCCGGACAATGTTTTATCTTTCGAAGAAAGCCCTTGAAGCATCAGCAGTTAATCCAATATGTTTTTTATTGCCTTCTTCAGCCCTCCATACTCTATCAGTAGTTCTGATATGGCCTAAAGGGAAAGACGCAGGTCATTGCCCCGCGGACAATGTCCTCTATATTCGGTCTGTTAAACCAATATTGCCTGCTGTTTTACTAGCATGGAATCGCCGCCGCAGTGGCTCAGTGGTTATGGTGCTCGGCTGCTGACCCGAAAGACGCGAGTTCGAACCCGGCCGCGGCGGTTGAATTTCTTTGGAGGAGAAATTCTAGAGGCCCGTGTACTGTGCGATGTCAGTGCACGTTAAAGAACCCCAGGTGGTCGAAATTTCCGGAGCCCTCCACTACAGCGTCTCTCATAGCCTGAGTGGCTTTGGGACATTAAACCCCATAAACCAAACCAAACCTACTAGCATGGAATCATCAAGCAAGTAGGCAGCTTCTACGTCTGTATTTTGATAATGTTACGGGCGCCAGGTTAGCGCCGTGGAAGAGGCGAGGGCTGAATACGTGGTACAAACAGTGAGCTTATGGCTCGTTAGAAATCATTTAGCTCTTCTAATTACTCTATAATAATAAATAACCCTTCCTAAATGCAATTTAGCAGCACTAAGATGTTGAAGATATCAGTGTGCAATGAAATTTCAGTGCCTTAACTTCAAAGGGAATAGTTTTAGCGTTGTAATGCAGTCTATATAATATTCTTCAGTGTATCGCTGAGAAATGTCCAAAGTAGCAGTGCACAAGATATCAGGGGTCGCATTTTTTCGGTATCTCAAGGAAAAGTTGCGCAAGTCTGTCGAAACGATCGCAATGGGCTCAAAGCATGGAAAAGGCTCGGATGCAGCCTTTGATTAGCATAACAGCGAGAAACCTCCACATCGGAAGAACAGAGAGCTCCACATCACTGGAATAGTGCGCTAAGGCTTCCATGATCGCCTGATCAACGTTTCCCACGGATCTTCACCCTTCTTTTCTAGAAAGAACACACGTGACGGCTTTTAGCTCTTGAAGCCTGATAGCAAAACAGTCCTACACATTTCAGGATCCTGGGTCAACCTCGTCCGTTTCGACAAAAGTGAAAGCAACTGCGCACTTGTGAATGGTTTCTTATTTGATTTGCTATTACTTTTGCAGTTCACTTTTAACAGAGCGCTTACCCTTTAAAGGTACAGTGAAGAGGAATCTGAACTCGTCTTTCTGCCGCGGGAACTCAATCTACACGTTCCGAGCATTCTTAAAAACTTCGACTTATTGCCCTGTGTGGCCGATTTCCCTAATTAAATCGGATTAACGTCCGGCACCCACTTTTTTTTTAATTCTCCCCGTACGGTGGGCGGAGTCGACCAACGCGTGGAGTGCCTTTCAGCAAGCTCCGTGGAGGCTTGCCACTCTGCCATAAGCGAAGTAATACGCGAAAGCAAATAGTACGCGCGTATTTTTATTTCTGCGGGATTGTTTTGCGGCTATGTTATCTGCGAATGAAACTATTTATTCACGGAAACCTAAAAAACAAAAGAAAGCGAAAGCAAAGCCTTCACGGAGCTGGCTGAAAGGCACTCCACGCGTTGGTCGACTCCGCCCACCGTACGGGGAGAATTAAAAAAAAAGCCGGGACCCGGACGCTAATTCGATTTAATTAGGGAAATCCTCCACACAGGGCAATAAGTCGAAGTTTCTAAGAATGCTCGAAACATTTAGATCGAGTTCCCGCGGCAAAAACATGATTTCAAATTCCTCTTCACTGCACCTTTAAGAAGTAAAACATGACAGAGGTTTCTGTACAAGGTAAAAGGACTCTCCAAAGCTAACAAGAGGACCTAAAGAGGACCTAAACTCACCGGGTAGACCATCGGCCATCCTACGCTCACAGATCCGCTCCATGGCGGAGTTGGCATAACAGTAGTTGCTCAGTCCGTGGGCTCCTCGAGAGCTCAAATTGGACGAGAAGACGACGAAGTGGTCCAGCTCTGGACACAGCTTGCGAGACAGCTCGTCCAGTCTCTGGGTGCCCTGCACCTTGGGTTGGCAAACACGCTGGAAGGACTCGGGCGTTTGGTTTTCAATCAGGCCATCGCTGAGAACCTACGAATATCGTGGAGAACCTCGCCTGAGAATGGGGGGTGGTGCATATTGACATAAAAAAGGTTTAGCGCAAGAAGACAGCGCTGTCCTGCCGGTCGTTATGAGTAGTTCTGCAGTGCCAAAATTATTTTGCAGCGCTATAGCGGCATGAGGAAAGGCAGGCCGGCTACATTTTTGTTGTCAGTCTTCTGACAGATTGGTGTCTGAAGTTATTAATCTGACGTCACGGCGTTAAGAGATGCGTACCGCGTATCGCGAGGAGCGTGGCTCGAGAGCGTTTCATCAGTCGGTAGCCCGCCTCCGTGGGACAGGTAACGCTTCCATAGAAGCAGTACTGAAAGAACTTCGTGACCGTCACGCGAACAATTGGGAGAAACGTCGGAAAAGCGGAGCGAAATAGCCAATAAGCGGGAGGATCTTGAAGTGCGAGATCAAGAGCCGCGTAAGATCTGCGAACGGTGCCACAAGTCGGAAAGTGCCGCCTGTGAGACAGACGCAACAAAAGCAATTGACACGCGCCCCACGATGCTGCCAATCGAGATTTCCAGCGTCGATTCAATGCCAGCTCGTTCGGCTTGGTCCTGCACAGGTCCTCAGACTTTCTTTGGTAGCTTAATGCTTAGCTGCCTAATTCTTTTTCACGAACAGTTAAAAAAAATCAATGGCTATAACGGCAGTGCACGTGGAATTACAAGGATGCATACGCATACAGATTGACTTCTTTTAACCTTTTAATTGTTTATTTATCAAAATTTGGTAGCTACTTCGATGCGGTCATTTCAGATGGACTGTACGGAGAGGTGGACATTACCTACTTCATATCATTCATTAATTCGACGATTAATTGTGCTAATTAAGTATTAACTTTTTATTTTTGATATTAGGGCAAGGTTACGTTCCGAGATTGATCGCCGTCAACGTGAAAGGGGGGCCCTGTTTTTAAGTTTTCTTAATCGGTAGTGTGGTTCAATATATCGAACGCCCAAAATACAGTTTTGAAAGCATGTTGAGTTGGCTTTCCGGCTATCCCAAATGTAAAATGGCGTCGATGCTCGTAGCATCGTCACCGAAATCAAATTATCTTCTACATCTATAAAGATACCAACGGCGCCTGTATTTTGCGCATAAGTGCGCGAGACGCCATTTAATAAATATGCAAGGCAGGAAAACAAACTCAACAGCTTTGAAGTGCGTATTTTTGACGGTCGATATTTCGAAACGCTTTGCCCGCTAAGAAAATTTAAAATTGGGCTCACCGCTGGTGTTGAAGGCCATCAATTCGCGCAATAACCTTGCCCTTATGATTAGAAATAAAAAATGTATTAAGTTATTTAAGTCAATTACTCGTCTAATTATTGATCCATATGAGGTACATAATGTCGCCTTCCTGTACGATACAGCTTAACAGACCGCACCGACGTATCTCTCACAGTTCAAAGTAAAAATTTATAAATGCTGAATAAAATCATATGTACGCATGTTCAATGTTTTAGGGGAATTCCCTAAGGTGAAGTAGATTTGTTATAAGCGAGTAATTATTGGCATTCACCTAAGCGCAGCAATACGTCTATCTAACCTTGTCCTTCGCCAGTTGCGGCCACCGTATACCCGCAAACGTCTTAATCTCATCCGCCCACCTAGCTTTCTGCCGCCCCCTGCTATGCTTGCCTTCTCTTGGAATCCACTCGTTACCCTTCAGGACCAGCGGTTATATTGTCTTCGCGTTACACCCCCTTCTCAAGCACATTTTTTCCTCGTGATCTCAACTAGGATGTCATTAACCCGCGCTTGTTCCCTCACCCACTCTGCCCGCTTCCGGTTACTCAATGTTGCACCTATCATTTTTCTTTCCATAGCTCGATGCGTTGTCCTAAGCTTAAGCTAAACGCTTTTCGTCAACCTCCACGTTTCTTCCCCATAGGCAAGTACCAGTAGAATACAGAATATTTAAAAACAAAATACCTGCTAAGATAAGAATATCCGAAGAAGTTGCAGTTACTGAAGTTTGTAGATTGCCGCCAGAATGTAAGCAAAACGTGGGGTTTAATTGATTCAGTTGTATTTCGAGCCTCTAGAAAAGATTGTTGACACTGTAATACAAGAAGCATTTCCCGGATATTCCACTCTACCTCCTGCCAGTGAGTTGAATAAGTATTTGTAGATTTAGTAACCAACCTAATAAATAAACCAGCCCATGTCATGTACAGATTAATCACCCCATAACCAACGTTCAGTCATATAGGTATACCGAAGGTCACAGAGAGTGAACTGTGGGATGTGATCAGGTCCTTCCCGACAACTAAATCAGCGGGATCTGATAGGATAAGAATCAAAGATAATATAAGTGACTTGGTGTACTTTAAACGTGCACTGCTACACATTATAAATCAAATCTTGAATACAGGCATTATCCCAAACAGAGATAAAGTCCGTATGGTTAGACCACTTCATGAAAAAGGATCGAGAAAACTGTATAACCACTATAGGCCAATTGCCATGCTATCTCCCCAAGCCGTGATATTACAAAACGTTGCCTGTCGAAGTATAACTTCCTTTTGCAATGAATATAATCTCCTCCATCCTGCACAGTTTGGCTTCCGAAGCTATTCAAGCACAACCGTTCTCTTAGAAAACATTAGGGATCTATTTTCCAAGCAGATTGAAAATAATAATTTTGCACTTACTCTATTCGTCGATCATCAAAAAGCATTCGACCCAATTGACGATGACCTATTATTAGGTAGATTAGATGCCTTTGGTTTCAGAGGCCCATACCAAGTTTGTTCAAGAATTACTTTTCCGCTTGAAAACAGGTTATCCGAGTTGATAAAACTTTTAGCGAACTAATAAAGGTGAACTAAGGCGTACCGCAAGGGCTAATCTTAGGTCCGTTATTATTTAAGATTTCTCTTAATAATTCAACCAAACTGCTGTTAAAATTAAAATCATACCTACATGCAGATGATAAAGTCCTTGATTATAATGAATCTGCCAAAACATTGAAAACTCATACAGAGTAGCTGTTTAACTTAAATCAAAATAACAGAATTTTTGCAAATAAAACAAATCCAGCTTACTTTGCTTTCACATTCCATATAAACTAATTAGTGAAACACAGCCAGTGTATCTACATTCTAGTTAGTGCCTATTCTGTGCTTGCACCAAGGTGAATCTTTCACTCAGCGTGAAATACTTCGCCTTACCTTTGGCGACACACTATTTTGGAAAATGGACATTGAGAGCGTCGCAAAACTATTACTACTCTGGTGTTGGTGCAGTTATATGCATTCATATCTGCTTCCAACCCTTCCGATAACAAAATAGTTTACAAAAGCTGGGGAGAATATGCGTTACTTTATAGTCTGATAATTTACTATTTCGCATAAGCTTATAAAGTACACATATTCAGTCGAATATTACACAGGATAGCCACACCTTGCGCATGGCACTAAACTCCCAGGCGAAAAATAAGTCACAATAGGTAATGAATTTGATCTGCTCGAAGTTCGCCAACAATGCCGGTTCGACATATTATGTAAACATTATTTTTACAAAGCATTTAGAGCTGAGAACATTCAAGTGCGGCCCCTCCGCTCAGTAAAAAACTCAATGTCACAAGGCATTCGGTATACTGGGTGGCTAGTTTATCTAGCACAATCTCCCCTCCGTCCTTCAAGAGATCTGCTGTTACCTGATCCTCACCAGTTGCTTTCCCCCTTTGCATTGCTCATAAGGCTTTCTTTACTTCCTCCTTCGTTACTGGCGAGGTGTCCCATTGCTGTGCTCTACTTCCTCCCTCATTAACGTTCTGATTATATTGGCTACTGTATAGATTTGTGTAGAACTGTGAGTAATAAACATGAATACTTCAGGTACCCTATGAATTATTAGGCGGATCTGTGATGAGAGGGATTATATTCCGTGATTCACGGTACATATTAGGTGGTCCGGCTCGAATTCGGTTCCCCAAGTTGGCCGTCGCCAGCGGGTAGAGATGAGATTAGAGAGTTTTTGTCACCGAGTCAGCAGCTTTAAATATATGTAAAGTTGTCTATGTCTATGCAGTGAGTCGGGGCCTGCTAATGAGATGATCACACCGGCGTGAACTATGGGAAACCGGGAAAACCAAGTTAATGCATCAAGCGGTGATCAGATTTTGACACGCGCACCTATATCTGGAAGAGGTGTGGCCCGCTAAACCAGGCGTGCTCTCAGCGAATAAATCGACGCCGAAACTAGTTTGCTATGCAACATCTAAGCAGTGCCGAAGCCTCCAGTTCTTTTCCACTGATGCTTATTGGAGTTTATGAAAATACTTGTATTTTTCACATGTTTGGGGAATCCCCCAACGTGGAGTAGACTTGTAATAAGGAAGTAATTACTCATTGACATCCACATGATTTGACCAACGCTGTTCCCACTTCGAGTTTTTGATCAATTCGATCTCGCCCTACTATAAGCTTGCAATCCCGGTTAACGCAGTCGGTAGAGCGAACTGCTCTGGTGAAGCGGTGGTCCCGGGTTGGAGCCCCGGACCAGGACGAATTTTTCTTTATCTGCGAAGCTTCCAAAAAGCTGTATAGCTTTCCTTCGTAGCCATATGGCTGCGCTTGGGTGGATGTCCATGAGTAACTACTCCCTTATTACTTGTATTTTTCACTTGCCATGGCGAGGTTGAAAATTCCGCCGACTGGTCCCATGGCCAAGGCCTCTTCGAAAATCTGACGAGCTCCATGCTCAGTGGCGACATCCGCCTTGGCTACCAGGACCTCTGCCCCAGCATGCTTCCACCGGCGAAGACACAGCTTCTGGTATCCGTTGTGCACCTCCGAACGGGATGCGAGCAGGACTCTTCGGCACCCGCGGCCCACCATCCAGTCGGCAAGCTCCAGGCCGATTCCGCCCAGCCCTCCAACGATGACGTAAGACTTGTGCTCGTAGAAGTAGGTGCGTGCCACCGCTTCCACGGTGAGAGGCGAAGCGAGGCACGTCTTGCGTGGGCTTTCTTCTGGCCGAAGCTGCGCGTAGAAAGGCGTGACTAACTTGTCATCGTTGTCAGGAAGTGAAGCCTAGGTTTGATCATCATCATCTATCATCATCATCAGCCTGACTACGCCCACTGCAGGGCAAAGGCCTCTCCCATGTCTCTCCTATTAATCCTATCCTTCGCCAGTTGCGGCCACCGTATTCCCGCAAATTTGTGAATCTCATTCGCCCACCTAACTTTCTGGTGCCCCCTGCTACGCTTGCCTTCTCTTGGAATCCGCTCCGTTACCCCTAAGAACCAGGTCACAAAAATCTGAGATAATATTAGCGCCTACAGAGACTTTCACTGCTACATGCTGTATGTTTAGAAAGTGCTCCAGCACATTGCCCGCTTTCCGGAACTCAATGGAAGTATCACTGCTACGAAGGCAACTGAAGGCGAAATCCCTATCAGAACCATTCAAAAAAGTTGCAGCAGCAACAAAACATCAATCACTTACCCACAACAGAAATATGGGATATGCAGTTTTTATCCCAGTTAGTTTATTGCGTTAAATTCATTTGATATTCAATGACAGGCTTGTGGTGGCACATCTTAGATAAGATAGTATAGTGGGCTCTCACCCAATTTCTTCTGACTCATCCTTTATTCAACAATGCGGGGCGCTTGTTTAGAATCATTTTCCAGCGAGACACCACCTGCCTCCATTACTAGATCACGCATTACGCGCTGATCGTGTGCTTTTTATCCATCCTTGAGAATGTTCTTCAAAGCAGCGTATATTCAAACTCTTCAAGAATATTACTGATCGATGCATGCTACCATGAACCAGAGATATCGTTATTAGCGCCGTGGCATACTAGGAAGCTTAGAGGTAGGATTGCAAGCTGCGTGGCATCGGGTTAAATCACACCGCAGCGCGCGGAGCAGGACGGGTGCAGCGGCGCTGCAGAGGCGGCTTCGAACAGTCATGTAGAGGTAGGACGTTGCCGGTTGGTGGCAACGCGATTCCCTCTGCCAGGTCAGTAGAACGCAAGTAGCCACGCCGGCGGTTGTGTGCGATCTTGTGCTATCCATAGCGAACGACTGCGTTCGCGAAGTGAGCGGACGGACTTTCGCCTTCTCACGCGTAAGCGGTGTTAAGTGGCTGTGCCAATTTTTGTTTTCAGTTTAATCTACAGACAGGTCTCTTCTATACCAGACACGAACAAGCGCAAAAATAAAACACGGACAGAGAAAGAGACTTGGACAACACGACGACTTGGGCAACACGAGCGCTCGTGTTGTCCAAGTCTCTTTCTCTGTCCGTGTTTTTTTGCGCTTGTACGTGTCTGCTATGAACCAACTAGCCCGAAGGTCTGTGCCCTGGATCTTCTATACCACCCGCTGGCTGTAAACGAAGCCATGGAAAATGCCTCTCGCAGCTGCCTTGCTCCACACTTCTTAAGAGTATTGGTGAGGGGAAGTACGAAAGTGAAAGGGATAACAAGGCATTTAGAAGGTTGCTATTCTCACTACATAATTTTGTAACGCGAAAAGTTGCTTGCCTGTAATTCCGACTTGCGGCAGTCCCATCGGGAAGGGGACGTAGTCCGCGCAAAGGCACCAGCTAGGTTTGGCAGCGTCGCACGCTTTGTAGGAAACGGAGTAGTAATCCTCTAATTGGCCTACTCGTGTATGATTGTGTCGGGTGGAATTAACGTCCGTGTCTTACATAAACGCAGATGTGCAACAAAAAGCTCTAAAACTAATCTAGTAATCACTAACGCAAATCATACTACTGAGTGGAATATTATGCACATGTAATTTTGACTGACGCCGATATGCTGTCGTCACGAACGAGCAGAATAGCGGACAGAGACGCATGGGTGAGTAGCTTATTTCCCAGCCGGGTCCATCTTCATAGCATGTCCCGCGCCCGTGGCTGCTTTATTTTCTTTGTGGAGTACACATGAGGCCACGTGAGGAAAGGCATGCGAGATTATTCTCCCAGGAAAGAAAAATGGAACATTCTGATACTTACTAAGATGACTAAAAATCAGAGAAGAAACAACTGCTAGCGATCCTCGGGAGATCGTTTGAATGTGTTAACACTTTCTCTTGCTGCTGTTGCTGTTGCGGCCTGCAGGTAATGCCACTAAATGCGCAATTGGTGTTTCTCCACATTCATAGACCCCTGGGAGTCCTCTGCCACTCGTGGCGCTGTACTGCAGCTGTTAAGCTACGCGCCACTGCCCCGGCCGGCGGCTGTTTCCAACACAGTCACAGGTGCGGCTTGTGAGACCCACGTTAATCCTGCTGAGAAACCTCTCCCGAAAAATCATTAAAATTTGATGCACCGGTTGCCACCTGCCATGGCGGGCAGGTTGGGGTGACGACACAAGGTTCTACTCGTAACGCGTGACAGTCATTTCCGCTTGCATAGACCATTCAAAGCTAAATGTACAATAGGAAAGGAGAGAAAATCTAAACGATATAAAAGTCCATGATAGGGGGAAAGAGATGAAGAAAATGGTGGATGATTCAGCCTGGTTAAGCCAAATGCGAATTAGGTGCGCTAACACTTCGGTCTCGGTTCGAAGCAGGGTTCTCAAGGTCAAGAAGGCTTCAAACAAAGGCCGGTGAAATCAGACTTAAGCTCCGCCTTAATGGTATGACGCGATAGCATCAATGTGATGATGCGAATATACGCCATGAGCCAGCGCCGGCTGCGCCGCCTGTCGTCACTATGGCGAAGCAGCGACGGGGCTGCTCCCGCTGGCTTGCTGCTTGCCGCTACCTTCTTACTGCTGTCCGGTGGCCTTTTGCTTACGCGTCTTTCTCAGAAACTCTATGCAAATACATCTGCCGCCATATGCAGGATGCAGGCTTTACGGCATGATGTGATAATTGGACAAGCATTTTATTAATGTCAGAGGTGAGTTTACCCTTAGAAATCCCGATCTTCCTTCCTGCGGAATTCAGGCGCACTGCCGTGTTAACATGAACCGCAACCGAACCGAAGGGAAATATCGCGAAACAAAAAACGATTCCTCGGATGTGATCAATTTTCTCTATCCTTGTCTTGGTTTTCTTTTACGCATGAAGAATATTACGTTGCTAAAGATTGTACAAAATTTCTGTGTCCTAATCGTGCAGTGCACTGGTATAGCTAGCTTCATTGGCTGCTATGGGTGACATGGGATGTCGGCATTTTATGCTGCCTATTTACATCTGTCATGTATTATGCCGATGCATGTTGTGCTTCTGGCTTGTTCCTGCGCGCTGTATTAAACGGTTACTTTATCTTTACAACATGCGGATGTCGTTTTTATTCCGCTAACATAGGTTTCACTACAACAGTTTTGCTCGATTGTGCAAATGTCACCTGACGCTGCTCCACAGCTCAAACGGTAAATCCAGTGAATCACGGTACTTCCGAGCATGCCAATTTTCTTGCATTACTTTTGGTTGCAAAATACTGATAATACTCTAAAGAGATAGTGATTTCGTTTTTTTTTGTTCGGTGTTAATGTTTTATTGCTTTTTTTAGTGAGGGAGGAATCGTGTAAATATATGTGAGGTGTAACATCCCGAAACTGCCCCTGGAGTGTGAAGGATGCCGTAGCGGAGGGATCCGGATTAAGTTCGATCATCCGAGATCCTTTATTAATGTGCACTTTCATTGCGCTCCGCGGGAATGCTTTTGCGTTCCGCTTGCGTCTAAATGATGTCGCCGAGGTCAGGATTTGATCCCAATACTTTCGAGTGAGTAGCCACTGGTGAGCGGAAATCTCTTGCGCTCTGTCCAGGGCTTTGTGAGCGGGTGCACAGGGAGTGTTTGCGTTTCAGGGGTTCTCTCCACATCTCGTACGGTTGAACTAGGCGTCATGCAGGGCTCTGCTTTGTCACTCTTTCTGTTCATTGTGGCGTCCTCGGTCAAACGCCAAAGATTCCAAGCCATCAAGGCGAGTAATTTTTGCAGCCCTGTTGGCTCCCTCAGAAACATTGCTATTCCCTAAACGGAAACGAATGAGAGCGAGAGCTATCATTCTGTCAATGGGAAGAAATCGAAAATCAAGAGCCTGGCGTACATACCCACCAGATTTCCGACCACGTAGACTCGTGTTTCCTAATCTCAACTGCTGACAGGTGTCAAGTGAAAATCAACCTCTAGGTGCGGTTGCTTCTTCAATCAATAAATGCCTAGAGAGAAAGGCTACAGCATTCATTGCGCCGATAATATTGCCTGTAGTGCAGTAGTTAGGAGTTAGAAAAGTTATCATGTAGAACAAAATATTTTAAAAGGTATGCCTTATTACCAATTTTTTTATTTCGATATTATGTCTTATTGCTACTGTCGCAGTAAAATGAAAACAAACGCTATAGCTGCTTCCCTAAGTTCTCTTACATATTATATTGCAACGGATAATCTCCGAAAAGACAACGTAGAGGAAGTGTCCGGTTTGTGCGCGCTTTCCGCTCGGGGCTCGCTGTGATCTGAGCCCTGTGCTCCGGTCGTGCTTGTGCCGACATAGACTTCGGGCCACGTAACAATATTTAGCACCGGTGCCATATCGCACTGCGTTCAAAACGCGCACATTGGTGGTGGATCCGTAAATGCAGAGTAGAAAGCGATCATTTCCCCCTCACCCCCTCTTGTTCAGTCTGCTCAGCCATTAGAAACTGATCAGGTTACGGTTGGGTTAAGAGTGACGGTTATAATCGAGGATTTGCTCCGAAAGCTTTGGGTTCTGCATTGACGTGATAATTTGTTGCCAAGCAAGTCAACTGTTATCAGCTGCCCGATGAGCGGATACGCATAGCCGGCGCTCCGCGGAGCACGGTTTCTGGGCTCTCGCGACGTCTCGCGACCTGCACTAACTGAACTGCCACCTTACACGGTTGGGAGTCGGCTCACAATGCAGTGGGCTGGTTGTGATGACGTCACAACATCACATGACGTAGATGTTTCGCCTGTCACCTAGACGGGCCACCTCGGGCAGGCTGCCAACAACCCGGTGAGCAAAGGGACCTCACAAACAACGGCTAAGTGGTGGATTGGAATGGAAACGATCTAGTGCTAACGCACAAAACATACAAAATAGAACTAGATAATGTCTACGAGACGAAGCTCACAGGCCAAAACATAACTTGAAGAGAGTTGTAGTCATGTGAAAGGGGGATTCTCATGTACCCCATCCACGATTTAATTGCGCAGTCGGCGGCAGCAGACTGTCACGATTATTAGCGATACATTTTCAGACTGTCACCATTATTAACTAGACATTTTCTCAACTGATTTTGTCGAATCGGCCGGGGACTTGATGTGGTGCGAAATGCCCACACCGAAATTTTTGAAGCGAAAGTATACGGAGTGCGTGACGACCTATCCTGCCATTCATGTAATTTCGGCAGTCTCTTTGAGAGTCCGAGGAGCAGAATTAAAAGCCACGACGAAGAAAGCGACAAGACCATACACAAAATTGTGTGGGTACCACGACACACGGGGGTGGCAAGGAACAAAGACGCCGAGGTGATAGCCCGAGGATACTTTATTTTCCGAGCATCCGAGGCGAGCGCGGAACTCGCGCCAGCACCCAAGGAATACTCGGCCATGTTTGAAAACTATAGAGGCAGAAGAATGCGATATCCCCCGCTGCACAAATCTCTCAACAGAGCGGAAGCTGTCACTTGGACAGGCTCTTAACCAAACCTACACATACTAAACAAAATGCACCCTACGATATACGCGGACAAATGTCCCTGGTGCGAAGAAAAACCCACTCTATATCACATCACATGTGCCTGCCACAACATAGACCTAGTCCCCAAAATACAAAACCCGAGTGCGGAGCAGTGGGAGACTCTGCTGTCTAGCGACCGCTGTGAAAACCAACAAGGTCTGTTACAGCGAGCTGAACGGGCGGCAGTGGCTAGCGGAGCCCTGGACTGTGGGCAACCGCCCATTGTTTAGAAGTGGACGACGTCGACAGAGAGGGCTTCTGGATACAAAGAACATCTCTGAAGATGCCCCAAAACCGCAGAAAAAAGCACTAGAGTATAATAAAGTTTTCCCTTTCCTTCCTTGAAGCCAGAGCTTCACTACGCGAGGTAAAGCCAAGGTCACCGTGTATGATTTCACCTTGATTGGACCTTCAGATAAAGCAAAAGAAAGAAAAGGTACACAACTGGCCCCCTGGGACAGTGGACGCCTAAATAGCGCTTTAAGCGAAACTGCATAGGTTTTAGAAATCGACGGGCTTAAAATCGTCGAATGTATGAAACTTGTAGGTAAAGCATGCGAAGTCATTTTGGGTTTTTTTGGATTGGAAAACGTTTATTGTCAGCACTGAGCCCTAGTGGGCATTATACTAGGTGGCTTCGAGCCCATGGCTCTTGGCGACCTTGTGAGCCCACTCAGTGGCCCGGACTTGCGTCAACGGGTCTGAGCTGGCCAGTATAGCCTCCCACCGCTCTAGAGAAGGGACTGGTAGTAGGTCCGCCGGTGGCGGCGCCTTTTTGCAGCTCCATAAAATGTGGTCATATCCGGCTATCTCGCCGCATTGTTTGCAAGTAGCGTTGTATTGTGTTGGATACATGTGTGCTAGTCTCGACGGGCTAAAGAAGGCTCGCGTCTTGAGCCGACGCCACGTTACCTCCTGGCTTTTGTCGAGCTTTTTGTCTGGTGGTGGATAGATCCTCCTTTCCAGTTTAAACTGATTGGTGTATTCGTGAAATGATATGAATGCATCTCTCGTGAAATTTGGGGACTCGACCCGGCTCACTGCTCGGCTGACATAACCTCGAGCTATACTGTGAGCCAACTCGTTTCCCCTGTTCCCCGAGTGTGCCGGCACCCATATTAGTTCCACCTCTCTTTGGTCCCAGTCTTTATGTCTTAATATTCGTTCTGCCTCCTGGGAGATCATACCCCGCGCAAAATTGTTGATAGCCACCTTGGAGTCGCTAATTATGGTGACTGCTTTGGTGCTGGCCATTGCCATGGCGATAGCCGCCTCCTCCGCTGTCTCTGAGTTTTTTGTTTTGACCGAACCGGCCGTTAATGTTTCACCCGAGTCGTTCACGGCCACGACCACAAAGGAGTCGCCTCCTTCGTATTCCGCCGCGTCTACATAGGTTGTGTGTTCCGAGCCTTCGAGCTTGGCTTCAAGGGCCTTTGCTCTGGCTCTCCTCCTGCCTTCGTGAAAAGCAGGGTGCATGTTTTTTGGAAGTGGTTTAATAGTGAGTAATTTTCTAACTTTGGTCTGTAATTTTGCCTGCGCGTTCCTTTCCGGAATTTTATCATGTAATCCTAGGTTGCTCAGGATCTTTCTCCCCGGGGGTGAGGTTGCAAGCCTTCTTAGTTGCGCAAATATATGTGCCTCGAATAGTTCCGTGGTGGTGTTGTAGATTCCCAGTTTAAGAAGTCTTTCCGTAGGAGTGCAGTGGGGCAGCCCCAATGCTGCTTTATATGCCTGCCTTATGATCCCATCTATTTTGTTCTGTTCCGCCAGCCCTAGCTTGAGGTAGGGAACGGCGTAAACTATTCTGCTTATCACGAAAGCCTGAACCATTCGGCAGAGATCTTTCTCTTTGACTCCCCGTCTTTTGTTAGCTATTCGCCTTATGAGCCTGGTTGTCATGTTAATTGTGGACTTAAGCCTGTTTATTGTCTCTGTGTTCTTTCTATTGTCCTGTATTATAAGTCCTAGGACCCTGATTTTGTCAACTCTGGCTACCGGAGTCTCATTTACCAGTACGTGAATGTCTCCTGCGTTGGTATATCGTTTGCTAGCCCCCCGGATCACCAGAAGTTCGGATTTGCTTGGCGAGCATTTTACTCCTGCCCATTCCGCGTATTCCTGGACAATATCGATTGCGTGTTGGAGATTTTGTTCTATTTCCCCATCGTTTCCTGTATACGTCCATATTGTTATGTCATCCGCATATAGCGTATGGTTTATACCTTCGACAGTCTTCAATAGCGGCGGTAGGTTCTTCAACGCCAGGTTGAATAAGAAAGGAGAGAGCACTGAGCCCTGCGGAGTTCCCTTATCTCCCAGCTTAATAGTTTCCGACTGGATGTCTCCTAGATTTATTTCTGCGGTTCTGCCGGTTAGAAAGTCCCTTACGTAATCGTAGGTCCGCTTTCCAGGGGCAATCTCCGCCAGATTAGTTAGTATGACCTCGTGTTTGACGTTATCGAAGGCTTTATGTAGGTCTAGGCCCAGTATAGTTTTGGCGCCCCCTTTGTTGGGCGGGTCTATGATGTGTGCTTTGAGCTGGAGCATGACGTCCTGCGTGGACAACTTGCTCCTGAAGCCTAGCATCGTTTCAGGAAATACCTCCCTTTCCTCTGCGTATTCCTGGAGTCTGTTTAATATGACATGTTCCATCAGCTTCCCCAGGCAGGACGTTAGCGATATCGGCCTGAGGTTGCCCACTTCAAGTTTCTTCCCGGGTTTTGGAATAAAGATTACTTTGGCATGTTTCCATTGTGAAGGTAGACTACCTCGTTTCCATATCTCATTTAGGTAATCTGTGACTGCCGTGACCGAGACTAGATCTAGGTTCCTTAGCATTTTGTTGGTTACCCCATCTGCCCCCGCTGCCGACGTGGTTCTTAGTTGACTCATTGCTCTCCATACCTCCGCTATCGAGATGTCCTCATCTAGCTGTGTGTTCTCTGCTCCTTGGTAAGCTGGAGATGAACCCCCTTTGTCTGTGTTAAGGTACCTGCTCTTCAGTTCCTCTATTAGGTCCGCGGCTGTTCCCTGGTATTTGTGAATCAATCGTTTAAGCTGCCCTTGTGCCGCCGACTTTGTTTGTCCTGGGTCTAGTAAGTGGCGAAGAAGATGCCACGTGTTCTTGCACCCTAGCTTTCCATTCATTTCGTCGCAAATTTGTCCCCAGTGTTGACGATGAAGCTCGTTTGTGTAGTCTTCTATCTGTTTTTCGAGTGTCGATATTCTCTTCTTTAGCCTTCTATTGTGTTTCTGTTTTTTCCACCTCTTCAAGAGGCTCTCGTGGGCTTCCCACATGTGGGCCAGCTTCGAGTCTGTGATGTCATGTTCGGTGGTTGGGGTCTGTCTAGTGTGACTGTTTACGTCTTTTTTGAGTGTCTCAACCCATTGAATTAGATCCGATATCTCCCTCGGAGCGGTTCTGTCCCGGATTTTTCGGAGGGTGCCCCAGTCTGTCAGCTGCGTTTCGCGCAGCTTCCCCTTCATCGGCCTGGTTTGTGTTTCAATCTCTATGATGTAGTGATCGCTACCCAAAGTGTGTCCTGTGTTTGACCATCGTTCACCCTCGAGGTCTTTGCCTAGCGTCAAGTCTGGGGACGTGTCTACGCTGACGCTATTGCCTATCCTCGTGGGGTCTTGCGGGTTGTTTAGTAGCGTGAGCCTTAAGTTTTGGATTTCTGTCCATAGTTTGTTTCCCTTAGGGGAGGCCGTTCGATATCCCCATGCCGGATGCGGGGCGTTGAAGTCCCCCGTGATTACTAATCCCTTCTTATAAGATAGTCTAATGGCTTTACGTAATAGGTCCGCCAGCCCTGTGCCGCGGTTTTTCGGTGAGTTGTATATTGGGTTAGCATTTAAAATGGTGACACAATCGCCGATTAAAATTACCGAAAGACACTTTGGAAATTATAAAGCATGCTTAGCGAAAGCCTTGTGGTCAACCCTCTACCTCTTCACCGAACCGCTTGGCGCGGAATCACTGGGCCGCTTCGGAGCCATGCGTCTCACTCACTTGACTGCAACGAGACGTCTGGCGAAGGAGCGGCGCTGTAGCTGCCACCGCTGACGAGCGCGCGCTCATTCTACCGCTACTGTGTGACGTCACGGTTGCTATGCACAGCTGCGCCCCCCACCGGCATGCCGGTTCCTAAGGAGGTTGCGCCGCTGCGCGGAGGAGAGGCCACAGTTGGCTCGATTCCAGCGCGCGGATGGACGCGACAGCGAGCATGAGCCATTAAAGGCTTTCGCCTTAAAATCGCGACGGTCTTGAAACTTCTCCGCAGCGCACAAGGCCGCGTAGGGGGCACATGACGACGTCATCAAAGGTATCGGTACATTTCCAACGCATAAACGCCTGCTTTGCATAAACGCCACCGAAGGCAAAGCCGGCCGAGCGTTGCTTGGCAGCATCCAACAAGGCATGGCGGTGAGCAGCTGACAGCAGCGGTAATTTGAAATCATACCTTCCATGACGTCACAGTAAACATCCCCGCAGTCTTCTGGTACATTGAGGAGAAGCGCAAAATTCATTCTTCGATTGCACCATTATTTTGAATGCTAGTGCAAAAACACTTGCCATGCTTTACCTACAGCCTATACAGATTTGAATCTTGAATATCGCGAAATTGTCGAAAAGTGCTGAAATTGCCCTTTAACCAACGAAGCAAATGAAGAGCAGGAGCTTCGAAAGCAAAGGAACGGCGCTTAACTGGCCCCCTGGGGCAGCGTACACCTCAGTCGTGCTTTAAGCTACGAAGCGGTATTGGCAGATGTGCGCTGCATGCGTTGGAATTGACAATGCTGTGACAGAAACTCGGCACTGAGGCCATAGGCCGTCGGAGTTCATTTCGTTCATTGGCGTTGCCGTTGAGAACGTTTTAGGCTTCGATGATTTTAAGGGAACGAAGTGCGCATAGCTGGTTCCCTCGGTGGGTGGATGCCTGAATCGCGCTTTGAGGTACAGGGTCCCTCAAAAGTTCCCAGGCCACATGGTCCGCTTTTCATCGGTATATCATGGCACTTAAGATTCCGATAGAGCTATCGAGGTTCTCAGATGGTAGAACGATCCTTCTTCTATTCTCTACAGATATTTTGAGCTTCGAGGGTATCTCAACAGCCCGACTATGCTGCTCAAAAGCAAACCCTGTGGCCTTGGAACTTTTGACGGACCCTGTACGTGGGGTGGTGATGCATGCGTTAGCGCTGACAACGTTGTTGCAGACACGCAGCAGTGCAGCGATACGTCGCAGCGTTCATTGCATGAGCAAACTCTCGCGATCAGCCATTATAACTGCCATCTGCCAGGGTGGCAGGTCGGTCGCGATGCCTATCCAGTGTCCGGAATACAGTCTACGTTAGAGACGTGAAGCCGCGCATAAGCTCGATACGCTATATCTTTCGCTCTCTAACCAGATTCAATAGCAGTTAAACCACAGCAAATTTTTTTTCGCATAAGTCTTTGGATGTGATGGAAGTTTATATTCACACATGGGGGCCCGTGTTGTAGCTGAGTTAACATGCAGTGACGATGTTTATAGTGTCTGGAATCTGCGTGTAGTTGACAACTGCATGGGTTTTAGAAATCTATTCGCTTGAAGAGGTCGAGTGTGAAACTTGCAGGTAAAACATGTGAAGTACTTTTGGTCTAGCATTTGGAATTGTGACGTAATCGCCGGTTGAAATCGAGACGGCTATCGAGCTTGTCGGCAGAGGACATCTCCAAGAAGGCGGGGGGGGGGGGGGGGGTGCATAAACGCTTACTTTCACAGGAAAAAGTCAACGCCATCGAAGGCAAAGGTCTCCAAGCGCTGTTTGGTAACATCCAACTAGGCACGGCAGGGTGCGGTTGGCGGCAGCGGAAATTTCGAATCTTACCTTCCGTTGCATCACAGAAATATTCACCGCACTCCTTTGGTTCTGTGAGGGGAAGCTTATAATTTGACCATCGATTACATCCCGATTTTAAACGTTAGCGCAAAAACACTTGGCATGCTTTATTTGCGGCTTATTTAGATTTTAATTCTTGAGTAGCGAGGAAAGCTCAAAAGTGGTGCAGTTTCCCTTGCAAGCGGGCCATCTGACGGGTTTCTTGCGCTTGGTTAATAAAGTCGCCCACAATCCGTGTCACATCAACATCACCGCCTGGGGACATCGCGTCCAATACGATCCATGCTTGTCTGCTGTATCAAAAAGAAACGGGGCAATGCACGTCGTTTCTTTCGTCGTTGCGCTGTACTTGAAGATCACGCAGAGTATTATTAGGTGCCACTTTTCTTGTTCGACATAAGCTATACTGAAATCATGACCGACAATGTTTTCTCTGCTCTTTCTGCGAGAGCATTTTTCGGTGCATTATGGTATTGCCGTTCTCTGGTTACTCATCTGGAATCCTAAGAGCCAGTTTATACGGACCCATCCATATTGTTCTGCACCTTTTCGGAAGAAAAACAATATCACTAAGTATATGACGTTGAAAAATCACACTACTGTGGCTTACCTCTAGTATGACTTTTCCTATGTGCTTGCCTGAGACCATGAACCGGAATGCCTCCTCGGCTTGGTCCCATTTGAAAATGTTCACGTCCAGTGGGCGCACCACACCAGAGGCGATCCCCTCTCGAAGTAGTTCTCGAACTCTACGTTTGTCCTTCGCAGCAGAGGGGGAATTCTCGTGCAGTGAGTCCAGATGGATGCCATGGAAGGAGATATTCTTGAGGAACACGGACATGCCCAAGGAGGAGTCGTTGGATAGATCAGCCTTTCCGATCTCCAGGAAACGGCCGTGCTTCGCCAGGCAGCGTACACTGGCCTGGAGTTTCTCTTCAGAGAGGGAATTGAGGACAAGATCTACGCCTGGTGTGAGAATTATTGCGCAAGAAGACCTTAGAGCAGTAATAACGATAGTCGAAGGATAGCTACAATGAGCTGTAACTACAATAACGGCGAAAGCCAATGAAGTAAATAAGTTTAACCAAATCTCAGCTTGCCACTAAAGTCACTTTCAGGGTGCGTTGCAAATACTACTCCATGAGAAGATATGCGCTGCTCTTTATAGGGCCGTATTTGGGCCAGTGACTGCCTGTGCTTCATCTACTGTTTGGTTCCATGTCAAGCCGATCTGGGAAGAAGCCCCTTTTAAGTTCTGAGAAGGTAGCAGATGGAATCTAGGCAGCACAATCCCACTTCGGGCCTATAGCAGGAGGCCACAGGTGTCTGAAGTAGTCATTCCACATATAAGACAGTGCAATTCTAGTTCGATGCTGTGGGCATTTTCTGCATACCCTGGTTTAACTGCGCGCTGCACATGACTTTGTATACTTTGGAGGCACTGCATTATCATCCCCATGCATTACCAGTTTCTTATGCGCATGCTAATGAAGATTTTTGTTAGTAAATGTAAATGTATGGATAAGTCCCGCGATGTAGGATCAAGTGGGGATTTGCGTCGATGTGCCCCAGTCGAGCTTGTTCTTGCCGGCATAGAGCTACAGTTAAAATTAATGCGTCCCCAAAGGCCTCTCAGGGGACTAAAAACATGATTTGGTCTTGCGGAGCCTTTTCCTGCAGAGAGCCCAGGTCGGCGCATACTGCGACCGCCTAAAGATCTAAGGGAGCCGAGTGCAATTTGCGGATGCTGCAGTCTGAGCGAGGATAGCCCTTCCAATGGCGAAACAAACCCAAAAGGATAAACACGTGTTCTAAATATTTCAGCTTCCTCGCATATTCCGAACAGTGTGTCAAAAGTGACATTACAGGGCCTGCCCCAGCCATGACTCTCCGCTTTAGACGCAAATGGGCCGAGAGACGTGGCCTGCTTAGGCATGTTCCCGATTTCATATATATATATCTGAACCTACTACGAAAGCATGCTTACCTCTGCCTTTGGTTTCTTCAAGCACAATTTGCTCGAAGGATAAGTCCCGCGAGCTTGAAATATTCCGATCCTCCAGCTGCTGAAAGCGTCGCTTGAGAAACTCTCGCTTCTCATGAGAACCTGTTGCATTCCAGAAACAAATAACAAAAGAGGACTTGAGCTGATTTCGCCTCCCCGAGTGTGAGTTTTTCGTATGACCGCAAAGAAATCTGACAAATAATGTTCTAACGGAGGCGCCAGTTGCTTGCTTTCGCAGATGCAAAACGCTTTTCCATAGATTCCATAAGTGGCGTTATGAAACTGAGCACCTGCAATAGTCTCCGTGCCATAATAGTAGACAAAAGACAGAATTTAAGAATAATGGGGTTCTCTTTGAAACCCAGGACTGATGCTTCAGCCCGCCAAAAAAATAAATAACATAAATACGCATCAAAGCCTACTCCTTGCTCTCAGCACAGCGCTAAGGAACTTCGATGAGCGCCACTCAACCTTTGCCACTGTGAAACATTATTGCCACTTTTTTCTTTATATTTAGCAAGTGTCAACGTGGAACCATACATTCCCAATAAATTGTTCAATCACTCTTAAACCAATGCGGCGAATTTTTCCCTTCTTCGACGAAATTATCGCGCAAGAGCGGAGTCCGGTCTGTTTCTAACTTAGCGTCGTGAAACAAATCAACGCTAACAATAGTAAGTGCAGAGTTTATTCATTTCCACCAACAGAATTAGCAGATGGCATTTGCATGTGTAAAGGTCAGTGGGCGTTGGTCGAAGACTGTCACGACGCACCCCTTTTCAGGCTTCACACATGATCCCAACTGCATTTCATCTACCTCTTAGCTGCGCTGCTTGAACTGCTGCCGGTTGGCCTCATTACAATTAGTTCCCCGCCGAAAAAGGAGCCATCCTGGCGACTTACGGCGAGGTCAGAAAGGGCGGATCATAATAAGGCTTGAGGCGTTCGACGTGTAGGGTTTCGCGCGCATGGCGACGGTGGTCTGCAGAAGGGGCGAATGGCTCGACTATGAATTCACGGGAGAAGTTTGTTGTAGAAAGCGGTAAGGTACGTGATAGCGAGGAAGGAGTTTAATGGCAAGGCAAGGAGTGGAGGAAGGCACCCAAAGCCAAACGGGTGCTCCGTATGGATATCACGTGGGAGAGGCCGAATGATCCCGACAGTGCTTCTGGTGCCACTGAAGCAGTGCAGTGAACGAGAGCTCAAGTTGCCGACATTCTTCGTCATACAAGTGAGCTGCGGAAAGGGATGTGGATGTAGGCTCCGGCCATATAAGAGAAAAAAAAGCAGATAAACCCGTCGATATCTGCGTAGCCCTGTTAGACGCGTACGTGACGAAAGGGAGAACTTAGTTCTATTGGAGTTGGCGGTATCAATGGACATGGCGAGCATGCCACTGAGAGTGAGTTTGAACCGCTCAGTCATGTGTTTGGCTTGTCGGCGATACGCCCTGGTGCAGCGATGACAATTTTTCATTGCTTTGCCCGGGCCTCTGCGACGTCCGAGAGAAAAACACGGCTGCGGTCCCTTGCAAGTTTTTTCGGGGCACCGTGACAATAACAAGACTGTGTAGGATGAAAGAAGCAACAGCGCATGCGGTGTCAGATTGCAGAGCGGACGTTGCTAAATGAGGTGTAAGATGGCCAATGGCCACGAAGGCCCTAGCGGTTGTTATGCGAAGTGGTTGGAAGCTGGCCATAAAGATCAATGCCGACGCTGTTGAAGTGTCGGCCAGGACAGGCAAAAAAGCTACAACTGAGCAGCGTCGTGGAGGGAAGGGTTGTTGCGAAGTTTGCAGGCTGTACATTACCGAATATACTGATGAATGAATCGGTACAAACCGCGCAAGAAATATTGCAGACGCAGGTGAGCCTACGTTTCCAGGGCAGCGGTGTGGCCGAATTGGGTATCTGCGTGGAAAGAGGCGCAGATGGCAGCACGGAGATGTCGGGGTATTACCAAGAGCCACTTCCGCCAGTCAGAAGCGTAGTTACGGAGGCATAAGAGGCCATCAGGAAAGAGTAGCGGGCTGTATGGCGAAGGGCCGGGAAGAATTGAGAAGCGTTGCTTGTTGGCCCCGTTGGTGCATGGTGCTGGGGAGTGTTGGGATCGGGCAGCGTGGTCGGGCCGGAGAAGGGAAGAGGAAGGCCGGAGACGGTGTTGCGACGAGGCAAAGAAAGCCTTTATACAAGTATTTTACATGATGTACAAGTAGGAGCAACTGAGAGTGCCTCTCAGTTAAAAAGAGCGTCTTAGGAGACGGGAGTCTCGGTGAAGAGCGAACTTCTTCGCAACGGGAGTCTCTGGGCCGCACTCGCTGTCGAGTTTTATATGGTCTTCATTCCCTAAAATCCCTGGATGGAGGCTGGGCCTGCCGAGTAAGGCGTGTCTTGAAACGTTCACCTCGACAATCATCACGCACTCTCACTCACAAGTGGGCACGCCCTCGTCATGTTATGAGCTTCAGGAAGGGGGATGCAATCTATGTCGTGCAGGCAGCGCGGTTGGAGTCCCCATTATCTGCAGGTGGGTGCACGGGGGACTTGCATTCCCACGACCTGAGCGTGGTTGCACGAGTCACGTTGTTCCCACGATCTGCAGGTGGCCGCACGTGGGACGCGTTCCTCGGGTCTGCAGGTGGTTGCAATTGTTCCCAAGGCTATGTGCACTGCCACGCGAGGTAGGGAAACTGCTGATTGTGAGGATCTGGGAGATTGCAGGTCTTATTTTAAACAAACACAAAAGTACAAACAATAAACGAGGCGGCTTTTATCGGAAAGGAAACCAATTTCAATATGAGAGTGAAAAAAGGAAAGGAACAAGAGAGCAAGGCAGCAACGCACGGGAAAAACACACGGGGGAACAGAACAAAGTGCTTACGAAAAATACAGGAGAAAGAAAGTCAAAGAGGAAAGTCACACTACTTTTCTCTTATTCGAGCAACGTGCGGGGAGGACTGGCTGGGTGTCGGGCAGTCAGGGAGTCTCTGGGCGTTCCAATGTTGATGCAACGCTACCGCAGCGTCGGCGTCCGTGGGCTCCCGGCACGGTTTCCAGGTCTGGTATCCCGGAAAAGTCACGTAGGCGCCAGAAGCGGCCTGTGTGGAGCAGCTGACGGATGGACGGAGAAGAGTGGCGCCTGGGCCTGGTGGTTGAGGCTCTCCACGATGGAAGTCCAGGTCTGGTGGCCCGGACGTCTGCGGCTAAGGCCCAAGCCCGGAACTCGGGGAGCCAGCAGAACTCGTCCACGTCCGTCGCCCACCGCGCTCTTCTCTTCTCTGCCACGTAATCCTGTTCGACCTGTCCCGGCGTACCCCTCCGCACGCGCTCCTCGTGATTTGTCTTCTTCTTCTCACGAACGCCGCTGGGTGGCGCTATCTTCTTACAGAAGGCCCCCTCTTCGGAAGTTTTTTCCAAGGGAAAGAACTCAACTTCAGGAGAGCGACACCAGACGCGTTCGACGATCGCAACACAGAACACCGCACCACAGCGCGCACACTACACGCCACACATAATACGATGGTCGTCAATGCTCGAAGCGTCCACAGACATTCGCACACACAGCACAGAGAGTATATGAAATGTCAACGTAAAGCGTTCATAGAGGGCGAAGAAACACGGAAGGCATACAAATTAGGTAGCCGACACTCAAAAACAAACAGGAACACAGATAATGCCAACAAGAACAGGTGTGGGCTATATTCTTCCGTATTCCATTCTTCACATCAAACCACTTCAGCGTCGCGAGAACTCTTTCAACTAGTACTTCCGTTTTCCTTTGTGAAACCGGTTTCTCCAAACCGACCTCGGTCTCCACCATGGTTTTAAATGTCCCCGTCCTACGATGTTATACACTCTGTGCCGGCCGTTGTCCGCCGGCACCGATGGAACAACGGCGTCATTTACTTTGTTCTCCCTTTCCTTTGACACAGTCGTTTGACACTTAACACACGATCTGACATAACTCTTAATGTCAGCCTGTACACCGGGCCAGTAAAACTCACTGAGCACCCTTGCTATTGTTTTCCGTATTCCTTGATGGCCGGATAATGCACTCTTATGCGCCAACTTAAGGACTTGCGTGCGTAAGCCCTTCGGTACCACCGCTTGCTCAACGACTCGGCCGGGACACACTTGGTATGTCCGGAAGAGAACACCTTCATCTGTATCAAAAAAGTGGGCGGTCTGTCCCTTGCCACGAAATATTTGCCCCAACTTCCTGCGACACACCTCTAAAGTCGAGTCTTCTTCCTGTTTCAGGCGAAACTCCGGCCGTGACAAGTGGAGTGTGTTCAGAGTGGGGCTTTTCCTACTCTCTGAAACCTTTGCTGTCACCATAAGGGAAGGAACATCGACCAAACTCGTCATGGCAAGGGAAACTGCCTGATCAGTTAGAACTGGCGGGTCGACCGAGAATGGAGGTTTGGCCCGGGGACATTGCCTATTATAATGTCGTACAAGGGTGTAGACACGCAGCGCGAGATGGCCTTACCCGAGAAGTATGGAGAAGAAATCACCACCTCCGCTTCCGGAACTTCTACACGGGTCCCATTGGCCAAGAATAATGTAGCCTGTTTCCCTGTAAGTGCCGCTGCCGGTACAAGGGACTCACGCACAACAATGCCGGTGCTGCCCGTATCCCGTAATACCGAGCCAGGCTGGCCGAACACCTCGCCGTTCCCCACGGGCATAGCAATCTCCACAGGGGTGGAAGGACAGACCATCTCCCCCAACTGGCCCTCTACGCGCGTTACCACTGCAGGGTTATCGGGACATGAATACCGAGGTGTCATGCAACATGCGGACGCCTGACGGTCTTCTGGTCTCTTAGCTCTGCATGACTGGGCATCATGTCCTACCTTGCGACACCAGGTGCAATACAATTGCTTCGGCTTTGTCCGACAATCCGACGCCTTGTGCCCAGTCTTGTCACAAAGAAAACACCGAAGGCGAGACTGTGGACCTGAAATCTCGTCTTTGGCTTTACCTATCGTGTGCTCCCCCTTTTCTTTAAAGACCAACAAGTTATTTTGCCGTTGTGCTTCGAGAAAATGATTGGCAGCCTCCGCCAGCTTGCAGACTGTCTTGCCCTCCCGTTCACGTAAGAAGAGAGCTAAACGGGAATGACAGTTGTTCAGGAACTGCTCGCTCACGACCATTTCACGAACCACCTCAAAAGTGCGGCCTTCTCCCCGCATCTCGACCCAACGGTCAAAGAAACTAAACAACCTGGCCGCATATTGCGAGGCCGTTTCTCCATCCTGGGGCTTGCTCTGGCGAAACTTTTCCCGGTACCCTTCCGCAGTAAACCTAAACCTCTGAAGCAAGGCAAGCTTCGCGTTGTCATAGTCCACGGAATCCTCAGGCGAAAGCCGACCGAAGACCCTAAGTGCTTCGCCGCCAAGGCACACGCTCAACGCCGTTGCTCACTTTTCTTTTGGCCAACCCTGCCCCGTGGCCACATGCTCAAACCTCTTTAAGTAGGCATCGAGGTCATCCCGCGCTTCATTGAACTGTGGTATGAGGCTGTGCGGGTTAATGGAGCTGGTCGATGAGACGCTACGCTCTCCACGGTCACTTGGAGGATTTGCGCCACCCTCCATGAGCCTTATTTGTAGCTGCAAGTTCCGCGCCTCTAACTCCAATTTCTGTTTCTCCGTCTCTAAATTCCGTGCCTCTAATTCCAATTTCTGCTTCGCAGCTTCACGCTCCGACTCTAAATTCCGTGCCTCTAATTCCAATTTCTGCTTCGCAGCTTCACGCTCCGCGGCTCTCTCTTCCCGTGCCTTACGAAGCTCGTCCTCCACCCACGCTCGCAACTCCGCGCCGCACAAGCCCATGCGCTCGCCTAAGGCAACCAACTCTGACGCGCTCATACTGTTCCTAAATTAACACAACAGGCAAAGAAATAATAACCGACCTCGTCCTGTCGTAGTGGACGCCAAATTTGTGAGGATCTGGGAGATTGCAGGTCTTATTTTAAACAAACACAAAAGTACAAACAATAAACGAGGCGGCTTTTATCGGAAAGGAAACCAATTTCAATATGAGAGTGAAAAAAGGAAAGGAACAAGAGGGCAAGGCAGCAACGCACGGGAAAAACACACGGGGGAACAGAACAAAGTGCTTACGAAAAATACAGGAGAAAGAAAGTCAAAGAGGAAAGTCACACTACTTGTCTCTTATTCGAGCAACGTGCGGGGAGGACTGGCTGGGTGTCGGGCAGTCAGGGAGTCTCTGGGCGTTCCAATGTTGATGCAACGCTACCGCAGCGTCGGCGTCCGTGGGCTCCCGGCACGGTTTCCAGGTCTGGTATCCCGGAAAAGTCACGTAGGCGCCAGAAGCGGCCTGTGTGGAGCAGCTGACGGATGGACGGAGAAGAGTAGCGCCTGAGCCTGGTGGTTGAGGCTCTCGACGATGGAAGTCCAGGTCTGGTGGCCCGGACGTCTGCGGCTAAGGCCCAAGCCCGGAACTCGGGGAGCCAGCAGAACTCGTCCACGTCCGTCGCCCACCGCGCTCTTCTCTTCTCTGCCACGTAATCCTGTTCGACCTGTCCCGGCGTACCCCTCCGCACGCGCTCCTCGTGCTTTGTCTTCTTCTCCTCACGAACGCGCTGGGTGGCGCTATCTCCTTACACTGATATGAGGTGATTGACACCAGGGTCCTCTCGGGAGGGTTAGTCACGGCTGTCTTTGGCAATCTTCGTCATTCACTGCTCCCACAGGGGCTTGCTGTCGCTGCCGCCGTGGCGATTACGCCGGTCGAGGGAGTGCGCACGCTAATCCACTTAATCTGGGGTGATGTGCCATCCCGGGTATAACAGGAGTGAAACCAGCAGAGCAGGACGCGTACACAAAAGAAGGAATTAACATGGATGATGCTGGAGCATCGTCCGTGTGAATGCCTTCTTTTGTGAACGCGTCCAGTTCTGCTGGTTTTCTCCATAGGGCCAGGATGAAGAATGCGGTGAGGGATTAGACAGAAAGGTGAGGAACGAGTTGATCCAAGGATCCTTCAGTTATTCAGAGAGCTTATCAAGGATGTCGAACGACGAGAAATCATAGGCACGGACGAAGACTGTTGTGGAATCGCATGGGAGCGGTAAACGGGAAAGGGCGTCGCCGTCAGAGTGTTTGCGTCCAGAGCGATATATTACGTGAATAACTCCTAGAGACAAAGTCCTGCGTGCGAGTCGGCAAGAGGGATTTTTGAGGGAGGACAACTAGCAGAGGGCATGATGGTTGGAGACCATGTAGAATAGCCGGCCGTAGATGTAAAGGCGGAACTTGGCAATCACCCAAATGATGGCGAGACATTCTTATCTAGTGACAGAATAGTTGGATTCCGCCTTGGTGAGGGCGGGGCTGGCGTAAGCCACAGCACACACCGGACACATCCGAACCAACTGTGAAGGCGCTTATTTAAAGCGCAGGTCGGTGGGCTTTTGTTGAAGAGCGTCACGACGGACCTTCTCCCTGGCCTCACTCACGATCCCGACAGCACTTCGCTTATCTCTTCGCTGCGGTGCTTGAACTGCTGCCGGTCGGCCCCATTACACATTGTATAAAATGAAATGAACAAAATGCAGTGGGGCAGGAAAAAGTTACGGTTAGTCTTCCGGTGCTGGTTTAAACGCTAATAGGTGCGCTGGCACTTCGGTTACGGTTCGAATGTTGATTTTCAAGGTCAAGCATGCTTAAGACAAGGATCGGTGAAACGGCGACTGGGGGCCTTGAGCTAGAGCACTAAACTGGAGGAGACACTTGAACTCCGCCAAAAGGGTATGATGCAATCGGTTCAATGGGGTAATGCGGATATATGCGGAATTACTCATTCTCTAGTCAAGAATCTTAGATCGCGGGAAGCCCTCATACAATGCAGTGATAAAGCGGTTAAGCGATGCTCCGCTGTCGTGCAATGGAAGGTGCTGCCAGTGGGGCTTGTGAGAACGAGGTTCCTCTTCCCGATGAACCACTCGCGGCCAGTCATGAATTAAGCTACCACCCGGCACGGTGGGCAGTTTTCTCATAATAACCTGGCCAGGTTTTGATCACGTCACATCGTCACGTTACCTAAGCGGGAGAGACAGGTAGGCACTGGTGAACAGATAGGCAGAGAGGCAAAATCAGCAATGGGCGTCACCAGACAGACAGAGCCAAAATCGGCGAGTAGGGGTCAGTGTAGCGGAATAAAAACACCGGTACAAATACTTTTGTGTGTTGGCAATGCGATCGCATTCGAAGCTGTTGTCTTTTGCGGAAGTGAGTGGTGGGGCTTGTGAGACCCATGGTGCTATTCCCCAGGAATGCTCTCCACATATACCATCTACCACATTTGGTAGGTGGAGCTTTCACACACAGCCTGGTCAGGTGACGTCACTGCCGCACTGGTGACGTCAAGTTGAATTGTGCTGAATTGATTTGACTTTCATCTACAGGAAGCAATGAATATAAATTCTTGCGGGTGGCATAAGGCTAACTGCTTACGCCACCCGCAGTCAATGGGATTTCTCCTCTCTGGTGTTGTCGCTGCTAACGTCGCTGCCTGCCAGTGAATCAGGGTTGTTGTAGACAACGCCGGAGGCCCACCGTTGACTTTCTGACCGAGGGAGGCTTCTAAAGTGTCCTATATAAAAAGGGCTGAGCGATGTATACTCGGTGTCACTTTGCGGACTAACCGAAGTGCATCAAGTTTGCAAGCGGTGTCCCATGTTTGCCAAAGTTGGTGACATACTGTAGTTCAGCGTCCGTTTGAGCTTTCACAAACTCGCTACTCTCATTGGTCAGCTTAGTATTTTCTATTTACCAACGGTGGTGAAGACCGTGCATCCCATGGAGAGGGCAATGGAGATGGCTGCCTGTCCGACGCCTCCGCTGCCAGAGTGAACCAGGAGAGTTTCTCCCGGTTGCATGTTGCCTCTCACCAGGAGCGCGTAGTAGGCGGTCAAGTATGCCACTGGTACAGTGGACGCCTCTTCCAGGCTCCAGGCATCGGGAACCAGCCAGGTCAAATCTGGATCGGCCGCAACTGCTGTAGCCATGCCCACGGCGCGAACCCAGCCCATGACCCGGTGTCCATGAGGGTCACGACCCGAGAACTCCAGGCCAAGAAGGGACCCGCAGGTAGCCATGAACTCTGTCCGTTGTGCGTTTAGAGAAAGTGACCACTAATTAATTTGCGAACTTGTTGCCGAGGAGTTCTACTCGGATACTCGGTAATGCGCAGTTGCGACATCTGCGCATTTCCGAATTTTGTAAGCAGTCTCAGTTTTGTATTATGAAATGCTTGCGTGTGTCTAATCCATGTCTTGCACTTTGATCCTCTTCACTGGAATGCTTGTAGTTAGTGGGAGTAGGTAGAAAAAAACACTCGCGCCCTTTCAACGCATACAGACATTATCCGCGTTATAAGAACATCTGAATTTCGTTGCAATTAACTCCTTGATTAATAGCGCATCCTAATTTTGATTCATAGCAGCGTGTACAAGGGGCAGCGGCTCGATTGCTAGTACTTGGCAAACTGAACACAATAACCTCCAGGTAAGGTCTTTTGAGAGATGGAAATGCACTGCAGCGATATAGCTGTACAGGAGACGTTCTCAAGAATAATATCGTTGTGGCGTCGTCTTTGGCACTGTCCCGCATCTGCACACGCCTAATCATTTCGTCCCCAACGCCGCCCTGGTAAATAACATGGCCAATTTACGTACTTACAACCACTTATGCTCTATAACATTGCAGCAACAAACCAAACCCTACACTCTCCGGAACATACCAGTGGGGTTACTTCGAGCGTAGTGGCAGAAACGCGACCAACGTCCTACAGCGAGACTCACTAAGCACGGCGACAAGCATCAGCATTTCGAACTACTGGAGCTGCAGCCGCAAATCCCATAACCATAAAAACAAACATCCGTAAATTTTTTCTACCTGTTGTGAGTTTTTATTATTGCTGGTGGCATGCGCTAAATAATCTATAGCGATTGCGTGCTGACATATTCCATCACCATTTCTCAAAGTATAACCTGCAGCGTTGTTCTTTTGCGGATAACGGTGTGCACCCCTCCACAAATTTCCACCAGATCATCAGTGGCTTCATTTCTTATTTGTTCTCTTTCATCGTTAGTCACGGGGCTAACAGAAGACGGGGAGCACCCATCATTTTTCCTTTGTTAGTATTCAAATCAGAAACTCACTCAGTTTATTACTGTCTCTCCCCCTCCCCCCACACACACACACTGAAAAAAAAAAGTTTTATGCTCTGTCATAGAAGTGGCGTTCATCGAATAAGCCAGCGCGGCGCGGAAGAAAACGCGCCAACGTTCACAGCGGATTAAAAGAACCTGTTAGGCGATCTGCGATCAATCGTTTCAAAACGTTACCAGCCAAAACTTCGTTATATCCAAGACCATACTGACAAAATCAATGAGGTGACAGATATATGAAGAGCGTATACCAATCCCTATATACAGGCTGTTTCACTTAAGATTACACAATTTTAAAAAATAGGCTTTCTGAGTTAGAAGAGTGCTTTTTTCAGCAGAGCATTTCCAGCGGGGAAGTACACCAGAATACAGCTAAGGTGTGCTAACTAGGAGGCGGTTAACTAATATTCAATAGTTAACTCTTTTAGTTATTCCTGGCAAGCTGCATAATTATCGTGAGGCGTGTAGCACACGATAAGTACTATCCATATCAGTTTTTAAATTTTATAAAACTGTGTTACCCTCGGCGCTGTCGCCCAAGAAGTTGTGCCTACATCGCTAAATAAAAAGATGCGCTTTTTCGAGGATTACGAGAAAAGCAACTCCCCAGTGCACGTAACTCGTCGAAATAGCCGAAATTTGATGGGCCGCATGGCCGAGGCTAATCGCCTTTTCTAAACTCAAGAAACTGATCTGAATATTACTAACGATGGGCTACACGCCTCTAAACATTTCAGCAGCCTAACAGTAATAGTAGCGTAAGAGTAAAGTTACCTATTCAATATTAGTTAACCAGCCTGCTAGTTAGCACGCCTGAGCAATATTCTTGTAATTCACAGCTGACAATGACATGGCGAAAAACGCGCTCCTTAACTCTAAGAACCTAAATTTAAAAGCCGTGTGAAGCCTTAGGTGAAACACCCTGTAGAGACTTTATAGAATACGGGAGCGCATTGGTCTCAGTCGAAACCTCAGCAGTCATGCAGGCATTCCGCAGTCTGGGTGTAGAAGAACCTCATGTAGAAATACTGGAAGTCGGTGGGCGCGAACACTGACTTTTTCACTTTCATTTTGGATCCCGGCTTAGGACATCACGTTAAATCAATGACGTAGACTGCGAGACCGGAATAACTGCTCCCACGAGTTCTAGGTATGTTGTCCACATACACCGCCCTCGTGGAGGTAGAACGGCCATTACTAAGAATACTCACCGGGCAGTGCATCCGGTGGAAGCTTTCCCGTGGCGATCATGACGTCGCGGAAGTTCAGAGGGGCATAGTACACACTGCAGATGAGTCGACCGGAGGTGCAAGATGGTGTCATGTAGCGCAGTGAAGACTCGTACCACTGGAGGCTGGACAGGTCGCCTCGTTTTTCTACGTTTAGGAAGGCGTACTCTGTCGCCTTTAATGGGGCACCACCTACAGAGAACGCATGCGCTTCAAGATTACTTATGTGCCAAGCTAAGTGGAGTGAGGTGATAAAAAGATAACAGCGCGTCTAGACGGGAACAAAAAAAGCTGACGTCGTCCAAGGCGATGTGCTATGTTGTCCTAAAATGAACTAGCCTAACTGCCCCGCCGCGGTGGCTCAGTGGTTACGGCGCTCGGCGGCTGACCCGAAAGACGCGGGCTCGATACCGGCCGCGGCAGCCGAATTTCGATGAAGGCGAAATTCTAGAGGCTCGTGTACTGTGCGATGTCAGTGCACGTTAAAGAACCCCAGGTGGTCGTAATTTCAGGAAACCTTCACTACGGCGTCCATCATAGCCTAAGTTGCTTTGGGACGTTAAACCCCAATAAACCAAACCAAACCGAACTAGCCTAACTGACGTTCATGACAACCTAACTTCGCCTGAAGAAAAAAAATGGCAGACATAGCGCCATGTAGCACAGGGAGAACTCTGTATACTTTCAAGCATGTCCCGATTCTCTCTTCGACAAAGAGGACATTTGATGAAGTTTTCCTTTTGGGTGTCACCGAGTTTTCACATGGGCGCTTTGCATGATCCTGCTTAGCGTCGTACTTTGTCATTGTCGCCTGGAGTATCCAACACAGCTCATTATCATGCCAACGTTTGCAGTATTTATTAAACAGTGTTACTGAATCCTACTTTCACCCCGTGAAAGGAGGATCTCAATTTCCTTTTATATTTGTGTCCCTTTGCTGCACCGAGAATTCAGACTCCACGGACATGTACATGGGCAACTTTTCACACTAAACAGTCTATATTCAATGGCGGCCATGCACTTGGAACGCACAGCCTTCAGTATGTGCTATCTTCCAACACAGGGAGTGGGAATACCAATGAGGCCAGACAGCTTTCAAACAGGGGAAGTTTGCGCGGCGAGAAATGCCTGCGAAATCACACTACGGAACGCCGCACCCTTCCCGGTTTTCCATGCGACCTTCGCCCTTTAGATACCTAATCCTTCGAAGAGCAAACTGCAGTAACGCTCTCGTGCCAAGTATGGCAGTGTGGTTTGCTGTGGACGTAGATAACAACTGTAAGATAGTAGTAATTTCTGCGCATGGTGAGCATGCAGCCTCGCTTCGTGTTTTTTGGTTTGTCTTCCCGCTACCGATTCTGGCGCATGTGTCGCATCAACAACAAACAAGCTTTCGCTTCAATTTCTGCTGCTGGTTCTGTCTCGTCTTGTGTACTTTGTTTGGTTTATTGGGGTTTAACGCCCCGAAGACTCAGGCTATGAGGGACGCCGTAGTGAAGGGCTCCGGAAATTTCGGCCACCTGGGGTTCCTTAACGTGCACTGACAACGCTCAGTACACGGGCCTCTAGAATTTCGCCTTCATCCAAATTCGGCCGCCGCGGCCGGGATCGAACCCGCGTCTTTCGGGTCAGCAGCCGAGCGCCGTAGCCACAGTAGAACCATATGAAAGTTGAATGTCGGCGAGAAATAATTTAGCATATCAGCTAATATATATATATATATAGTTATATAACTATATATATATATAGTTGCAGCAGGTCTTGTCGTTCAATGGGCCAGGAATACTTGTAGAAGAAGGGGTCACAACATTGCAATTATCTTCATTTAATACCGACAGTTTCGAACGGAGGACCGTCCTTCCTCAGGGTATACACACGAATGACCACAATTTGTTTTTCTACGCACCGTACGCAAAAGGGAGAGGTGAAACCACTCTCTCTCCCGTTAGAGGAAAGGGACGCAAAGTCGGTATAAGACGCAAGTGCTCCAGTCCATTTATATATATATATATATATATATATATATATATATATATATATATATATATATATATATATATATATATATATATAGCGAAGTATACGCTTCGTTAAAGGAAACATATTTATTCAACTCAACGTTTCGATCGGAAGACCGATCTTCTTCAGGAGATCCTGAAGAAGATCGGTCTTCCGATCGAAATGTCGAGTTGAATAAATATGTTTCCTTTAACGAAGCGTATACTTCGCTATATATTCTTATAAGCAGTCTAGTACTTCACGCTTTCGCAACCTATATATATATATATATATATATATATATATATATATATATATATACACACACACACACACACACACACACACACACACACACACACACATCACTGGCGCGGTACGTAGTAGCATGAACGTAGACCAACGTTTGAAACGCTTGAAACAATTTATTGACGTTTCGACCGTGCATCGTCAGAATGTCTGAATCGAAAGGGATGGCACAATATATGTAGATAAAAACAACGCACAGGATAATGAACCCCCAAAAATACCATAACAAAGCGTCAGGCACATGGCTACAAAACGATAAATGAATAACAGTATGAATGACAAGACTATAGATGAACCACAATACACAACAGCTACTTTGCGAAATTTAGTGTATCTTCTGTGTTAGCTACATATCAAGAACATCATTAAGTACTTTGCTTATAATCAGTCCAAAGATGACAAGTCACCATCTTGAACAGCGAGAATGAAGAAAAGCGAGAAGTTACGCGTAATCAACGAACGACATGGAGGCGATGAACAGCATAATCAGTCGAAAAAGTATTTCAGTAAATCCGGAAAAGAAACTGATGGCGAACCAGAGTACACTAACCTAAAAGCGAAATGTTTGGGCACTAAGGGGGTATGAAACTCAATTTTCCTGTGCTTTATTTTAAACCAGAAACACTTATTGAACTTATGGAAAAGGTAAGACTCCCTAATTTCTCGGTCATGATTAGTCGTAAAGCGTGATTCCAGAATGGTAGCAGAAATCTGAGCGAATGAGTGGCCGGTGAGTTGGACATGCCTTGATAGCGGTAAGTTCGGTAGTGCTTGAACGTGGGCTGCTCTGTGGTTGTTGAAGCGTAATCTACAGGTGGTTTCAATCTGACCTACATATGTCAAATTACATACGGTATACTGCAGGAGGTGGATGACAGTAGCGGTATCGCAGTTGAAATCACCGCGAATGTTTGAACGAAAGAGTGAACCGGTGCTATTGACGCTGTGAGATGTGGTCATGTGCAGACATTTTACAGCGACTCTTGTTACATGGATGGCAGCCTACGGGTTCGGGGGCATTGGTCTTTGATGATGTTAGTATATCGCGTAGGTTTTTTGATCTTCTGTAAGCAACTTTGGGTGCCTCTAAAGATATGTTCTTCAGGTGATCACTTTGCATAAGAATGTTATAATGCTTATTTAGGGTTGTCGAAATGTTTGGAGCAGATGCAGAATAGGTCAAGACCAGGTTGGTATGAAAGCGCTGAACTGCTGTTATAACTTTGGCATGTAGATTCGTTCGGAGAAGTGTATCAGCACGCTTTATGACATCATCTATCAGTTGTTGTGGGTAACTCTACTTAGTTAGCAAGTTACGAAGTGCAGTGCAGTTGCGTTCAAAATCAGATTGTTCCGAGCAGACATGTTTGAAGAAGACCACTTGACTGTAGGGATGCTGGCTTTAGCATGCTTGACATGGCTACTATCAAAGTACAGATACTGTTGGTGGTCAGTAGGTTTACGGAACACTGTTGTAGTTAAGCGGTCTTCGCTAAGTGAGAATGTGACGTCAAGAAAATTTGTTATAGATCTAGAATACCTATGGGAAAAAGATATGGAAGGATGCACGCTGTTGAAATCGGCAAGAAATGATAGGAGCTCGGCTTCGCCATGTTGCTAAATGAAAAAAAAATATCATCGAGGAAAAGCCTATAGCAAAATGGTACTAAAAACCGGCTTTCCAAAAGTTCGTTTTCAAGCATCCCCATAAATATGTTTGCATAATTTGGGCCTATTCGCGTACCCATTGAAGTACCACTGGTTTGGACATAATATCTGTTCATTTACTTTTGCGCACAAACCTGATAGTTTTTTGGGGGCCGTGAAAACCACAAGAACATCGTGCCCGCCCGCAATCTTTTTGAGACCGTGCGAAACTCTGTGCACGTAAGGGATAACAACCGAACTTGTGTTGTTCTGGGAACCATCCTGGTCTTTTTTGTTTTTCCTTTCAGTATTTTTCCTTTCAAGATCACTTGTTTCCACCATTAAAACCAGTTGTATATTCGCGCTCTCTGCTGGTGTGGTTGTTTTGTCTCTTGTTCTGTGAAAAGTTAACCGCGTTAAGCCATAATCATGTCGAAGCTGAGTACAAGAGGCCGAAGGCCGCCCTGATGCACACCCCACGCTCTCCACAAGGCTTTACACTGCTGCCGCGGTTAGCAGGCACCCATGGGCGCGTAGCTTACCTCTTTTCGCGTGCGAAAAGTGACTGAACAGGCCCCTTAGGAGAACCTCTTATTGCAGTGGCGTGGCAAGCCGTTTAATATGTCGAATGTTTCTCTGGACTCGATTACAGTAAACGAGAAAAATAGCACTGCACTTTCGCATGTGATTTTCAACCGGATATTTTGAATGTTCTATTGAAACAATAATATATCGGCCCCGCCGTGGTGGCTCAGTGGTTACGGCACTCGGCTGCTGACCCGAAAGATGCGGGTTCGATCCCGGCCGCGGCGGCTGAATTTCTATTAAGGCGAAATTCCAGAGGCCCGTGTACTGTGAGATGTCAGTGCACGTTAAAGAACCCCAGGTGGTCGAAATTTCCGCAGCCCTTCACTAAGGCGTCCCTCATAGCCTGAGTTGCTTTGGGACGTTAAACGCCAATAAACCAAACCAACCAATAATATATCCGCGTTCTTCAAATCCAGGCAAGACAGCAGCAGCAAACCAATTTAATGCGACGAGTTATGTTCTCAGCACTGCTAAGTCTATTTTCGAAAGTGGTTATATAGTTTTAGTTTAAGCACGTTCAAAATGTTACTAGCAAGGCACAGAGCTTAACGCCGCCAAATGCACGGATCCGAACTCACGTGAATGCATGGTGAGGTAGCGAAATGAGCCCCATTTTCCGTCACGGCGGACGTTCATCACAAGGTCTCTTTCCAGCAAATCCTTGAATATAGGATCGCTCGGGGTGCCGTTGTTGACTGCCGTCTTCTTCAGGCTTGCGTCGAAAATGCACCTGGCACGGAGAAGTAAGCACACGAGGTTTGTTGGCCCGTAGACCTCCTTCGTGACCTCATGTAAAAAAAAAAAATTCGCGAGAGGATCACTACTGCAATCACAAATTTTCAGGTTCATGGCGGCAACACTGTGGAGCAGCAACTGCCGTTCAATGGTTCTGCTTGAAAAAGCCTACGTTGAAGGAACCTTGCGGTACTGTCTACTGGTGCTTCAAGGATTATCTCCAAAACGCAAGACGGCTCTCGAGGGCACGCTGAACAACTGCCTGCGGATATGCCTTGGCCTCCCAAAAGGTTCGTCTGCATCAGGAACAGCAGCGGAAGAAGGCTGCCTCCCACTAGATGTGATTGCCATCCAGGAAACTATACGTACCCACCTCCGCCATGTCATTCAATGGAAGAAGCACTTCCTATACCGTGTCCACCTAACTCACTGCAACTCTATCTTTGGTCAATCTGCGCAGCTCCTGCCCCTCCCTACAATTAATCAGCCGCAGAAACTGTTACCTCTGACCTTTGCCCCGTGGACATTCTCGCGTCTAAAGGTCAAGGAGTTTGTACGAGGTGTAATTGCAAAGTATTGCATGCCACAGGAAGCTCTTCTGCGAGCTACTCTCGTCCACTTAACCGATTGAGATGTAGGCAGTTGCGCAATGAGACAATGGACGAAACACATACGACTTATACTGAGCAAACCTTCCAACTGTTTATTTCTTGAAAAACGGCTCCCAGATTGATAAGAGACGGTCAGGAAACAATCACGTGCGCGCATGGAAGCAGCAATCATGCGCAGAAGGGAACCGCAGCCTTAACGCAATGAAATTTGTTAGCCCATTTGTCGGACTATGCACTTCTTCCTTTGAAACGTAACATCATACACCTTAGTACACATTTAATGGCTGCATTTTTCTTCTTTCCTTTTTATTACGTTTATTTTATTTCCGCATGCTCTCCTTCCACCTTTATCTCCCAAATGCCCTTCCTCACGCAAAGTAGCATGCTAGCGATTTTTAACCGGCGGCTGAATTCTGTTTCTTCATAAAGGGTTTGTCTCTCCTTCGTCATCACTTATCTTCGACGCCTTACTGGTCAGGATAGATTCTGATTTTCGCGAGCTATATTCTAGAAGGAGTAGCGATTTAGGCGGCAGGAGGCAGAAGTGCAACTTGGGTTAAAAGGAATGTGGTCGGTTGGCCAAGCACCAACCCCCCTCCCCTCACTCCACCAACTTTTCCACATATCCCCTTGCTCTTCTTCATGCGGAGCCCTCCCTGCATATTACGACTGATAATTCAGTGAAACAGCGCGCGAATGGTTTACGCAGTATATATATCTGCATAGTTATTCCTGCAAGAAGCAATGAAATATGGGCGTGACTAGAATTTTTTAATCCTTTTAATGACCAGTCTATCAGAGACTATTTGAATAGCAACAATGTGGATAGTTTTTACCAGCCGTGGATAAGTCTATTAAACTGGATACACTACTGCATAAACGACTTTTTAGACCATCTTTATCTAATCAAAGTCAAGCCTGCCGGCAGGTACGCAGGAAACATTTTTACATCTATGCGATTCAAGAATTTACCATTTGTACTGGGACACAACTTGATAAAAACTAGCAATTAATAAGCGGTACTTGTGAGCTTTCTTCTATTTCATGCATCCCAGTTATCTTCAGAAACATTTGTAGCGTCCTGAACAAACGCGATGAACTAAACTCTGTTGTATGCGCAAGTGACGCCGACATCGTTGTTCTGACTAAGTCGTGGCTGAGTGCGCAGTTTTCTAGCTCGGAAATTTTACAGAGACCAAAGAAATGCAGTGTATACCGCGGCTATCGACACTCTCGACACGGCGGTGGCTCACTGACCGCCGTATCAAACAAAATTCCCTCTTTTCTAATCTTTACTATCTGCGATTTGGAAGTAGCCTGGGTCTCTATCATCGTAAGAAAACACGCGAATAATCTTTGGTTGTTGCCACCGTCCCCCAAACACTCCAGCTTCTTTTGTTGACAGTCTGTATGACGCCATCAATTTAGTGGTTCCTCGTTATCCTTTAGCTCGCATTGTTCTCTCCTCGAGGATTTTAACTTTCCTAATATCATCTGGTCTGGTCGTTATCCCTGTCTCAAATGAACGTCTTCACAGTGCCAAGATTTTTTAGATTTATGTTTAGTTTTTCAGCTAACTCAAGTTGTAACGTGCCCCACGAGATATAATGCGCAGTCAGGTAACACGCTGGATTTAATACTTTGTACGCACTCGGATTTTGTATCTCCTATCACCTACTTACCTGGCTTGAGTGATCACTCACTGTTTCATTTCGACCTCACCATTTCACTCCAGCGTGGTAGTTTAGTGGTGAAACCAATTCGTGATTACAAAAAAGAAAATTTTCATGCTATAAACTCTCTGCTGGCCATTTATTTGGACTCGTACCTTGCAGAATTCGACCAGCGAAGTGTCCAAGAAAACTGGGATCTCTTTTGTAATAAAATAAAGGAACTCACTAATGCACATCTGCCATGAAAACATATTCGATCTAACTCAAATGCTCCATGGTACACTAAGACGCTAAGGCGCCTTTGCAACTAAAAATAACGACTTTTCCGTTCCACGAAGCGTCTGAACAGTGCCGATCGCTTAGAAGCGTACTAGACGGCTGAAGTACATTACCTCAAAGCTGTTCGTGACGCTAACGCCTTCTTCTTTAATAACACTCTTCCTTCAATGTGAAGAAAAGGACCGAGAAAATTTTGGAATATTTTTAATTCACGCGAAAATAGTGCAGTTTCGCTTAACAATGATGACGGAGAAGCCATGTCGTCATCTTAGTGTTCCAGTGCATTGAATGATGTATTTTTCAATAAATGTTCTTTATCGACTGGAAGTACGCTTGAAACTACTTCACAATGTAATTTTTCACCGATGCCTCGCATTGTCGTTCATCCTGCTGGAACTGTAAAATGAAATAGTTCATTAAAAACTTCCTCCGCATGGGGCATTGACGCCATCAATTCCAAGTTTTTGAAACAAACCAAAATGTATATATCTGTATTTCTTGCTAAACTATTCCGCCAGTTGCTCGACCAAGAGATTTCACCGATAGACTGAAAAATTGGGGAGGTGGTTCCCCTTCATAAATCAGGTAGCAAATCATCCCCTTTAAATTATCGATCCATATTGCTGACCAGTATTCCGTGTAAATTATTGGAGCATATATTATATTCCCATATCTATCGTTTCTTTCTTGCACTCTAATTCCTTTTTTTACATCTGTTCAACATGGCTTTCGCCCTTCCTTCTAATACGAAACTTAGCTCCTTCATTTCACGCGTTCGTTGCACAGCACATTTGATTGGAATTTCCAGGCAGACAACATATTTCTGGACTTTTGCAACGCCTTTGATAAAGTCCATCATAAGCTATTAATGACTAAACTATCTGCACTGAATCTTGATCCTCCTTTACTAACCTGGCTTGAACATTTTCTGATTAATCGCTCCCAGTACGTCTGTATTAACGATTGTAATTCTCCCTTAACCGAAGTAACATCAGGCATGCCACAAGGCTCCGTTTTAGGGCTACTTTAATTTGTAATATACATTAACAACTTGCCGAGTTGCGCCTCTTCTTGCATGCACTTACGCGCTGAGGACTGTGTCATAGTCACACTAAAATAATACGCATGTATCACAGCGCTGATTTCAACAAAGTTAATAATGAACGAGGTTCTTTCCTGGCCACCTTTTTCGACGAATTCGACTCGCGATCAGTGAACGCAAACTGGCTCTTATTCAAGAACAAAATCTTAGATCTCACCAGCCGTTTCATACCTACTCGCGTAATATCTTATCACCTGCATGCGCCATGGTATAACACGCATCTTAAGCGCTTGTCTAACCGTAAGAAACGCTTCTTTCGATCAGCTAAAAAATCACGCACTGAACATCATTGGTCCCGTTATCGCTCTGCAGCTTACACTTACAATTCTGCCGTCAAGAACGCTAAAGCAAATTACCTGAATAGCACTCTACCGGATATGTTGCTCAATAACCCAAGAAAATTTTGGAGCGTCATTAACCCTTCTGAAACGTGTAGAATAATACTAACGAATTCAAATGACGAATCTATATCAGATACTGACGGTGCAAATGTACTGAATGATGTATTTTCGAGCTTTTTTTCAAGTGGTGAAACTACGGATTTCCCTCAACTGGCTCATACAACTTCCTCCCAATGTACCCTGCAGTCATCCATCCTGATGGTATAGTTAAGATAATTGATAACCTTAAGATATCATCCAGTGCTGGTGTTGATTGCATTACTGAAAAGTTCCTGAAAAGTACTAAAATGCATTTATCGCTAGCCTTAACTAAAATATTTCAGCAATCATTGGAGAACGGTGAACTCCTGGCTGATTGGAAGATTGGTAAGGTGGTCCCTGTGTAAAAATCTGGTAATAAACACTCGCCTCTGAACTACCGGCCCATATCTATTACCAGCATTCGACGTAAAATCTTAGAGCACATGCTCTTTTCCCATATTGTCACTTTCCTTGAATCAAACTCGTGTTTTCATCCTTCTCAGCATGGTTTTAAGAAGCCTATTCATGCGAAACACAGCTACTCTTATTCACACACAAACTTCGAGCAATTTTAGACCGTCGCTCGATCGCCGACTGCCTCTTCCTAGACTTCGCGAAGGCATTTGATAAGGTTTATCATCATATTTTGTTACTAAAACTGCGCATGGTAGAAACACTAACATTTTAAAATGCTTAAAGTTTTCCTTACTCATCGAAAGCAATTTGTTGCCGTCAGCAATGTTAATTCCGCCGTTCACCCTGTTCTTTCCGGTGTTCCCAAAGGCACCGTTCTGGGGCCACTGCTTTTTCTTATGTTCATCAACGACTTACCCAAAAATATCTCTTCTGTAACTCTTTTGGCCGATGACTGCGTCCTTTTCGGGAAATAACAAATGATAACGACAAGAACATGATTCAATCTGACCTTAATGCTATCTCAACATGGTGCAAAACTTGGAATATGACTTTGAATGCTGAAAAGTGCCAACTTATGCGCATTTATCGCGTTAATAGTGATATTCCCGTATATACTCTTAATGGTGTGTTACTTGATTCAGTTACAAAATATAAGTACAGAGGGACAAACGCATCTCTAGAACGAGCGAACTGACAGTTCCGCACCTTCAAAAGCCGCTGCGACCAGGAAGTCAAAAAATGTCAATGGAATCCTATAAGTTTAACAGCACATGCTTATATCCAGACAATTTTTAACCAATTGCTATCTATAGATATCGCGTGTTCAGACCGAAACACGCCCAGGACGTGTTCTAACTTCTAGACACGCGTTTTGCCCTCTGTACCTCGGAATTCATATTACGTCTAACCTTAACTGGCATGCGCACACTGAGCACGTCACTAACAAAGCTAATCGCATGCTCAGATATCTGAGACGTAACTTTCACGCAGCCCCAACTAACATCAAACTTCTACTCTATACCACACTGGTAAGTTCACAACTAGAATATGCGTTATCAATCTGGGACCTACAGCCGCCGCGGTGGCTCAGTGGTTATGGTGCTGGGCTGCTGGCCCGAAAGACGCGGGTTCGATCCCGGCCGCGGCAGCTGAATTCCTTTGGAGGAGAAATTCTAGAGGCCAGTGTACTGTGCAATGTCAGTGCACGTTAAAGAACCCCAGGTGGTCGAAATTTCCGGAGCCCTCCACTACGGCGTCTCTCATAGCCTTAGTCGCTTTGGGACGTTAAACCCCATAAACCAACCAACCAATCTGGGACCCTGGTGTTCAGAGTTTGATCGACCAACTGGAGATGGTAGAACACAAATCAGCGCGCTTTATTCTCTCTGATTTCCGGCGTACGTCAAGCGTAACGGCTATGAAGACTACATTGGGCCTAACTTCACATGCATCACGACGAAAATTTCACAAAATATTTCATCTTGAGTCCATTCCCTGCGAGTTACCTCTTCCCCCTTCATATATTTCACGCCGTACAGATCACATACATAAGGTAGGCATTTCTACATGCAAAACTAAACCATTCTCGGATTCTTTTATTCCTCGCACGTCACATGACTGGAACCACCTTCCTTCTTCAGTCGGCACAATTCCTGACCCTGTATTGTTTCGGACTGCTGTTACCCCCTTCTATTGAATGATATATTATGTTTATCACTTATTCTAACTTATCTATGTTTTGGCAATTTATTGTTCTCTGCTGTTGTTTATATTTTTCATTGTTATTATGTATTACCCACTCCCCTCTGTAATGCTTTGCCCTGAGGGTAAAATAAACACATAAATAAAAAGTAAAATAAATAAATTTATCGCGAGGTTCGTAACGATGACGACATACCAATATCTCAGTCTAATTTAAGTAGCATTGCTCTATGGTGCACAAAATGGCGCCTGGAACTAAACATTAACAAATGTAAAACAATGCATGTCTGTCGACAAGGTGAATGTAACTCGGTGTACACACTTAACAACACTACACCTGAGTCAGTGTCTTCATATAGATACCTTGGCCAAATCATTTCGTCCTCACTAAACTGGAAAGCTCACAAAATTATAAGCAACGCTAATCGTACCCTAGGCTACGTAAGACGCAATTTCACTAAAGCCCCTACTTCATTAAAGCTTCTTCTTTATAACACCTTTATCCGACCCAAATTTGAACATGCTGCCTCCATCTGGGATTCCAATCAAAACATTTTATCTCATGCTGTTGAAATGGTGCAAAATAGTGCTGTTCTATTAGTGCTTTCTAGTTATAACCGAAAGCCAGCATAACGTTAATGAGGTCTAATGTCGGTTTGCCGTGTCTGTCTTTGCGCCGTAAAATTTTTCGCATTTGCTTGTTCGAGCATCTACATCGTGAATTCATCATGTCGCCTAGCTATCGCTCCTCACGTGTCGATCATCGTCACAAGGTTGCTCTTGATTGGCGGAATAACACATTTCATTATTCATTCTTGCCAAACACGTGTTGTTTTTGTTTTTTGTAACCCCCTCCCCTCTACAATGCTTCGATGATTTAGGGTATGCGAAAAAAAAATAAATCGAAAAAAAAGGAATCAGTTCTGTTGTTGGTGCTGCTGCATTTCCAAGCAGTGGGGCAGTTTTCGATTTGGCTTCCGGTTTATTGTGTGCTTCCAGGCGTTTGTCCCGAGTTAGATCCTTTGCGCTAACGTATTCCTAAGTTGTCGTATTTTGCCGTTTTTGATTAACGAGTAATATTCTCTTACTTAAAAAATAGCTGTTTTAATATTAAAAAAAAATAACTAATGAATACAGAGGGTAAATAATGTAATGAATAAATAAAGAGAACCAAATTTCTCATTTATTTGCTTTCACTGAAACGGTGAATATAACAGAGAAAAGTAAATCGCCACTCTATATAAACTTTACCGGCCATTAAAAGCGCCAGTCTCTAAATAAGTGAGGACTTTAAGCGCGTATTTTTTTTAATGTGACAGAGAATCATGCGTACATCGATATTTGCCACTCTTAAAGAGTTTGAATCATGAAGTCTGGCATGACTACCGCCGTTCCCCCCAGGTATCAAGTAAATGGCGCACCTCTCGAGCCTGCATTTTGAAGCATCTGGAAAGAATCCATTATTGCTCCTTCTGTGAAGATTCCCGTACACATCAAGCAGCTGCTCAAAATACCCGTAACGAAAAATTAGTGTTTTTTTCATCAAAATCTTAAAGTAAACAGGCAGCAGGTGCGCTCAATTTTTTTACCTTCGCACGTAAACATTAGTCATGAAAAATTCAATTAAATAAAGAACTTCGTACCTGAAATTTTCGAAACTTTTTATGACTTTTACCTTAGTCGCCTGCAGCCAGTCTCCGCTCGTAGGCAGTTCATGACACCCACGACACCACTGACGCCGACGTCCTTTGCAATAAGCCAGAAATTCTTGTCCTCGATAATCTTCTCCTTCAGCGTCTCGACCCAGTCCAATGTAGTGTTCTCCACTCCCAGCATTTCTTGTTGTGGAGCTACAGCGAGCGTTCCCTTTTTTCGTAGTAAAAGCAGCGTGGACCAGCGGTTGGACTTTAGCCCCACGAGCAGAAACCCATATGCACAAAGCAGTGACACCGCCGTATCCTTTGTGTGAATAGTGGTTGGAGCATCGCTGAATTCCGATAAAAATGCTTCGGCCGGAGCAAAGGCTGTACGGAGAAAAATAAGTACAAATGAGTGCTCCTTGCAGAGCGTGGATAGTTGTGCAGCCAAGGTTTCAAGATGGTTTGGGATTCTGGGGAGAACGCATGCAACGACCAGTTCGGCATCGGGCAGTGCGTTCACCAAGGTTGAGTCCGGATGCCACAAATGCCTCATTATTCCTTCCGGTAATTGCTGCGATGAGAGGTCATCTGGGCGTGAATGGGCGACGGCGTAGTCAGTCTTCAGCAAAGTGTTGGACAACGGCAGAAATTCGGATACGCTGGGCGTTAAAAGCCAATCGCTTTCTTCAAAAGCCAGCTCCAGAACACAGATCTGCCTGCTACTCGTATTTTCCACGGCTACGTCTAGAAGGAGCCTTAAGGAATCTTCTTTTAGAAGGTCTCTGCAGAGAATGTCGTTTTGGAGGTCATTTTTATGTGTGGTCACGGCCCATTCAACGGCCGCGACTAGAGATGCAGCAGACTGCTTCAATTTCGTCTCGATGGCCATAAGAACACGCAACAGGCCGCAGTGATCCGCAGTGCTTGTGCGGTATTGGTTCAGGATTTCCTCGGGCACCTTGCAGCTGCCCTGCATTAGTCCAATGTACTCTGCCGCTTCCTCACCTCTTACCTTAAGGAAGCTTCGAGCTACGGTGCTACACACATCTATGTACTCCCGTAGGCGAGCCTCCCGTTCTTCTATGGCAGCATCGTCGTCGACGTAAGGAACAAACCGGTACTCTTCAATGCACAGAGTCTGCCGCGCGCCGCGTCGCGGAGCGATGGTACTCTTTAGACCTCGGATTGCAACGCCACCGGCACAGCATGTGTTGAGGTAGCCGCTGTAAAGAACGTGTACACCTGCACGACAACAAATTTAGGAATCTAGAAATTGTGGCAGATGGAAAATCCTTATTAATATAGTGATTTCGGAGGAGATTGCCAATTTATTGAGCTTGTCGTGGTTAGGAACACGAGATAATTCTTTTAATTATTGCTTAGCACATGGGAGAAAGGAATAAAACCTACGATGCAAGTAATTGTCTTAAATATGACCGACTCCAAAAAGCCGAGCACTCATAATCAATTCAATTGAGGTGAATCCTTTTTGAAATACTAGCTGATATCCGCTGCGTTTCACAGCGAGAGCAGTTAATAGGATCATGCCCTGAGTGGCCGTCTAAACAAAGCATACCGCATTCATCGTAGAAATAAGTAAGATAAGGCATGCCAATAGAAGGAAAAGGGACTAAGTATGGCTTTTGGCTGGCTTGCGTTGGCGCCCAAGTGGATTATAGCCATGACAAGGCAATGCACGCAAAGACTCAAGCCTGGCCAGGAAAGGCCAAAAAAAGGACTAAGAAGAGAAAAAAACAAGCTGAGGAAGGAAATAGGAGACTAATGAAATTCACAGGATGGTTATTAGTGTGTAGCATCGGATGGAAAGGAAGCTGTTCAGGTGTTTACATTTGGCGAGATATTGAGTTAAGAATTTGAGAGCTGCATGCATATACAGTTTGTTTCACCTAAGACTTTCTGCAATTTTTAAAAATAAGCTATTTGAATTAGATGCGCACTTTTTCTGGCATAGCATTGTCAGTGGTGTAGTACATCATAATTCAACTAAGACGTGCTAACTAGCAGGCTTGTTAACCAATATTTAATAGTTAACTTTTAAACTATTACCGTTGGGCTCCTTAATTATTGAGAGGCATGCAGCCCACCGTAAGTAATGTCCATATCCGTTTTCAGAATTTCGAGAACGTGATTATCCTCGGCGCTGTGGCCCAACAAATTTCGCCTACATCGCGCCATAATACATGCGGTTTGAGAAGCTTGCAGGCAAAGCAACCTCTCCAATGAACCTAACTAGTCGAAATAGCCAAAATTTGTTGGGCCACAGCGCCGAGGATAATCGCGTTCTCGAAATTCTAAAAACGGATGTGGACATTACTTACGGTGGGCTACATGCCTCTCAATAATTAAAGAGCCAAACGGTAGTAGTTTAAAAGTTAACTATTAAATATTGGTTAACAAGCCTGCTAGTTGGCACGGCTTAGTTGCATTATGATGTACTACACCACTGACAATGCTATGCCAGAAAAAGCGCGCATCTAATTCAAATAGCTTATTTTTAAAAATTGCAGAAAGTCTTAGGTGAAACACCCTGTATAGTAATAGATCCATTCTACTATTTTTTCCAAAAAGCTATAATAACCTTTCTTCAACACTAGCACTCCTTTACAGAGCAGTGCCTGCCGCTGAGCATCTCCTACGTCGGTGCGCTCCGCAGCAGCCGCCGTAAAGAGGGCGTACTGCTGGCATTCTTCCGCTAGCACCATACTCTCCATCCTCCTTCCCGTGGCAATCATTCACCTTTGGTGCATTCCTCCGCTCTCACCATACCATCACCCTCCAAAATGTTCCGGGGTAGCCACATACCGGTTACGCACTCCTACAAAGCAAAATAACAATTTTCTTGCTGTTGCCATACTCTCCTTCCACCTTAGGTCTCCTCCTCTTTCTACGGGGCCCACCTTTCACTTGCGAACTCCTATGCTCTTGATATACTCGCTTACTACGGTAACCCTCATTTTTTCACGGTAACCACTTTCGAAGTAGTTATCATTGCAACCGCCTTCCTCTGGCGCATTCCTTCGTTCCAGCCATAGCCTCCTCCTTACAGAGTAATCCCCCTCTGCATCGTTCCACCGTAACCATCTTCAAATTACGCATTCCTGCGCTGTCCACAAAACCTCCTGTTTAGATGGTAACCTGCCTTGTCCTCCTCTCGCGTGGTTAGCACCCTTCGGTCACGTCAACTACTACTGCTACCAGACTACGACGACTCCGGGAACAAGCCTTTAACAGCTCTCGCTGTACAGAGAAAAATAAGAGGAAATAAAAATGACTAAAAGGAAAGGAAGAGGAGACGAAAGAGAAGAGAAAGAAGACGCGGAGAGCAAGACTGAAGCCAGTCCAAGAGCGATGACGAAGACATCTCTAGACGAAGCTAGTACATAAGCAGAAGGCAAATGAGAAGAAGAGAAAGATGAAAAAGGAAAAGGAGCAGAAAAATAAGGAAAACAGAAAGAGCATGCGAAAATTATGAGCACAGGTTTTAAACGAAGCCAAGAGAAGGAACATTGATCTTCGTAAGGAAAAGAGTGCCCTTCCTGTCTCACTTCTCGTTGGACGTTTAAGCCACACGTTTTTGGTCAAGGGATACGGAGGGAGTGAAAGAAAGAACGTTGGAGAAAAAGGGCTCAATTGAAAGAAACCTGCGCGCCTGGAGCGAGGAATTAGGAGACGACGAAGAAAAAACATCAGTAGAGGAAGACGCCAAAGAAGATAAAACAAGATAAGAAGAGAAAGAAGAGAAGATGGGGAGCATACGGAGGGACATCACGGCTTTCGCAGAACGTTTTAACTGACAATGGCAAGGTTTGCTATCACAATTGGAATAATGACCGGCGCCCGAAGAATTGTGCAATAGAACTGCCGTAGCCTTAATCAAGCCGTGAACGGTCTCCAGGCTCGACTGGAAGCTATGAAAGCAGCCGACTTCCCGCTTGCTCTCCTGCTGCAAGAAATACGAGGGGCGTCACCAAAGATCAAAGGTTTCAAAATTCACACTCTGCCTTCTATTTTATATAGGAAGGATGGAGTCCCTAAAGGCCAGGCAGCGGTTTACCTAAGAAAAGGGGTAACTTGCGCACCGATTCGAACCGACACCGCAAATGACGACTCCTGCGTAGCGGTCGCAGTGCGAATCGCCGACAGCCGAATGAAACGTAAGACTGTCATCTGCTCCGTGTACGTACGCCTGGATACTAGTAGAAGCAGGAACAATGGATTCCAGTGGATAAACGCATCAGAAGTGAATACCCAACTGACCATGTCATTATCGGAGGAGACTTTAACGCTCGGCACACACTCTGGGGCTACAACAGCAACACCTTGAGAGGCTTGGAACTACTCAGGGCAGCGGAAGATGCCGGTCTGGAACTTCGCAACGACACGAGCCAATGCACGAGAGAAGGTCTACACAGGAGTCAAGTTGATACTAACCCGGACTTGACTTGGGCGAGTAAGGGCTCCACCTCCTCGTGGACGATCGAAACAGACACTTGGGGCAGCGATCACTACCCTATCTGGATATCCCTTAAGGGAAAGAAGCCCGTCGGCACCAAGAAGGTGGTCGCGGTCTTCGACTGGGGCAAGACACGACAAATGGACCTGCCTGCGGAACCTGTGAGCACCTCTCAACTCGGAAGCTCACTCGCAAACAAAGCAGTAAACTGCGCAGGGAAAACAGGAATGGAGCATGAGTCCCCGTTATTAGATCGCCAAGTAGTGACACCGTGGAACAAGCTTAAACACCTGGCGCTCAAATATAGAAAAGAGAAGCCTTGAACATTTACGCCCGCAAGGGTGTTTCCGAAGAAAAACCCGGACGAAACACTGAGGAGCGTATGGGGCTACTACTTCTCTCAAGCCCCCTTTGGAAACAGAGCGAAACAATGTCCAGATATCAAACGATGCTCAAGAACAAGAACTAGTTGAAGCCCAGTTCATTTCCTCCTTGCCATACAGTGCATATGGGCACCGCTCTTATTATTAAACTTATTCGTTGATTGAACCAAGCTGGCCCTGATGTTGTTTACTGTTCTTTTTTTCGATGCATATTATTACTCTTGCTAGTATTTTCTCACTAGTGAGGAACAGTTGGACACGCCATTTACAAGTTTCTTCCCGCAGAGCAAATTTGTGCTCTGAAGCGGTGTAGTGGGAAATGTTTTCATTTCCTAGCTTTTTGTATTAAAGAGTCTGAAAAGGTGGCAGTAGGCAAAGAGAAGTCGAAATACTAATATACATTGAACGATCCATCATCCTACCGCAAAAAGGGCACTTGTGACAACTCTACTCACCTGTTCTTAGCGGAAATCGATTCTGTAACATTTTATTGCTATGTTTTTTGTTTCTATGGCAGCGAAAGGCACATTTTCGCCTTCAAATTTTTATTTGATAATTTTTCCGCCATTAGATTGAAACTCCCGACCGCCATACCATTAAGTCTATGCGATCACCGTTTGCAAGCGAATAAAGGTGTTGCCTAGCCTTAGAGATCAGGCGTAAGAACTCTGCACATGATCCGCAGTTTTCGTGCGAAAGCCTCCATTTGTGGCGACATCTGTAACTTTTAAATACTGGCTACACTCTTCAAACCTGATTTGGAGCGAAGTTAGCCCCTTTTTCGTTCGAACCTTGCATATTTTTCACACAGCCAAACTACAATTTCTCCTCGGTATCTTAAGAAAAAATGCTTAAATATTCCTCTAATGTTTCACCGAGGTGACGTGAATCGATTATTTGGCGATCTGCCACCGAACCCTTTGTCATCCTGGAGCGTCAAAAATGCGGAATATGAGTACTAACCTTCGTCTGCGACCTTCTGGACGACCTCAGCTTGAACATGGGGATCAATGCAGCAAGACGAAATCTTCGCGGGAAGCTTGAATTCCCGCAACGGATCTTGCAGGACACAGAATTGAAGCATACCATCGATGAAGGTCACCCAGTTGTTAGCCCACTTAAGTTTTCCACAAGGCTCTGAAAGATACAAAAAAAAAAACAAAAAAGGAAGGAGCGCATTACACTTTATCGAAATGGGCGCGATGTGGACAGATTCTGGAAGTGCGTAAGCTTCAGTCTATGTGCGTGCCTTGTGCTATCGCCTGAAGAACATAGTTCCAGAAACTGTACTCGCGGAAAAGGGCATGCGTTGTAGTGTTTGTTGAGTGGTCATCTGTTTCGCGCTTTGATCAGAAAATTGACGTTTTTATTGAAACCCCAGAGCAAATACTCTCGACAAGCTAAGGCTGACGTCTGCATTTGTTTGCTGCGAACTTAGTCCAGGGGCGCATTGAAAAATGCTGTATGTTTAGTCATTTGTTTAGAAGCAACCAACGCGTTTATATAGAGCATAAGAAGAGACAGAGAGCGCACTAGCCTGTGCTGTATGCCTCATATTGAGCAATGTGCTAACGTGATTTTTTCTTAGCATAATATCCAATCCGCACCAACTAGGGCAACTACATACTGCCGAAACGTCACTGTTCCACTTCACACTACGCGCACCGTCTTCATAAAACTACACGAAGAGAGCACAATGCGACAAAGAGTCCCCCAATTACTAACTGTGCAAGTCGGCCTTCAAGACAGTCTGGAAGCCTCCCTTATACTCGTAGCCACGCAGCCTAAGCTCCTTATAGATGTCATCTGCATCGAGGTCATAGACGATGGTCTCTGATGGCGGGCCTGGTGGGTCCATGCCGAGGACCTTCTCTTCTTGAGCGGCGACGCGGATGCGACCGGTTGCCGTTAGAGACCCGTTCTGGCTGACCTCGAATTCCCCGGAGACTGGCATCACGTGGACCTGCAAGCGCACCGTACCTGCGCCCAAACGATTAGGGGATTGTGGGGCGAAATGAGACAAATTACGCAACTCGAAAACTTGTTGCTCAGGGCGAACTAACCCTAAAACATGCATATAAATTTTATATAATATTTAGCTGAAGGGAGGCGGCCCATTTTGATTGCAGTTTAGCTTAACGCAGGCACCACTGCTATTTCCAATGAATGAAAAAAAAATCGCAAATAATTTTGGTGGACTACACAGCGTTTATAAAGAAGCTATGTTTAGTAGGCCATCTTTGTCGGTACTCGTCAGCACAACCGGACCTGCGTCCTGGTTTAACGTGGTAATTTCTTTATGTAGATAAGTCATTTATCTTGACTAAAGGAAAGCTGAAGAGGGTTTTGGTGCTTGCATTTAAAGAGAGATTATTTTAGCAGCTGGCTACATGTTAGGGGACGTCGTTTCATTCTTGAGGGACTGAAATAAAATTAATCACTTTGTCGCTTGTGCGAAGCTCTACCTGTTTTGCTAGCTTTCCAATATTGTCCGAAACTATAAGAGGAGTAGAGTGATTGCCAATAGGAGCTAATAAGGCATGGGGAAAGCTTTAAGATGATCAAGCAGCACAAGTGCGGCTAAGCATTTTGGACATCCAAAGACGCCATTGATCAGCAGAAAAAAAAAACAAGGAAGACTGAGGGCAGGAAATGCGCTGCTGTCTAGCAAGAGCGGCTATGGGTCCGATGGGTTGCGTAGAAGAGCAGAGCTCTGTTCGGTGTGACCTACAATCGCTTCGAAGATCTCATGTCACGTAATGAAAATTGAGCAATGCCACATATTTAGGCTTCATACTGGAACGGAAATCAAAGAGCGGTCCCAAAATTGCGAAGAACGGGTGAGATTCAAAAGGATCCGATAGCAAAGCGACACGCAGCTTCCCGTAAAACTACGTAATTTATAGCCTGTAACAAAATAAAATAGAGCTCGGCTGTTGTATTTGTCATGCGAACAGACTTACAGGAACGCTTTTGGTACTCTTGGAGCTAACTTCGCCCGGATTCATTGCAATAAAGAGCAATGCGTTTATTTTGTAGGCGCAACTCATTTTGACGACTGAGTTGTCTCAGTTTGCTCGTAGGGTTGATCGGCGTCGTTGATCATCAGCGAAAAATCCGGGAACAATCCCTAGAGAACAGCTTAGGAGGCCTGGGTCGCGTGACCTTGCGGTGTCATCACAACCTTCCCACCGGATTATGAGCAAACTTCTCACCGTGCCAGGTACAAGTTCAATTATTTATTGGTCGCTCGGGAAGAGAAACCCGGGTCAGTGGCACATCGTTTAACCACTACACCAGTGCGCCAGGAGTGGTATGAGGGCTCCCAGGGATCTATGAATGTTAGGTATACGACGACTTATTCTGCGTATATTGGAATCAACTCAGTACGCTATCGCGTCATACCCTTAAGGCAGAGCTTAAGTGTCCCTTTTTTCACTCACAACGTCGACGCCGACGACGACGCCGACGCGACGACGCTAGATATTCTGCAGAAAGGGAGCCTGAACACTGTCCGCTTAACAAAACAAAACGAGAAGTGTCTCTCTCTCACAAGTTGTTTATAGGTGAGCGCAAGCTATGGGCGGTGAAGTAAACGAATACAAGGTAAACAGCTCTTTTCTTCAGGGTAGAAATTGACGCAAGAAGGAAATAGCGCAACCGTAAATCGCAGGTGAGCAGACGCCACGAACGCAAGTGCCTCATAAATGAGAATGATGGTTCGGTGCAATACTATGGCTCTTTCTCCTTGCGGGCTCAGCCATGACATCACCGCTGTCGATGACGAAACTGACCTCCTCAACTGAAGAAAGCATCGACTTTGTCTCGCCAATGAGGTTGTCCATGGCTCAATTTTTTCGCAAAACGAACACATCCACCTGGTCTACGGGCAGCGCATGTTTCTTTAAAATGCCCAAGCTTGCTTTCGGGCTTCTGTTGACACCACTATTACATTCATTCAAGGAATGACTACCTCCTCCCAGTAGCAAGAAAAACGCGTTAGGTGTAGACCCATGGAGAAAAGTGCTGAGTTGCTAACCTATCTCCGGCAGTATTGTAGCCCGGTGGAAGGTAACATCTTCGAACATCACAGGCACCTGGTCGAACGGCTTGCCGGAGAGCTTGGTCAGGCACTTCCAGGCCAGGATCATGTAGCCGGCTGCGGGAAAGAGGACGTGCCCGTCGAGCTGGTGGCCGGCCAGGTAGCCGTCTCCCACGTTGGAGTCAAGGTCTATTTCGACAACATCTTCGGAAAACTGCGGATAGAAGCGGTGCTATGTCGGTTAAAAAGCAGGTCGGTTTTCAACCCAGCGCTAGAAGAGATTGTCACGGGTTCTATTCCAAGTCGTAAGGCATCGCATGCCTCTGGCGTTGGGGGAGTAGCCTTGAAGGCAAAATTCACTGGTGAGATAAAAGGAAAGCAATTCAAAATTGCTTTACAAACAACTAATCAAACATTTATATTCGACTTGCATGGTCTCATCGGCGCCCATCGAAGCTGACCACCAAGGTTCCAAGTAGAGGCTGAGCGTAGATATATGTTGGCGAAGATAGTTCGACCGGCTAAAAGCGGAAGAATATAAGCTGCGAAATAATTGCACGGCCTAAAAAACTATATATAAGCGGTGAAATCTGCACATTATTTTATGGATAACCAGCAGTCCTAGGGTATACTTAAAGAACAACATTATAGGCGACAAATTGCACCAGCTAGGATGTAAGACAACATGTGTACTGCAACAAGGTACCCATGTGGGCTGGTTGGTGCACATCAGGCATAACTTCACCAGCGAAAGTACGAGACACCAGGAGAAGAAGACCACAGGACAACGCTTGACTAACAACTGAAGTTTAATCGAGAAAGGGCCAATCTAGGTCACCACAAGATGCGTGCGTATCAGACACACTAAAAAACAAACAAACGCATATGTGGCGAATCACCAAGGAGTAGATACACGCTCCAACACTGGCAAACAACAAAATACAGATATTTTGCCTATCAAACTTGCACGCACACAATTCTGCTAAGGAAATTAACTTCCTTGCTAGTGAGATACGAAGGCGGTGCACTAACGCATGTGTCACTACCTTGCAACCTAATATGGTATGCCTCAAGGATTTCCCTCTCCTCCCTGTTTTTTTTCCTTTTCCGATTACTGAAATGTTATTAAAAGCCGGAACAGAGTTTATAAAACCCCTGCAGTGGCGTGGGAGATTATTTTGATCGAACGAATTTTTCAGGCAATTATTATGTTCGCGTGCCCGGTCATTAACATATCTGCCAGGCTGGGCCATGTGCACCCTACCACATGACAGGGGTATCTTGTAAACGACACGGGTCGAACAAGCAACGAACTTGTTGGCATGCTTCACAGTGCAGCTCTTGGACTTATTCCCCTCACTGGCCGTCGCAATTCGTGAACATAAACCAGACATCTTACAAGGTGCCGAGAAGACTACCGTCACGCCGTGCCGTTGTGCCACTTTCTTCTGGTTATGCGAGACGCCGTGAAGATAGGGCACCACTTAAACTGGAGGGGAAGAAAGTTGAAGTGGTGCCCTATCTTCACGGCGTCTCGTATAACCTGAAGAAAGTGGCACAACGGCACGGCGTGACGGTAGTGTTCTCGGCACCTTGTAAGATTTCTGGTATATGTTCACGAATTGCGAAGGCCAGTGAGGGGAGTAAGTCCAAGAGCTGCACTGTGAAGCATGCCAACAAGTTCGTTGCTTGTGCGACCCGTGTCGTTCTCAAGATACCCCTGTCATGTGGTAGGGTGCACATGGCCCAGCCTGGCAGATGTGTTAATGACCGGGCACGCGAACATAACAATTGCCTGAAAAATTCGTCCCATCAAAATAATCTCCCACGCCACTGGAGTTCTAAAAACTGTGTTCCGGCTTTTAATAACATTTCAGTAATCAGAAAAGGAAATAACAGGGAAGAGAGGGAAATCCTTGAGGCCTACCACATTAGGTTCGAAGGCAGTGACACATGCCTTAGTGTACCGTCTTTGTATCTCACTAACAAGGAAGTTAATTTCCTTAGCAGAACTGTGCGCGTGCAAGTTTGATAGGCAAAATATCTGTCTTTTGTTGTTTGCCAGTGTTGGAGCGCGCATTCACTCCTTGGTGATTCGCCACATATGTATTTGTTTGTTTTTTAGTGTGTCTGATACACATGCGTCTTCTGGTGACCTACGGTGGCCGTTTGTCGATTAAACACCAGTTATTAGTCTAGCGTTGTCCTGTGTTTATCTCCTGGTGTCTCGTACTTTTGCTGGTGAAGTTATGTCTGATGTCTACTGCGCTGAACATGTGTCCGAGTATGCGAGGCTCCTTGCGAGGAGCTACAGACACACCCTGAAATTTAGCTCTTCGCTAGAACGGCAGATGATCTTGCTGCGAGAAAAATTGGGTCAAATGAGTTAGACCACCTGGTACAGTGGGTTGGTCAATTTGGCAATTTTACCGGGCCGGACGTCTTTACACATCTGGGAGGTCTAATGTATAACAGTCAGCAGCTTTTCGGATCGGTGTATTTTTTTGCCGTGACGATCTGCGCCGGTTCGAATTTTCACCGTGTGGCCAACCTTGCCAGCGTTGAGCTGGTGAGCACCAAGATCTACAGTAGTGATGAGCTTACTTCAAGGCGCCCACCTTTTTCGAGCTTGCGAAGTCGTTCCATTTGGCCACAGTCAATTTCTGCGAATGGTCCCAGCTTACAAGGTGGCCAATGCTTGGCGTGCCCCGTGGCACAGGAAACGGCACCGGTGGGTACAGCAGAGACAGGTCGAGCTGCATTCCAAGCGTGTGCAGCTTGCCCAGTGAGCTGAGGAAGAACGTCACGTTGTCCTGGTCGCGCTTCATCAGGCCTAGGATGCTGGCGTCGGGGCCGACTGCGCGGCGTAGTATCGGCTGCGAACGGTTCAAGAAATTGTCTTTTGAGACTGAATGATGCCAGCCTCCAAGGAGTCGAAATGTGATGTCACCTGGTGACGTGATCCAACAGAACTTGCTTTTTGGCGAGTTGGTTCGACATGAGTGTAGCAACGGGCGCCGAGACAGGGAGGAAATAATTTGGACGACGTATGTAAGGCGCACTAACAACTGGAAGTTATTTATTTCCTGTAGCACAGATTATATATCTGCGGCCAAGCATTAAACATGAAGAAAAACTCCCGTCCTGCACATCTGGTGAGAACATGCGCCTTTCATGCAGTGGACTCCAGAAACGCTAGCTCCTTGCCTCTAAGGACACTGAGACACTAAGGGTCTATTGATGCGGAATTCGCCAAGCTTCCTGATTTCCAAAGCTTCAGGAGTTTCCTGGTTATTTGGGTCTTAACTCTTTTTAGTACGTATGGGTTCTTGAAGTGGGGTTGACATTTATGTTTTTTGCAGTTTACACTTACGCGACCCGATAGCTTATTGACTGTCTTATAACGATGCTCATACGGTATATCATTCACACATCTTTCAGTTCGTCCGACGTGTGTACGAATAAAACTCAGGGGAATGGAGTACACAACTTTTATCACAACTGACGTGCTTCTGGCCGTGCTTCTTTCTACAGGCCAGCTGTCCAATGCATGGGGTCCAATGCATGAACGGCGCGTGTTCTCATGAGATGTGCGTGACGTGGGTTTTCTTCATATTTATTCCTTGGCCAGAGATATATAATCTGTGTTACAAGAAATGAACTTCCAGTTGTTAGTGCGCCTTACGTGTATCCGAATTTTTTCGACCCTGCCTCGGCGCCGGCTGCTACACTGATGTGCTTCAGACATACAAGCAAAGACGGTGAACTTTAGACGGTGTGCAAAGACATCCATTACAACTCACCCTCAGTTGGCGAAGAACACGCTCAGTCTTTTAAGATAGGAACTTATGGATGTTTTGAAGGTGCTTTTGCGCTCTTCGGTTAATTTTGCGCTGTCGTATTCGCGAAATGGCGTACAAACATAGAAAGAAATTGAGCGCGGGAATCATTTCTCTCAAGCATACTCATGCAGAAATTCAGTGCGGCGACTTCTGGGGCGAGGCCATGCGCTATTTTCCAAAAAGCTGGAATTCACGTGGTCATTGAGGTAAATTCGTTACAGGCTGCTCACAAGGCCCAGGATCTTGCTGGAGTTTGCCGAATTTTTCATGCGAAAGTCACGTTTCGCGGAGCCTCCACCAATGCAAAAGCATCAGGAACTTACAGCAATAAAATATAGCAGCTTTAATAAAACAAAATCTGTGTGGTGATTAGAATATCTGGAGTTGGATCCCCATTGTAGCTGCCTTTGATGCGCGAGCTATTCGCTTTAGCACAGCTTCAAATGTCTTTTCGTCTTCTGTCTATAAATGTGGACATTTGGTGATTAGTAAAGCGCCTTCTTCAAGCTCGCCTGTGTATTTCCTAATCAAGGCTGACGTTATACCCCAGACTCCTAGCAACGATGCTATAAACTGCGTAGATTGTCACAGTACCGTTACCTGTCAACCGCATGCTGAATACCGCATCGCCAAGGCTTCGCAGTACCCAACATATGGCACAGGATTCATGCAGAGACAAGAGACGATGCAGTGAAGGAACACAAACTGTATACACTGTTCTGTGTACTGGAAAACTGCGTGGTGAAACCACTAGTACATTTCTACAATAGGAACGAACTTCTACGTTCGGTCTGGTTTCCAAGAAGCGTTCTCCTGAATAGGCCGGAAAGCATTTAACATGAGATACATGAAACGGATATCGCATTCAGGTCTTGAAGCGTGCCTTAATCAACTAATTAGCCAGCCAAACAGAGCACTCAAAGTCTCGAAAAGTGGTCTAAACGAAACAAGTTAAATGCAAAAGCCAATAAAACGAAAGCCACTTTCTTTCGTGCAATAAAATAGAAATGCATTTATCGACGAATATATCCGGCAGAATAATCAAACAATAGAGGCTCATTCAAAATACTTTTTGTAGTCTTCACGGAGGAGATGTCATGGGATGCCCAAGTGGGTCATATTACCGCGAATCTTTGTTGAACTTGTTCATTCTTCAAAGCTGTCTGAGCGCCGCTTTAACGCTTTGTGATGCACCACGCGACCAGATTTATCGCGATTGATCGCATCCAGGCGGAGCCGATTCTACGTTGTTCCAGAATGTTGTGGCAAGTTTTCCTTTTATCTCGAAGTTCGCTATCAGCATTAAAGTGAGCGTGGTCGAGAGCAGCGGGCATTCTGTTCGACGACCGCCGAGCACGCTTGTTGCTACGCCGCAGCCGAGTGATCCAGTTATATGCGGGCACAAGTCAGCCGAAATAAATCGCTCTGCTTAAGGCCGATTCACACGACGGACCGTTCGCCCGCGGCCCGCGCACTACGTGTTCAGCGTCAGCACATTTAGAGGCGCGCTGCCGGCCGTGAGAGGCCGCGGCCGGCAGAGCGCCTCTAAATGTGCTGACGTATGAACACGTAGTGCGCGGGCCGCGGGCGAACGGTCCGTCGTGTGAATCGGCCTTTAGGCGCATTTTCGTTGCTTTTCTGCTCACCGGATTGCAGTCAGCAGTACGCGATAGTATTATACAGAAGTTCACACGAGTTGCTGATAAGACTGATGAGATCTAACGTACCTTTCCTGCAAAGGTTAAAATTCTTACGTATCACGCACTGTTCTACTGCACACAAAATATTGTCACGTAGCGGTGACAGCAGTCTTGAGAGCAGGAAGTCAACAAAATGGCTTTTTCACAAAACTCTATTTCGGCTGACTTGCGCCCGCAAAGAACTGAATCACTCGGCGGCGACGTAGCAACAAGCGTGCTTGGTGGTCGTCGAACAGAGTGCCCGCTGCTCTCGACCACGCTCACTTTAATGCTGATAGCGAACTTTTGAGTTAAAGCGTGGAAAGTTACTAGAACATCCTGGAACAACTTAGAATCGGCTCTGCCTCGATGCACACAAACGAGATAAATCTGGGTGTGTTTGCATCACACAAAAGAAAACGCAAAAGCGGCGTGCCGGCTGCTTTTAAGAATGAACAAAGAGTACAAAAATTCGCGGCATTGTTCCCCTCTCAAAGAAGCATCGTCCAGATGCTTTAAAACATAACGCGAATACACACAAATAAAACGGATTGTGCAAAAATAAACACCGAGTGTGGAAACATAGCGCCCTTAATTAAGCGCGCATAATAAGGCTTTAGACGGACGACATGGACAATTTATGGTCATGGGCGGAATCGCTGGGATGCAGTAATTTCGTCAGGGACGACATTATAGTCCAGTTCACCTAGCTGACGAAGAGCCTTGCATGGCTGAAATACCGGAGAAAAAGCTTTTCCCTCAATCCGCGGCGGCAAATGGGCGTCCAAATCAAGACTCGGTCTCCTGCACTGTAAAAAAAGTCCGTGACTTTACGGAGACTTACTACGTGGAAAAAAGGACGATTTGCATTTTTAGAAAACACGGAGGAGGAGACCGTACTTCAGTTCAATAACGGAGGAATCGTCATTATTCACCCGTAGACGTTGCAGGGAAGAAAACTTGAACATTCTGTTAGGCAGCAAAGCTTAACACCACACAACGGTTGACTCCTTCGGCATTGTGTTACCGCCATACGCATTAATAACTTAATTAACGACAACAGAAACAAAACAAAGGTCATGATTTGACGCTGCTGCTTACTTTCATGCCTGTATGATCAATAATAATTTGTTATTGGAAAGGGGGCAATATCTGTCTCACTGTTTCGGTGGGCCCCGGAGCCGTCCCAGCTAATACGGGAACCATCACAGCAGCGTTACGTTTTTGTTTTGGTCAAACGTTAATGACATTGCTGTTAAATTCTTTTTTATAGCATTTGTCAAACGCTGCAAATGAGCGGAGAAGTCACTGGCGCGCTTTTTTAATATTCGCTTCGGTTCAGGGCTGCCCACAGAGCCGAAATACTCCAGGCCGTAGCACCTACTAAGACTTTTGAAAAGTGGTGTTTGGGTTACAACATATTCAATTAAATTTCAATTCTATTTTGCAAATGCAATATTGCCTCTGAATCAACAGGAAAATGGCGCAAAAGACGTGGACAAAAGAGACAAATACGACAGGACCAGCGCCAACTTACAACTGAATTTTATTTCGCACCAAACCCGCCTTTATGTAGGCCAACCCGCCCTAACATCCGTGTAATCACGCACAGGCAGTAGAAAAGATAACTGTAAGATATCTAGCACATGAAGCGCATTAGCAACCACGTAACATACTATCATGGCTAAAAAAACCCAACAAAAAAACCCAACAAAAGTATAGCAAACACCACTAAAACGGTCATGACCAAGCAACTCTTCAACACCAAAAACGATACACACTCATGAGTGATACCAGATGACCAACAAGAAACGTGGAAAAAAGGTGAAGAATGAAGCGTTAAGACCAAAGCAGTGTCAAAGGTAAAAAAAGGTTGAAATGGATGAAGAGTGCAAACCTTAAAAATTGGAAACCAAAAACCAGCAGCCACATGAATGATAACCGATGACCAACCAGAAAAAAGGGGGACGCGAAGCTGAGACCAAAGTCGGCGTCAAAGGTATAAAAACGAGAAAAAAATTGGAAACGAACAACCAGCAGCCATATGAATGATAACTGATGACCAACAAGAAACATGAAAAAGGATGAATGCGGAGCTCAGACCAAGATCAGCGTCAGAGGTGTAAAAAACGACAACAAAAACTGCGCAAAAACCGCACATCGTCAAAAAAATCGTCGAAAATTTCAACCAATGCCAAAGGAAAGAGCGTGCACAACAAAACAAAACGAAGAGCCTACAGAAAACTTTCTAGAAAAGTGTACTCCTCGTTGCTAAGCGTAATGGATGGCTTGCTGACGCATCTGCTTCCTTCTTTCCTGATGTAAAAGGCTTCGACCACCTCTCTCTCAAATCTGTCCTTCCAACTCCTCAAAAAAAATAGTTTTCTCGAACTCCGGACGGCAACCCCTGCTCTTTTGTCCACGTCTTTTGCGCCATTTTCCTTTTGAATCATGAACCAACTAGCCCAAACTAGAGTTCTCATTGCCTCTGAAATCGATAATTATAACTTGAAGCATTTTTTTAACTGACAGCCTTTTTTTGCACGGTGCCGCATTTCCAGGGGGTGCCAAGCGTTGCGGTCAGACAGCAGATGTGAAAATGGGCTTACGCAGCACCCTTTCTTTGCAAAATTGGTGCAGAAAAAAAATTGCATGTCTGCTACACTTGCGATCTCTGGGAACGAAAGGGGGGAGGCCAGGGGCATGTGCGCAGCCAAGCAAGTTGTGCTGGTGCTCATACACCCTTCATCCCACTCCCCCCTCCTCCCCCGAAATTTTAGAGACACTCGCTTTGAACTCGGTCGGTGCCTTGGGGTCACCTTTATACCCCTACGCCACTGAGTGCGGTGCTGTGGTGGCGGCTCCACTTTGCTTCTCTTTTCAACGACAATTTGCGTTCTTGTGGACGCAGTGGCGCAAGTACGCTTTGACGCACGGAAGACCGATGTGTGAAAGGTAAGTGTAACTTCACTGCTCTGCATCAAACGATTTGTCGTGCCGGAGTCATATTTCACCTTTCGCTGCGAAGACAGGTGCTGTCTCAAGCGCGCACAGCTCGGTGTTCCTGCGTAAACGACATTCCAGGTCCCAGGTATGCAAAAGCGTTGTCACTAGCCCACAAGAATCTCGCGTTCATTTAGTGCTTACTACGAATGCCCTAATGCGTCGCGTAGCTAGATTACCGAGCAGAGTGCAGCAGCTTCCGGAGAGAGAGAAACTACTTTATTTTGCAGCCGCTTCCAGCAACCTTCGAAAAACGACCTGTCTTGTTCGTAAAGCAAAGATGTTTCGTTCGCTTTAGGTCAGTTATAGATACGACTAAACTTTAACAAACTGATTTAATTAACGCATTGGAAAAACAAGAAAGCAGCTCACTACAACTCTCTTTGAGGCGTCTCGCAGTGTAACTACTTGGAGGGTGTGCGTCCAGTTCCTTTCTGCTTCTCCTTGGGTAAAGCTTTGTTTTTTTTTTGCAGGGGTAGAGGCTGTTGAGAAGGGAAGAATGCGCCCATTGTGAAAAGGAACCTTTCCAACCAGAAAGCACGCCGTACGTGCCGTTCGGGAGAGGGCATCCTCCTCTCAGCCTCGGCGTGAATGTCCGCGGTCTGCTTTTTTTTTTCCCTTTCTTTGTAGGGAACCTTCCCCTGCATTCCAAGGTTGACCGTACCATGCGACTTCCTCTATTGTCGACTGTCGCGTTCGTTGAACAAGCCAAGCTAAGCCAAGCACGGTGTATATTTGGCTGGCGGTGGCCGGTGGTTGTTTTTGGGCGCTGTGGTCCACGCCGGCGTACGCCAGCCATTGCGCCAATTTCGTCGTTCCAGTCTTCGTTCCACGCGCAACCAGAGTAACCCTCAACTGTTTTTGGGCGCGTCTTACGCCGACAACGTTTCACCGCAGTTCCTGTAGTGGCCCGAGTGGCCCTCCTTCCTGCCGGGTGCGCGGCTGCCCGACACAACGTCGGCCATGGCGGTACGTCTCTCGAAGCGCTCGCCTCCCTCCCCATGCCTCTGCCGCGGTTCTTCTTCTCTCTTCTCGACATGTTCTGAGCGCACTCTTCTGCGTTGTCGGATTTTGTCCGTGCTGTGCTCCGCGCGCACCTTAGCGTGCCAGCTCGAGCTTCTGCCTGCTTCAGCCACTGTCGCCTCGATTATCGCCGTGGGGTATCGTTTTCAGGAGGGACCTTTGGCGTGCGCGCCTTTCGCGCTCCTTTCCGTTTCACGCGCGCCTTAGTGCGCCCGTTTTCATAATCTAGGTTGCTCATCGGCTGCTGCATGTGCTTGGCTACATCTGCTTTGCGCTCACTTGGATACACTGCTTGCTCGTGTTTTTTGGTAGCGTCGCATACTCGGTGCAAACTATCATGTACCGCATCAAGGCAGTACGTGATCCAAGAGTTGGCGTTGACTGGCGGCCTGGTGCAGAGCGCGTGTGAATCGTTTACGTTATAATGACGACGTGGTAAATTAACTCTTATATCGTTGGCATTCGAACCTCCGTGTATTTGTGTCGCTGCACTGGCGGGGAGGCTTGCATTCCAAATGCATTAAAGGCTGTCTTCGTGAAAGGAATGACGAGAGGCTGCATGGCTGGCATTGCTTATTTCATTGTTTGCTCAGAGAAAGCGTTTGTTGTAAGTGAGCAGTAGCCGCTAATTTTCATTGTTAAAGTAGCAACATCAGCCAGCATGCATTATCATTTTTACACTTGAATGACTGAAAGAGTATCACAGCATTGCCTTCATTTTTATTTTCTTCTTGCTTGCACAGCATGAATTGTTGTGCCTACGGATTGCACTTTTGCATGTATTTTGCATTTTCGCGAGCAAATTTTAGGCAAGAAGTTTCAAAGGCACCGTGTATTGACCTGAAGTGCTCGCTATTAATGTAGCAGTATTTGCCGTGCTGAATATCAAATCTGCATACTTCAAAGCGTGTTTAGCATCTTGTCTGCATAGACTCTTTCCTTCAAGGAGGGCTTGGAGGTTTCCCTTATCAGCTTAGTGTTGGAAATAACAGCCATCACTGACAATAATACTTATTACAGACATGTTCTGCATGTACAGTTAGGGCGGAATGAAATGCAAACACACATATGTCATACTTTTCTACTTTACAGCGAGATATTCATTTAGAAAAGGCTTGTAAATTAGGCTAGCTGTATACTGCAGTTGAAAGCGCACAGGCAAAATAATTTGTTTTGTTCATCCGCGTAGCTCATATTTCATTCCAGCCTGATTGTACACTACCCTCCCAGCAGGTACCCCAACTGAAGCATGCACTGTCTTGTGGAAAATGCTGCACATATGTTTTAGAAGGGTGCGTGAAACAATGTGCAGCTGCTAATATTGAACTATTAGTATCTGAGACCTGATATTCAACTGAGTCATCAATCTGTCTCCCGCTAGGAAGGCACAAGCATCACGCCCATGGCTAATTCACTGCCCTTCACCCCTGTATTGGTTTCACTCCTTGAGTTATGGTATTAATAACGCTCTTTCCTGTCACTTCCTCGTTTCGCCGTCGGGCTTCTTCTTTCACGCTGTTTTCACCAATGTCAGAATGGACCAACTAGCCCAGCAAAAAGTTCTGCTAGATAATCACCAAATTTACTACAAGGATATATGAGAGCACATTGTGAGTTAAATATGGTAAATGAAAGTCTTCCACTCTGTACAGTGATGTGGTTGGTCTTGTACATCTTTACTAATGTCATAATTTTGCTTTATGCAAGCCTTGCCTTCCTATTGTATCCTATGTCCTCCATGTCCTCCTATGCTATCTTCCTTCCTCCTGGTCCTCTCTTCGGCCATTTCTCCAGTTTCCTTTGCACTGGCTATTGGTCAGGTGCCTGCTGTGAAAATGACAGCCAACACTAAGTCCCTTCCTTTATTTCCATGAAATCTTCACTGCTACTACTAATGCTGATAGTACTATATGAGTATTTTTGTGATGACAATGTGCAAGATAGTAGCTAAGCCAATGGTAGCTGAGTTGAATATCATGCATATCTTGCATGCGATATATTAACATATTCACTATTACAATACCCTCAATTTCTTTCAGTTCAGACATTTGGCCATAGATATTTTATGCTTTTTTTCTAGTTTCGTCCACTCAAACAAACTTTGCTTTTTGCATTGCAGGTAGAATGTCCAATGAGTGCCGCTCTGTCTTATGAGCAGGAAGCAGTATTTATGGATCCATGACCTTTTCTTGGATGACAAACCTTCTTTCGCCTTATTATGTGCTGAGCCTTCATCATGGGGGAAGCAAATGTCATGACTTGGATTTCTACAGATGTGAGACATCACACCCAGCCTCATTTTTTCTGCAACGTGCTTAGGGGATTAGCAAACCTTCGTTTAGTACTTCTTTCACCTTTTTTCAGTGCTCCGGCATGGTGAATAGATATGGTACTCTGGCTATAACATGTCGTAATGATATATGGCCACATTATAAAGGCGTATGAATTGCTGCACTTATACTATTTTGCATGTCCCTCTTTGAATGCTTTTTCAGCCATGGTTTGTTGAAACGGGTAGCAAAAAATGAACACAAGAACGAGAAAGAACTAGGACTTCCCATATTTTACACACATTTTCTGGCTTCAGCGAATTAATACCAAATAGCCCAGTTCTGCACAATAGTTCTTTCAGATAAGCACAGCTGTATATGTATTAACAATTTTATGCAGGGACAAAAGGCATTTTGCATTTATATTCTGTACAGTCGGGGACAAAAGTCTCCGGACCACTTCCTCTAACAAAGCCGATAGCTCTGCTATTAGTCTGCTGCTGGAGACCACACTAGTGGAGCTAGAAGTTAAATTTTGGTCCTTTCATCTTCACAGGTGCGGTCTCCAGACGCTGTCTCATAGTAGAGCTGTAAGCTTCTTTTGTGGAACACGTGGTCCGGAGACTTTTGTCCCCGACTGTACCTCCTCAGTAGCTCAGGCAATATGAAAAAATAATTTCATTTTTTTGTTTTATACTACAAGACGTCATATAGAGAGCAAAGCTATCAAAACTGAATGTAAAACGTGCACAGTTCGCGTGTACTTGCGGAGGCTGGTGAACAGAGCCCATAGGAATTTTTCCTTTATGCAGAATGGAAGGTTGAAAATTTTTTTGCATACTTAGATCGTGATTGGAGCATGAAGTTACATGTTAGAAGATGAAACCTGCCATATTGTACAGGGTCGTTCACTATTAGTGCGAACACGCGAGCGCATGGCTGTGCTCTTTGAAAGGCTCATTGGAAGGCCATCGAAACGAATTGGCAGATGAGGCAAAACACCACATTCAGCTCCTTCTCCAGCGCCACACTGCTGCGATGAGCAGCTGTGTCACTTGCAGTGGCTGTCTGAAAAGAGCGGCTATGTGTTCGCAGTAAGAGTAGAAAACCCTTTACATTTTGTATGCTAGAGTGCCGATGCTTGCATCCATTTAAAAAACATTCATGCAGGTTATCTGGTTAGCCTCCTTCCTTGATACCACATTTCTAGAAATGATAGTTAATTATGTCAGCTTTATTTTGATCAGAATTTATAAGAGTGTATCACATACACCAAATTTTGTGATCATATATGACAAAATTCAAAAGGTGATTCATCATTGGTATTGTTTAGTCTAGGGCAGTAAAATTCCATGTACCTAGTGCAAAGTAAAATTAAATATGACCAGTCTAACAAAACAAACTCCTTTTTTTTAGAGGGAAATCTTTCGACCGAAATGCTGGAGTGGCTTGATGTGGTGAAGACATTGACAGGAGTGCACTCAAAAGTACCCATATTTGGGATGGCACGAGAACTGGCAAACAGCTCTTCAAGCAATTGGTGAGTACCTTGGTGCTCCGCTTCTGCTGTTTCGTATGTGACCAGCTTTTGTTTTTCACCTAATAAGAGTACGTATCCTTGAAAATATCAGCACAAATTGAAGAGAATTTCGATATTCTTGCATGAGATGCCCCTGCGAGAACTTGAAAATAATGATATCTCGCATGTACACTTCACTGCTGAATACAGTAAGCACTGCTTGATTGCTAAGTGCCTCTGACGTATGAGAAAATAGATAGGTTGCTGCACAACATGTGGAACTGCCCTGTCGAGCACTTTGTCTTCAGGAAGTGGAGGTAGTAATTTCTTAAAGAATTTCTAGAAAATAGCACAAACCACACGACCGGGAAGAAAGAGCTGATGCAACACACTGACTCGAATGACACCATGTGCATGAAGGACCTTATGGAGTTGCCTGCTATGTTGCACGAGAAGAAGGTCACGCAGGATGGGTGTCAAAGACTAGCTGATTCAGGTGTCTTCTTTCTGTCCCTAGTACTCACTGCAGAACTCAATGAACAAGCAGCAAAGGTTACAGCTGAGCACGGCCAGACTCTTGCGCTTCCCTCCAGAAGCAAGCTGGAAGCACAGACCTTCGATACCTTTAATGCTTTTGCTCACAACATACATTGTTGCAGCACGTGGCGAGGAAAGGTACACATCCTTGATTTTAGTGCCAGTGCACTCACAGGCCCCAGTAATAGATCATTGAGGTATCCTGTCATATCAACAGGCATCTCATGAGGAATGAATTCTCAGGCTTCAGAACTTACAGTGCTCTTTGCAGAAAATGTCCCAAAGTTTGTTGCCACATGGACCTTTTCGAAATAATGGCCCAGAAAGGCGAGCCTTCCTTATCTATTTTGTGAAAAAATGCTTAAAACGTGGGTATTTCTGCTTCTTCATGGGTGCTGAAATGTTTGTGAGGGAGATGTTTTGCTAACATAGAATGGTTTTGCTAAAAAACAAAAAGAGACTTTGAGGCTGTGCGAAGCAGCAGGAATAAAGAACATTTCACAGCTGATGAAGAAGCAGAAAGACTCACGTTTTAGCCCTTTTTTGCACCAGATACATGAGGTCACTTCATCTTTTTGGGTCATTTCGATAAGATCCACATGGCAACAGCATTTGCTTAGATTCCTGCAAAGAGCCCATTCAGAAAGCATGAGGATACGCTCCTTGTAAGGCGTACTGCAGACTTATTGGAATACCTCAATGGGCAGTGAGCGGTATCTATGACTGCATTTTCATTCGAAATCAGAGATCTGTACATTTTCTTGCCCGTGCTGAGATAATGGAAGCTGTGAGTGAGCATAAGACTTGGGGAAGTGCACTTGCACATTGCTTGTGTGCAAGTTTTCGGCCATACTAAGATGTTGCCATTGTTCCTTGCTCACTAAGATTTGCAGTGAGTACTATGGACAGCAAGAAGGTATCTGCATTGAATTGTTTTTGGCACCCATCCTGAGCTACCTTCTTTTCGGCAGCTCAGGGCATTCATGCACACAGTGTTGTCCAGGTAAGCACATTGTGTGTTTTTTCCTGGTCCTGTGGATTTTACTTTCTTTCCTATAAAGAAAAAGTGTATTTGGTCAATGAAACGTAATGGTTTGGTTCTCATTAAATGTTTTTGCAAGACCCTACAAAAGCCAGTTGGTCAATAGTGAATAGTTTGATTGTGTTTGCTAAGTGAGGTCTTTCTTATGCTTTTCAGATGAATCTGACAGGAATATGCAGACGTACAATGTATGCAATTTGACATGAAAATAAAAGTATGTGCCTTTACTCACCCAAACACTCTTCTTTCATTCTAAGCCACATGCTTTGTATTGCCACGTATCATTGTAGTGTTTGTTCGTTCACGCTCAAGGCTGCAGGAAAGGGTCGTTATCACTTTTGTTCGTGACGCGAGAAGCGGCCAGACTAATCTCGATTGATCGGAACCATGAAAGGCTGCATCTAGGTTTTTCTAGATTACTGTGGATGATCTTGTCCTGTTATCTGGAAGTTTGAAACAACATGCAACATGCATTCAGCGCATCGCTGAATCTTTGACCCAACTTACCAAGGCTGACGTGCCTTTTAAATGGGAAAGGCCGCAAGAGGAAGCTTTCAACGAACTGAAGCGCCGCTTACAGTCCCCTCCTGTGCTCGGGCACTTTGATGAAAACGCCGAAACCGAAGTTCATACCGATGCAAGCAGTGTGGGCTTAGGAGTGGTCCTCGTTCAGAAAAATGGCAGACAGGAGAAGGTTATCGCGTACGCTAGCCATTCACTGTCGAAAGCCGAGGCCAACTACTCGACCACCGAGAAAGAATGTCTCGCCATTATTTGGGCCACGTCGAAATTTCGCCCCTACCTGTACGGACGACCATTCAAGGTTGTGAGCGATCACCATGCTCTGTGCTGGCTAGCCAATTTGAAAGGTCCCTCCGGCCGCCTTGCTCGTTGGAGCCTGCGCCTTCAAGAATTCGACATAACTGTAGTCTACAAATCTGGCCGCAAACATTCCGACGCAGACTGCTTGTCGCGAGCCCCCGTCGACGCAGCACCGGAAGAGGAAGACGACGACGCTTTCTTAGGAGCGGTAAGCGCGAGCAGTTTCGCGCAGCAGCAGCGCTCGGATCCTGAGTTGCAAAGCCTGGTTGATTATCTGCAAGGCAAGACCACATCGCCTCCCCGAGGATTCAAGCGCCAACTGTCGTCCTTCGTCCTTCACAATAATGTCCTTCTGAAGAAGAACTTCGCGCCCAACAGGACAGTGCATCTTCTTGTCGTGCCCAAAAATCTCAGGCAAGAAATTATGCAGGCATGTCATGATGAGCCGACTGCAGGGCATCTCGGGATTGCTCGCACGTTGCACCGCATCCAGGAGAAGTACTATTGGCCGCGGCTAGCTACCGACGTTTCCCATTACGTGAAAACGTGCCGTGAGTGTCAACGACGCAAAACGCCTCCGACTAGACCAGCCGGACTCCTGAACCCCATACCACCGCCAACTAAGCCCTTTCAGCAAATCGGGATGGACCTACTCGGCCCCTTTCCTACTTCATCATCAGGTAACAAGTGGATCATCGTGGCCACCGACTACATGACCCGCTACGCCGAAGCAAAAGCGTTGCCTAGTGGTACCGCGACAGAAGTTGCAAAATTTTTTGTCGAACAAATTCTCCTCCGACACGGCGCACCCGAAGTACTCATCACAGACAGAGGAACAGCATTTACAGCGGAACTGACGCAAGCCATTTTAAAGTACAGCCAGACAAGCCATCGGAGGACAACTGCCTATCATCCACAAACCAACGGACTCACAGAGCGTCTGAACAAGACCATCGCAGACATGCTCTCCATGTACATCGACGCCGAACACAAGACGTGGGACTCTATTCTGCCCTACGTGATCTTCGCCTATAATACTGCCACCCAGGAGACAACCAGGTTTACTCCATTCCAGCTGGTATACGGCAGGAAGCCCACGACAACACTCGACGCAATGCTCCCGCACGTTTCCGACGAAGACAACCTCGACGTCGCCGCCTACCTTCATCGCGCCGAGGAAGCCCGAAGACTTGCACGGCTTCGCATTCAAGACCAGCAGCACACCGACGCCCGACGCTACAATCTGCGCCGACGAGACACGCATTACAAGCCAGGTGATCGGGTTTGGATATGGACGCCAGTTCGCCGCCGCGGATTGAGCGAAAAGTTGCTGCGACGCTACTTTGGCCCGTACAGGGTTCTCCGTCGCATCGGTGACCTCGACTATGAAGTCATCCCCGACGGCACGACAGCATCTCAGCGACGCCGCCCACGCCCGGAAGTCGTACATGTCGTACGCCTGAAGCCATATTATGAACGCTAAAGGACTCGAAGTTTCATTCTCCGTGTTTATTTTCATTTTAAAGCATCGAGACGATGCTTCTTTGGAAGGGGGGTAATGCCACGTATCATTGTAGTGTTTGTTCGTTCACGCTCAAGGCTGCAGGAAAGGGTTGTTATCACTTTTGTTCGTGGCGCGAGAAGCGACCAGACTAATCTCGATTGATCGCAGCCATGAAGGGCTGCATCTAGGTTTTTCTAGATTACTGTAGATGATCTTGTCCTGTTATCTGCAAGTTTCCTTGCCGCCTTTAAATTGAGCGATACCGCGAGCGGCGGGCATTCGTAGTTCGACGACCGACGAGCACGTTTGTTGCTTACGCCGCCGCCGAGTGATTCAGTTATTTTGCGGGCGCAAGTCAGCCCTAATAAAGAGCTTCCTTTCTAAGACAGGCTGGTGTCTTCCTGACCACTGGACTGCCGTCACTACAACGTGACAGTATGTACGCAATGCACAACATGCATAAAGGAAGAGCTTGTGTGTAATAGTACTTCATTTCTTCTGCACCTGGACTGCTATTGTACATGATTGAACGTGAGTCAAGACACGTTGATCAGTTACACAAATTAAGAATCTGGATGCGGTTGACAGCTTATATTCAACTTAACACTCCACGCCATCATTCTGGCCGCACCATGCATCAGCAGTGTCAGTATGACTTCAGAGGGCTTGCCAGTATGGTCGTCTGGCTTTAAAGTTTTGTTCAAGCCATTGGCGACAAGCCGCATCACTTGAGTACACGGAAAAAGGTCCATGAGAGGTTAAACGTAAGAATACGTAAACAAATTTTTTACGGTTTGCTTATGTGTGAGTACACAGAGAAGGGTCCGAAAGAGTTAAACGTAGGAATACGTAAACTAATTTCTTTTTACGGTTTATGTACGTACTGAGTCCTTCTTAAGGGCTTGCCGTGTTTCTCAAAGTGTCCGTTTATGAATTGCGGAAAGTGCTCGGCAACGCATTGCCTCCAGGTTTCTACGTAAACTCGAGCAAATTTTTTTACAGTGTGGCTTGTACTCCGCGTTGAGTCTTCGTAGGTTGTAGCGTCTGGCTTCGGTCTGCTTCTGGTCTTTGGTCCGTAACCGGGCAAGTCTTCGGGCTTCTGCGCGTTGAAGGTAGGCGGCGACGTCGACGTTATCTTCTTCAATAACGTTGGGCAGCATGGCGTCTAGCGTGGTCGTGGCCTTTTTTCCATGGACGAGCCTAAAAGGCGTCATCTGGGTGGTCTCCCGCACTGCGCTGTCTTAGGCGAAGACGATTTAAGGCAGAATGTCTAGTGTTCGCACTTGACATACGTGGCGAGTATATTGGCGATGGCTTAGTTAGGCGCTCGGTTAGTCCGTTGGTCTGCGGGTGGTATGCAGTTCCCCTCCGGTGGTTGGTTCGGCTGCGACACAGGATGGCTTGCACCAGTTGCGCGGTAAATGTTAATCCCCTGTCCGTGATGAGCTCATCGGGGGCGTCATGTCCCAGATTAATGCATTCCACAAAAAATTTCGATACTTCTGCCTCTATTCCGTTCGGTAGGGCTCCTGCCTCGCTGTAACTAGTCGGTCGCTATGAAGATCCATCATTTTCAGACGCTGACTTCGAGAAATGGCCAAGCAAGTCCATGCCGATCTGCTCGAGGGGCTTCGAGAAATGGCCAAGCATGTCCATGCCGATCTGCTCGAGGGGCCTTGAGGGGGGTTCAATGGGGTTCAGGAATCCTGTTGTTCGGGTGGATTGGGTTTTCCGTCGCTGACAATTTCGGCAGGTTTTCACATAATCTGTGACATCGGCAGGCAGTCGGGGCCAGCAATACTTATCTTGAATGCGGCGGAGGGTTCGAGAAAACCCGAGATGTCCAGCTGTCGTCTCGTCATGTGAAGCCTGAAAAACTTAGTCGCGCATACTTGCAGGTAAAGCAAGGAGGTAGGCTGTTCTGTTCAGAGCGAAGTTCTTCACGAGGATATCATTCTGTACAAAGAACAATTACAATCTTCGCTTTAATCAGGCAGGGGTGAAGAAACTTTGCCTTCCAAGTATTGGATCAGGAGTTTTATGTCGGGGTTCAAGTGTTGCTGCTGTGCAAAAGAGCTGGAGCTGATGGTTCCCAGGAAGGAGTCCTGATCGTCATCCGGGGGCGGTGCATCTACAGGGGCTCGTGACAGGCAGTCGGCATCAGAGTGCTTGCGTCCGGACTTGCAAACGACGATGACGTCAAACTCCTGGAGGCTCAGGCTCCATTGAGCGAGGCGGCCGGAGGGGTCCTTGAAATTCGCAAGCCACCACAGAGCGTTTTGATCACTGACCACCTTGAACGGTCGTCCGTACAGGTACGGGCGGAATTTTGACGTAGCCCAGATGATGGCAAGACACTCCTTCTTGGTCGTCAAACAGTTAGCTTCGGCCTTTGACAAGGAACGGCTAGCGTATGCGATTAATTTCTCTAGTCCGTCGGTGTCCTGAACGAGGACGGCGCCTCGACCAACCCTGCTTGCGTCGGCATGAATTTCAGTCTCGGCGTTTTCGTCGAAGTGCGCGAGGATCGGTGGGAATTGTGAACGACGCTGAAGTTCCTTGAAGGCTTCCGCTTGCGGCGCTTCACATTTGTATCGCACGTCTGCCTTTGTCAGTTGGGTCAGAGGGTCGGCGATGCGCGAAAAGTTCTTGAAAAATCGTCGGTAATACCCGCACAGTGCGAGGAATCTGCGCACAGGTTCCTTATCGGCTGGCGGTGCAAACAGTGCAACAGGGGCTGTTTTCTGCGGGTCTCGGCGTACTCCCTCCTTGCTAACAATGTGGCCTAGAAACAGCACCTCTTCTAATCAAAGTAGCAGTTCTCTGCTTTCAAGGTTAGGCCGGAAGACTTGATTGCGTCTAGTACTGTTCGGAGCCATTTTAGGTGCACTTCAATGTTCGAGGCAAAGATAGCGGCGTCATCTAAATATACCAGACAAATCTGCCACTTCAGGCCTGCCAGCACTGAATCTATTACTCGCTTAAACGTCGATGGTGCGGAACAGAGACCGAATGGCATCGGCTTGAAATCGAAGAAGCCATCCGGAGTGATGAATGCGGTCTTCTCGTGATATCTTTCATCGACCTGAATTTGCCAGTGGCGGCTCTTGAGGTCCATCGATGAGAAATATTTGGCGTTACAGAGCCGGTTCAGTGTGTCGTACATGCGGGGGAGGGGGTAGACGTCCTTCTTTGTGATGTTGTCCAAGCACTGGTAATCAACGTGGAATCGAAGTGCGCCGTCTTTCTTTCTCACTAGAACAATCGCTGCCGCCCAGGGGCTCTTTGAAGGGTGAATGATGTCGTCGCAAATCATTTCTTCTACTTGGGCCCGGATGGCTTGTTGTTCTCGCGGCGACACTCGGTAGGAGCTTTGGCGAAGAGGTTAGGCATGCTTGACGGTTATAATACGGTGCTTGGCAATCGGCGTTTGTCGGACCTTCGGCGATGACGAGAAGCACTCGCTGTAGCTTCGAAGCAGAGTGCGGATCTGGTCTTGTCTATTCCGGGGCAAGGCTGGGTTGATTGGCGAATTCTCGTACGCCGTGAAAGTTGGCGAATTCTCGCACGTCGGATATTTCGTGGAATAAAGCAGTCGTTGTTCCCCTGTTAATGTGCGAGTACTCTTCGCTGAAGTTAGTCAGCAGTACTTCAGCTTGGCCATTGCGGAAATGTGCAGTGCCTCTTCCGATGCCCATTCCTCAGTCTACAAGCATGTTCCCTTCGACGATCGCTTCAGTGTTATTGGCTTCCGTGGCGCCTACGGTGACGACGACGCTTGAGCGGTGTGGGACGCTCACTTGTTCTTCTAGGACACTCAGGGCAACGTGATGTTCCAGAGTTCTCATCGAAGGGATGACCTCGTCCGTCGAAAGAGTGATCAGCTTGATCACAGGTCGATGATCGCCTGATGCTCATTAAAGAAATCCATGTCCAAGATCACGGGAACATTGCCGTAGCCCAACTAAGGCCGCAGGATAGGTGTGTCCCTTGAGAGTCACTCGCGCTGTGCACCGTCCTGATGGCGTAATGAGGTGGCCCCCTGCGGTGCGAATTTGTGGGCCGTCCGAAGCTGTCGTTACTTTCCTCAGCTGCGCAGGGAATGTTCCATTGATCACCGAATAATCGTCTCCTGTGTCGACTAAAGCGGTAACTTTCTCGAGGTACTGGGATCAAACCCAGCACCTCTACCAGATGTCACGTAGTGGTGACTGCAGTCCATAGAGCAGGATGCCAGCGAAAATCGCTTCTAAACAAAGCTATTTATTTTGGCTGACTTGCGCCCGCAATGAACTGAATGAGTCGGCGGCGGCGTAGCAACAAGCGTGCTCGGCGGTCGTCCAACCGAATGCTCGTCGTTCTGGGCCGTGCTCGTTTTAAAGCTGAGAGCGAACTTTCGAGATTAAGTGCGGAAAGCTGTTAAAACATTCTGAAACAACGTAGAATCGGCTCCACCTGGAAGGGATTAGTGGAGATAAATCTGGGTGCGTATCACATCACAAAAAAAAACCGATAAAGCGGCCTGTCGGCAGCTTTGAGAAATGACAAAACAGTCAATAAAAAGATTCTCGGCAGTATTGTCCCTTGGTCTGGGGAACGACAGTTATAAGTACCATCCAGAAAAGTATTCTGACTTCGGCACAAAATGCTGAGAAATATTTCTAACGTTTCTTGTGGCTACACGTCTCTTCCGCTTTTTCAGAAAAATGGCATAAAGGCCAAGGTAGAGGCGCTTACCACTTAGCTTCGCCTGTAAAAAATAAACTGAAAACAAAGTCAAATTTTTTAGCGAACTGCCTTCCCTGCCGAGAAAATCTGTACATTATCCCACCCGCAGCCCATACACATGGAATGAAGTGCTAGTCTTCTGAACGTGCTGAATTTACTGAATAAACTTGGCCTTCTACTGCTGAGAGCGCCGAAAGGTGGCGTCAGATTGGTTTAATCCTCTACTGACCATGTTTTTTCTTGATATTGGTTGGTTGGTTGGCCTCAAGTAGAATGGCACATACCCACTACGGGGGAGTGGCCAAGACACAGGCGGTGAACTGTTTGAATGATTAAGAGTTTTAGAGGAAAAGGAGTATTAATAGGGTATAGGCTGACAGATTTTGAAGCGGGTAGACGACGACGACGACCAAGAGCGTGGGAAGGAGAATCTCTCACGTGCCTCGGCTCTGCGACTCTTGCTACAGGCCTGTTCCTGCTGTTCCCTCTCCTCCCCGTTGGAGCTGCTTCTACCACGGACTGCCTCTGCGTCTTCTGGCCGTCTTCAAATTTTGGTGAGGCCGTTCCGCGAGTGGGGGATTTGGCCAGGTCTTTCCCCCTTTGGATGTAGGTTCGAAGGCTTTGCAGGTTTTCCGCCATGGCTATGTCTTCCCCGGGCTCAGGTCCGGTAACCTGGTTCGCCAGTTTACCGGCTGAAAATCTGCCGTTACCATCTTTTAGTCAAAACGGTGTAAAGCTAATCCCTGTGGCGCTGGTCCCTGTAGGAGATGGAGTAATTAAAATAAAAAACTCTCGATTGATCCAGGAGCAGCTGAAGGCAGCCACCAGCCACTATCTTGAGATTTCGGAGGTGCGACCATTTGGCAAGAGAGGAATTCTATGCAAATCGGCTCACTTGGATTGCGTTGCTGATTTGCTGCAGTGCACCTCTTTCGCCTCACTACCGGTGAAGGCATTCATTCCTGAGCAGCTAGCCTGCGTAAAAGGAATTATCCGCGGTGTGGATCCTTCCGCTACACCAGGGGAAATTCTTGCAGACTTTCATGACGCCGGTGTTGGCATCCTTTCAGTTTACCGCTGCAGCAGAGAGGCTGGAGGCTCTCGAACACCAACGGAGTCGGTTATTGCAACATTCGCAGGGTACTCTTGTCCGTCCGAGATCAAAGTTTGGCCTATTGTGTACCGTGTAGACCCACTGCAGCCCCGTCCTTTACAGTGTAAGAATTGCTGGCGGTTCGGTCACAGTGCCAAATCTTGCAAGTCCGCAACGCGCTGTCGCGTTTGTGGCGGTGATCATGCACACGATATTTGCACTTCTGAGTCGCTTAGCTGCTGTCTTTGCCACTGTGATCACACAGCTGACGACCCCACCTGCCCCAAGCGTGCCGATGAGCAGAACGTCTTGGACATTATTCAGCGTGACAGGTGCTCGCGCGCTGATGCATACGCCCGCCTTGACAGACGGCAGTGCTCATACGCAAGTATTGCCCGCACGTCCACTGCTGATGTGGAGGCAGCCTTAACTAAGTCCGTTGTTGCTGCGGTGGAGAAGGCTGTTGCTGGCGTACTTGACCGCATGATCAGTACGTTCAGTGACGCCTTGTCCCAGGTCATTTCCGCGCAGGCTGCTTCATCGGCTTTAAGTAACCTCAACTCGTCTACCTGTCCTTCCTCCTCTGCCACTGCTGCTATTCAGCCCACCACCCCTTCTACCTCCACGTCCGTGGATGTAAATGACTTTGACCAAGTCCCCCTCTCTAACGCTTGTGAGTCAGATGTTGAAATGACTACTCCATCTCAGAAGCGTCGTGCTTCCTCTTCTCCATCGAAATCTGACCATCATGGTAAGACTAAGAAAAGTTCGCCTGGAATTTCAAAGAAAACAGATGTGTTGAAAGAGGCTGTTGCGGCTACGTTTTTAAAGCAATAATCATGGCGGGAATATCTGTTCTGCAGTGGAATTGTCGCTCTATATCATCTTCTTTCCCCGATTTACAGCAGCTTATACTAAAACATAGTCCAGACATTATTTTAATACAGGAGTCGTGGCTCAATCCTAATCGCCCATTTGCAATTAAAAATTTCTCCGTTTTTAGAAATGATCGCCCAAACGGCAGGGGTGGGGGCTTACTAACATTGATTTCAACGAAACTGTATCATCGAGCTAAAGTGTCTCACAAAATTATGAGACCTGATTGTGAGATACTTGCCGTTGAAATCATTATTCCGCAGTGCGCCCCTGTTACGGTGGCAAATATCTACTTCCCGGCAGGAGTCCGTAGGACGGATGAGCTCGATGCGTTACTGCGCATCAGCAGACGAGTAGTTCTAGCTGGGGACTTCAATTCTCATCATGTAATTTGGGGTTTCAGATCAGACTTTAGCGGGAAATTACTTTGGTCTTGGATGTCAGCAAGCGGCGTGTGCTGTTACAATAGTCGCGCCATAACTTACATGAGGGCTAATTCTCGATCAGCTATTGATTTAACGCTAGCAGTTAATGGTACAGCGGTATCTTCGTGGTGTACAGTTGACTGCGGTACGTCCAGTGACCACGCCCCAATCACTTTCACTATTGCGTGCAGTCCAGTCAGGGCGACTGGTTCGCCACAAAAATTTATAAATACTTCACTGTTCAAGAACCTCCTAGGTGAGGCCCTCTCGTCTGTTTCCCCCTCCGATAAATCTGACGGGGGCCCTCTGGTATTAAATTCAGTGTTAGACGCCTCTCGGCGAGCAGTCTTTACAGTCCGGTCAGGCGTTGTAAATAAGACTCCTTCCAGTTGGTGGAATGACGACTGCGAAAAAGCCTATCGACGAAGGAAAGCTGCATGGAAGAGTCTAACGCACAACCAGTGCCCAAAGAACTGGATAAATTACAAATTCTTTGCAGCCTCTTTTAAAAGAACAATATCTAAGGCTAAGGATGAGTACAATGCCAGCCTGAACACCTATCTGTCTAATCCTGTCAACCGGAAGTCTCTTTATAGGTTCATGGAACGTACTCATGTGCTGCCTTCTTCTCACATCTCTCAGTCCACAGTATTGCCACCTCGGGACGAAAAAGATATACTAGAGTCCATAGCTCAAGGCCTTGCTGTGCGTTTTCGAGCTCGCACTACCTTTCCATCAACTCCGTTTCATTTGGGTGGAGACTTCACTAAGGTTACTGTATCGGATTTAGCGTCCGTAGTTAATTGCCTGCAATATGCTGCCCCTGGGATTGACGGAGTAACTGTTGGCATGCTTAAAATCCTAATGCAAGATTTTGCCCCGTACCTCTTGCAGATTGTGAACTGGTCTTTGGAAAAAGCCTGGATTCCACAAAATTGGAAAACAGCGAAAATTATTCTACTGCTGAAAGAGCAGGGGAAGGGTTTTGATCTCGACAATATTCGGCCGATTGCTCTCACATCAAATTTGGTTAAGCTTGTAGAGCGGGTAGTCTTCAGCCGCCTCACGAGTCATATTCTGAGTCTTCAAGGTTTTAGCGAGGCTCAGATTGGCTTTCGCCGGGGGTGTTCGATTTGGACCGCGCACATAGACTTGGAGAGTCGTATTAAGGTTGCTATGAGGCAAAATGAGGTATCAGCTCTGGTTACGTTAGATATTGCAAAGGCTTACGACAGCGTTGAACACAGCATTTTGCTTCATAAACTGGCTAATGTACAACCTCCTTTGTACCTATTTGCGTGGATAGGAGAGTTCTTAAAGAATAGAGCGTTCTTTTGTTCTAAGGGTACGTTAACTTCTACAACATACGCCCAGTCTAGAGGTGTCCCACAAGGCTCCGTTCTTTCACCGTTATTGTTTAACATACTAATGCGTGATATCCCTATTCACCCTGCCGTCAAAGTTTATGTGTATGCGGATGATATTGCTTTTTTCGCTTCTGCCAAAGACATTCATATCCTGTACCAATTACTGCAAGAGTATTTAAATGCTCTGGAAGTTTGGCTAGACAGCATAAAGTTAACTTTAAATGTGAACAAGTGTGCCGTCCTTGTTTTCCCACAAGCAACCCCTCTTTACATCTCTCTGTCGTATCACTCTATCCTCATCCCGCAAGTTGATTCAACAAAATACTTGGGTATAATATATGACCCGCATTTAGACTGGCGGCCACACATTAGAAGCATTGCGCTTAAGGGTGAGCGTGCCCTCGGCCGGTTGGTGAGGATCAGCAACAAAAAATTCGGTATGCGACGAGACACTCTCCTACTTCTTTATAAGACCTATGTACGGCCAATCCTTGAATTCGGCTCCGTTCTCTTTTCTGGGTGCCCAAAGTACAAGCGTGAACCCCTGTTTGTTATGGAGCGACGCGCTCTGCGCCTTTGCTTAGGTCTGCCTAAATCAGTAGCTAATGCTGTGTTGTACTTGGAGGCGCGGATACCTGATCTCAATTCCCGGTTTGAGCTTATCACTGTGCGGACATTTTTAAGGTCTTTGGAGCCTGTTCCTGGATTGGCTAACCCTATATTTACAACGAACCCAACTCTCTTCTTTGGTACTCCCTGGCCTCGGTATAAGCTCCCTCAGGTGGTGTTCACTAACTCCCTGCTGTCCAATATTTCTGTATCAGTGAGACCTTTAGTACTGGTCAACCACAGGCGGGCTGACACGGCGGTCTTCTTTGACAACACCCTCCCAAGGAATGCTAAGAACCTGCCCGCCAATATGTTAAATGGGCTCATAGAGGAGTACCTAGACAATTTTCCTAACCATATTGCCGTCTATACAGATGCCTCCCAGCAAAATGAAAAGGCCGCTATTGGTATTTACTCAAGGGCTCTTGATTGGAGCTACTCATTTCGGGCCCCTGACTATACCCCTATTTTTGTAGCTGAGTTTCTGGCCATTGAGTTGGCCTTAATAAGGATTCCCTGCAGTATCACTCGGGTTATTATACTCTCAGACAACCTTTCTGTTTTGGCAGCGCTCGAAACCTCGAGTGATACTCCTATGAGCCGCTCCCTTCAATTTTTTATTCCTCCACATGCTTCAGAAGTTCGCTTTCACTGGGTCCCTGGGCACTGTGGCATTGTTTCTAATGAGAGGGCTGATTTTTTAGCAAAGTCTGCCCTTGATGGTCCTATTGTCCCTTTCGTCCCAAATACTATTTTCTTGACTCTAGCACGCTTTCAGCGATTCCAGCGTTTCCACACCTTGCGCCATGAGCCTCTCCTCGCTGCAGCGGATTTTCAACACCTGGCATTTCCTTGGAGTGTGCGGATGTGCAGTTCGAGGCAATGTGAGGTGTCCATGACCCTTTTGCGCTGCAGGATACCGCGGCTAAATCTTTATTTATGCCGATCGGGGCTTTCGATATCCAACCTTTGTGAATCTTGTGGCGAAATTGAGTCTATAGAACATTTTTTCCTCTCCTGCCGGCGGCTCGCTGCTCTCCGTAGAATTTGCTTGGAGATCCCCCTCGCTCGGCTTGGGCTTCCTTTATCTATTCCGATTCTCTTATCCTTCGGGGCAAGCGCCAAGGGATATGCCCTGAAACCAGTGTTCGATTCTATTCACAATTACATAATTTCATCTGGTAGATTCCTCTGCTAGAATGTGAATTCACAACTTTTCTTTCTCAGTATTTTTTGTATTGTACAAATTCTAGCTCTGTGTCCCAAATTTTAGATTTAATTATACTCCATTCCCTGTACATGAGTGCGTTTGTATCCGCTATGCACCCTGGCCAATCCCCCGCCGTGGGTATGTGCCATTCAGCCCGAGGACATCATCATCATCATCATCATCTCGGTGCCGCTCGCAGCTGTTCTTTTCTATTTGTAAATATTTGTAAATATATTCTTTCCCGCAACATATTTAGTGGAGGTGCAGCTTTCCCTTACGTCTACCGACGACGGAGCTCCGCAGCGGCCGCCAGTTGCCTTCACTCATCATGACCCAAGACGCCTCCCAGCAAACCTCAGCCCCGGCCATGACATCACTCATTCTTTCTCCCCCTCGTGACCATGGGACATTTTCTGGTACCGACAACACTGACGTCGACGATTGGATCAACATGTACGAGCGAGTGAGTACCTACAACCGCTGGGATCCGACCCTTATGCTCGCAAATGTAATATTCTATCTAAAAGACACCGCCCGGGTCTGGTATGAGACCCACGAAGACCATCTAACCAGCTGGGACGTGTGCAAAGAGAAACTCCGCGAATTGTTTGGACGGCCGCTCGGCCGAACACTTGCCGCTAAGAAGAACCTTGCCTCCCGAGCTCAAACATCTACGCAGTCCTATGTGTCGTACATTCAAGATGTGCTGGCCCTCTGTCACAAAGTTGACGCCAACATGCCCGAGTCTGAAAAAGTCAGCCACGTGTTGAAGGGAATCGCCGACGATGCCTTCAACTTGCTCGTATACAAGAGCTGCACTACAGTCGACGGAATTATTAAGGAATGTCGACGCTTCGAGGAAGCCAAAAGCAGGCGTATTAGCCAGCCGTACACACGCCTCCCCAACACGGCTGCGACTTCTTCATGTGAAGACCTGCGACACCGGGAAACTCCAGTGCCCCCAGAAAATGTGACCCGCATCATCCGACGCGAGCTCGAAGCTATGTCCCCTGCACCCCTGCATCTACATGATGGCGACAACCGCTTACCTACCATCTCTCTGGTACAAGCTGTCGTCCGCCAAGAGCTTGCCAACCTTGGTTTCCAGCCCGTCAGCCCTGTACGGTCTTCACCACCACCCGAAATCACTGCGATTGCTCCTGGACGACCTTCGTACTTCACTCCACGTCGCCGAAACCCTAACGACTGGCGGACAACCGACGACAGGCCCATTTGTTTCCATTGCCACCGCATTGGCCACATCTCCCGCCACTGTCGAAATTATTGGTCCCGTCGCAGCACATACCGTCCTCTCAGCTCCCACCGCGACGACGAACAACCCAGCCACTACACGCCCCCTCCAGCCCAGCACAGTGCTACAGTTGACGGCCAGATTCCCCGCTCCAGCCGCTCCCCGTCCCCCCTGCGTCGACAGTCTCGTTCGCCCCAACGCCGTCGCTCCTCTCCTGGCCCCTACGGGCGCTTGCAAGCGGAAAACTAGACGCTGCAGTGTCTGGAGGTGATGCTGCAGTACAGCCCCAGTCCCAAAATCCTCGATTAGCCCTTCGCGCACACCATAATTTGCTCGCCATTCATGTCGATGGAGTGCCTGTGAGAGCCCTGATCGATACAGGCGCGCACGTATCCGTCATGAGTTCAGCCCTACGACACCGCTTCCGAAAAGTACTGACCCCTGCACCCAAAGCCGTTCTCCGCGTTGTCGACGGCGGAACGCCTCATGTTGTTGGACTATGCACAGCCCGTGTGACCATATCCGGCCGCCATACATCCGTTCTGTTCTCTGTTCTGGACAAGTGCCCTCGTGAAGTCATTCTTGGCCTCGACTTCCTGTCTGAGCATTCAGCCCTCATTGACTGCGCCACTAATGTTGTTCAGCTTGACCTTCCTCTTTCTGCTGAGTTGCCGTCCCCAGTTATACACCGTCTTTGTGCTGTCGACTTTGTCCGTCTACCGCCTCAAGCCGCAACTTACATTTCTTTCTCATCTGTTTCCCCTGTACCTGATGGTCACTACGTAGTCACTCCGGAACTTGACGTCGCCCTGACGCGCAGCATTGCGCTTCCACACATTGTATTTACAATGTCGGCCAACCGAGCGTACCTTCCGGTCCTGAACTTTGGTTCACCCATCCAACCGCTCCCGCAAGGCATCTCACTCGCCACGCTGTGCCCTGCTGCCGAATGTGTGATATCAGTGGTGGACAGCTGCTTACCTTCCACTCTGCAATGCCGGTTGCCTGCGGCCCCATCAACAGCGAACCCAACGGACGACTACGCCGACACGATCGCTTCTGACCTACCGCCGATGCAAGCTCGCGATCTTAGGTGCCTCTTATCATCTTTCCGCCACATCTTCGACTTTGATAGCCGTGTTTTGGCTCGGACCTCTGTGGTGAAGCATCACATAAACACCGGTGATTCCGCTCCTCTCCGCAGACGTCCGTACCGAGTGTCCAGCGCCGAACGCACCGTCGTAAATCAAGAGGTGGACAAGATGCTCGCAAAAGACATCATCGAGCCCTCGTCAAGTCCTTGGGCTTCACCAGTCGTCCTGGTGAAAAAGAAGGACGGCAGCTGGCGCTTCTGCGTTGATTATCGGCACCTCAACCGCATCACAAAAAAAGACGTATATCCACTCCCAAGGATCGATGATGCCTTAGATTGCGTCCACGGCGCCAAATATTTCTCTTCAATTGATCTTCGATCGGGGTACAGGCAAATTGCCGTTGATGAAAAGGACCGCGAGAAGACCGCCTTCGTGACGCCTGATGGCTTATACCAGTTTAAAGTCATGCCGTTCGGCCTCTGTAACGCCCCGGCTACCTTCGAACGAATGATGGACTCCCTTCTTCGTGGCTTTAAATGGTCCACCTGCCTCTGTTACCTAGACGATGTTGTGGTTTTCTCGCCTACTTTTTCCACGCACCTCGAGCGCCTCTCCAATATTCTGACAGTGTTTCGTAACGCCGGACTTCAGCTGAACTCATCGAAATGCAAGTTCGGTCGTCGCCAACTCACTATTCTCGGACACCTCGTTGACGCTTCTGGTGTACGCCCAGATCCCATCAAAATTCAAGCTGTGACGGACTTTCCTCTTCCAAGGTCGTCGAAAGATGTGCGCAGCTTTGTCGGCTTGTGCTCGTATTTTCGCCGTTTTATCAAGATTTCGCCGGCATCGCTCGTCCCCTCACCGATCTTCTGAAGAACGACACCCCCTTTACCTGGGGCCCTGCTCAAGAGAACTCATTTTCATCCATCGTCCATTTTCTGACCAATCCGCCCATCTTAGCACATTTTGACCCGTCGTCTCCCACAGAGGTTCGCACCGACGCGTCCGGATATGGCATCGGCGCCGTCCTAGCCCAACGTCAACAGGGTCAAGATCGAGTCATCGCGTACCCAAACGGCTGCTAACACTGAATCAAATTATTTTCTTGACGTATGTCTTAATTCTAACCTTACGCAACTCATTTCGGAGCCGACACGTGTAGCAGAAAACTCCGCCACTATTCTAGACCTGATACTAACAAACCACCCGGAAAGCCTAACGTCTGTTTGTTTCCTACCAGAGATCAGTGATCACAAGGTAATCCATGCCACATTTTCCTTTGCTCCAACACCACGTGTCACTCACAAAAAAAACTATCGCCCTGTACGATAAAGGGAACTATGAGGCCATAAATAATGAACTAACTGCCTTCCTTCCATCCTTTGAAGCATCATTTCATAACAGATCACCTGAAGACAACTGGACTATATTTAAAACTAAGGTACACGAACTAACAAAAAAATTCATTCCGAAAACCACTTTTCATGAAAATCGCCACAAACCATGGTTCACGAGGTCCATAAAACGAATAGAAAATAAGAAAAAAAGACTTTTCCGCGCAGCCAAATTTAGACCGAACACTTCAGCATGGAATAAATACTACGCGGCCGAAAAAGATTATCTAGCAGCCATCCGCGACGCAAAGCACTCTTTTTTCCAAAATGATTTGCCTAACATCCTACGTCACAGCCCAGAAAAAGTTTGGAAAATAATAAATCCCCAACAGCCCCGCGAAGCTATTATCACTAACGAATGTGATGAAATAATCGCAGATGCTGACAGTGCAGACATGTTTAATCACGCATTTTCATCTGTATTTACCAAGGATACCGGCCTACTTTCCGCGTCTACCCTTCCCAGAAACATAACGAATAACATGCCGGCCACAACGTTCTCGGTTGATGGTGTCGCTTCCCAAATTCAAAATATTAAACTCTCATCATCAGCCGGCATCGACGAAATCAACTCGAAAGTGTTAAAAAATACCAAACATACCTCTTCAAAATTTTTGTGGCTCATATTTTCGCAGTCATTGTCTACAGGTATTTTGCCTCACGACTGGAAGGTGGGAAAGGTCGTTCCCGTCTACAAATCAGGTAATAAAAATTCCCCTTTGAATTATCGTCCCATCACACTAACCAGCGTGCCGTGGAAGATCATGGAACATGTCATACACTCGCAAATCATGAACTTCTTAGATACTAGCAACTTCTTTCACTCTTCACAACATGGATTTAGGAAAGGATTTTCTTGTGAAACACAGTTGGCACTTTTTCTACATGACCTGCATGCAAATCTTGACCGTAACATCCAGACTGACGCTGTATTTTTAGATTACGCTAAGGCATTCGATAAAGTATCCCACCGACGCTTGCTGCTTAAAATTTCCCGCTTAAATTTACACCCGCATGTCTTAAGATGGTCAGAACAGTTTCTTACTAATCGTACTCAATCCGTGCTCATAAACAGCCAGTCGTCTAGCCCCCTACCCGTAACCTCAGGCGTCCCACAAGGGTCCGTCCTTGGTCCTCTTCTTTTCTTAATATACATTAACGATTTACCCTTGCATGTGTCTTCCTCAATCCGCTTATTTGCTGACGACTGCGTTATTTATCGTACAGTAACTAACATCTCAGACAAAAACGCTCTTCAGACTGACCTTAACAGTGTACAAGAATGGTGCGACCAGTGGTTAATGACTCTTAACCCTAACAAATGTAAGCTCATGTCATTCACCCGAAGTCTTAGACCTTTTCGTTCTGCTTACACAATAGACAACCTACCAATAGAATCTGTACAAACATTTAAGTACCTAGGCGTCACACTATCAACTAACCTATCCTGGAATGCCCATATTGTGAACATCATTTCATCGGCCAACAAAAAACTAGGTTTCCTCAAACGCCACATACGCCATGCACCAAAAGACTTAAAATTACTAGCATATCAGTCACTGATAAGACCTAAACTTGAATACGCATCAGCCATCTGGGATCCCCATCAAAATTATCTGAAGGCTAACCTTGAACAAGCTCAAAATCGCGCTGTTAGATTCATTCATTCCGCATACTCATACGACATCAGTGTATCGTCTTTAAAAGCTGAAATTAACTTGTCACTTCTTTCCCACCGCCGGCGCATTGCTAGCCTCTGCCTTTTTCATAAATTCTTCAACAGTTCATTGCCCGAAGCACCCTACATCGTACGCCGCATGCACATATCCCAGCGCACTGGTCATCCGCTTCAAGTTGTTCGTCCACGCTCCCGTACCACTGCATTCTCAGCCTCGTTTTTTTTTTTTTTTGCCCGAGCAGCATCCGACTGGAACGGCCTTTCCCACCAAGTCGCATCCATTACCTGTCCATCAAGATTCCACCAAGAGTTAACGCAGCTGATGTTCGATTAAACCAAACCTCATGTTATATCTGTAGCCCCACCCCTTATGTAATACCCCTGAATAGGGGTCTTTAAGGAAATAAACTGAACTGAACTGAACTGAATGCCAGCCGCCTACTTTCAGCCGCAGAGCAAAATTACACCATTACTGAGCGCGAGTGTCTTGCCCTTGTCTGGGCAGTAGCTAAATTCAGACCCTACCTGTTCGGCCGTTCATTCGCTGTTGTCACTGATCACCACGCTCTCTGTTGGCTGTCTTCACTAAAAGATCCCACCGGTCGCCTTGGTCGCTGGGCATTGCGCCTCCAAGAATACTCACACTCCGTCGTGTACAAGTCAGGGCGCCATCAGCAGGACGCTGACTGTTTATCCCAATACCCTGTGGAACCACCTGACCTAGAGGACGCTGAGACCCTGCCCTGCCTCTTAGCTATCTCTGATCTTGCCGATATTGCCAACGAACAGTCCACGACTCATCTTTACGACCTATCTTTGATGGCATCCGTTCTGCAAACCGATCTCCGTCTCTGAACCTTTATGTGCTCCAGAACGGCATTTTGTATCGCCGAAACCTACGCCCCGATGGCCCTCCGCTCCTGCTCGTGATACCCCAACGTCTACGCTCTTCTGTCCTTGAAGAACTGCACGATCTGCCGGCAGCCGGTCACCTTGGCGTGTCCCGCACGTACGCTCGGGTGCGGCATCGCTTCTTTTTTTGGCCTGGTCGCTATCGTTCCGTCAAGCGTTACGTGGCCGCTTGCGACCCGTGTCAACGTCGGAAAAGGCCCTCCACTTTGCCTGCCGGTCTTCTGCAACCCATCGACATACCTCCGGAACCTTTTCACCGTGTTGGCCTTGACCTTCTTGGCCCTTTTCCGACGCCTCTCTCCGGCAACAAGTGGATCGCTGTCGCAACTGATTATACGACTCGGTACGCCATCACGCGTGCTTTGCCGTCCAGCTGCGCTACCGATGTCGCCGATTTTCTTTTGCAAGACGTCATCCTTCACCACGGCGCCCCTCGTCAACTGCTCACCGACCGCGGTCGTTATTTTCTATCCAGAGTAGTTCACGACATTCTTCGTTCGTGTGACACGCAGCACCAGCTCGCGACAGCTTACCACCCACAAACCAATGGGCTTACCGAAAGGTTCAACCGCACGCTCACCGACATGTTAGCCATGTACGTATCGCCAGACCACCGAGATTGGGACGCAGCCTTGCCTTATGTGACATTTGCATATAACTCTTCCCTTCTTGACAGAACAGGCTATTCTCTTTTCTACCTTTTGTTTGGTAGGCATCCCACCTTGCCTTTGGACACACTCATGCCGCCTTCTTCAGCCCCCACCACTGCTTACGCTCGGGACGCCATCTCCCAGGCCACGCTGGCGCGCCAAATAGCACGTAGTAGGCTCCAAGCCTCTCAAGTTTCCCAAAAGTCAGCCTACGACCGCCGTCACCAGGCCGTCGAATTTACTCCAGGATCACTCGTCCTTCTCTGGACGCCCTCTCGCAGCGGCGGTCTCTCAGAGAAGCTCCTTTCGCACTACCGTGGCCATTACCGTGTCGTGCGCCGTGTTACCAACGTGAACTATGAAAGTGCTCCCCTTGAAACCTCGCCATCGTCCTCTGGCGCCACCACCGACATCGTCCACGTCTGTCGCCTTAAACCTTATCACGACGCTCATACGTCGCCGCCCTAACGCCGAGACGGCGTTTCAGCAGCCGGGGGTCCTGAAGCGGGTAGACGACGACGACGACCAAGAGCGTGGGAAGAGTAGAAGACGACAACGAAGTTCGGACTGTGTTCTCGGTGCCGCTCGCAGCTGTTCTTTTCTATTTGTAAATATTTGTAAATATATTCTTTCCCGCAACAATATGCTCTCCCAATGATTGCATGCAGATGCTCTCATTATGTTTCTGCAAGGAAATGTTTTGTTCGTTTTATTTTCCGCACTTGTGATTTTTTTGCTTTGTATGTCTGCTAGACCTGCGGTTTATGAAATGGCTTTCTACTGCTGTATTTGCTTATTTTTTGAGTGCTAAAGTCTGACACGTGTTCAAAGCTTTGAATTTTTACATTGAATCTCATTATTTAGCTGCTACTAGAAACAAAATCGGTTCTGCGCGTTTTTTTCGTCACAAATTGTCACTTGAAGTTTTGTTTGAACCATCAAACTTCTGTGTATGTTTCGAGCAACATTGGTGTTTTTTGTTCTGTAATTCTTGAACAGACAACTCATGACTGTGACGTGTCATCGAGTCCACGTCCACTTTCTGCGCACGCTACACTGTCCTGCCGATGTCTGTTCATTTTGCATTTCTTTTCCTTCCAGGAGGGGGGGGGGCGAGCTCGTCAAGCCGAGCGCTCCCTACCTTCCCCATTACTATGAGGGGGATAAAATTATCAGTATTACTGTTATTATTTCTACCCTTATGAAATTCGGGTATCATATTTCTCAACAACATTTGGTTTTTCATTCCTTCGTCTCTTTACTGATGGCTGCCGCAATGACTTTAATGAGCATAGCTAGAAATGAAACCACTCACTGATACTAGTCGGTGTTAGACAGCAACGAAAATAGTAAGAATTGAGTGGCTATCAGAAGCGCTAAGAAACAAAAATTAAATTCGTGCCTGCCTGCTCTACTAAAGTGCAGTTTAGATTCTTTGACAGAGAAATACCTTTTATAGCTTCATGTCAGAGAGAAAGCTAGGTGTACTCAGTTTTTCAGTCGAACATGAAGGTAATTTTACCCCGACATAACAACGAGAAGCTGCTCAAGTCTATACATTTAAAACAAAAAAAAAACCAGCTGATATTTTCAGCTCTTCCATTTCAATCAAGTAGAAACAACGAAAAGAAATTGCGCTCAGTACTTTAACAAAACTTGCAGATACATGAACTGTCCAGCACCTAGAATGATGGGGAATTGAGGGCACAGATGATATGCTGGGAAGTGACTTATCTACGGATTAACCTGGTTGCCTGTATGGCTTAAGTAACACCTCATATAGTGTAAACAGTGAGTAAACCTAACCCGCAGCTTCTGGCTTCTGTGGAGTCTGAGCCGTGGAAACAATGCCAGTTAACTGGCGTACCTCTAATGTTACTAAATATTTTATATGGTAACATCTCGAAAAGCCCTAAACGTCTATTTTCGGTCCTTAAACGTAAACTGACATTCCTGCATGATCTACGATCAGGCGTCATCTTCATGCCAATAACATCCGTCGTCAATGCTACAAGTGCCCACCGGCTGGAACGCGCCAGCCACAAGTTGTGTTTTAGGTTTTTTTTGTAGTTTATTTTTGAGGAACGGTAATGACGATATAATTGTCTCGGTGGACACCCGAAGCGCTTCGCAAGGGAAGAGAGGAAGGTGGGAGTGAAAGAAGAAAGGAAGGAAGAGGTGACCCAGTAGAGGGCTCCGGAATAATTTCCACCACCTGGGGATCTCTTACGTGCACTGACATCGCACTGCATACGGGCGCCTCTTGCCTTTCGCCTCCATTGAAACGCCGTCGCCGCCGCGGCCGGATTCGAACCCGGGTACTCCGGCTCATTAGCCGAGCGCCCTAACCACTGAGCCACCGCGGTGTGCCAGCCACAAGTTCTCCGCCTGTTTTACCACCGCCAATATTAGCGCTCCGAACTTTCAGACACGCACCCATCCGTACGTAGCGTTCTCAAAACCTTCTATAGACAAGCGTCAGGCTGTGACGTCATGGAGATGCGGCGGCGCTGGAGTCAGCAGTGACTTTCGTTGTGTAGGCAAAAGCCGGTACCGTGTGCATTGGGTATGCCACGCTTGAGCGTTTTTGAACGCATTTTGCAGTATTCCGGCGAGCTGTGGTGCAGGTGGTTGAACCGCAATGCTGAAGAAAGGCAGCGGCACAAGTTTCCACAAGTTTATCGCATTTAGATATGGGCCAAAGCGATGCACAGCGGCCGTTGAGCGGGAAGAGTTTGGCGACGGATCGGCTGCGCGTCTAGCATAGCATTTCTGCATCGAAACATAATAGTTTGTGTCTCTTAATCCGCATGTTTGCTCTTCAGTCGCGCGGCGAACCGTGCAAGAATCAACGTCTGCAGCTTGTTCGCGTTCTGTCGGGCTCTCATTATTAGAAGTCGGGACTCGACATTCCATGTGGGTGTGACCGTAAATTGAACGTAGGGGACCGTTTTCAGGCGACAATCACCCGGACTACGTACAGGGCATCTCTTCACGCTATAAAAAAAAAATAATTCTGCCAGTCGCCTTCAGCATTCATCGGGCCACTAAGCGCGACGCTTGAAGCAGCACTGTAGTCCGGTAGTAGGAATATACGACGCGTAGCTTTTTTTTCTATTTTCGCTTCCACGAGCTTCAACTTGTACGATTTTCACCACCTATTCTAGAAAAACGTCGCTATGTATCGGCAAAATCATGCAGTGTTATTTCCCATTTTACCTGAATTTTACAATTACTGGCCAATCAGAACCTGGCGAAAACAGCAAATACCGGACCAAAAATCACTTATCAGGCAGAATAAGGCGTGCAAGCAGAATGACTTAAATTATTTAGCTCTGCAGAGCAAACGTAACTTCGTTGTAGCTCCAGGTAAACTTCTATCCATTCGCCTGTGCACCTTTCTTAAAGCCAAACGAATAAAAAAGCATTTTTTTAGACATTACCAGTGAAGACCGCATTTTCATGGCTCATTCAAAGTAACTGCATTGCTTCAGTGTCCAGTAGTGTTCGGCGTTCTCCGCACTGAAGTGGCTGGATGAGAGCAGGCACATCACAAAGGTTCGTCATGGGAAAAAGCTGCCTCCCGTCGTCCTTCTTCTTGCACTTAGCGATCGGGTATGCTGTATCGCCCCAAATGTTGTGACTGCAGACCTGTATACCTCGTGCTTTCTCGGTTTCATTTAATAAGTCCACCTAGTCGACCGCCGTAGCCGCGCCGTTGCTGCCAAACATAGGAGCGCAGAAGGAAGCCTATGCAGCGCTTCGCCAGATAATCCCGTCTGGCGAACAGGTTGAAAAAGTGCTGAACTGCTCTCCGGTCACCAACAGAAATGTTTCTAACCACAAGCGACGCGCACGCTTTGAAATATGCGCGCACGCGGGTTGGTTTCGAAGGCAGCATCGCCTGGCGCAGGGTAGGAATGCTACGTTTTTGCCTACACCCCGCGTCGCTCCCGACAGCAGCGCAACCTTTGTTTACAAACATGACGCTTGTCTATATAACAGCCTTTGAAGGGAGGTGAATGTACTCACCTGTAAGAGGCAGTGAGGCCCGACCTCTACGAAGATAGCGTCCTTAGGAGCATGCTTGAGGGCATCGCTGAAGAGCACGGGCGAAATGAGGTTCTCGACGAGATACTCCACCGAGCAGCTTTGGCCTACGGGATCATACCAGCGACTTTGCCGCAACGAGGTGCTGACCCAGCGAGTGCTACGTGGCTTCGGCTCTTTTACTACCTGCGCAGGGAGATCTGGCTGCTAAGACGGAACCCATCAAAAACACACTCTCACATTTGGCTATTCAGAGAGATTAACGAAACGGTTAAACCATAATGGATCCTTTTGCGCGAATTTATTGAGGGGCTGAGGAAAAAAAGAAGCCGGTCTGTATCAAAAGGATACAGCGTTGTAATGAAAATGTCATGTCTGTCATCGAAAACCGAGCTGTTGTAAGGTTGTTGTAAGAAAAGAAAAACAAAACACAAGTGTCACTACCACCGACTGATTCCGCTAGGAGAAGGTGCTCGTCGACGCCGAAATTTGGCGCTCTTTCCAAAGGCAGCGCTGTGTGGTCATTCACTGCAGAACTCCGGAAACCGACCCTTCTCGATGAGGCCGTCGTTACAAGTGTGAAGCAACAGGCTGGAAGACTTTTTATTCATATTTCCTTGACGATTGTTGCGTGTTCTGGTGCTTTCAAAAGATCAGCATAGGCAAAAAGATTAAGAGAATCAAGTTTTCTTGAGAACAGTCGTATGGAGCAGTCGTCCATAACCCTTGCAAAGAATAATTACGCCTATTGTGAATGAACCTAACGTATATGTGAAATTTTCTTCCTGCTTTTGAAAAACCTTTACACATTGAACAAGCACTCAGGAGGTGGTGGATGGCTTGGCTGGGAAAATTTCGTCCCCAATAGCAAGACAGGTCGTTCCTTCCGATTGCTTTCATATTTCGTAACCCCCCTCAGTTCCTATTCGTTCTGGGAGGTTATGAAACCTTTGCAGTGATTTTTTTGTTAGACGAGAGCATCAGGGAACAGTCTAATATCGAGAACTTTTTAATAAAGGAGGCCAAGAAGTATTCAGGGCCAAATTTATATATCTTCACGGTTTTTTGAAAGCACTGGTGGGTTCAAAAACAAGCTTTGACGAGGTTATTCCATAGAGATGAATGTAGATGCAGTATTCAGTGATGAAATTGTTTCTGGCGCTCGGAATACGAGTACTCCAAGGCAGAAGTCATTATTCTAATAGGTGTGTATTTTTTCTGGGTATGAAGTTAAGACTGAATTTTGTGGGGTTGCAGCTGAGCGAACAGCGATGCGATTAGTTTAGTTTATTTTGAAAGAGGCGCAAGGGTAAATATAAGGTTTTACCCGGCAATAAGTAATGATCCTTCGGTCAGCAATACATGAGGAGAAAGTGAAGGTTCACCTGCCGCAAGCAATCCTCGAACGCTGGTGCGACGATCTTAATATGTTGGGAATGAAAGGCCACATTCATGCTGTCCACCTCTCGGGCGAAAATGCCTTCCGCTTTGAGCTCTTCAACCAACGCAGCTACGGTGTCAGCTGGCCCCGACACGGTCACCGAGTCTTCGGCATTATGGCACGCCGGGACCACGCCAGCACGACAGCGTTTTCCCGCCTCTTCCCACGTTAGGCCTGAACAAATCCGGTACCACGCTCGTTAGCAAAGGACGTGTGCTAAGTGATGTCGTGCTATCGAACTCTGGCTTTGGCATACGTTCTGAGGGGAAAAAAAACACCCTTCCGGCTCTACAGGGTCTCTCGAAGGCGTTATAAGTATTTAGCATTATTAGTGCCTTATTAATAGGTGAAGTTGCCTTAATAATAGAAATATAAGATGACAGGGTAAACAAACCCATAAAGTTAAGGAAACTTACCGCGCATTTCCTTAAAATTTAATCGAGTTAATGAGCCTGCCTTAAGCGTAGCGAATGTCATGCTAGCACGTAAAACGAGTTTCGCGTCTGGACAGGCTTGCCAGAATTGTACGCGGCAAAAAACTGGGAGATCGAGTTTTGTATCGCGTTTCATTGCCACAGTTCCTTTCCAGCGCACCAGCAAATCTTAGGACATTCATCATTGCGTCAAATTAGGCCAAAACAAGAGTTGATTATAAATGGGCACGCATCATGAAATGTTTCTCTCATGCAGACTTTTGAGGCTATAGCCCTCATCATCATCATCATCATCATCAGCCTGACTACACCCACTGCAGGGCAAAGGCCTCTCCCATGTCTCTCCAATTAACCCTGTTATTGTTATTGTGTTATAGCCCTCACTGCAAGCTATATCTAGCCAGAAATCGCGAGTGCCTCTTACACTCCATGTAATCAACATTCCACGAGTTTCAATCGAAGGTGCGTAAAATATTCCGTTTTCGACCTAAATGTCTTAGGAGTATATACAGATATTTCTTACTTTATTTCCGTGTTACTGCGCAACGCAAGGGAACCAGTATATATGTCAAGCAGTCGGACAGTACTTTGAACAAAAGTGGACGGAGATTCCGTGAGTGTTCCTTTTATGAAAACAAAAGTTGCCGCAGCACCTACCCACTGCTGCCATAGCTCCCTTATCCAGGTTTCCCTGATCAATGCACCGTCCTCGCCAGTACGCGCACAGCACAGCCTCTTCGTCTGTCAAGCAGCCGTCGGCGTAGGCGCAGCCGATCTCCCCTACAGAATGGCCGACCATGCCATCTGGCCGCACGCCGACAGCGCCTAGCGTGTTTACGAGCGCCACCTGCAACCGCAAAAGAACATCACTGGTCACGTACAAAGACGCGCTATATGAAATGAAGCGTTCAAAGCCACGAGCGGAAATATTTTTACATCACTGCACGTGACGGAAGCACTGAAAATTCATTACAAACGGAATCTTATATCCCCAAGAATACTCGTTCAAATAATATGGGATTCTTCACACTGATACAACTGGATTGAAGTTGCGCTGCATCTTAACTAGACGTTCTCGGGGATATTGTTCACGCCGGTACATCACATCCTTCAGATATACATGACGTTTCACATAACATGAGCCAAGCATTTAAAAGAAGTCACTCGCCGAGGTTGGGCGAAATCAACGGCGTATTGCTCCCCGTCGTATGGCGCCCCTCAGAGTACTTTTTAAATTTCGAAAATTAGTTAGCTACGATTGATTACGCAATTCTTATTATTCAATTTAAGGTCCCGTGCGGTTCTTTAATTTGTAGACGGGATTAATAAAGAATGGATTCAATTTTTTGTAGCAACGTACCTCCTACGTGGCCTTTTTTTCCTGGGATTTAAAGAAAGCTCGCCAAAATATGAAAAAAATCACGTGCCTGCACTCATGCGCTACCATATTCCAGCACTCCCGACCATAATTCGAATTCACGAAACGTGCGTGCTGGCCGTGCCGAAGTGAACGGTCGCCACTGAGTTAGACGGGGTGCAGAATGATAAAAATAAAAAAATATTTCAATGTACGCGAAGGAATCGAAACCGCATCTTTCGGGTCAACAGCCGAGCACCATAACCACTGAGCCACCGCGGCGGATTTTTTTTCTTTATTGCTTGGAAGAACTTCCGTAAAAAAGGCGGAAAACTTCAATCAAACTTGTTCGCGTCTCAAGTTACCGGGCTGCTTAATACGAGCCCGCCATAGCCTTAACTCAACACTGCATCCCCATCAAAACATCAAAATTCAGGGAGGCACACACATGCATCTATGCACGGCAGCCAGCATGGAGGTTCTTCGCGTGCAGCATATACACTCCTCACCAAAGCACATTGTTCACGAAACACAGATTTGGACGATCTTGGTGGCTCGGCGTGTCTGTCCATCATACGGTTTTTCCAAAGACTGAATAATCCCATCAACACAAACAGATCATAAGGAACAACAGAGTTTTTGCCAACAGGCAGAAATCTAATAGTGTATGGTGTAATTTCAATGTCCTTCTTAAGAGTTCGTTGTAGTATGTCCCAAAAGAACATGGCATCACGGCACAGGATGAAGCAATGATCAATCGTCTCAGGCACGTTACACAGACGGCAATTCACATTCCAGGGTACAAACATCTCCTTGTCATTAAGAAATGTCTTGACAGGCAGCGTCGCTGTGTGTAGTTTGAAAAAGAACGTTTTAGCGGCTGCCTGAATGCACATCCGCCTAACACGCTTTAGGACACTGATGTCCAAAGACCCCATATAAAGCTGCCGATACAATGGTGTAGGGAACAAAGACTCAGTGTGAGCCTGGGTCATCTGTTTTCTCGAGAGGCTATAGAGGTTATCTAAAGAGAAGCGCACAGTGAGGAAATTGAAAGTGTCAGCAACCTCCTTTAGGAATCCCCATAAGGTACCCTCACGAGCCTGCACAGTCGGTGCGAATAAGTAAGGCAAATGAAAACTAAGCCGCCTAATGAGCACAGCTACCAGAAACGTGTGGTTTGCCGATTTGAAAACGAAAAAACGAGAAACAAGTTGATGCACGAACAGGTGAACAAGGCCCACTCCACCACCCTCTAAGGGAAGGAACAAGTTGTCACGCCTCATGGGCTCCCATTGAGAGCGCCACACGAATGTTGCAAATATTCTGTGTATTGCTTGCACTTTCCTCCTCGCACAATGCAGGACTTGAAGGACATACGCGAGCATTGCAAACAAAAATATGTTGAAGACCTGTGCCCTCGCAAACACTGAGAGTTCCCTACCCATCCAAGCCTGTGTTTGCAGCCGTAGAGTTACAATTTGTGAATCCCAGTAGGCTGTACTGTTGCGAACTTGGTGCAGCGGAATGCCTAGGTACTCAAGAGGGCTACAGTCGCAGCATATGCCACCGAACTGGCTTGGCCTATTTCCCCAATGACCCAACCAAAAGCCTTTGGATTTATCTAAATTAAGAGCCGCGCCTAATACATAGCAGAACTGTTTAGTCAAGTGTAAAGCCTCAAGTACACTCTTTTTGTCAGAACAAAAGAGGGTGACATCATCAGCGTAGGCTAAAACTTTAACTTCACATTGAGCCAGAGAGAAACCGCGGATACCTGCGCTGTTAATTGTACTGAGACAAAGGGGTTCCAGATATTGGGCAAACAACAATAGAGACAGTGCACATCCTTGACGAACAGATGCTTCTAGTGGTATTGGTTTCGTTAGCTCCTGATTAACAATTACCCTTGTATAGGAGTTCTTATAGCACAACCTTGTGCCTTTGAGCAGGACGTCACCAATATTTGCATACTCCAAGACCGCGAACAAGAAATCATGCTGAACTTTATCAAACGCTTTCGCCAAGTCAATTTGAATCAGAGCTACTTGGCCTGTCTCATCTGATACTGTCTCTAATATTGAACGTGCAATATGGATATGTGTTTGAATATGCCACCGCGGCGGACCTGTGCAACCTTTGACTTGGCGTAAATAGTTTTGTGAACAATGCTCCAAAAGAGAATTGGACGAAATAAAATTGGCTGTGGCTTAGCTAAGGTTAAGCCTGGATATCTCGAAGCGAAAAGCTCTCGCTGCCTTTGAGCCAACTCTTCTGGATCGGTGTTTCTGCGCCGTCCGACTGTTGCTTCCTTTTCTTCTCATTCCATGGCGAGTGTCTGTGCCTGTTCTATGGGCAAGCGCGCCTTCTATATCCTCCTTTCAAATGCGCACTGCGCACGGCTGCGGCGAAAGGTCAAACGGTGGCGAGGAGGAGAAGCGGCGGCGCACATGCGCAGTAGAGCGCGGCGGCGGCGAAAGGTCAGGCGACGGAGTCAGCGCGCGGCGGCGACGACGGCTGCGGCAGCAGCGGCCACCTGCGCTCCGCGTGACGTCACTGGGTGTCGCGCATGCGCAGCTGTGGCAAATCTGTAGTGTGGCTCACGCTAAGCGTGCTGTTGACGAGCCTAGTGAAGCTTTTCGCTTCAAAGTAACGAGCAGTTACCCCAAGGATACGAGGAGCTGGGAGCATTAACGGTTCGCGAGATGATTGCAGAGGTAAAGGTAAAAATCGTCCGTTCATTGTAGTATCCGCATTACAGTAGTAAACATTAAAGGGACACTGAAGACAGCGCTGTCAATTTTTTTTTATTAGTAAAATCCAGTATTTCGGCATTTCGTGGTTTTATTGCCGCTTGTCCGGTAGGAAAAGGTGCGTTTACTGCTAAGA